>NC_092506.1:114109603-114764353 GCF_047511675.1 Marmota flaviventris | reverse complement strand
GGCATTATGTGATTGGATCCTGGGGTTTGATGCTTGGTTCATGCCTTGGAACCTCAAGATGCTTGGACAATTTTAATTTCCTGGGTTGTTTGTCTCCTGTGGTCCTGAGCTCAGGGTCATCTGGAATTCCTGATAAGAAGAGGATGAGGGGACTACCTGCCTGGGCTGGTTTGTCCTTGCTTAATCTACCTAGCCCTTCCCCTTGTCTTACATCAAATGAAAGAATGTGGACTAGGAATATAGCTCAGTTAATAGAGTGCTTGCCTTGCATAAGCAAGGCCCTGGGTTTAATCCCCAGCAACACACACACACACACACACACACACACACACACACACAAAAATGGTATGTAAAAAGTGCTTTGCAAAATACAGCATGCAACATGAATATAGGGAATTCAATACCATAAGTCCTAAGGAGACTGGGGGCACCACTTGTCAAAACAGTATTTTGATTACAGCCAAATCTCTGGGTTGGAGGAGGATGTAGATAAACAAGGATAAATAAAAGGATAAAATCACCTAACTCAGTGAATACAAGAATTGGTAGTATAATTCTGCACATGATAGCAAATTGGAGAGAATTAGGGGTATCAAAATGGCAGATCTGCATATCTGCATCTTGTATCTGACACAAGATGTACTCTTTGAATCCAGCACCAGGCTTGCCAGAGATGTAAATGATACCCCACACTCCTTTCTCCTGGGTGTGCTGAGCCTTTGGGAAATAAACATGAAATCTTGGTATCAAAATGACACTTAATTTTTATAATAGCAAAAGACTAGAAATAACCTCATGCCCATCTTTATAGCACTAGTTAAACCATGGAAACTCATCCAGTGAAATGCTGTGCAGCCATTTAGAAATGTGAAAAACAAGGTACTGAATGAAATATATGTGTGCTACTGATGGTGGAAAAAATGTGTGAGCACTTGTATGCTTGTATTTCTTTGTGTATATAGAAAATAAGTCCAGGACAGTGAAGATACTTAAACACTGGTTGCCTCTAAAGAGAGCCACTAAGAAGATGGAGAACAACAGTGAGGGAAACTGTTCTTTTGTACCTTTTGGATTGTGAATTGTGTGGCCATAAGACTGCATTATTCTGTATGTGCATGTGTATATATGTGTTCATGCTCACATTCATACATGTGCCTCTGTGTTAGTTTTATTATTGGATTTGGATAACATCTTGGACCTAAAAACAATGGGCTTCCTGCTTATTAAGAATCAGGTCTTTCCCCAAAGTTCAGATTCTATGACCTGCACAGGGGGCATAAAACCTAAACAGCAAAATGAAGGATCAGAGCAACAGAACACATGTTGCCAGTCCAGAGGAAAGAGAGCCAAAGGTTTGTGGACAGCATGTCCCTTTCCACTCCCAACAGTGGGAAGAGAGGTGATGGCAGTTGCTCCAAGCAGATAGCCTCTTCCTACTGTAGCAATGGGAATAATGGGACAATGAGGATTTTCCCAAACAATACAAAGACAAGTTAGCATCAAGTAGAGGAGTAAAAGCTAGAGCATGTATGTGGAACAGGGGGGCTCGGGATATGTTTGCCAAGAGAGACTGCAAGTCAGAGCTGAAGGCTCATGAGAAGAAATAAGTGGTGTTGGGGTCTCCTGGATTACACACTTTCATGAGGACCAGAAAAGGAGAGGCTGGCACTGAGTAAGACCCAGATATTTTATATGGCATTCATTAGTGAGACTGGAGCATAAAGAGGAAGTAACCTTTGGATTTGCACAATTAGTGAGGATGCTGGGGGGACACAGACAAACCTTCACCAGTTCATGATTCAGTCCCATTCTAAGGAAGCTCCTCCCTTTCCTGATCCCTCACCATTCTCCACTGCATTCCCTCCCCCAACCTGAACCAGAAAATTCACTTCGTTCAGCTTTCCAATGTTCTGTTTTACATTTGGCTTTGTTCAGCAGCAACCTCCACTTAGCCAATTTCTGCTGAGGAGCCAAAGCGCCAAGAAACTACACAAGAAGACAGGGCCTGGACAGGATCAGAAATGCCAGAGATTTTGCCACCAAGCCTCATCCACCGAGACTGCCAGGAGAGCTTTGCAAATGGAATCAATCTGAATGTGGCTGATGAGAAACATCTGAATGAAAGAAGCCAGGACAAACAGAAATCATCAAATTTCCCACTGCCATAGGCTGCAGTAGCTTCCCCAAAATTTCTACTTGTATGTCTTGATCTTTGTAACACAAGGAAGACACATGCTCCTTCCTGAAAACCTATCCAGAACATGCAATTGGATTCTTATCTCAAGAATCCCACTTTCCCTCCAGTCCCTGCCTCACTTCTGTGCCCCGGTCTGCCCAATGGTTATTTGGTCTCATTGGATATTTTTGATGGAAGACAGGTGGGAGATAGACTTTTGTCACAGTATTGTGCTTTATTTTCCCTGAAATTTAAAAAGATCAGAAAGCCTCATCCCCTAACCGTCTATGTCCTCACTGCCCCCAAATAAAAGACCACAATACCTCCCCAATGTACCTCCCCAATGTAGTCCTCACAATACCTCCCTCAAGGTCAACCAAGCAGTGGCACCATTCACTGTAACACATCTCAGCTATTATAATAAAGGAGTGTGATTATCTGCCTTAAACTGGGGGGAACGAAAACCTGTGGTTGTCTAACAAATTCCACAGGAGAGAGCATATTCATTCTAATACCTGGAATTGGATCCTAGATCACAGTGACTTCAGAGTAGAAAACCAGAATATCCCCCAAAAGATGATAACTTTACGTAAATAGCATTTTGGTGATACTCAGTTTCCTTTTTCTGACTGTATTTTCATCAGATGGGCTTCTCAATTTTAATTCAGAGCAGTTAGCCAGCTGTGATCACCCAAGAAAAGTGGGCAATCAGGTGCTCTAATTTTTTTTTTTTTTTTTTGCTATTGGAGATAGCATTCAACCACTAAGCAACATCCCCAGACCTTTGTGTGTGTGTGTGTGTGTGTGTGTGTATTTTATTAGAGACAGGGTCACGCTGAGTTGCTTAGGGCCTTGCTAAGTTGCTAAGGCTGGCTTTGAACTCGCGATCCTTCTGCCTCAGCCTCCCAAGTCATTAGGATTACAGGTGCATGCCACTGCACCCAGCTAGGAGGTCTACACTTAACAGGCAAATGCTCTATGTTTAACCTTGGCAGTGCCAACAAAAGATCTGGCATCTGCAAAGCTTTGGTCCAGACCTGGGACCAATACTGATTGATGGTTCTGTGACTTGATAGTTAGGAACTGCCAAGCCACCAGTCCAGAAACAATTAAACAGTTGGTCAGGGAGTTGCCCTGCTTCTTAGTTTCTTTAAAGGATAACTCAGCTATGTGTTACTCTGAGCATAAACATTATGCTGACCTTGATCCAGGAATTTAAACAGTGTCATTTCATGTAAACGCTAACAAATACCTTCTTGCTGAAGTGGTCTGTTTTCAGGATTGGTTAGAGTTTCTTCTCTATGAAAGTACTTTGGGGAACTGGACTACTTTTAATTGACAGATAATGACTGTACAACTTTATGGGGTACAGTGTGATGTTTCAGTACTTTTTATGCATTGTGTAATGAACAGCTCAGGATATTTAGGTTACCCATCATCTCAAACATTTATCATTTCTTTGTGATGAGAACATTTAAAAATCCTCTCTTCTAGCCTTTTTGAATTACATGATACACTATTGTTGACTAGAGTCACCCTTCTGTGTAATGGAACATCAGAACTTATTCTTCCTATCTGGCTGTGACTTGCACTGTTAAGCAATCTCTCCCCAGTTCCCCACCCACACTCCTCTGTCTCTGGTAAGCACTACTCTGCTCTACACTTCTCTGAGCTCAGCTTTTTTAGATTCCACATATGAGTGAAATCATATGGTATGTGTCTTTCTGTGCCTGGCTTATTTCACTTAACAGTATGATCCCCAAGATCTAGAACAGGACAAGGATGCCCACTTTCATCACTTCTGTCCAACATAGCACTTGAAGTCCTAGCTAGGGCAAGAAAGAAAAATAAAAAATCTCCAGGCTGGACACAGTGGTACATACTTGTAATCCCAGGGGTTCAGTAGGCTGAGGCAGGAGGACCGCAAGTTCAAAGCCAGCCTCAGCAAAAGTGAGGTGCTAAGCAACTCAATGAAACCCTGTATCTAAATAAAATATTAAAAAGGGCTAGGGATGTGGCTCAGTGGTTAAGCACCTGTGGGTTCAATACCCGGTACAAAAAAAGGAAAAGAGGGAAAAGTTGTCCAAACTGGAAAAAAAGAAATTCAAATTGTCCTTATTTGCAAATGATATGATAATATATATATATATATATATATATATATATATATATATATATATATATATATATAATCCTAAAGTCTCTGCTAAAAAGAAACTATTAGAATGAATTCAGTAAAGTTGTAGGATACAAAATCAGCATACAAAAATCAGTAGCATGTCTACAGACCAATAGCAAACTATCAAAAAAGAAATTTAAAAGGCAATACCACTTAAAATAGCTACTAAAAAGAAAACACTTAGTAATTTAACCTAGAAGGTAAAAGAGCCCTAGAATGAAAACTATAAAGCATTGATGAAAGAAATTAAAGGGGACACAACTAAATGGAAAAACATTCTGTATTCATGGGTTGGGAGAATTACTATTATTAAAATGTCCAGAGTACTCAAAGTGATCTACAGTTTTAATGCAATCCCTATCAAAATACCGATGTTATGGAGGGCACAGTGGTAAACACCTGTAATCCCAGCAATTTGGAAGGCTAAAGCACAACATTCACAAGCTTGAGACCAGAGTTAGCAACCTAACCAGACCCTGTCGCAAAACATAAAAAGAGCTGGGGGTGTAGTTCAGTGATGGGTACTCATGGTTCAATACCCAGTACCATGGGGAAAAAAAGTGATTTTTCACTGAAGTAGAAAAAAGTAATCCTAAGATTCATATGCTATGTTGGGTTTTAAATTCACAATCATATCCACAATTCTTCCATTTACATTGGTTTGCCTTCCAAACATTGCTACCAGCTTCTAAGGTTGAGGGAGCCCTCTGCTGATGGCTTGGCTGTAACTTCACAGCACAGAGCAAGAAAAAGTGAATGAACTCTGAAGAATTCCTAAATTCGAGAGCTATAACCTGTCTAGACCTGTGGTTGAATTTTGCTATGAAAAGCCAGGCACTAGAAATGTTCTTTGTTAGGTACAGGACAGGCTGAGTTGTCTACAGGGCAGTCTGAACAAACGTTAACTGCAGGATAACCCACGCACTCAAACCCCCCTTTGTCTGGTCCTTTATCACCTGTTTGTGTCAAGTCTGAACACTCAACCCCACTCAAGGCTGAACACTGGACCCCCACCGGTCTGGTGCAACAGAAACCCACATCTGACCCCTGCCCCATCTGCCTGAAGGCAGAAGATGACACCCTTAGCAACTACTGTATGATCCAATCACTGTACGCCAACAAGACAGCTTACGGACCCAGGGACCTCATTAGATGTGGGCTATAAAAACTCCCTCCTGCCAGGCCCCTCTCTCTAGCTCTTGCTCTGTCTCTCTCTCTCTTGCTCTTGCTCTTGCTTTCGCTCTCTCTTGCTCTCTCTTTCTTCTCTCGCCCCCCCCCCCCCCCGCCTTTCTCCTCTTTTGCACTGCTGCAATAAAGATCTCTTGGTCACTTGGAGTGTTGTGGTCACTTTCCTTTCATTCTTGACATTATTTCAGATTTTATTTTTCCAGGTAATAGAAGTAAAAAGGTCTGGAAGAAGGCTGATGTCCTATGCATTAAAAGATCATACACTTCTGTGTGCGTATGGAAAAGTATGCTCCAATACACACACACACACACACACACAAACACACACACACACACACACACTGCAATTGTGGCATGTTGGTCAACTACAGGAAGACTCTGCTCTACGTGTATGTGTCCTAGAATAAAGAAGTGGGAGGCACTAAGGTATATATAGAATCCCAGAATCATGGGACTAGATGGAACATTTACCTTTTGTGGCATGCCCAGATGAAGACTCCGATGAGCCACAGCTTGACAGAGAGGAATTCTCTACTGTGGCTATATCCTTGATGGTGGAGGTTAACAGCTTAACACCAGGGTGTGGTGCCCAATTCAAAACTCTGGAAATTAATGGTGATAAGGGTGGGCTGCCTGCCAAGGGCCCATAGTGTGAATCCCAAGAGAAGCACCTTCTATTTTGAGATCTCTCTCAATTCATGGTGTGCTATCCTGTGCTTTGACGCATGTCCCATCTCTCTGTATCTCTCTTTTTCTGAATCCTAAACTTTCTTGGGTTTTCAACCCATGGACTACATCACAACTTACTCTCTGACACTTCTGATACACTAAAAGGAATAGTTGTACGGTAGTATGAATCAAATACTTCACCCAGAGGTCAACAGGAAGAAGCAATGCTATCACATTTCCTTTCCTTGCCAAAATGTCTAAGGAAAGAGAGGAGGAATGACAGAACATCAGGTGAAGCCTAGGCAAATGGGGATAAAAGCACAGTAAGTTCCTTTTCCTGGAGAGAGATCCCCTGGAAAGGTCAAGTTAAAAGGTCAAATCACATAGTTTAGCCAATGCTGCCAAATATTTGCAAAAATAGCCAACTCTGAAAAAAATCAAAAAATCAAAAAATGCTACTCCCCTGCTCAAAAACCTCTGTGACTCTCCATTGTCAATATACAATCTGAAGTTTTTAAGAGGACATTCAAAATTCATCATCTCTCCTGCCACAATCCCTCCCTTCCTTCTTACCATCTAAATAACATGTAAGTATACACTCATCTTACCCATTAGACCACTTGCACCTCACATTTTTCCTGCTACTAGTCCTCACTTCTCCTTTGTCCGTACTTCAGGCATTAGCTTAAATGTCACCTCCTCCATCTAGCTCTCCCAGACAGAATTAATGCTTCTCTCCCCATGCACCTATACCCTCTCCTCACCCCCACTATTATAACACAAATGAGGTTTTTATTCTGTCTCCTCCAGTTTGTAAGTTGAGATCAAGCCCACATCTTACTTTTGCATCTGCCTTTTGAATTCCCACCTCCACTCTTCACCCCACTATTCTCCATAATTTCCTCCTGTCAAGGACCAGTTATAGCATCTCTCATATAGTAAAGTCATTGTTTGTTACCTTAAACTAAATTAATACCTAAAATTAGAAGAAAATGCAATTCACTCCAAAAAAACAGAACATCAGAACCATGACAATAGCCAAGTGAGGCATCGCATCTAGTCCTAAATCATATGGATTCTCAGTGCTTATCTAGAAACTTCTCAAGATTTTGAATTCCTCCAGTTTGGGGGCCCTATATTACGCATGTTATCATAGACTAATACCAATTGTTGAGCAATTGCAAATTACAAATCCCCTTTCCTCAAGATACCTTTCTGCCATCTGCTAGAAATATGTCATAATCCAAATATGAGTGACATATGAATGACACTCCCAGGGTTGTGCAAGGAACAACCCTAAGCAGACTCAAACATATTAAGCAGAATGCATTGGGCTATTTATCCTGCAAGATGGGCTTCCTAACTGTGCAGTCCAAGAAATCTTGAGTTCAAATTCTGATTAACCATTATAACCTTTAGCTTTCATGCCTTTAAAATGGAGCTCATAAAATGTCTCTGCATGGGGTTGCTTTTAGAATTGAGATTTTTTGAATACTGAATATTTAATGTCTCACAACAAACATTAAGTTAGTGGAAATGATTGTTACAGGAATACTTCTAGAATTTAATACATATCTCAAAACTCTCTTTTGGATTTACCTTCAAAGCCCTTTCATAAACCATATGCAAAAATCACAGATTTTTTTGGTGTTTCTGTATTCTTTGTTTTATGCTAAAATGATAATGCCATATGTGAGTCTCCATTTTATTAATCTGATGTAGCTAAAAATGATATTAAGATATTTACAAGAGTCAAATCCATTGCTTAAAGAAAAATTTTGTTATTACTGACTATATGTTCTAAATATTTAGAGAATTCCAAAGACACTGTTCAAAAATTAAATCTGGTGGGCTGTGGGTATAACTCAGTGGTAGAGATGTTGCCTAGTATGCATGAGTCCCTGGGTTTGATCCCCGGCACTGAAAACTAAAAGAACTAAATCTTGTATAAAGAGCACTTACATTTTCAACAAATATCCTAGAAATTCTCTATAATATATAATAGAAAGTTAGACCATTGTTTCATTAAGTATGTATTTAATGTGAAGGCTATTGAGGGATGACAATTAGGTTCTGAATCCATAGAATAGAATCCCAAGAGACTTAAAACTTTGGAAGAAGCAATTGAACCTAGAAGCTCAGTTAACCTGACATTCTGGTTGGCTCCAGGAGATTTTAGTGGAGCAATATTCTCTGGGTTTCCTCCTGAACCTGAGAATAACTTTGATTATTGCTTCACATTCCAATTTTCTAACGCTTAGCCAAAGAATGTCCTTGAAAGTTCACTGGATTCACTAACAGAAATTATCAACTCTGGTTTTTCAAGAGTGGATCATTATTCATTTAATCCACAAGCACTTCCTGGCCCCTTATGCATAGAATACAATAATCATCGAAGCAGAAATTACAAAGGAAATAACACAGAGCCTTGACCTCATGGGATTTCCAGTTTAGGGGGAAATCTAGAATTTCAACCTAAAATCTGTCTATTGGAATCAGTATATAAGATGGATAAATAATATATGGGGAGGGTAGGCTGGGGTTGTGGTCAGCGGTAGAGCACTCACCTCACATGCACAAGGCCCTGGGTTCGATCCTCAGCACCACATACAAATAATAAATAAATAATAAAGTTTTTTTAAAAAATGTTAAAAAAAAGAATATATGGGAATGGTCATGGTAACCTAGAATTAAACTCAGCCTTAATGGATAGAAAGACTTTCACTGATCTAGGGAAGAGACCACTATAATGACATATGGCCTTGGACAACAAAAAAATAGATCAATCTATTTACATAGAAGTTAATGTACTGATACAGTAGATATAAAAATAAAAAAGGTAGTTTGGGACCAGATGATGGGAAATTTAAGTGACAGCATCAGGGATTCACACTTTATCCTACATAGACCAGAAAGTGATCTATACAGTGTGGCATATCAGGTCGCACAACATAGAAAGCTGGTCAAGAGATACAGAAATGCAGAACTTTCACAGGCCATTTGGACATTAGCTCTGTGGTCAAAGGGATCACATGGCAGTGAGTCTAAATCTTCTGCCTTAAAAAAAAGAAAGACAATAACTTGGGGATTAGCTGTACATTTCAGTCTTCCATGTTCATGCTGCCCTCTTCCATATTCATGCTGGCCTCTTTGACCATGGGTCACCCACAATGGATAGTTGAAGCAGTAAAGGCAAAACAAACTCAGAGGTACTAGTGGCTGGAAAGAAGTTGTTCCTGGCAGTGAAACCTGCCCACTCCATGCCTGGGATTAGGTGGTTTGTTGGGCCCCATGGCATGGTCCGCAGGGCTGTCAGCAGCCTTTAATCAAAGCATGACAGTGTAGTGTAACAGTGGTGGCTGGTTTATGTTCTGGATATTAAATGTACGCTTACGTGTTCCTCTATTTATACACGCACCCAGCCTGCTGGATGACTGCCATTCCATTCAAGGGAGGTAAAATAAAACCCTCCTGCGTAGCACGTTGATACACACGCCACACATTCCTGGAAGCAGCAGGCAAGAAAAGGTTTGACCTCCAACCACAAAAAGGAATCCAGTAGGGGAACCACACAGTAGCCTAAGAGACCACAAAAGAAATCCATCTCCACAGTGTGGAGAGCTGGTCTTGGTAGAGTAGGAGGTGGGATTTTTAATAAGCCATACCAGTTTCAAGAGATGGAATGGCAACATGAGGGCCCTGCCTTCATAACAACTTCATGGTCAAACTTGTCAAAATACCACCCTTGGAGACCATCTAGTTTTTACACTAACTTTATTCTCTCATTCATCAGCCATAGCCCTTCTCCAGAGACTAAGACAGTTTCAACCCAGAGGAAAGCATAAAGCACTGGTCAGTTATGTGGAACGTGCAAAACTGAGTTTGGAGGCCCATATAAGGAACACTGGTATCCTGCTTACTGACAAAACTCTTTTACCCATGCCTTTCATTCCACACCCACTAGATTCCCATTGCTCTATCCCTTGCCCTTGAGCATTTAGAAGTAGACCCATGTTTTATTTTCTTGGCCACTTCCTTCCTAATGCTTTCTCAGATTACTAGAACTGAGTGCTTCCTTTTAAACTTTTTCTAATCCCATGGCACTTTTTGAATATCCTGTTTTATCTAATTATTCACACATACAGCCTTCTCCCCACTAGTTATATCCCTCCTCTCCCCACATCACCTTAAACATCAGAGATATTCCGATAAACTGTTGAAAATAAACACAAATTGTAAAACCTCAGTGGTTTTTTAATAAATGTTGCTGACTCTTTCACCTTTTAGAGCAAGGTGATACACTTCAAAAACACAAATACCACCCAAAGTGAAAATCATGATATCAATATATTAGCCCCTTTATCCATAGGAGATATATGCCAAGACCCCAAGTAGATGCCTGAAACCTCAAATACTACCAAACTGTATATACTGTTTTTACATACATACCTATGATAAAGTTTAGTGTATAAATTAGGTACAGTAAGATATTAACAATAACTATAATAAAACCAAACAATTTTAACAATACACTGTATTAAAGTTATATGAGTTCTCTCTCTCTCTATCTATCTATCTATCTATCTCACCTTTCTTCTTGTGATGATGTGACATGATACATGAATAGTACAGGGACTACAACATAGTGTTAGGCTACTACATAAGAACTACTTGGACACAAGCTCCATAATACCATAGCAGTCAATCTGATGACCAAGATGGCTACTGAGTGCTAATGGGTGTATACAGGGTGGACATGCTGGAAAAAGGGACAATTCATGTCCCAGGCAGGTCAGAGTATCAGAGTGGGACAGTGGAGATTTCATCATATTACTCAGAATCTGTGCAATTTTGAACTTATAAAGTGTATATTTCTGAAAGTTTTTACTTAACATTTTTGGACAATAATTGACCATGGGTAACTAAAATTGCATAAAGCAGAACTATAGATAAAGGGAAACTACCTTGTTTGGTCAACCACTGACATGCTCCGAACAGATCAATAGGTAGAAGATAAGACAAGCAGAAGAAACATGAAGTTAAGGGGACAGTTCTATAAACTGGGCCTACATGTTGGCCCTCATGTGTTTTCTTTTAAAAAGCAATCTACCCAAGGCCATTCTGGTCCTGCTCTGGCTTACTGCAATAGGATATGTTACATTCCTTGACAAACAACCTGTTATCTACAGGGCTGTTTTGAGGGCCAGGGAATTTATGTCCAAAGAATCCTCCCTACCAATAAGAAGACAAGTTACTCTGAAAGGAGACCTTTGTGACCTTTACACAGACCAAAGATTCCAAGACTCAGGAAGACAGGATAATTAAGAGAAAAGCCGATCAACCATAAAAACCTGTAAAAACAAGTTCCAATTAGAACGAGTCATTGTGGGCCAAAGTGACAGAGAGTTGCTTTTGGATCTTTAGTATGACATTTTAATCTCATTATAATAAAAAGATCCTCACCCCATGGGGATCATGCAGAGTAGGGACATAAAAATATGATGTGATACCAATGTCAGTCAAGAGTTAAGAGGAGGTACCTGGGCAGGACTCTCTAGAAACTTCCCTGAGACCCCAATAAAACTAGGAAATAAAGGGGGCATGGCATCACTATCCTCTTTGACGTGACTCATCCTCTCTCTCCCTTGAGGGTGTTTTCCTTTGTTTTCAAATAAAGTTTGCTATACTTTTACTATGTTCCATGCCTTGCTTGAAATTTTCTCTTGCAAGGGTACAAGAGCTGAGAAACACAATGCCCTCTCCCCAACATTAACATGGCTCCTAATTCCCACAACAAGATATTAAAACCAGTGCTCTTCAAAACAGAGTAGAGAAGCAGTTAGGCCTTTGGGAAGCAGCCACCAATCTTACTGAAAAGAGGCAAATGTGAGGCATCTTCATCCACCTTCCTTCACCTCACCCCTTCCCGTTCACCCTACTTTCATACTTCCTGACCAGTTCTTACTTCCCCTCCTATTCCTGGCCCTCAAGTTCAGATGCTTACTATCTCTGAACTGTGGCAGTTGTCTCCTCATTGGTTGCCCACTCAAATATCTTCCACATTCCCCTGTTTTGTTTAGATGATTTACAGTTTTCCAAACATATCCACACATTCCCATCTTGAAGTCTCTGCTCATTCCTTTCCTATGTCTATGGAATGGAACATTTGCCCCTCATCTGTCTCTCTAAATTTTATTTAATTATTCGAACCTCAGTTCAACCTCTTCCTCCTTCATTGAGTCTTCCCCGAAACTTCCTCAGGGAAGCAATTTCTCTTTTTTTCTGAATTCTCCTGGCACCTGGTACCTTTTTCGCTATAGCTAGAACACTCTGCATGTTAGCATTCTGTTTGTTTGTCTTCCTCTCCAAATAAAATAGAAATCCCTGAGAGTGGCAGGTTTTGCCTGAGCCCTCATGGTATCATACATTTTAACTTCATATAATATGTCTTTGATGAATATTTGTTATTTGTTGAGTGAACAATGTATGAATGAATGAGTGTATAAAAAACTAGTAAGTGATTGAATGGATGATTAGATTGCCAGTGTGGCCCAGATTTAAGAAAGAGGAAAGTCACACCAGACAGTTATCAGATTGAACCTTTGCCTTGATTTAGGCTAGTTATAATTATCCTCACTTTACAGATGAGGTAACTGAAGCCAAGGTAGACTAAATTTCTCCTAAGAGTCATGCTGCCAGCCTCCCAATTTAGAGCTCTCCATTTTAGACCATTCTACTCAAAACTGGCTTCTGTTTTCTTCAGTATTTGACAACATATACCATGGGATTGACATCAAGATTAGAAAAACTACTCTATTTCTTCTATTCATCCTCTTCTTATGAACCTCTTCTTAGTTCAATGCCTTCATAGAGGCTATGAATGAACATTTACTTATAATAGGAAGATGTCCTCTCATGATAAACAAGGCCTACATAGACTAAATTAAGAGGGGATTTTATCAAAAGAAGCATCCACAGTGTGGGGTATGTAAGAAACAGATCCACCACAGGTGCTACTGTCAAGAAGCAGAGATAGAAAAATAGCTGCCTGTGAGTGTCCCTCTCCTTTCCAGTCTCAATGCCAGGACCTCTTTGGTAGATGGATTCCCAGATTTAGTTCAGACCCTACAGATGGAAATTTTCAGGGCAAGCTTCATCCTTTTGCCACAGAAACATTGCCCACCCCTGCCCCTCAGCCTGCACTGAGAAGCAGGCACCAAATCAAAAGTGCAGAGGGTCAGCTTCTAGGGAAGAATTGACCTGGGCTTGAGAGTGGCCCCAGTCCCCGAGAAGTGCAACTGCTAAACATGTTAATGCTGATACGTCCAGGAGATCTAAGCCCATTGCAAGGAAATCTCTGGCAAATGTTCTCACAGTTTGATTTGTGAGAACATTAGTTCCTGATAAGAGTTCAGGAAGTAGATAGTAGCTATTAACACCTCTTGGGCTGAGCCCTGCAACTCTTTTCATAGTCTTTCTGCATGTTAGAGGAAGAAAACTTTAGGGCTAGTGGTGGTTAGAGAGCAGCCTGAACAGAAGGTGGTTCTTGCCCAGCCTTTTTAAGGGGTTACAAGCTAAATGGCTTTGTGCTTTTGTCTCCCAAACTGTAAAATTAGGGGACCCAGGGTTAGGACTGTTGTGCTTGTCTGTAAAATTCCAAATCCACAGTATGAGTGTAGACCAAAATTCCTCAAGTCACATCATTCTGGGTGGGCACCATGACAAAGAAGCCATGTGGCTCAACCTTCACCAGTAGGAGCCTTTCTCATTCTCTGCCTTTCTGGTTCCAGGAGCCCCTGGGAATCCAGTGGTTAATCCCTTTCCCAAAGGCCCAAGGTACTATACCCTTTTCTAGGTTGCACCCACCCAGCTGATGACCCTACTTTGGGCCCCACAGACACTGATGTGGGGCTCCAGTGCTCTGTTCCGCACTGGCTTTACTGAAAGACAAGAAAATTGCTCCCTCCAGTTTTTACAGTCGACCCTTGGTATCCATGAGGGAATGGTTCCATGATTTCCCACAGATAGACAAATCCATGGATGCTCAAGACCCTTATATAAAATGGCATAGTGTTTGCCTATTACCTACGCACATCCTCCCTATACTTTAAATCATCTTTAAATTACTTATAATACTCGATATAATACAAATGTTATGTAAAAGTCATTGTACTATATTTTTTAGACAATAATAAGGAAAAAAAGTCTATACATATTCTTTACAGACACAACTTTTTTTTTTTCAAAAATCTTTTATCTATGGTTAGTTGAATCCATGGCCGTGGAACCTGCAGATATGGAGGGCCAACTATATTACATTCTCTTTCTGGGGCACCAAGCAGAATAAAATTAGATATTCATATTATATAGACCCTTGAGTGAATTATCTGGCTGGTTTCTGTAGTTCATTAATGTTTTAATTTGAATCTGGAGCTCATGTATTGAAGGTTTGGTCTCTAGCTGATGGTACTACTGGGAGGTATCAATAACTTTAGTGGGGCCTAGTTGGAGGAACTAAGTTATTGAGAGCATGCCTTTGAAGGGTATATTGGGACCCTGGCCCCTTCCCTCTCCTCTCTCCTTTCTCTGCTTTCTGGCTTCCATGAGGTAAGCAGCTTTCCTTTGTCATGTGCTTCTGCCACGATATACTGCCTCATCAAAGGACCAAAAGCAACTGGACCAAGAAACCACAGACTGAGACCTCTGAAATCATGAACCAAAATAAAGTTTTCCTCCTTTTAAATTCATTAAATCAGGCATTTTTTCACAGTGATGCAAAGCTAACATAGAAAATTGGTACTTAAAATAGGGTTATTGTTGTAACTATATTTGAAGATGTGGTTCAGAAGCCTTTAGAATTGGTTTGTTGAAAGACATTGGATAAGTTTAGTGAAATGGGCTAGAGAAAGCCTAGAATGCTCTCAGAAGGGCTTATGGGTGATTCTAATGGGAGCTCAAAAGACCAGAATGCTGATAGGAATGTGGAGAGTAAAGCACAGACAGGCTCATGAGATTTCAGATGGAAATGAGAACTCTACTGGGAATTGGACTAGAGGACATTCACATTATACTCTGGCAAAGATCTTATCTACATTTTCACTATTCCCTGTGACATTGTGGGGGATTGAGTTTAAAGAAAAGGACATTTCAAGGCAATACAGCATTCAAGTTATAGCATGAATATTGCTGTATGCTTTTAGCCAGATTTACAGTGAGGTTTGGAAGCAAAAAACAGAATGGAAAGATCTGAAAAACTTGTAGTTTGTCCAGAAAAGAAGCATGTGTAAAGTTGAGGCCAAGGAGGGTGTGGCAGTTAAAGAGATTAGCACCATTGAAAATAAGCTAAATGCTTTGCACTGAAGCTCAAGGAAAGATGCCTTAAGGACATACCTGCAATCAGGAAGACCCCTGCCCATTGAAAGCTCAATGGAAACTTGGTTCAAAGACTTTGAGAGTCTTTGGAGTGCCTTGCTCCCACATAGCAACCTAGAGAATTATTTCCCAAGGATTCCTTTTTCCATATTCAGTTGTTCAGGCGCTCAGAGATTGCTGCAGCTATGGTCCAACGGGGGCCCAGCTACTGCTCCTGCTGACAGCAGACCTTGGAGTCATCTACATAATGCTAATTTTTCAGGCATATAGAATGTAAGAGTTATGGGGTCACAGGGCTTTCATCAAGAATTAAAAGGAAAGCCTGGGAGGCCTGGCCCTGTATAACAAGGTCAAAGTCCCTCACAGCATCTCCTGAGAGGGTGATGTGTAAATCTGTAATAATGGGGCTGGGGTTATAGCTCTGTTGGTAACGTACTTGCCTCATATGCACAAGGCCCTGGGTTCAATCCTCAGCACCAAAAAAAAAAAAAAAAAAGCTGTAAGAATGAAGCAAAGGGGCTGAGGATGTAACCCAGTGGTAAAGTGCTTGCTAGCAGGTGTGAGGCCATGGATTTGATCCCCAGCACTGACAAAGCAAGAAAGAGAGAGAGAGAGTAAAAGAAAGAAAGGTAGATTACCAGTAATTAAGTATAATCTTTGCCTTACTCTTCTCCAAGAAAAAAGTAAAATAAACAACTATTTCTTTTTCAGAATAATAAAATTTAAACCCCTCTCCCCACTTCACTACCAAAAACAGTGGAGTCTAAGCTGCATTTGAGACCCCAGGAAATTAGCAATGCCAGATACATGAATCATCTGCCACAGAAAGTCACAGGCAGCAAGTACAGCCTCCCAAGAAAGAGGCCAAGTGGGCTGCAATCAGCAAGGCCATAGGGGCAGTGCTTCCCTTTGAGATTCACATCATGCAACTGTGTTTCAAATGCCAGACATACAGCTACAGGATTTAATATTTGCCTCACTGGGTTAAAGTCTTGGTTTGAACCAATCCTTCTTTTTCTGTTTCTCTATTCCTCTATTTTGGAATGGTAATGTTTACCCTGTACCATTGTGTGTTAGAAGTATGTAATTTGTTTTGTTGTTGCTGTTTATTTTTATAGGAGGTCACAGATAAGAGTTTGCACCCTGAGTCTCAGAGAAGACTTTGAACTTGGACTTGTTAGCAATGCTGAAACAGTTCAGACTTTGGGGCCTCTTAGAGATGGACTGATGCATTTTTAATTAGATAGACATGAGCCTTTAGGATTCAGAGTAGAATGCATGGATCTGGAATGTCCCTCAAAAGCTTAGGTGTTCAAGGTTTAATCACCAGTTCATGGTGCTATTAGGAGGTAGTAGAGATTTTAGGAGGTTTGGCCTAGTTGGAGGCAGTAAGTTATCGGGGGAATTAGAACCCTGGCCCTTTCTTTCTTCTTTTTTCTATTTCTCCTTCTCCTTCTCTTTCTCCTTCTCTCTCCTCTTTCTGTTTTTCTTAGTCACCATGAGCAACTTTCTCCACTATGTGCTTCTATCATGATATGCTGCCTCACCACAGACCCAAAAGCAAATAAGCCAAGTAACCATAGACTGAAACTTGAGCCAAAAAATGTTTTCCTCCTTTTAAGTTATTTATCTCATGTATTTGTGTCACAGTGACACAAAGTTGACCAATACAATTAAAGTTCCCTGAAAGTTGGAGTAAAAGACTAATAGAAAGTCATTTTACCATGTTACATTCTATCCAAAGTGTCCTTATCTTGTCAGGAAAGACATACTTTAAACATAATTACCATGCACTCATCATGCTTAACAAAAGTGACATTAATTCCTTAATATCCTTCATTTGTATATCAATACTTGGTATGTGCCCTTGATTTTTTTCAAATATGTCTTTTTATTATTGATTTGTTCAAATCAGGATCCAGAATTTCAACATCACAGTGTTACCCCTTCTCAATATATTTTATCCTATAATAATTGACCCCCTCATTTTTCTCTAATGTTATTTTGACTAAGAATAAGGTATATTTGTTGAAGACACTGGGTTGTTTTTCCAATGCAAGGTCCCACATTGTGGATTTAGCTGATTCTATTCTTGTCATTAAAGTTGTTCTTTTATATATAAACTAACAGCAAATGTTAAAGATATGATGCAATCAGGTATAATTTCTGAGGCAAGAAAACAAGTGAAGTTTCTGTTGTATCACACCATGAGGTACACAGTGTTTGGTCTGTCCAACTTTTAAGGAGGCTGACTGAAAATGGGATGTGGGGGTCAGTCTGAATTTTTTATTGCAATGATTCTCATTGACATTCCAGTTAATAGTTTTAGATTCCTTAATGAATATTGCCTGAATCAAGAATTTCATTAGAGATTTAAAATGATGCATTTTTTTTTAAATTTACCATTTCCTTTGCATTTATAGTAACTGCAATTCTTCTATATAGGAGGAACTACTTTTATCAACTATTCAGTTATCCTAAAATATTGATGGCATAGGAAAGGTAAAAAAAATACTTTTTCAGTATTTATTCATTTTCAGAAAAAATAAATTATTACCCTACCAACCTTCAGTGGTAAGCCATTAGGTTGTTTAGGGGATTTTTTTTTTAAGTATCATTATGAAATCACAACCTTTATATATTTGATAGGTTTTAATCCATTGTTTTATTATTCTTTTTGATTCACAAATTGCCCCCACTTAAACCCCTGGAAGCCCCTTCAAAGAACTTCCTGTGTTGTTTTGACATGACCCTAAGTATTCTTAGAGAGTCTCCCTGATATTCCCCATTGACATTTCAGCTAACAGTTTTAGACTTCTTAAATGAATACTGCCTGAATCAATTATTTTATTAGAGGCTTAAAATCACGCATGTTAAAAGCAATTTTTACTTCCTTAAAAACAAGTTGTCCAAAAGCTAATTGTTATCATTTGAAGCTGAAATAGTCTCCAAAAGCCCATGTGTTTATAGGTTGGTCCCAAGCCAATGATGCTATTGGGAGGTGGTGTAACTTTTAAGAGATGAGGCTCAGTGGGAGGAAGTTAGGTCATGGCAGGCATGCCTTTAGAGGGAATATTGAGTTTCTCTAGAATATATTTCTAGATGGGAAACTGTTGACTCATTAGGTATGAGCGTCTTAAATTCACTAGATATTTCCAAATTACTCTCCAAATGGTCTTGCAAACATATGCTTCCAGTGTATAAAAATTCCCATATATCTATATCCTCACTTGAAAATGGTTCAACTCAGGGGTGTAGATGACTCTTTCTTGGTATTTTAATATGCACATCCCTGATTGCTAGTGAAGTTGAGATTTTTCTTATGTATGTGTTAGCTACTTGGGTTGATTTTTGTATTGAATTTGAGAGCAAACATATCGTTCAAGATCATAAGAACTGGGGTCAGACTCCTAGGTTTTAAACTCAGCTTCACGATTTACTAGCTATGTAATCTTCAACAAGTTATCAAAACCTTTCTCTGCCTGTTTCTTCATCTGTAAAATAGGGATAATAAACACCTATCTCATAAGAATGTAGGAAATATTAAACGAGTTGATATATATATCAAGGGCTCAGAATAGTAGCACTGAACTACCACCATCATTGGTGTATAGGAGTTCTTTCTACATTTTATTTCTTTTTTCTATATTATTTCTTTGTTAGATTTTATACTTTATCTTTTTCCCAAATGTCTATAATTGGTCTTTTTTCTTTATTTATGATACATTTTGTTACTGTAATAAAATTTTATCTTTATTTTTCCTTCAGTTTGAGTTTTTTGGTATATGGTATAAAAACCCTTCTATATCTCAAGGTCATAAAGGCATTCTTTGTCATATATTTTCTTCTAACATTTCAAAGTTTTGCTTTTCACCTATAGGATTTCAGCCCACCTGTGATATAAGACAGGGATTCAATTTTGTGTTTTCCAATATGAATAAACAATTTTCACTAGTCACCATTTATGAAAAATTGATTATTTTCCCACTGATTTATAATTCTACCTTTATCATATATCAAGTGTCCAGATAGGTGTGAATGTATTTCTGGCCTTCATGTCCTATTCCATAAATTATTTTCTAATCCTTACACCATTCCACTGAGTTCTAACTTCTATAGTTTTAAAATAAATCTTTGTATTTCATAGAATAAGTCCTACCATCTTTTTTTCAAATGGAATCAGTATTCTTCACCCTTTGCTCTTTCATGGCACCTCTTGGAGCTAGAACAGTGCAGACCCTGTCTAACATCTGAGATATAAAGGATGAAAACCCACTGGAGTTACTCTGAGGGCAGAAACTACTGCTCTAAAGAGTGGACTAAGCATGATCTGCAGCTAAAGTGATTCCCTCTGTGGGGAGGGGAAGAGGAAAAAAAGAGGATCTAGGTTTGGGTAGAGGCCATTTTGGGAGCTGTTAAACTGTGGGAATGTTATGGTTTGGATGTGAGATGTCCCCCAAAAGCTCCTATGCTCATGCAGGAATGTTTGGAGATGAAATGATTGGATTCTGAGATCTGTGACCTAATCAGTCCATACTAGTCTGAATGAACTAACTGGGTGGTAACTGTAGGCAGGTGGGACATGACTAAGGGAGGTGGGCCCCTGGGGGCATGTTTTAGAAGGGTACATCTTTCCAGTGGCCCTTCCCCCTGCATCCCTGCTGCCATGGGCTGAGCTGCTTTGTCTACCACCACTTCAGCCATGATGTTCTGTCTCACTTTGGTCCTAGAGCGATGAAGTTGGCTATCCATTGACTGAAGCTCTTGAAACCATGAGCCAAAATAAACTTTTCCTCCTCTAAGTTGGTCTTATTGGGTATTTCGCTCATAGCAACAACTAACTGACTAAGATAGCAAGGCAGCCTCTTGTCTGACCATAAGGATTACTGGGCACACTTGTTAACAAAAAAGATTCCCAGACTTTAGTCCAGATTTATCAAATAAAAATCTCCCAGGAAGAGTGCCTGAGAATTTTTTTCTAATTATATATATACATAGTTTTGCAGGATTTTTGTTTATGTTTGTTGTTTTTTGCTTTTTGTGCATGTAGGGGTTTTTGTTAGTTTTTTTGGTTTTGTTTTGGTTTGTTTGTTTCTTGATACTGGGGATTGAACTCAGGGGCATTTACCACTGAGCTACATAACCAGACTTTTTTTTTTTTTTTTTTTTTTTTTTTGAGACATGGTCTTGCTAAGTTGCTGAGGGTCTTACTAAATTGCTGAACTTGCAATCCTGCCTCAGACTCTGGAGTCACTGAGATTACAGGCATGCACCAACATGACAGGCAGACAACTTGTATTTTTAATAAACACCCCCAGAGAGTCTTGTAAATGGTCAAGTTTGGAAAACACAAGAAAAGAGAATAAACATGGGCTTTGGAGTAAGACTAGTTTTATAAAATGATTCACTCCTAACATTTGTATGGCTTTGAGCAAGTCACTTAACCTTACTGTGTCTCTTTCGTTTTTATTTAGAAAAGGGAGTTGATCATTCCTCCATGATAGGGTAATAATGAAGACTGAATGAGAAGATGTATATAAAATCTTGCACTTAGTACAAGGCTGTCACTCAGTAAATGATCGACTTATTATGTCCGAGAGAAGACAAATTAGCAACCTAGAAAGACATTTATTCCTAAAGTTAAGGGGGAGGCCCCTTTTTTGTTTTTCTTGTTTGTTCGGCATCTGCGTCCCATTTTTCTAGTCACAGTACCTGAATTATCTTAAGAGAATCACTACCACCTCGTTCACATGCTTCTCCTTAATCTATGTAAGGCTGTCTTCCAAGTTCTGGGTGAAAGTGACCCAGGCCTGACCAATCAGCAGTCTCAATTCTACGTGGCCCTCTGATTGGTTCAGAATGAGGAAGATGACCCAAATTGGTCCAATGAGATTAAATCTTGGGATTTCCACTGGTCTTGGAGCTGAACTGCTGCCAAGAGGGCAAGAAGGACTGTAAAATTCATGATTACGGAAGAAAGAAGAGCAGAGATATGAGAACAGAAGCGCAAGTCTTGAAAATATTTTGAAGTTCTGGAATCTAGACATGCTAAAGCAATTCTATCTCAGGATTTTTCGGTTATGTGAGCCAATAAAAATTTTTGATCAAGACAATTTAGATTAGATTTTTCTGTTACTTGCTCTCAAAAGGATCTTGACAATAATTTTTATAGCATTTCTTTTATTTCAGTGTCCAGCTTACTAGGGAGTCATGAGAGCCTTTTTCATGTCTAATATATTTCCTAACTTTTTTAGGAAGAAGCAATCCCATGGCCCAATATTTAGTTGATGAATAATGGAAATTGCTGAGGCATTACCACTTGGGGGCCTGGGGTGCAATAAGAAACTCAAAGCTTTTCCATCTAAATGGATCCTTTTCTCCCAGAGTGAGAAGGAGCTGACATTTAGGTAGGTCTCTGCCTTTGCTCCACAGACTCTGAGAAAGGTTGCCATTAAAGGGCAACACAACAATGAAAGCAGTTGGATAGGAGAATGACAGGCTTGACTTGTATGCAACACTGCAGCTGAGACAATTATTCTTAACACTGCAGCTGAGACAATTATGGGAAAACATTATGCAATCCTCTCTTTTAAGTTCAGCTTGCTAATATATAATACACAATTAGAGGGTATTGTCCATTGGAATATACAGTATCAATTCTCTTTTTATCTTTATTTTCTTCTTTTTTTAATTGTTGTTTATTTGTTTGGCCAGTGTTAATTTTTTACCCTCTCAAACTAAAATAGTCCATTGCCTGTGAAAGCTGCATTTATTTTGAGTCTCTTAAATATGCCAGTATAGACAGGTAAGAATTCCAATTTTAATTTGGGAAGAACCCAAACAGAACTGGAGTTGGGAAGTCATGTTGAAATTCATTATTAAGGCAAAACCAGTGGTAAGTAGAATGAGGGGTTTAGTTGCCAAGGAAGTGGAAGGTGGAGTTCAACCTCCCATGCCTCTCACTAGGAGTCCCTGTCAAGGACCTTAGGCAAATCTGGCTGAGGCAGCTTCTGGGCCTAATGAGGGATGTCCCAGAATGGACATGTCCCTGTGTGACTGCCCAGTGAATACCAAAAGGATTGGGTCATTTTATTCAAACCTGGAGGACTTGGCTACCCAAGTACATGCTCTGTGGATGAACTCACTTTTGCTTTAGTCCCACATGGCTGCTGAAGTTTGAGCAGCTCAAACAGCAAGGGACAGAGGAGAACACAGGCGGGTGATCAGAGAAATCTAAGGGGATTAAGTTACTGTCAGATCAGAGGGTGTGGGAGATTCTGGGTCAGATTAATGCAAGAGTCTAACTGGCTGGCAGGGAGCTAAGAACTATCACAGTCCACTGTGGAGAACCAGCTGCCTTGTATATGTATGCAGATGCAGGCTAACTGGGCAGGAGAAAATATCAATGTGTACCCCAAATACCCAGCAGTATACCAACCCACCCAACTGGGAAACAAAGCATGCCTTTTGGATTCCAATTCTCCCAAACCAAAGAGATATCTACAATGATATCCAGTTTCTTTTTTCAAAGAGCATGTCTTCACCAGTCACTCCACAAATACTTATTCAGAGATTTCTAAACGTTAGGCAGTTTGTTAGATGCCAGGGTTATGGAGGAAATATGTATAGTATTTCCCTCTAAGGAACTTCTCATCTAGTAAACAACGTCCAAAAATGAAAAAATGCAGTAGGAACTGGGATCAAAGAGAGCCCAAGAGTTGACAAAATAGACAAAAATCCCAGTAAGTTTACATTCTAGTGATAGGCATTAAGAAGCTTTCTGGGACTGAGGATATATCTCAGTTGGTAGAGTGCTTGCCTTGCATGCACAAGGCCCTGGGTTCAATCCCTAGCGCCACCAAAAAAAAAAAAAAAAAAAAGCTTTCTGGAAAGATAATATTTGAGCACAAATATGTGACTGTACAAGACTTGTTTGTATCTGGGATTCTGCCTATAGGTTCATAGCAGCATTGTTTCTACTGCCCTTGAGGAAATTGCAAAACTACACTCAAAGACACAGACCCATACTTACCCCTATTTGTGAACAGAAACTGCTGCCAAACTACCTAAAGTTTGTGCCTACTAATGTTAATGATAAACGGTTTGAATGGAACAAACCATCTATGGTCTTTCCTCTGAACTCCAGTGTCCAAGGACACAGCCGACATTTGCTAAGCCTCTGGCTCCGATTGATGGGTAAACCTCTAGTCATGGGAGCTTTATTCTCATTCCAATGAAGCTGAACGGTTCATAAAATTAAAGTCCTGACCTTTTAATATCATCTTCTACCAACCAGATTAAACAACACAGTGTAAAAGACAACCAAAGTGTGAAAACATAAACAGAGTACACACAGAGAGAAGACAAATATTAAGTTATTACTAGACCTAAAATGGCATCAGAGGATATTGTTACCATGTTGAGGTCATAAACAGGAAACTAGATGAGATGAGAGAAAACTGATGGGTGGGCTTATTAAGAAGATATGGGTTTTGAAGGGTGACTTATATGATTAAAGAGATACATTCTTTTGCTATAGATCATGACTTATGTGATATGGTGCCTATTTGGGGAGTATAGTTCCTAGAAGAGTGCCTGCCACATGGAAGATGCTTGATCATTTTTGAATATCCAGTGAATTGCACAGTTAGGTGTTCTTTAATGAAACTTTCTTTTATTTCTTTTCATTTAATTTTATAAAAAGGTAATATATTGAAAGGGAGAGAGAAGGGGAATTGCATGGAAATGGAAGGAGACCTGCATTGGTATACAAAATTACATATAAGAGGAGGTGAGGGGAAAGGGGGGGGGGAACAAGAGAGAGAAATGAATTACAGTAGATGGGGTAGAGAGAGAAGAAGGGAGGGGAGGGGAGGGGAGGGGGGATAGGAAGGGGATAGGAAAGGCAGCAAAATACAACAGACACTAGTATGGCAGTATGTATAAACGTGCATGTGTAACCAATGTGATTCTGCAATCTGTACACGTGGTAAAAATGGGAGTTCATAACCCACTTGAATCAAATGTATGAAATATGATATATGTCAAGAGCATTGTAATGTTTTGAACAATAAAAAAATTGGGGAGACCTAGTACAAAATTAAAGCATGAAGCCCCTTGTTTAAAATGCTGAGAAAAACAGTGCCATTGAAGTTACTAAAATGTAAAGCTTTTTCTTTTTTTTAATGGTCATCCTTAACAAGTTATATTGTTTTTTATTCACAATTTAATGACATTCTAAGAAAAATAAAAATTTAAACTAGAGTGAATTAAAAAAAAGGTAATATATTGACATAGTTCATTCAACATTTTAGTATAAAATGATGATAGAAAGTATTGGTCTCACCCCACTCTACTCATTCTGTTTCTACATCCTGCATAGCAACCATAACCATTTGTTAGTTTCCTATTTATCTTTCCAGGTTTTATTTATGCAAATAGAATCAAAATATATTCATTTTACTTTGCAAAAGATAACATTTATATTAATCTGGTTTTTTTTCACTTAATGTAACTTATTCTGTCTTCAACTTGGAGACTATCTACTATTATTTTTAACAGTTCCAGTCAATTCTGCTGTGTGGATGTTCCCTAATTTATTAAGCCAGTTCATGAGAATGTATATTTGTGTTATTTCTAATTCTTGCTATTAAAAAACAAAAATGCTATACATCGCATAATAAATTCCCAAAAATTGAATTGCTGAGACAAAGAATATATGCACTGGTAATTTTACACACACACACACACACACACACCCATCCAAACTGCCTTCTAAAGGTGTTATACAAACTTATAGCCTCACCAGCAATGTATAAGTATGCTTGTTTCCCCAAATTCTTGTCAACAGAGTTTTATCTAACTCGAATTTTTGTTAATCATATATTTAAAAATAATATCTCAGGATGGTTTTGTCTTGCACTTCTCTTGTTTTGAGGTAGAGCAACTCTTTATGAATGGACCCCTTTATTTCTGTGAATGGACTGTTCATACTTTTCTTATGTTTTCATTAGGATAATGGTCCTTTTGCTACTTGGCTCATAAGTGCATATTATATAGAGAGAGAGATTGGCCACTTTTCTGTAATGCACAAGTTGTAAACGCTTTTTATAGTGATACATTGACAAATGTTTAACAATAGCTTTCTGGAGAAAATAAACCCTGCTTTATAGCATTTTCTAATTTCTATAGGGTAAATATATATGCTGCAGCCAATTTCAACCCACTAAAATGATATCACTGCATATGGAGTTGTAAAGAAATGTGTAGTGGCATATAATTATATAATATCTACAATACAAATATAATAGATGTAAATAACCTCAAAACCCTCATGATAGTGAAAGGTAGTTTAATAATTAAGAAGAGGTGCATTTTGAGTATTTATTACCTGCATTTGTAATATACTTTCATTATAAAATTTATATAATTTTAATTTTCAATAATAGCTATGTTTGACAACCAACCTCCACATTTCTAAAAACATATTAATTCATAGGAGGTAGTGCAGGCCAGCTCTAATGCTACCTTGTCCCCCCAGTTTGTCATTTGCCTTTTAACTTTCTTTCAAGTTGTGTTTTTCACCATAGAAAGCTTGATGTTGATGTATTTGCATTTATCAATCATATTTTTATGGGTTTAGTCTTGAATGATAATTAGGATGCTCTTCCCCATTCCAAGATTATTAAAGAGTTCTTCCATGTTTCTTCTAATACATCATGGCTTCATGGTTACATCTAAATCTTTAATCCACTTGGATCATATCTTGGTATATGGTGAGACAGTGGTTCCTACTTTAAAATTTTAATCAGAAGCCTAACCAACTGTCCCCCCAAGTTGTCTATCGTTTAATATGACTCAGCTTTCTTTTTAATGGCCATGGCATTTATCATTATTAGAAGGATAAGTTTGAATTATACTTGCAGTTTATAAACAGCTTCCCTATAACGGTCATTTGGTCCTCTTTTTTGAGGGGAGGCGTCGTCTTTATTTTGTTTTTCTTTGTTTTTAACTGATATATAGAAACATTAAATTTGTTTAGCTCATTATGATAAATTTGCTAGGTTGAAATATCTATAATATTTTTATGCTCAGCATCCATTCCCATTCACTTCCTCTTGAATCCTTGAGGGAATTCTTCTATGTGATATGATCTTAGCGAAGTCAATTACAGTATTCTGGCCAAACCACAGGACTTACTACGATCTAAGCTGATCAGTGGAAAAATCCCACCACTCAGTGATTGGACAGGGTTGGAGTCTGGTCTGAGCAAGGTAATATAATCTTTCTTGGAAGATTATTGGATATTTAAATGAGAGAGAAAAGACATTTTCTGTTGTAATTGTTAGGCTAGGAGACTTTAGGTTTTCATAACTAATACAAAAATTAAAGTATGTGAGAATAAAACCAAATGAAAATAAGAAAAGTCAAGAATTGAAGAACCAGACAGTTCTGATGGCTTCCTTTGGGTCTCTGGATTCAGCCTTCCCCAAAAGATAATGCTCCTTGGACATTCAGGAATAAAGTTTATAAATTCCATTTTTGTTTGGTTGTTTTTGTTTGGTTAGTTGTTTTGCTTTTGCTTAACCTAGTTCAATGCAGCTTCTTTGTAATTTGCAGTCAAAAGAGTGTAATTTCCTTTAATAGGTATTATTGTTCCCACATTACAGATGAAGAAATAGATGGGTTGGATGAGTTTAGTCCAATCTCAGTGATAAGGTATTGACCACTCTTAGCTTTTATTTTCTGGTACCCTTTCTCCTAAAATTGGCAGCTCCCCACTGTATTCTCAAGAAGATTTCCTAGGATGACAAGGAAGAAATGCCATATAAAGGTATAGAAACTGCTTATTTTCTTCAAAACTAGCCAAAATCCTGAATTGAATCTGTTCTGTTCCTGCCCTTTAGCCTTTCTTTTCTTGTAGCAATGTGAAAATCCCCTGACCTGGCTTCTCAGTATGGTCAAGGTCATGGCTTTATCCCCCTTGGCTGAGAAGGTGTGAAAGGTCATTGTTCCAAAGAAATAAAACTCAAATCAGTCCCAGAGTTTCTTTTCATATTGGAAGGGAAAATTTGGCTTTCTAAAGCCCTTCTTTGATTGAGAATTTCCTCATAATACAATCTGGATTGGATTATACCTGGAAAACAAAAATATTCTGAGTTGGAACCAGATCTTCTAAAAATTCTCTTTCCTGTGGAATGATTAACATTAAATTAGAATTTTTTATTTTGGTTTGAAATACAAACTTCAGTTTAAATGCAAATAGCTCCTGGGAAGGTTATCCTCAAGTTTTATTGGCCATGTCCACCTTAGTGGATACCTTAGTAGATTATTTCCTTGAAGCATATTTTCACTGAGAAAGTAGGAGGCCAAAGAGAATACATAAAAGGAGAAGAAATCTGAGAGCAGAAGCAGGGCATCCTACTGAAGGGGAGAAAAGTGAATCAATGGAGGGATGGTGATAATTCAAAGGCCTTCCACCCTAGGTAACTTCTGAGACACAGCTGTAAACCAGAGACATGGTTGGGACACACTGATTCAAAAAGTACCATTCAAAATAAAATGAATTCAACAGGTTCTCAGAACCCTGAGGGGAATTTAGTGCCAGAACCAGTCAGCTCATTCTTTTCACATATTCTTCTACTTGGTCATTTTTGGCATTGCTCAAGACCATTCACGAGCTGGAATTAAATTTGCATCCAGAAATGAGACCCAACCATTCAAAGCATGTAATTGCAGCTGTTCTATATTGTCAGCAAGTGCCAGCTCCCTGAGCAATTTACTACCTGGACGAATTTCATTTTATAAGCTTATCTGTTCTCAACTGTCATTGATACCCTTGTAGATTCCTTGTCCATAAAATTTTAATTCTCCAACTAAGTTCTTATTCCAAGGTGCTTTACAATGGCTAAAATTGCCTTTGTTCCCACCGTGATTTTGTGATTTTACATACCTTCATACTTTCATTTACGATTAAATGGCAAGTCTTTTGGTGCCCTTTGGTGAAAATCCAAGTGAACACAAAATTATGTCAAAGAGGGGAAACATCAGTAAAAGTCAGACTAGAAAATTTCAAGCTCTCATTCCCCTACAGAAACATATGGGGAAAAAATTTTTTTAAGCAGAAACTATTTGAATTAACCTTATCAGAGCTCTGAAAAACAGTCATAGTTTATGGTCATCAATAAAATGCCCAATCAAGAAAAATAATCTTGAAAATAGCAGGAAAGTTTTGTAGAATTTTTACTCACCCTTATTCCACCATCCCCAGCATGGCAGTGGTTTTGGTCTTGAAGTAGCAGCAGCTTGCAGGACCAAAGCAGGACTTAGAAATTATTTTGTATGTCTGCTCTAAACTGTCAGGTGGAGAACTGAAAAGACGACTGAAACAAAGAGCTTGTTTCTGTTTTGCCTAACTCAGAATTCAGGCAGGAAAACTGGCAGGCACTATATATAAAACCTCCAAGATGATTACAGATCCACAGGATCCTGAGGCAAAGGATTATAAGTAGAGACATACCATAGATCATCTAAGGTCCAGAGGACAAGTTTTAGTGTGTCTGGGAAGTTAGGACATACAAAAGCAGCCATGTATAGAAGGGGATTTAGGAAGCCACAACTACACACAGGCAAGATGCACACTCAGGAAAGACCTAAGAAGACCTTAAACTTTCACCTCGGGCTGATCCCCAGGCACAAAACAAGCATAGATAATTGTTAAAGGAATGCCCTAACACAGATTCAATCTTCAAACATGAGAGAAACTCCTGAAATTTAAAGAAATCTTTGTCAAAACATTAACTAAAGTCAGGTATGGTAGTGCACACCTGCGATCCCAGCATCATTGGAGGCTGAGGCGGAAGGATCACGAGTTCAACGTCAGCCTCAGCAACTTAGTAAGGCACTAAGCAACTCAGTGAGAACTTGTCTCTAATAAACTATTTTTTAAAAAGGGCCAGTAATGTGGATGTGGCTCAGTGGTTAAGCACCACTGCATTCAATCCCTAGTACCCAGTCCCCCCACCAAAAAATAACTAATCATGAACTAAAGAAACAGAGAATTCTGTGACCCAACACAACAGGAACAACTTCTGCAAAAATAGTTAAGAAAACTCTAAACTAATAGACTGCTATAGACTTTAACACACACACACACACACAAAAAAAAAAAAAAAAAAATTGCAAACCTTGGGGAAGGAGAAAACTGGGATTTCCAAAGTTACCATATTATAAGTTAAATGCCAATGACCAATTTTGCTTTCTTTTTTTTTTTTTGGTACCAGGGATTGAACCCAGGGATGTTTCACCACTGAGCATCACATGCCAACACTTACAAGGTCTCGCTAAGTTGCTTAGGGCCTCAATATGTTGCTGAAGCTGGCTTTGAACCTGCAATCTCCTGTCTCAGCCTACTGAGCTACTGGGATGACAGAACTGTGCCACCATGCCCAGCTCAAATGCCTAATACTCAATGACAAAAAAAAATCACAAGATGTACAAATAAAGAGGAAAACATGGCTCACTAAAGGGAAGAAAATAAATTGGAAAAGGTCATCTCCAAGGAAACCCAGACATCAGACATACTAGACAAAAACTTAAATATGATGTTTACCTCTAAGTCTAGAGTCTAGAGGAAAACATGGGCCAAGAACTAAAGGAATATAGGTATATACACAAAATAATTGAAAGCAAGGACTCACAGCATACAAAAGAGATCCTTGCATACCTATGTTTATTGAAGCCAAGATATGGAATCTCCTGGTTTCCCATCAACAGATGACTAGAGAAAGAAAATATGCTACATATACACAATGGAGTATTATTTGGCTATAGAGAATAATGTAACCCTGTAATTTGCAAAAAAGAAAAAGAAAAAAAGAACTGGAGGACATCATGTAAATAAGTCAAACACAGAGACAAATATCATATATTTTCTCTCATGTGTGGAACCTGGGCAGGGGTTGGGAGGAGGATCTGAAAGTAGAATACAGAAGAGGGACTACTGGGGACTGAAAAGAGAGCCAGAGCAGGGAAGAGGGGGAGGGAATAGAAAAAGGCCTGATGGATGTGATGAATGCATGGTATATGTGTATATGGAAATATCACAGTGAATTCAATTAATTTGTGATATTAATGTGTTAATAATTATAATTTTAAAAAGCAAGGACTCAAATAGATACTTGTACATCATAGCAGCATTATTTGCAATAGCCAAAAGGAGGAAGCCATCCAGTTATCCATCAGATGAATGGGTAAACAAAATGTAGTATGCACATATAATGAAATACATTCAAACTTAAAAAGGAATGCAATTTTGGTATATGTTAAACCTGGATTAACCATAAAAATATTATGCAAAAGTGAAATAAATCAGACACATTATAGCTAAAATTTTATGATTCCACTTATATGAGTTTTTTAAAATAAGCACATTCATAGAAACAAAATAAAGGATATCAGGTGCTTAGGATGAAATGGAGAAATATTGTTTAATGGATACATAGTTTCTGTTTGGGATGATGAAAATTTCTGGAAAGGATTAGCAGTAATGGTTGGACAATTAGAAGGTATTTAGTACATCAATTTGTACTATAAAAAATAGTTAAAATGGTAAATTTCATTATACATTTTTAAAAAAAAAATTTTGTAAGGGATTGAACCCAGGGGCACTTTACCATTGAGCTACATCCCAGCCCTTTTTTATTTTTTATTTTGAGACAGGGTCTTGCTAATTTACTGAAGTCCTCACTAAATTGCTAAAGCTAGCCTCTACTTTGTAATCCCCCTGTCTCAGCCTCTCAAGTCACTGGGATTATAGGCATGCGCCACCACACCTGGCCACAATAAAAATTTTTAACTATGTTGGAGCTAAAATATTTTTATAGCCCTCTCAAACCACCTATTATCATTTAACTTTTTTCCTTCATTCAGCCAAAATTTATTAAGTACTAAAAAAATGTCCATTGTCATGAAGGTCTTCAGCTTCAAAAACACATCAAATAGTCTCTGTCATTTAAAAAAAAAAAAAAACTTTAAAATCTGCTTGGGAAAGCATAGACTTTAAACTAGCAGACAATACCGTGTGATAAGTACCATGATCTGGTAAGAATAAGAACTTTAGGAAGCATGTAGGTAGGAGCATTTAGGTCAAGCAAGAAATATATAGAAATACTTTTGAGAGGATGCTAGTGACCGGACTAAATCTTAAAGAAAACAACTATGATGTAGCCAGGTATAAGGGGAAAGGAGCTCCTCAGATAAAAGGAGCAACACATGAAAAGGCACAGACAGTAAAGAGACCTGAGGAGATTGAAAAGAATATGATGTTATATGACACTGGGGGGAATGGATAGGGAGAGGAAGATGAATGCTCACAGAGAAATTTAGTTTCTTATATGATATAGGAGTTTGTACTTTATCCTTTAGGCAACAAGTACCCACTGCATAAGACTTCAGAAAGAGAAGTCTGCCATGTCTTTAAAATAGACTCCCTAACTACTTGGTAAGAATCAACAGAGAGGTGCTCAGCTCCCCAGGCATACAAGTGAGAATTGATGAAAAGCCTGAACTGAGGTGGAGGAGATGGCCAGGGAGACTAACAGAGTTGGAAAAATGCTAATGATAAAGACTGGGAAGACTGAAGACTGGTTGGATGTGGGTGATGAGAAGACTTGGGTTTCTAGCTTGGGGAAATTAGTGAATGTGAGACAACTCACTGAAATGAGAAATTCAGAAGAAGAAATAGGTCTGGGGCAAGAGATATAAGTTCTGTTTGTAAATATATTGGAAGCAATGGTGAGGTAGTAATAGATGGCCATTTAGACATGGAGTTTGGGAAAGGCATGATGGACAGATAGAGATTGAAGAGTTCACTGGATTTGCCTAAGTTAAAAGAATTTATGTCTAAATGTAGAATCTCACAATTAGAGTAAGTATACTTCTCCTACTGCAGGCTAATTTAAGGAATGAAACAGTTCTTTTTATGACATCAAAATCAAACCATATGGGCAGTTGTCCGCTCAACTTTGCATGTAATAAAGCTTATGAGAATAAATACACTAAGGATAAGCCTGGAAGCTTTCCAAACTGGTTTTAACTCTGAAGCAAAGAGATATTTCTTTAAAATATATGTATATATTTTAAATATATATACATATATATGTATGTATATCTTGCCTGTGGTGAATCAAAATCCTTAATCTCTTTTTATATTAGAGATCAATCTTTTGGAAATCTTTTCAACAACCAGAAAGGAATAGCTAATCAAATAAAATGTGATAAAACCAAAACAAGTACAAGTGCACTCTATTCTTTTTTTTTAAAAAAAAAATGGACATTCATCATCAGTTTTCCCTGTCCTTTCCTTCTGCTGATAAAAATCCTTCTTCCTTGCTGGTAGATTCTATGCAGAATTCATATGGAACTGGATTACATCATATATGAAAGAAGACTGGGCTTCAGAGTAAGACAATCCTAAATTTAAATCCTATTCATCATGTCCACGGTCATTGACAAATTTGTTAATTCACTTACTCATTCATGCATGCAACAAACACAGAGCACATTCCTTACAATGTATCCTGTCCTATGTACACATAATACTGAGATAAAAATGCATACATCTTGTTCACAAACCAGTTGAGAAGGCAGATATACAAACACAGAATTACAGAGTGAAAATGTAGGTGTGAGGAAGATGGTGTGTATAACTCTGATTTTAGAAGACCATTACTGAGACTTGAAGGAGGAAAATGAATTTGCCAAGAGAGAAAGGTGGTAAGAAGTAGGAGAAATTAAAGGGGCCTAGGGACATGGGAAATAGACAGAGGGTCTTCCTAGTAAAGGAACTATAAGACCAAAGTCAGGAATGCATAAGATGCAATTGGGTTCCAGGAGCTCCAAGTCATTCTTGGTACATCATTCAGATACATGAGTGACAGAAATGGATGGCAAGATCTGATGCACAGGCAGAGGCCAGATCATATGCATTCTGTCTAATCTGTTGCCTAGAGGTACCATTAAGGACTTCTCCTCATTCTCCACTGAGACTGTGGAAATATTACTCTCTCAGTAAATGCAGTCAAGTGCTACATAGTGACAATCTGTCAACAAAAGAATGTTTACACAGTGAATCCCTATCAGCTCATATCATCTAGTGATGTAGTTATCTTAGTTTGTATAAGTGAACCCTATGAGCTATGCATAACAATGAAATCACCTAATGGTGCATTTCTCAGAACATATTCTCATTGTTAAGTAACACATGACTGTTATTTTTTTTTAATCTTATCAATGTCTCCTATGTTCTGCTACTCATTATTTGGGATTTTGACACTATTCTAGGCTCCTCTCTACATTCTGTAGCAGCCTATATTACTCAAGAGTTCTGCAGAGAAACAGAACCAATAGGATATATGTGTACACAGAGAGAATTTCTATTAAAAATTTGGCTCACATAATTGTGGAGGCTGTCAAGTCTCAAATCTATAGGGCTGGCCAACAGGCTGTAAACTCAGGCAGGGTTTTTTTATGTTTTAATCTTGAAGAATTTCTTCTTCCTTGAGATACCTGTATTTTTTCTTAAGACCTTCAACTAATTGGAGAATCACACACACTATGGGGTAAGGGGTAATGTGTTTAATCAAAGTATATAAAAATAAGATTATAAATGTTAACCATATCTAAAAAAATCTTCATAGCAATATATACACTGGCATTTGACCAAACAATTGGGCATACTAGCCTAGCTATGTTGAAACAAAAAAAAAAATAACCATTAAATATTCCTTGAGTCTTTAAACTATTTCCATATTCAGACAAGAGTCCAGCAGGAAGCAGAATTCACTGAGATGGATATTATGAAGGACTATTTTTAGAGGAGTAGTCAGGTTTAAGGGAACACATAAGCAACGTGAAGTTACCTGTCAAAAAATATGAAAGTCGTAATATTTTATTCTATTTTAAAGCTAACAAGATAACCTACTACAGTTTCTTTTTTTTTACCATACAATTTATTTTTATTTTTTTTAGTCATACATGACAGCAGAATGTATTTTGACATATAATACATACATGGAATGTACATACATCAATCATCTTGTCTATTCTATTCTGCTGCCCTTCCTATCCTCCCTACTCCTCCCCTCCTCTCCCATCCTTTCTCTCTATCCAATCTAATGTGACACACTTTTTTTTCTTTTTCTCCTCACAACATCGTATATGTATTCTGTATAACAATGAGGTTCTCCTTCCATCTTCCATGCAACTCCCCTTCTCCCTCTTTTTCCTTCCCACCTCTCTTCCTTATTTAGTGGTAGTCTTCTTCTCATGCTCCTCCTCTCTATCCCATTTTGAGTCACCCCCCTTATATCAGAGAAGACATTCAGCATTTGTTTTTTAGGGATTGGCTAACTTCACTTAGCATAATGTGCTCTAATGCCATCCATTTGCCTGCAAATGCCATGATCTTGTTATTTTTTAGTGCTGAGTAATATTCCATTGTGTATAAATGCCACATTTTTTTAAATCTATTCATCTATTGAAGGACATCTAGGTTGGTTCCACATTCTAGCTATTGTGAATTGTGCTGCTATAAACATTGATGTGGCTGTGTCCCTGTAGTATGCTCTTTTTAGGTCTTTTGGGTATAGTCCGAGAAGGGGAATAGCTGGGTCAAATGGTGGTTCCATTCCCAGCTGTCCAAAGAATCTCCATACTGCTTTCCATATCGGCTGCACCAATTTGCAGTCCCTCCAGCAATGTATGAGTGTACCTCCACCCCCCCCATCCTCGCCAGCACTTATTGTTGTTTGACTTCATAATGGCTGCCATTCTTATTGGAGTGAGATGGTATCTTAGAGTAGTTTTAATTTGCATTTCTCTGATTGCTAGAGATGGTGAGCATTTTTTCATGTATTTGTTGATTGATTGTATATCCTCTTCTCAGAAGTTTCTGTTCAAGTCCTTGGCCCATTTGTTGATTGGGTTATTTGCTTTTTTTGTTTGTTTGTTTGTTTAACTTTTTGAGTTCTTTGTATACTCTAGAGATTAGAGCTCTATCTGATGTTTGAGGGGTAAAAAATTTGTTCCCAGGATGTAGGCTCCCTATTCACCTCACATATTATTTATCTTGCTGAGAAAAAACTTTTTAGTTTGAATTCGTCCCCTTTGTTGATTCTTGGTTTTAACTCTTGTGCTATAGGTGTCTTATTAAGAAATTTGGGGCCTGCTCCCACGTGATGAAGATTAGGGCCAATTTTATCTTCTATTAGATGCAGAGTCTCTGGTCTGATTCCTAGCTCCTTGATCCATTTTGAGTTGACTTTTGTGCACGGTGAGAGAAAGGGATTCAATTTCATTTTGTTGCAAATGGATTTCCAGTTCTCCCAGCACCATTTGTTGAAGATGCTATCCTTTCTCCATTGCATGGTTTTAGCACCTTTGTCTAAATAAGATAGTTGTACTTTTGTGGATTTGTCTCTGTGTCCTCTATTTTGTACCATTGGTCTACCAGCCTGTTTTGGTGCCAGTATCATGCTGTTTTTGTTACTATTGCTCTATAGTATAGTTTAAAATCTGGAATCGCGATACCACCAATTTCACTCTTCCTGCTTAGAATTACTTTAGCTATTCTGGGTCTCTTATTTTTCCAGATGAATTTCATGATTGCTTTTTCTATTTCTGCAAGGAATGTCATTGGGATTTTGATGGGAATTGCATTGAATCTGTAAAGTGTTTTTGGTAATAAGGCCATCTTAATAATATTAATTCTACCAATCCATGAGCAAGGTAAATCCTTCCATCTTCTAAGGTCTTCTTCTATTTCTTTCTTCAGGGTTCTGTAGTTTTCAATGTATAGCTCTTTCACCTCTTTTGTTAAGTTGATTCCCAGTTATTTTATATTTTTTTGAGGATATTGTGAATGGAGTAGTTGTCCTCATTTCCATTTCAGAGAATTTGTCACTGATATACAGGAATGCCTTTGATTTATTGGTATTGATTTTATATCCTGCCACTTTGCTGAATTCATTTACTAGTTCTAGAAGTTTCTTGGTTGAAGTTTTTGGGTCTGCTAGGTATAGGATCATGTCATCGGCAAATAGTGCTAATTTAAGTTCTTCTTTTCCTATATTTATTCCTTTAATTTCTTTCATCTATCTAATTGCTCTGGCTTGTGTTTCAAGAACTATGTTGAATAGAAGTGGTGAGAGAGGGCATCCCTGTCTTGTTTCAGATTTTAAAGGGAATGCCTTCAATTTTTCTCCATTTAAAATGATGCTGGCCTGAGGCTTAGCGTATATAGCTTTTACCATGTTGAGGTAATTTCCTATTATCCCTAATTTTTCTAGAGTTTTGAACATAAAGGGATGCTGTATTTTGTCGAATGCTTTTTCAGCATCTATCGAGATGATCATATGGTTCTTATCTTTAAGTCTATTGATGTGGTGCATTACATTTATTGATTTCCGTATATTGAACCAGCCTTGCCTCCCAGGGATGAATCCCACTTGGTCATGGTGCACAATCTTTTTGATATGTTTTTGTATCCGATTTGCCAGAATTTTATTGAGGATTTTTGCATCTAAATTCATTAGGGATATTGGTCTGAAGTTTTCTTTCTTTGAAGTGTCTTTATCTGGTTTTGGAATCACCTACTACAGTTTCATGGGAGCTGGCAGAAGACATAACACTCCTGGGTCAAAGATGAGGGACAGTTTATTTCTCCTAATAATAACAATAACCAGAACCTCAGCATATTTTGTTATAATTTCCCAAGCCCCAAATATCTTCACATGAAGTGGGATTGAGAGAAGACCCTGAGTTTAGGGAACCCAATATTTTATAATGGGCACTAAACATCTCTTCCCTTTGCTCCAGAGAGAGATACTATCTTTACTTTCCAAGGCTACTCATTATATAAACATCCTTGAAAATATATTAGTGCCTTTCTCATAAGATATGCAGAAACATAAGAGACCCATGGAGAACTCACTCTTAACAGGACCTAAAAACCAATGGTGGTAAAATTCTCTTACCATTCATAGGGCCATAATGATGAACTAAAGAAATAGAGTTATTGAAGCCCCGCAAGAACTGGAGCCATGGAAAAGAGACTACTGTGCAGGGTCAGAGAAATAGAGTTGCTACTATAGAAGCAATTGAATCACAGAGAGTGGGAAATAAATATTCTGGTACTCTCTCTTCCACTTTGATCTTTGGCCAGTAATTACAATTAGCCAAATCCAACGTAAAGCCAACTAACAAGGAAATCTGGTATCAATATAATTTATAAGAGTCAATCTCTGAATGTTCAAAGAAGTACTGGGAGAAGAACAAAGAATATGTCTGGGATACAGCAGAGGAGAATAGTTGACACAATGGATGATCCTTCCAATATCTTAGCTTTGAAGCTTTTTCGCTTTCTGGGATTAAGTAGCCTTCACTCCACTCACTCCACTTGGACCATTCAGACCCAACATTACATGGAATTTAACAACACAAAATAGTAAGCCTTAATATGTTAATCTCTGTCTACAACTTTCCAAACCTCCATGTGGCTCACTTTTTTTTCCTAGTAGAGCTTCTTTGCTCATTGAACAACACTGTTTCATGCAATCCATCTATTCCTTCTGCTTCCAAATTTCTTCTTATTGAAATGTTCCATTTAATAATGCTTTCAGAAAGAGTCTCTGAGTGATAAAACACTAAGACTTTTAACTATCTGAAAATGTATCATAGCCTCAATATTGTATAATAGTTTAGCTGAGTATAGAATTCTTTTGTGCTCGTTATTTCCTCTTAGAATCTTAAGAATCTTATTCCATGAAACTTAAAACCACACTGAGATTCCATCTCATTCCAATTTGAATGGCAATTATCAAGAACACAAGTAACAATAGATGTTGGTGAGGATGTGGGGTAAATGGTACACCCATACATTGCTGGTGGAATTTCAAATTGGTGCAACCACTCTGGAAAGCAGTATGGAGATTTCTCAGAAATTGGAATGGAACCGCCATTTGACCCTGTTATCCCACTCCTCAGCATATATCCAAAGGACTTAAAATCAGCATATTACAGTGTTACTGTAATATGCTGTTTATAGTAGCTCAATTCACAATAGCTAAGCTGTGGAACCAACCCAGGTGTCCTTCAACAGATGAATGGATAAAGAAAATGTAACACACACACACACACACACACACACACACACACACACAGGAATATAACTCAGACATAAAAAGAATGAAATTATGCATTTGCTGGTAAATGGATGGAACTGGAGGCTAAGTGAAATAAGCCAATCCCTCCCCCCAAAAAAATCCAAGAGAGAACCAAAGTTCTCTCTAATATGAAGGTGCTAATACACAATGGTGGAGGAGGAGAATAGAAGTTCATGGATTAGACAAAGGGGAATGAAGGGAAAGGGAGAAGGATGGGAATAGGAAAGACAGTGGAATAAATCAGACATACTTTTCCTATGTTCATATATGAATACACAACCAATGAAACTCCACATCATATACAACCACAAGAATGGGAACTTATACTCCATGTATGTATACTTTGTCAAAATATACTCTACTGTCATATATATCCAAAAAGAACAAAGTTTTTTGAAAAATTAAATCTTATCCCATTGTTTTTGGCTTCTCTTTGGGTACTAGGGATTGAACACAGGGGCACTCAACCAGTGACCACTCAAACACAACCCCAGCCCTATTTTGTATTTAGAGACAGGGTCTTACTGAGTTGCTTAGCACCTCACTAAGTTGCTGAGCCTAGCTTTGAACTTGTGATCCTTCTGCCTCAGCATCCCAAGCCATGGAACCTGGCTTGGCTTCTCTTCTTGCTGATGAGATACCAATTTACATATTTTTTCCTCTTTAGGTAAACTTTTTGTCTCTAGTATCCTTGAATTTTTCTATAATGTGTTCACATAAGTGTTGCTATTGATTTGTTCTGCTCAGAAATCAGCTTTTTATACTTTGAGCAATTAAGCCTTTTATAATTCTTGAAAAATGTCCAGCCATCATTTTGACTATATTTATTGTTATTTGTTGCCTTTGCCCCATTTTTTAAAAATTTCTTCTCCTGGGGAATCCTATTATATGTGTGTTGAATACAAAAATTCAAGTTTCAAGTTTTCCTTCTTATTTTCTCTCTCTTCTTTTTGCATGTTCCTTTGGACAGTTACATCATAGCTGTGTTCCAGTTCACTAATCATTCATTAAATTGTATTAATCTATAATTTAATCCATTTACTTGATTTTATCTTTAGTAAAAAATGTTTTTCATTTTAAAAAATTTTGTCATTTTAGATGAACAGAATGCCTTTATTTTGTTTATTTTTTATGTGGTGCTGGGAATCGAACCCAGTGCCTCATACATGGTATGCAAGTGCTCTACCCACTGAGCTACAGCCCCAGCCCAAAAATGTTTTTCATTTCTACAAGTTCTATTTAGTTCTTTTTCAAATCTTCCTGGCCTAGCTTAACAAAGTCTTGCTCTTATGATTTCTATAGCTTCTTTTATCTCTTTACTTATTTTTAAACTACTGATTTTATAATATTTTTATAATCATTCTATTAAAATATCAATGTTTTAGAATTCTAATTATACTGTGTTGTGATGATTCTTTGTATAGTTGTTCATTTTACCATGTAGTTTGGAATGTAGTCTATGAGCTCATCTTTAGGAAGTGTTGGTTTTCCCTTGTCGATCTGCTGGGTAATGAGAGTATGCTACACAGTGGCTATATATTTGCATCTTCCAGGAATAAAAAGGATTTCATTGTCTAGAATCAGCTTTTAAACTAATATATCCTCCTCAAATTAACAAATATAAGGTTAATTGAGATTTTAAAAATCTGAACATGGGCCAAAAATACAATTCTTTGTAACTTACCAGATAATTTTCTAGTTCCCCCTTTTACTGAAGGGTAGCTTTACCAAAGTCCTGGCTTGATTTAGAGATCTCAGCTCTAGTTTCCTCCCTTATTCTATCTTTTAAAAATTTTTTTAGTTATAAATAACTAACTATCCATATGAATTTCAGTATGTTAGAATTTTGACCTGGTATCTGAAGTTCTAGAGATAAATTACTTAAATCCTGGTTTGGGGGGCTGGGGATATAGCTTAGTTGGTAGAGTGCTTGCCTTGCATGCACAAATCCCTGTGTTTAATCCCCAGCACCTCAAAAAACAAATACTGGCTTTGACATTTACAATTTTGTGATTTGGGGGAAGTCTTAATCCCTCTTCAGTTTTCATATCTGTCAAATAGATATAACTTTACTATTTCATATTAGAATATTAGAAAAACATAGAACAGTACATCATAGTCCTTAAATGTAGCTATTTTTACTATTTACAAATTGAGACAAAAGCATTTTATTTTTCCCAAATCTAACTCCAATTCAATTTTATTCAATTCAACTCAATATTTCTTTTTGAATTGCTTACTATATTCCAAGTATCAAGTTAAGCTTAGGAGAAAAATGATGCCAAAACGTGATCCTTGTCTTCATAGAATTTATAGTTTAGTGAGAAGGCAATGAATAATCACACAAATAAGTATAAATATGAACCACAAGAAATGCTATGAATTACAAGTAGAGGGTGGCATGAGAGGAGAATATCAATCTAGTCTTCCTTAAGAAAGCAATAATTGAAAGGTACGTATGAGTTTGGGGAAGTTGGAGAAAGATTTTTGGGCAGAGGGCTCAAGTGCAAAGACTCTGAAATGGGAAAGAACTTGGTGACTTAGGAAATAAAAATGGGCCAATATGGCTGAGTTACAGTGAGAGAGGAAGAAATGAAGTTCCCTGACATGAGTCTGGAGAGTTACACACGGACCACATCATACAGGACCTTGCAAGATGGAAAGCATCTGAAGAATTAAGTTCTTGGAAGTCAGGTTGAGGACTTTGGATCAGGGTGGTAGTGTTGGACAAGAGAGAGGTGAACAGAGTTAGAGATTTGGTAATAGGGAAAGAGTCAATCATTTATCCTGCTTTTCTGTATTCATAGTACCACTAAGTAAGCAAATAATTGAAAAGGAGAAAATTCCCATTGAAGAATCATTGTCGCTAATAAATGAAGAATGATAGAACTATATCACCATTTAAAAACTCCTTATGTATGGGCTAGGATTATTGCTCAGCGGTAGAGCGCTTGCCTCACACACATGAGGCACTGGGTTCAATCCTCAGCACCACATAAAAATAAATAAAATAAAGTAAAGATATTGTGCCCATCTTAAAAAAAATCCTTTAAAAAATCTCCTAGTGTATGAATGGATCTAGGCATTACTCGTGGGTGATTTCTAAAATTACAAAAAGAAAAAAGAGAGACACATTTTATCTCTTCTAATGGAAAAGTACTCTACCACCTATGAAGTAATCTTGCTAAGAATTAAAATCAAATCTGACAAAACATCTAGATCCCACTAACTATTTACAAAAATGCAAAGGATAAGAGAATATGTTAAATACACTGTAGGGATGCAGCCAACAAAATCTAGATTGTGGCAAATACTACAGGACAAAAACCTGGTCCCTAAAAAGTGACTGGGGGGAAAAGAGAAGAAAAAACATATAGGTCTTAAAAGATACATCATCCAAGCCATACTATAGCTCCCCAACAAACTAAAATAATAATATACAATAAATATATACAGTAAAACTAAAATAATAATATACAGACAGAAAGCAAATAGGTTAGTGATTGCTTAAGGAGTTGGGGAAAAATAGGTAGTAACTGCTAATGGGTATGGTTGCTTTGAGGGGGATGAGAATGTTAAAAATTTGACTACAGTGATCGTTTTACAACTCCCTGTGAATATACGAATAACCATTGAATTGTGTATCTTAAGTGGGTGAATTTATTGTATGTGAATTATATCTCAATAAAGCTGGCATATGTATATTGTGTATACATTATAAACTATATAGATATGTGTACTATGCATAACATATTACAGGTACTAATATATATTTTTAAAAAAGAAGATATCTGAGGAAAGAGGGGAAATTGGCCAAGGTATGGAGTATTTCTACACAGAGGGACCAATATATGCAATGCAAGAAAGAGCATGGCATTTTAGATGTGATAAAAGGAACTCTATGAATGGCATATTCCTTAAAGGAATATATCAAGAGATGAAGCTAAAGACCTAGGAAAAGCTCAGATTGTGGAGTATTGCAAAACCCATGCTAAGGATTTGGGACTTTATTCAGAAAACAATAGGAAGCCATTGTTAAGTGAAATGATTTCTATGCAGTACAACTCTGATTACCATATACATAATGAGGATAAGAGGGAATTTATTTAGGAAACCAGATAAGTGTTATTATAATTCTCTGTGCACACACTTTTGTCGTCTTATTTTAGAATGGTGACAATAAGAATGGGCAAATTCAACAGGATTTGTTTGCTGATGGATTGGAATTGAGATGCAATAGAGTAGTAAAGTAGCAAAGCTGACTTACCTAACTGGGGGGATGGTGAAATGGTAACAAGGGGAAGAGATGCAAGTAAGGGAAGGAGATTAATTTTTGTACTTGAAAGGATATAATACTGAAGCAAGACTGACTTTTACAATAATGAGTTCTCCTCATTGAAATAATTCAAGGCAGACTAGTGATCTTCCTGTTGAGTAGAAAGCATTCTTGATCTGAAATGTTTCGGACTATATAACTAATAATAACCATTCAGCAATAATGGTCTTACCAAAAGAAAGTGACATTTGTGCCAGAATCTGGTCCCTAAAACAGCTTGTGGCTGAAATGAAACCCCTGGAATTTCCCTGGAATTTGAATTCCTCAGAATCATCCACATCAGATTAATATTTAAATTTTCCTCATACTATCTAGTTTGTTTGTTTCACCTGTGTACAGGCTTCTGATTTCACTAAATCTTCCCAGAGGTGTTATTTAACCTAGTGTCAAAGAAAGGTGTATGTATTCCAGCAACCCAAAGACAAGTCTCTGCTAGCTCAGGAAGAAAAAAAGTGGGAGGCTGCAGAAGCCACAGAAACTGACTCTGCCCAAAGTCAAAATAGAGAAGAGGACTCCTGCAATAGTTAATCTTCTTTGTGTTTTTTCTCGCACCCTCTCCAAGCATCTAGCACTTTGCCCTTAAGGACCCAACAACCATTTGTTGGTTTAATAAGAGTCTTCAGACTTGGAGTTGGGTGTGGAATGGGAGAATGATAAAAATTTTATATGTAAAATGATAAATAGTAAAAGCACAAAAAGGATGGAAAGATAGAAGAGACAAGAGATTAAGAAAGCAATTTTTGTGTTAATGTTAGTACTGCAGTGAAAGGCAACTGCCACCTCAGTCCCTTGAGACACAATTAGTGAAGACTTGCCTAATGGTCTTTTATTGACTGTCCTGTTAAATGCTCTAGGAGAGGCAGACTGGATTTATTTGACTACTTTATTCCCATCAGATTCTTCCCCAGTTGTTTACCTGGTACATCCATTTTCACCCAAACTCCATCAGGGCCTGGACCTCAGGCACCTTCCTGAACCTTGGTGGGTAAGCATTCTGCCTTCTTTCCCTTCCCCTTCTTCAAATCTCAGCGCAGAACTGAGCCTAAATTACATCTTTCTGATTTTACCCATCTGTAAAATGGGAATAATAAAAATGATGGTGGGAATAATACTAAAAACCTCTAAGTTGGGTTACAGCAAAAATTAGATAACATAAACTTGAATACTTGTTGGAAACTACAAACTATAAACATCTTGGTTTTATTGCATTTATTTCTAAAGCAGATTTCATTGGTTAAAATTAGGATGCTTGGGTGTTTGGCTGCTTGTCTCTCTGGAGAGGATTAATGTGAGATGTTGCCATGTGTTTCAGAAGAAAAATCCACTCATTTCAGCGGACGTCAACCTACCTTACACAAAGTCTTTGGAAATAAGTCTTTTGGCTTAAAAGCTGGAGGTGTGAGAGAACCAAGTATGCAAATGCAGAACAGCACGTCTCAAGAGCTCGGCTCCAGCCCGCACCCTGGCACCCTGCCTGCTTCCCAGCAAACGCGGCGGGCGCGCTGCTACCTGCTACCCAGGCCCCCCATAATCTCCGGGTTTGGGTCCACAACACATACCTGACAGGCTTAGGGAATTAACACGATTGATTTTGCAGGTGACCAAGAACTCTGAAACCGCCCCCCCCCCCACCGTAGGCGATACCAATCAGTTCGAGGTGACCCACACATTTCCTCCCCAAAAGGCCAGAGAAGTAAGCGAAGGTGTAATAAAATGATAGATTCACGATTGTGGGGGGAATAAGCAATAGGTTGTGGGGTTTTGTTGATTTTCTTTTGCAGCCGCTCTAGGTGTCCCTGGAACAAGGACTTGGTAGACCATTTTCCTAGTCATTTCAAGACTACACTTCCTGCCGGGTCGATCAGGAAATTGTTAGAACACCCTTTGGGCGCTAGGAGGATGCTGAAGGAGCCCAGGCAGTTAGTGAATCGAAGATACCGTAAGGGGGTCGCCGTCCGCCGGGTAAGCGGGCACGGGAGGTTCGCGGGTTCTCCGCGCCTCTCCCCTTGGCGCCGGGTTGCTCCTTGGCAGGCCTCAGTTTTCCACTTGTGAAAAATGGCCACACTACCAGTTCACCAGTTTTTGGCCTCGCTACAGAAAACCACCAGAGAAAACCGGAGTTTCTTTCGTTCTTAGTTCAAAGATTAACAAAATAAAAAAGTAATGTTTTTCTCAATGTAAGAGGGGAGCCGGATGAAAGGGCGGCTTTAAGAAAGGACAAACTGGTTGCGATTATGGCGCTTTTTTCATATAATTCTGCACGTTTACATATAGGCATAAGCGTACAGGCAGTGTCAAGATTGAAGGTGTTTCTGTGTCAGGCTGACTCCACCGAGCAAGAAGAACCAATACCTCACAGCTCAAGTCCCGGGGACCTGGAGGTCCTTTTCTGCGCTTGCGCAATAACCGCGGGTTTCCCCCAACCTCACCGCCCCCGGTCCCGCCCCGATATCGTGCGGCCCCGCCCACTTCCCCAGCCCGGCCGTTCGCGCAGAGCATTGTGGGACACAAACAAAGTGCCCCCAAACAGGCTGGAGTGAGCCGAGCGGCAACGGCGGCGGCGCCGGCCCGCACGCGCGCGGCGGCGGCTCCCTCCCAACCTTCCCCTCCCCTTCCCTCACTCCCCTTCCCCTTCCCCACCCCGCCCCGCCGGGAAAACGCGAGCCGTCGCCGCGCTCCCCAAACCGCCGCCTGCCCTCGGCCAACCGCCCCAACGGCCGCCCGCGCGCGGCTACCCGCGCCCCCTCGCTCCTCCCCTTAGGCCCCTCCGGGAGCCGGAGGTGCTTTCCTCGTCTCCGCCTCGCGCTCTCCCACCTCGCAGGCACGCCGGTGGGCTCTGCCGCCATGCCCCAGCCACAGGCTGCTCACGGGCCTAGGCGCGGCGGCCCGAGATAGGGTGCCCTGAGCCTCCCGGGGGAGGAGAGGGAGCCAGCCGCGCGCTCCGCCCCCTCCCCCCGGGCTGTCGCCGCCACCGCCACCGCCGCCGCCACCTCGCCGCCTCAGCCTGGCGGGGAGGAGCAGCAGCAGGCCTCCGGGCCCCGGCACCGCCGCCCGCAGGTAATGGGGAAGGGAAGGCGAACGGGGGGATGACTAGCCACTGCGCGCCGCTGGTGCACTGGGGTGCTCCCGCCTGGGAAGTGCCACCACGCGTCGCCCACCTGGGCGCAAGAGGGAAAGGAAAACCTGGTCTCTGACCCGCATCCGCGCCGGGAGACACTCCTCAGGGTCCCCCCAGTGACATTTAATCCTTCAGGGAGAAGGCTGGCCTTGAGCCCCGCAGTCCAGGAGCAATTACCCCGATCTTTAAGGGGTATTCATTTGTAAGCTTATCTGCCCAGTACCAAACCCAAAGCAGGCGGAGGTGTTAATCCCTCTCACCTCACCTGGTCGACCTGCAAGCCTAAGACCTGTTTGTTGGCTCCTCTCCCCTGCTGCTTTTTCTCTTAATAGTTGAAAGAAAAATATGGCACTTATTTAAAAAAGAAAAAAAAAATGCAGACACCTCTTTTTCTTCCCTACCTGAGGATCACTCTACATCTGATCATTTTACTGCCAGTCTAACCAGAAAAAGGGATTACCTACAAGTGAAATGAGTTCGTTAAAATTGATGAAAAGCAATTTGCATGTTTGTAAATTGTATGAACCTTAACCAGAATTTAGTATAAAAGCCAATGACCGTGTACTTTTTTGGAACTTATAGAAATGAAGAAAATACTTATTTTCGATTTCAACATATAAGTAGATTATCCGTTGAGGTTAGGGAAAAAAACTCTCCTTAACTTCCACTTATTTTCTTAGTGTTTTGTTTGAAGATAGGCTAATACTAATACCAAAACCAAACCATACAGTATAATAGATACCAAGAGTTTGGATTGGTAGGGATTTGACGATTTCTTTTCCTAGGGTTTCAGTGGAATTATTAAATTTTTTTAAAAAAATAAGAATCTTCATTTTTTTCCCATTACTTTGACTTCGAGTGGATATTTAATTTTATCTAATGTAGTTTCCCCTTTTCATGGAATGTGAAAGTAATTAATTTTTTTCAGTAGCCTTACATTTAAGGATGATTACATCCATTAATTATGAAAGTTGGATTTACTTATTTGTGCAATAGGGCTAGGTTTTACTTATGTAATCTTTAATTCTCAGAACGACCCAATGATGCAGATTTGTTACTTGAATTTTACAGATGTAAAAGAAACTTAGTAATGTTAAGTAATTTGCCTTAGGTCACACAAGTAGTAAGAGCTAAGATTTAAGCCCAGATATAATTCCAGGGTAGGTGTACTTTCCTCTGTACCTCTCAGTAGAGGTATAGTTTCTTTTAACTTTGTCATGAAAATTTTCCGTTTTATAGAAGTTGGGGGGGGGGAAATACATGAATACCCCAGAACCTATATTCAGTGATAAACATTTTTATCGTGTTGTTACCCTCTCTTTCTTTCCCTGTGATGTGTTGTGTAACCATTCCAAAGTAAGTTGGAAACGTCTCCACCTTTAAATACTTCAGCATTTTCTAAGAATATATTCATCTACTAACCCTGATCAGTAACAATACCTATCAAATAGCATATTCAATTAATGTATTCACATTTCCTCAATTGTTCCAAAGTGTCTTTGAGCCCCCCCCCCCAACCCTTCAAGATTTTGTATTTGGTGATTAAGACTAGTCCCTTCTGTAAAAAGTATAATACTTACTCTTTCATTTTCCTGACATCTACCTGACCAAACCAGATGTATAATACACCCACATTCTGGACTGCCCATGTCCCAGTGGTGTTATTTCATTTATTCCTCTTTCCCCTTGAAATTTCTGTTAACTGGAAGTTTGATCTTAAGAAAAGCTTGATTAGCTTAAAGTAAAACTTTCTTTGGCAAGAGTATTTAATAGGTAATGCTGTGTACCTCAGGTTGCATCATATAGGAAATATATAATGTCAGATTGCTACACTGTTAATGATGTTAAATGTGATCAGTTGATTGAAGTGGTGACTACCAAATCTGTTGTAAAGGTGTGTGGTTTGTCATTTTGTGACCCCAAGCAAATATCCTATTTCTGACTACATTTTGCTTAGTAATATTTAGCATCCATTAATTGCTTTTGCTTAAATCAGTTTATTGGTATTTCTCTGTAGGAAACATTTACTCCATAAAGTGGGAATAAGCTAAATTTTCTTGTAAAAATGCATATTAAATGCTTGCTTTCATCACTTCAGCATTCAGAGTAAAGAGCTGAGAAAATAGTCACCCCCATGGTGGCAAATAGATTTTCTTTAGTATTTTTGGAAAAGATACTACTATGGATTTGTGGGGGTTTTTTTTCCCCATTGTTTTAGAACCATTATAATCCTTTCTCTTTTGGGTGACCAAATTGTCCCAAATTTGATAGTAGAAACCCTTTCAAGCTGGCTGCTGGCACAAGATATCACATGCTTCTTTTGTACTTTGTTTGCTCCACATCTGGCAAGGGCTGTTTATTCAAGGTGTCTTGGGTCTTTTTAGTGAGAAATAGCACATAGAAACCAAGATCTGTGTATTTGGCGTATAGATTGCTGCTAAGGTGTCATTTCTTCTAGGCCCTTTGAGAAGAAAGAATTAAGAAATGGTTTTCTGCTTGTTTGTTTAATCAGAATTTCATAATGATATATCCTATTCAAATTTAGCATAGCAGAATTTTTCTTCTTTGATTCTGTTTTTGTCTTTTTGTATTAAAATCTTGCTACCAAATTAAATTAATATGCTTATTTGCTTTCTACTGTATACATAAAATCATTTTTAAATTACAATACCTGTATTACTGCTTCTGAGTGAAGTTGGGGATTTTTTTTGCATTTCTTTTTGTCCCTGAAATATATTACACAAAAGATGTGTAATCAGTACTATTTCCAAAGTCACTTAAAATACTTTTCGCTGGTCATACTACCAACTTGATATGATTCATTGGTTTCATATTTGGGGGGGGGGGTTATTTTTGAATTTGTAAAATATATACACAGCTCAAAAATCAAAATAATGTTTCCAGTTATACTTTTTAAAAAATTTACTCAAATTAGGTGAGTTTTTTTTTCTTCAGATTTTAATACAAAATTTATTTCTTGCATAGTCCATCAGCAAGTTAGATCAAAGAGCTGTCAGATTATTTTTTTAGAGCATTAATTATATATAGTATTTTGATCATTTTGACAAAATAGTACATGCAAGGAATTTGATTTCAATCCCATTTCTCCCCCCTTTTCCTTTCCTTCCTCCCTCCCCCTCTTCTCTTCTGCTGACCTTCCTTTCCCTCATTTATTTTTGATTGGTATTTTCTGCACACGTGTTTGTGCGTGCGTGCGTGTGTGTGAATACATACAGGTAATTCTTCTTGGTTCATTTATATATGTATGTAACAAGCTATTATTTAATTTGTTCCATAGTTCTACCCCTTTCCCTTCTTTCCTTCCTCCTCCTTGTTCTCCTTCAAATTAGTTTTTTAAGGTAAAATATTCTTTTCTTTTGCCATACTCCTTTTAATATCTACTTGCATATTTTAATTGTAGAAGGTTGAGCCATAAACAAGGTATAAAACTTAAAGCCATATAGTAGTGCTTTTAAATTAGATTCTGATTCTTCTGGCAAAGAGAAAGCACAAAGACTAATCTTTAGAAGTTAGAGAAATAGATTTCATGCTTTTGCAGATGTCATGTTTTAAATAAAAATTCCATAAAAGTAGAACTGCAACTTTTACTTTGCAATCAGGTCTTTAAAGAGACATGTTAATTGGTAGAGGTTTTATGAATCCATATACTTTTATGCCACACAACAAAACTGGTACACATATGCTAGCTGCAAAAATAAAGGCATTTAGATGTGTGATCAGTGAAGATAACATATTTTGTTTGGAATGAACCAAATTTGATAGAAATCACAATTATATGGTCTCAGATACTATGTTTGGATGGTTTTAAGAGGGAGCACTGGTTGTCTGAAGCAGGCAGAACACAGATAGTTTATTGACCTCCTGTCAACCACCTGATGAAAAGCCCACAGTGTGAATGTATTCTGTGTTCATCATCACTGCTTTTAGTACCAGAATGAGCATCTGTTTCCTTCAGGGAGTAGAATGGGATGATGGAGAATACATGTGCTTTATACCTATTCACCCTCATTCTGTCTTTAATTTCAGTAATATAGACACACCAAGATTGTTGGAATAAATAAGGTTGATTTTAAAAACGGTACAAACATTTACAAGGGTGTGTAGCCATGCAGAAGCTAAAAAGCCTGTTGTGGTTGACTAAAATATGGTGATGATGATAATTATATTTGTTGTGCCTTTTCTATAAACCAGGTATGCTAAACATGTTATACATTATCTCAGTTAAATCTCACATTAACCCTTCCATATTGCTACTAGTATCTTATCATGCCAGTAGGGAAAGTGATACCTTGAGTAGATTAAATGACTTGCCCAGGGTATCTCATCTAATAAGTAACCAACCCATGTTTCAAACTCAAGTCTGTCTTCAGAGTTAGCACTTGGCTGCTATCTACACCTCACACTAAATGTGACAAGTTGTAAAACTGAATATATTTCAATCACGATGAATAGGAACCACATAACTGATGTATATTCTGTAGGAAAACTGAAATCAACCTTACTTTTGTCATGTCTATTACACATATTTATGTTTTCCCTTCTAAGATATATGAGAGTTCCTGGTCCCCTGCTACAAGAACTGCATTTTAGATCACGTTTTAATAGATGTTTTTAAAGTATCAAAAAATAAAAAGTAAAGTAACAAAAATCAAGATGAATTGATGAAGGGGTAGATGAGTGATAAGACAAGTAGGGTATAATAGAATGTAAATAATAGCATATAGATATGGTTGTTTAGGCATAACAATATTGACAGCTGTTAAATAAAACAGTCAATGTCCTGTATTCTGTCAGCAATTATCCTCTGAAACTCCTAGTAAGTCTTCCTAGACTTATAAAGAATAAAACAACTTTGTCACTGAAAAGACTGTTGTAAAAGGGGTTCCCTCATTAACTTAGGAGACTCCTAATTAATTAGGCTCCTTCCAATGATAATTTTTTATTACCTCTATAAATATTACATGTATTGAAAATAATTTTCCCTTGTGGTTTCCTGACATTTTGACTGCTGTTAAATAGAGTGTACTCTAAGCTTTACGATGGGATATTTTTGCTTTAAATGCCACTGTATTTACTACAAAGCAGAGTTGTCACATCTAAGAACAGTTGCTTAAAATTTATCTCCTGTTAAGCTGAAAGTCACATTAGTTTTTCGTTATTCTTCACCCCATTTTAGGACATGAGCAGGAAATCTTGAGATTTCTACTCATATATTCTAAAAGAGCAATTGTATATGTGCTTTTAGAAATACAAAGCAACATTAGAGTTATATTGCACTCTTATTTCATGAAGTATTACATTAATTTCTTCACTAACATTATCATTAGTGCCTAGAATATTCTTGGCTAGCACATTTTTACTTTACTTATCCTGGAGTAAACTACTAACTTGTTGTGGTATCTCATATTGATAACTGTTTTGGAAGAGTAAAAATGGGTAGATAGAAGCTCATTCTTAGTTTCTCATTATTCTTAGAAAGTATCATTTCCCTTTTTTTCCCCCCACATTAAATATTCTTCCATTTTAAATTTTAAACTTCCATTGGCAGCTTACAAAAGTTTGATACCCAGCCTTTTTTGTAGTTTCAATATTCTGGTACTTAAATAAAATTTTTAAAATTCTGTTACTTTACAATATTGCTGTCTTGCTATATGTATTTTGACTATTTTAATAGCCAAAGGATATTGCTATTCTTTTTTTTTTTTTTTAACAATACCTTGATTTTATTTTTATGTGGTGCTGAGGATCGAACCCACTGCCTCGTGCATGGTAGGCGAGCGCTCTACCTCTGAGCCACAACCCCAGCCCTACTATTCTTTTACAGACATTAAATTGTATATATTTCTTTATGCTGAAGTGATTTGCTGTTGATTAGATAATGATAATTTATGGATGCGTTCATCATCACACATCTTGGGTAACATCTAGAGAAGACTATGCATCTCTGGAATCAACTTTTTATGGAACTACTACCCTCTTATTTCTGAAAATAACTATATAATTTCTTTATTGAATTATTTCATCTTAACCTAAGTATCTTGGTCCTCACTTATTCTTGGCAAGCAACCATACTTAATACATTTTATTAAATATTTTGTGTTCTTCGATTAATAAAATTGAAATATCCTTTGGCCCAAAGAAAATAAGATCTGAGAGTTTCCAGGAACTTAGACATATTGCAATTGTTTTCTTTTTACTGGTGATATTTATTGATTTATTGATGTGCATGTAAGCATTCTTCCACTTTTAATTTTTTCTCCTTTTTATATTTCAGCTACTTGGGTCCCCCCCCCCCTTTTGTTTTTCTTCCTTTCTACTTTGGATCCTCCCATTGCTCATTTCCCTTCTGTGACTTTCCGTTAATGTATGAAGGCAGTTTCTCTTATCTTTGGTGCCTTTTACATTATGTACAAACCATACTTCCATGAGAATTATTTTTATTTACAGGAACCATTGTCTCTTATCTTTTGCCCCACCTAGTGGTGTTTCTTCCTTAATTCTTTCTACTTTTCCTTAATTAGGTTTACTTAGCTTTGTTTTGAGAAGTTATGTAGCATAGTGGTAATACAACAAACTGAGCAAACCTAGCTTCAATACTGACTTTAAATCTGTTACTTACTAGTTGTCTGACCTTGAGCTCTTCCTTTTTTTTTTTTGGGGGGGGGGGGGGGTAGGGTGGGTACCAGGGATTGAACTCTGAGGCATTTAACCTCTAAGCCACATCCCCAGTCCTTTTTTCTATTTTAGTGAGAGACAAGTTCTCTCTTAGTTGCTTAGGGCCTCGCTAAGTTGCTGAAGCTGGCTTTGAACTCGCAACCTCCTGTCTCAGCCTCCTGAGCCACTAGAATTACAGGCATGTGCCACCATGCCTAGCTTCAAGCTGTTCCTTCTCTTTTGTGGTTTATTTTTCTTACAGGTAAAATATCTCAAAATGGCATATATCTCTGAAAGGTTATTGGTGGGGGGGTGCGGGAAGGGCGGCCTGGAGTTGTGGCTCATCGGTAGAGCGCTCGCCTAATAAAAGTAAATAAACAAAATAAAGGTATTGTGTCCAACTACAACTAAAAAAGAGTTATGTGGGAGCTAAGGTGGTGGCTCAGTAGTAGAATGCTTGCCTCACACAAGTGAAGCACTGGGTTCTATCCTCAGCACCACATGAAAATAGATAAATAAAATAAAGGTGTTGTGTCCATCTACATCTAAATATATATATATATATATATATATATATATATATATATATACATATATATATATATATATATTAATTATGTGAAAAATTTGTTTAATATGTAAAAAGTACTTAAAACAATGCCTGACACATTGAGTTCCATGTAAGTATTAGCCAGTAATATTATTATTGTTGCTTTTAATAAAAAAAATTCAAAGCCATTGATTCTTTTTCAACCATTTATTGAAATACAACTTAAAAGCTATAGGTTATTGCCACTAAAAAATTTGGATTTCTAATTTCATTTGGGTCTTTAGTGCCTCCTAGCTATCCTTCTGTTTTTTTTCCTCCACACATTATTTTTCAGATTTCATTTTCCTCAAAATTTAATTCTGTCCTCCCTTCTCAACTATCCACTTCTACCTCTAACTTCAAAGAGAAACAATGCTATCAAATAAGAACTTCTGCTACTTCTCACTGTGGGAAGAAGTGTTTCATTGTTGCATTTTCCTTGCTGAAAAATGATACCAATCTCAAAACTTTATGTAAAAATTAAATTATTTAATATGTAAAAAAGTACTTAAAGTAATGCCTGCACACACAACCTTTTTTCTCTCCATCACTAGGTATCCTCTTGTTTTGGGTTAATCATTTCATGTTCTGAATCCCATTTTCTTTTACCTATCGAGGGACCTTTTACCATGTAGTAACACATGTTCCCTGCATCTTTAATTTTTCCCTCTTTTCTGAGTCTATTCTAATAATAATCAAAAATATTCTCTGCATATTTACCACAATAATATGTATATATGTATTTTTATTTGTTTGGGAGAATGAAAGATCATTTCTATTCAAATATCAGTATATTTTAAAATCCTACTAAGCTAAGCTTCCAGTTAACCCCGTTGCTCTGTCTTTAGAACCAGAGTACTTCAGATTGAATTATTCGGGCCCACAGTTTTCACTTCATTTCTGTGTATTCTTTGTCAACTGAAATATTGCTTCTAACTCTACTTCTACTCCCTTGTGTGCTATTATAAGGTCATCAGTGACTCCTTTGTGGCTATATCAGATATCTTTATATCTTTATATGTTGATGGTTTATATCTTTGACCTATCAACATTTGACCCTGTCAATCACCCCTTGAAACATCTTACACCCTTAATTTCTGAAATGTCTTACTATCCTTGTTTATTCTGTATATCTTTTTCACTATTCTGTCCTCCTTTTTTTCCCCCTCCTTTATTTTACCCCTTGATCTGTTTAGCGAAAGGTTTATCAGTTTTGCTTATTTTTTTCAGAGAACCAAGGTTTGGCTTTAATTTTTTCTATTATGTTAGGTTCATTTTGTTCTTTTATTAACTTCTTAAGATAGAAGTCTGGACCACTGTTACTTTTTTTTAATTGTGATGAAACACACACAAAATTTACCACCATAACAGCTTTTAAGGGTACAGTTCAGTAGCTTCAAGTACATTTATATTTCTGTACAACCATCATTACCACCCATCTCCAGAACTCTTTTCATCTTTCAAAACTATAATTCAAGCCTGGTGCAGTGATACAGGCTTGTAATCCCATCTTTGGGACACTGAGGCATGAGGATCCCAAATTCAAGGACAGCCTGAGCAACTTAGGAAAACCCTGTCTCAGAAGTAAAAAGGGCTCCCAGCAGCCTGGCATGCCAAGGCAGGAGGATCACAAGTTCAAAGCCAGCCTCAGCAATTTAATGAAACCTTATCTCTAAATAAACTATAAAGGAGCTGGGGATGTGGCTCAGTAGTTAAGTGCCCCTAGGTTCAATACCTGATACCGAAAAAATAAATAAAAGGGGATAGGTTATGTAGCTCTATAATAGATCACTCCTGGGTTTAATCACTAAGTACCACAGGGGAAGAAGAAAAAACACTATGACCCCATTAAACAATAACATTCTAGTGTCCTCTCTACATCCCCAAGTATCTACTACTACTATCTTTATGAATTTACTTTAGGTGTATTATATAATTGGAATCATGTTAACATTTATCCTTTATAGCTGCCTTTTCACTTGGCATGATACCTTCAAGATTTATTCATTTTGTAGCATCAGAATTTTTCCCTTTTTAAGGCTGAGTAATAGTCCATTAGTGTGTTCCATGTTTGTTTATCCATTGGATCTGTTCACAGACATTTGAGTTACTTTTGGCTATTATGAATAATGCTGCCTTTATATAATTGTACAAAGATTTCATATTCCTGCTTTCAGTTCCTTGGAGCATATACTCAAGTGGAGTTGCTAGATCTTATAGTAATTCTATTTTTTTTTTAATTTTATATTTGGTACTGGGGATTGAACCCTGCCTGGGTCACTTAACTATTGAGCTATATCCTGAGCTCTGTGTGTGTGTGTGTGTGTGTGTGTGTATATTTTTTAAGACATGATTTTGCTAAGTCGTTAGGACCTCACTAAATTGCTGAGGTTAGTTTTGAACTTGTAATCCTCCTGCCTCAGCCTCCTGAGTTGCTGGGATTACAGGAATGTGCCACTGGACCTAGTTATTTTTTAAGGAATGCAATAAAAGGAAATTCTGTTAGTCTAATGTTGATGATTTAATTTATTAACTCTAGGTAAGTCTTAATCTCTCTCAAAGCTCTGAACTTATTTAATTAGGGAAAAGATTAAAATATTTGATTGAAAACTGGCTAGTTATGGCTGGGAATGTAGCTTAATGTTATAGTGTTTGCTTAGCATGCATGAGATTTGATCTCTAGCACGCAAAACAAGGAGTAAAAGTGGCTAAAGTGATACTTTAAAACTCTGGTAAAGTTTTCCACTTAATTCTCCCTGAAAACTTAAACACTTCAGGAAGACTGTTGGGATATAAACAGTCTGTTGGGATCTAAACTTTTATTTATGTTTAGATAAAGAAAAGGCATGTTCTCAAATATGAGTTCTCATGTGAATCCATTCTGAAAAGTGGTTCTTTCACAGAAAAAGAGCCATTTTGTTTGTTTCTTTCTTTGTTTATTTGTTTGTTTTTTAACTTAGATTGAAAACAGGGTACATATTAGAACAAAACTTAAAATATAAAGTACAGCTATATTTGTAAAGAATAAAACTTGATTGTAAAGAAAAAAGTAGAAACATCTTATTTTGATTTTCTGGAAAATTAAAGTATGATTGAGTTAACATTTGCTGGTTTCGATGCACTTACATAACATCTTCCCTGGATTTTAACATGAAGTTTTAACTTCAATTTATTAATGTGATTAAACACGAAGTAATATGTGTTTATTTTTGGAATATTTATATTCCAATAAATATAAGCTCCATTAAAAAAGTAAGCCCCATAAACCACAAACACTTTTTTGAGCATTTTACAAATATCCACTCTGTTGTAGGAAGTTACAAAATACAGGCAGGACCCAGCCTCTCCCCTCAGGTTGAATGTGGGTTTTGAGGAGAGCAAGATCTGCAAACAAATCATTGATCACCTATTACACAGAAATATTATACTGAGGATAGAGTAGTGATTATTTTTTAGAATCACTGCACCGTAATAAGTAATGTTATTGGTAAGTAACACATGTAAATGATTTAGAAACAAATGATTAAGAACCTCTGCTGGTTTGTCTTCACAAGGGCCTATACACAAATGTTCATAGCAGCTTTATTTGCAGTAGCCCAAACTGGAAACAACAGTGTGTCAACAGTTAAATGACAAACAGATTGTGATACATCCATTCAGTGAAACAGTCCTCAGAAGTAGAAAGGAACAAAAAAAATTCTTCAGCCCATGTTGTTGGCAAAATGGATGAATCTCATAGTAATATCAAGTGAAAGAAGTATGAGTATTGCATGATTCCATGTATATAAAGTTCTAGACCAATGCAGTACTGTAATCTGCTACTTGGAAGTCTGAGGCAGGAGATTGGCAATTTAGCAAGACCCACCCTGTCTTAAAATTAAGAAGAAAAAAAAAACAACCAGGAATGGCTTGGGATGTTAACTCAGTGGCAGAGTGCCTCCCCAGTGCTGCCAAAGGAAGAGATGGAGGGAGGGAATTCCAGCTAATCCAAAATGACAAGCAAATTGATGATTTCTGAGGAGGAGCAAAAAGGAGACATTGCAAAGAAGCACAAAGAAACTTATAGGGATCACAGAAATGTTCCCTATTTTGATTATGGTGACGATATATATGTCCTGACCTTTTTAAAGAATATATGCTGGGAACCCAGGTATGGTTGATTTCATAAATATGTTGGAATTATCCTTGGAGAGACAGGGCAAGTACTCCAGTAAACTTAAATTGGTAGTATGTCAAATGATACTGACAGAACTACTACAGGAGTTCCACGGAGGAAAAGGCAATGTGGTATAGCAGTAATATTAAGCCAGCGTTTAATTACAGAAGTCTGAGTTTGAGTACCTGTTAGGCCGCTTCTTTTCTCTGATCTTTAGTTTTTTTAATGTATTTCATAAGACTTTTAAGATCCAAAGAAAATACATTTGAAAATACATTTTAATCTGAAAGGAATATAACAAATGGAAAGCATTGGTGATATCTCATGTTGAAAAATAACAAAATAGAGTAGAATTTAACCTGTTGAGAGTAATAAGGAAAGAATTCCAGAGGTGAGGAAGTGGATAATAGTATATTGAGAGAATGATGAGCCAAAGCCAATTTAAAGCAAAGAGTTTATATTGGAGAATAAGGGAGGGAGGGAGAGAGAGCCTAAAGCATCTAAAAGTGTAATAGAGCAGGGAGAAGATAAAAAGTGAGAAAGCTTAGCCACAGATACATTGTTGTTAGGAGCCTTGTAACCTTTGACAAATCACTTCTTCTCTGAGGCTTAATTTCCTCATTAGTATAGTGGGAGATAATAGGCTTATCTCAAGGATTTTGTATGTTGAAATCAATATTAAATAACAGCATTATGGAATATTATGAAATATATGAAATGTGACATCATGAAAGTGCCGAAATGTAACAAAGTCTGCGTGGTAACCAGGGCATAAACTAATAAATATCTGGATTGAGATATTGCATTTTAGAGACTATCTAAATAATGTTGGAGGGTTAATTCCCTATGGTAAAACTAAAGGTAAGCAGTCCAATCAGGATGCTGTTTAAGTAGTCTAGCACAGGGGCACTAGAGAAAGGAAGGGGAGGGTGGATTTGAGATAGGTTTTAGTGATTGGGTCCATATTGGGAAGAAAAGGAAAAAGTTGTATTAGTTTCATGATTATCACAAACTGGATGACTTAAAGCAACAAATTTATTTTCTCGGACTTTTGGAAGCCAGAAATTCTAAATCAGTATCTCTGGGTTGAAATCACGATGTTGACAGGTATCCATTTCCTCCAAAGGCTCTAAGGCAGAAACCATTCCTACTTCTTCCAGCTACAGGCATTCATCTTATAGCCATATCATTCATCACTCCAGTTTCTGCACACTGCCATAACCCCCTTGACCTCTCCTTTTTATATCATCTTCTCTATTTCAACTATCCCTCTGCCGCCTCCTCTTAAGGATATTTGTGATTGTACTTTTTTCTTTTTAGAGTTGGTACTGTCATTGACCAGAGAACTTCAAAAAGAAGAGTACATTTGTGAGACATGATGATGAATTCATTTGGACCTGTTGAAGTACCTATGGGATATCTGAATGAGGAGTGACATTTTATATATCAGAAAACCTTGAGTCAAGTGGCTTAAACATTAAAGACATTATTTCATACACCAAACGAATTGCTAGGGTAGGGCAACTTCAGAGTTAGTTAATTTGGCACTCTAATGGCATCATCAAAGTCAATTCTCAACTTTTTCTTTGCCATCCTTAGATTATAGCCTTCCCATGGTTACAAGATGGTCCCCACAATTCTGAATTATAGGCCTTAATTCCAGAGATGAAAACAACACGTAGCTAGCTTGTTTGTGGCTGTTTTGGAAGGATGGAAGAGTGGCAATAAGATCCCTAGCAGGTTATATTTTTCTTGGTCAAAAAAATTTTTTTGATCACTGTCTTTTATCTAAAGCAAATCTTTTATATCGACAATGAAAATCTGTTGAGATATGTATCTTATCCCATACACAAATCCAACATCTATTTTTTATGACTATCTTAAGTGATAAATGACAGAACAGGCCCTACTGAGTACTTTCACTATCACACTATTTTGTGACCCTAAAGCAGTGGTTATTGTGGTCTGGTAACTCTCTTGGGGATCCCAGAACTTTTCAGAGGTCAAAACAATTTCATAACAATATTTTAAGATATTTGCTGTTTCTTTCAGATTCTCTGAGATATATATGATGAAGTTTTTCAGAGGCACTTGAAACATGCTATCACAACACACTGAATGCAAATGCAGATGTGAGAATTTGCTAATTTCCAATAAACTAGAATTCCAAGAGATTTGCAGTTTTTCTTGCTTTTTTAAAAATATTTTTTAGTTGTCAATGGAACTTTTATTTTTATTTATTTATACATGGTGCTGAGGATAGAACTTGGGGCCTCACACATGCCAGGCAAGTGCTCTACCAATGAGCCACAATTCCAGCCCATTCTAGTCGTTTTGAGTCTGAAAAAATATAGGTTTTTGAAAACTGTTGTATTAACAGATTTATTATTTTTCAATGAATCAATTTTTTTAATTTCTAATTTTAAACAGTAAATGTATATAGCGCACATAAACAAGTTCTTTGGGATTCTCGGTACATTTTAACAGTGTAAAGGGGTTCTGAGACTAAAAGTGAAATCTGCTGTGCAGGATGGATACCATTCTAACCACATACTCCATAGTTTTTCCATTTCTTCAGTCTTTTTTTTTCTTGTCTTTTGCAGATCATCATCAATTATTGTGTAGGTTTAGAATCTTCATATATTGCAAGATTAGTTGTGGGTACTTTGGTCATTTATACTGAGTATTTACCCCAATCACAGTGCAGCATGCTTTGTTTTCTCTGTATTAATGTTTGTCTTTACTAATGTGTTAATCTTTGCATTTTATTTTCACTATTATCACATATCTCTGTTCATTAGCACTTTCAGCATTCTTACTGTTTTTGTACTCACCTAACATGCTGCACTTAATAATATGCACCTCAAAACTTACGCATAGAGAGAACACACCAATCAAGACAAGAGAGCCAAGACTTATGATTATACAAGATTATGTTATCTCTGGCTAGTGGGCTTTGGAAGATGACTTTGATTTATCAGTAAACATAATTTGGAGACGATCTATAGTTCTCCTGAATTTTTCTGTGAAGGGTACCTTTCAAGGTTTTGATGGAAGATAAAGCTGGTGAATAAAAAAATGAATACTAAACTTTATCCATGTGTATGTTACATATAGGAAAAAACATAACATATGTAAGGTTCAATACTACATCTGATTTCAGACAGCCAAAGGGGATCTTGGAAAAGGTATTGTCAGAGAAGAGGGGACTACTCTACTATATGAGATTTTAAGCAATGGGTGACTGAGCAATTGAAGGTATAAATCATTAAAAAAATAAGAAATTTTGCAGTGGAATATTAGCTGAAGGAGAAAAAGCAAGTTCAGTTTCAGATGTCAAATTTGCAACATGGCATGCACAGTCAAAGGGAATCTAGCAAGATCATTAGAAGCCCAGAACTGAAGTTCAGGAAGAAAGTTGAAGATTTGAGATTAATTCAGTCACTAATAGCTTTCTGTCCATGATGTTAACTCCTCTGTTTCTTGCTATCATATCTTGTGCATATATACTGTGTGCCAATCAATGGACACTTTACATATACTTATTTAATTCCTAAAGCAAGCCTCAAAAAGCTCATGGAACTTTTCTAAGGTCATCCAACTACCTCAGTGATACAGCAGTGATTAACATCTAGATCTGTCTGAATTATAAAGCTATCACTCTTCCTGGTATACACTCTTGTCTTCAGGCAACATTAATACATTGATAATTGAATTAAATGTGAAATGTGACTATACATGAGGTGAAGGAATCTATTGCATTTTGGATCATATGGAAAAAAACTAATTCTTCTAATTAATGCATAATGATTTATCAAGTCTCAGTGTTTTTATTCTTATAGCAATCTTATGTGTTTCAAAGGAACAGAGATACCAGGAATGTCTATGGCAGATCTAGGATTAGAAACCTTAATGGGAATTGAGTAGTAGTAATGATGTAAGGTTTATATGGTTTATTGGGAAGATTTGGGGTAGTAAGTTTCTAAGAAAATTCAAATTAAACTGGGTAAGTTGGCGTACTAGATATTCAGAGGCTGAGGCAGGAGGATCCTTTGGAGCCCAGGAGAATTCATGGCTAGCCTGGTGAACATAGTAAGACTCCATTTAAAAGAAAAAAGAAAATTCTAATTAATAGATGTTTTCAAAGGGTTGTATTTTAGGGGTTTTTTTAAGTATATATTTACAGATGGAAGAATAACCTTTAAGTATTTTTCTGAGACCATCAGATAATCAATGTGCTAATGTCTGGCATTTTCAGTCACTTATTTCTTTTTAAGTTGTTGGGTAGCAAGTACTACATCTAAGACAGCTTTTAAGATTCTGGTCTAGCCGGGCACAGTGCCACATGCCTGTAACCCCAGCGACTCTGGAAACTCAGACAAGAGGATGGCGAGTTCAAAGCCAGCCTTAACTTAGCAAGACCCTGTCACAAACTAGGGGACTGCAAATATGGTTTATTGGTTAAGTGCACCTGGGTTAAATTCCTGGTACCAAAAAATAATAAAATTCTGGTCCAGGGCTCAGGATGTAGTTCAGTATTAGAGCACTTGTTCAAAATTCACAAGACCCAGGGTTTCATCTCCAGCACCGTAAACACATACCAGTTCTGACCTAATGGTTAATTTCTTTCATTTTTGTAAAACATAATTTTGTTATAGAATGTGCCTTTCTGTCACTTTGATAATTTAGAAAGGTATTTAATAAGTCTAACTTCTCAAAGCAATTTTCTTTAATTGTACGAAAGCAGTTTGTCTCTTATTTAGGATAGTTGATACACAGGTTTGGCCATATTGACTAAGTTCGAGAAGTAATAAGATTTTTATTCTAATAATAACAGTTGTTCCCTAGAGGAAACAATTATTTTTACACTATTATCAAGTCAATGGAAAGAGTATTTATAATTTACAAAGACTGGTTTCAAGTCCTGTTTTGTTGTTGTTGTTTTTTTGTTTTTTGTTTTTTTTGGTAGAAATCAAGAACAAGTAATCTGAGCTCCACTCTGAGCTCTGCTAAATTACTGACTTGGTTAACCTTTCTGGGCTTTAGCACAAGTATTTGGCAGTTGATAAATATTTGCTGAACTAACCTTGTTTTCCCAAACTATAAAATAATAGTCTAATGTCTGTTTCAACTCTGAAATTCAAATTTCTTCATTCTATTTGAGTGTGCTTTTTTTCACCCATCTGAGTGGGGGAAAATATTACCTCTTTTCAGTTTCTCTATCTTTTACCTTTTTAGCTTCTAAAATAACATTCAAGCCATGAATTGTAATGTCTGTAGTATGTATGACAATAAAAACTATCAGTGTCAGTCATACCCTACAATCTGACATGGTTGGTCAAGAGAAACTTAACATTATTTTGACTATATCAAATCAAAATGTTTTTCCGTAGTTGTCTGTAGCAGTAAATACTAATGATTTCCAGAACTATCTAAATTGGATAATATAGAAAAAAAACTAATTCTTCTAATTAATGTATAATGATTTATCAAGTCTCAATGTTTTTGACATTGTTAAAGTCCTATTGATGACTGCTTACAGAGTCCCCAAAGAAGCAGATCTTACAAGAGATTTTGTGATTTTTATGTCTTTGTGGTTAATGAGAACTTTAGGAATTTGGTATTCAGTTGCTTAAGTTTCACACCCTATTTTAAGAACCATTACTAATGTATAATACCGTTAATAATTGTGGCAATTATGAATTATTATTATGTTTGTGATTTTTACAATTCAATTTTATTTTGCCCCTGGTTTTTGTTTTGTTTTTTGCCATGGGCCTTGGGCCTAGGCAAGCACTCTACCTCTCAGCTACCTTTCCTTCCCTATGCATCAATAAATTTTTAACAAGGATGAATAAGCAAGGTATAAAAGCTACATATTGGTATTGACTAAGCAAGAATGAAAAAGTTTGCAGTATATCACATACAGTGTGGTACTATAAATTCCTTGAATTTTTGAAAATTTTACCTACATATTTGCTTGCCTTTTTAATAATATCTGCAGAGTAGAGAACTAGGAAAAAATCAAGAGTCATTCTCGCTGTCAAATCTCAAATTTTTAAAAATGAGATTGAATTATTTTCATTATATTAAAATAAAAAATTTTTATATAATTCTAGAACAGCTATGCCAGTGAAGTCTGTGATGTTATTTGCTTCCCTGATATTCTTTGGAGTTTTGATAAAGTCTGGCCTTGCTGATGAGAAAGTTTTGGAAATAGGTACTGGTTGCACAATAGTGCAGATGTAGTTATGTCACTTAACTGTACCCTTAGAAATGATTAGAATGACAAGTTTTGTTATATATTTATATTTTATCATAGTATTTTAAAATTTTTTTCTTGCCTGTGGAGGTATATCACATACATGAATATATTGAAATTAATTAAAATACAAATGAGATTGGCAACTTGGAAAAGTTGCCAATGTTTTCTAAATAAAATACAATGTGAACAGTTAAAAGCAGTGAAGAAGGTTGGGGTTGTGGTTCAGTGGTAGAGTGCTTGCCTAGCATGTGTGAGGCACTGGGTTCAGTTTTCAGCACCGAATATAAATAAGTGAATAAAATAAAGGTCTATCAACAACTAAAAAAAAATTAAAAAAAACAGTGAAGATACAGTAAAATGCCAAAATTTTATGCAATTCAATCAGATAATTTAAGTATTAGAGAGCTGTGAGACTAGTGGCCTTTGCAAAATTCCTCTACCTAGAGATTCTTTGAATTTGTAAATAAACTTTATTTTTATTAGTTAAGTAAGGGATTTAAAATCTGTGGGAGAAACCCAGGTGTATATCAAGAGATGAGTGGATAAACAAAATGTGATATATACATGCATTGTAATGTTATTTAATTTTTTTCTTAGAATTTTTTTCACAGTACCTTTATTCTATTTATTTATTTGTTTATTTATTTATTTTTGTGCTGAGTATCAGACCCAGGGCCTCACTTGCCTTATGCTAGGCAAGTGCTCTACCACTAAGCTACAGCACCAGCCCATTATTTAATTTTTAGAAAGAAAGGAAATTGACAGACACTACAATATAGAGCAATCTTAAGAACATGATGATAGCTGGGCGTAGTGGCACCTACCTGTAATCCCAGCAGCTCAGGAAGCTTTTGCAGGAGGAAGGAGAGTTCAAAGCCACCCTCAGCAAAAGCAAGGTGCTAAGCAACTCAGTGAGACCCTGTCTCTAAATAAAATACAAAAAAGGACTGGGGATGTGGCTCAGTGGTTGAGTCCCTCTGAATTCATTCCCCATCCCCCTCCCCCAAATTATGCTAAGTAGAATATGCCAAACAAAAGGATCAATATTGCAGATTCCACTTAGGTAAGGTATCTAGTGTTGTAAAATGTATACAAAGTAGGACCGTGCTTACTAAACACTGGGGAGAAGGAGGAATGCTTCAAGAGTACTGAGTTGAAGTATGGAATGTTGAAAACCTTCTGGAGATAGATAGTGATAATGGTTTCCTAACAGTGTGAATGTACTGGATGTCACTGAACTGTAGACTTAAAATTTTTATGTGTATTTTGCCACAATAAAAACCTAAGTAACTGCTGTGTATTAAGTGATTTAGGTGATGTCAGCTTTTTGGTTTGTATAGTGTTTTTGAAGAACATTATTTTTAAAATAGTGATAATAAGGGCATATCATCAATACAATAAAAAGCCTTTTCCCCATCTTTGTGAAACTGGGGATCAAACCCAGGGCCTTATGCATGATCGGCAAGAGCTGTATTACTGAGGAATTTCTTTAGCCCTTAAAATTGCATTTAATATTCCACTGGAAATTTGGAAAGTACAACTGAAGAACTGAATTTTCAGTTTTATTTGATTTTAACTAACCATGTATGGCTAGTAGCAACTACATTAAACAGCACAGTTCTATATTTTCTTCATCCTTTTACTTTTTCTTTAAAATTTTTTTTTAATTTTTTATTGTTGGTTGTTCAAAACATTACAAATTTCTTGACATATCATATTCCACACTTTGATTCAAGTGGGTTATGAACTCCCACCTTCACCCCATTAAATTTATTTTTTATTTTTTATTTTTTTTTTATTGGTTGTTCAAAACATTACAAAGCTCTTGACATATCATAGTTCATACATTAGATTCAAGTGGGTTATGAACTCCCATTTTTACCCCAAATACAGATTGCAGAATCACATCGGTTACACATCCACATTTTTACATAATGCCCTATTAGTAACTGTTGTATTCTGCTACCTTTCCTATCCCCTACTATCCCCCCTCCCCTCCCCTCCCATCTTCTGTCTCTACCCCATGTACTGTAATTAATTTCTCTCCTTGTTTTTTTTTTTCCCATTCCCCTCACAACCTCTTATATGTAATTTTGTATAACAATGAGGGTATCCTTCCATTTCCATGCAATTTCCCTTTTTTCTCCCTTTCCCTCCCACCTCATGTCTCTGTTTAATGTTAATCTTTTCCTCCTGCTCTTCCTCCCTGCTCTGTTCTTAGTTGCTCTCATTATATCAAAGAAGACATTTGGCATTTGTTTTTTAGGGATTGGTTAGCTTCACTTAGCATAATCTGCTCTAATGCCATCCATTTCCCTGCAAATTCCATGATTTTGTCATTTTTTAGTGCTGTGTAATACTCCATCGTGTATAAATGCCACATTTTTTTATCCATTCATCTATTGAAGGGCATCTGGGTCGGTTCCACAGTCTAGCTGTTGTGAATTGTCTGCTATGAACATCAATGTGGCAGTATCCCTGTAGTACGCTCTTTTAAGGTCTTCAGGGAATAGTCCGAGGAGGGCAATAGCTGGGTCAAATGCTGGTTCCATTCCCAGCTTTCCCAGGAATCTACATACTGCTTTCCAAATTGGCCGCACCAATTTGCAGTCCCACCAGCAATGTAGAAGAGTACACTTTTCCCCATATCCTCACCAGCACTTGTTGTTGTTTGACTTCATAATGGCTGCCAATCTTACTGGAGTGAGATGGTATCTTAGGGTGGTTTTGATTTGCATTTCTCTGACTGCTAGAGATGGTGAGCATTTTTTCATGTACTTGTTGATTGATTGTATGTCCTCCTCTGAGAAGTGTCTGTTCAGGTCCTTGGCCCATTTGTTGATTGGGTTATTTGTTATCTTATTGTTTAATTTTTTGAGTTCTTTGTATACTCTGGATATTAGGGCTCTATCTGAAGTGTGAGGAGTAAAAATTTGTTCCCAGGATGTAGGCTCCCTATTTACCTCTCTTATTGTTTCTTTTGCTGAGAAAAAACTTTTTAGTTTAAGTAAGTCCCATTTGTTGATTCTTGTTATTAACTCTTGTGCTATGGGCGTCCTATTGAGGAATTTGGAGCCTGACCCCACAGTATGTAGATTTGAGCCAACTTTTTCTTCTATCAGACGCAGAGTCTCTGATTTGATATCAAGCTCCTTGATCCATTTTGAGTAAACTCTTGTGCATGGCGAGAGAAGGGGATTCAGTTTCATTTTGTTGCATATGGAATTCCAGTTTTCCCAGCACCATTTGTTGAAGATGCTATCCTTCCTCCATTGCATGCTTTTGGCCCCTTTATCAAATATAAGATAGTTGTAACTTTGTGGATTAGTCTCTGTGTCCTCTATTCTGTACCATTGGTCCACCCGCCTGTTTTGGTACCAGTACCATGCTGTTTTTGTTACTATTGCTCTGTAGTATAGTTTGAAATCTGGTATCGCTATGCCACCTGATTCACACTTCCTGCTTAGAGTTGCTTTTGCTATTCTGGGTCTTTTATTTTTCCATATGAATTTCATGATTGCTTTATCTATTTCTACAAGAAATGCCATTGGGATTTTGATTGGCATTGCATTAAACCTATAGAGAACTTTTGGTAATATCGCCATTTTGATGATGTTAGTTCTGCCTATCCATGAACAGGGTATATTTTTCCATCTTCTAAGATGTTCTTCTATTTCTCTCTTTAGGGTTCTGTAGTTTTCATTGTATAAATCTTTCACGTCTTTTGTTAGGTTGATTCCCAAGTATTTTATTTTTTTTTTTTGAGGATATTGTGAATGGGGTGTTTTTCCTCATTTCCGTTTCAGAAGTTTTGTCACTGATATACAGAAATGCCTTTGATTTATGGGTGTTGATTTTATATCCTGCCACTTTGCTGAATTCATTTATTAGTTCTAGTAGTTTTTTTGTAGACCCTTTTGGGTCTTCTAGGTATAGAATCATGTCATCACAAATAGTGATAATTTAAGTTCTTCTTTTCCTATTTTTATGCCTTTAATTTCTTTTGTCTGTCTAATTGCTCTGGCCAGTGTTTCGAGAACTGTATTGAATAGAAGTGGTGAAAGAGGGCATCCCTGTCTTGTTCCAGATTTTAGAGGGAATGCCTTCAATTTTTCTCCATTCAGAATGATGCTAGCCTGAGGCTTAGCATAGATAGCTTTTACAATGTTGAGGTAAGTTCCTGTTATCCCTAGTTTTTCTAATGTTTTGAACATAAAAGGATGCTGTACTTTGTCGAATGCTTTTTCTGTGTCTATCCAGATGATCATATGGTTCTTATCTTTGAGTCTATTGATGTGGTGAATAACATTTATTGATTTCCGTATATTGAACCATCCTTGCATCCCAGGGATGAATCCTACTTGATCATGGTGCACAATTTTTTTGATGTGTTTTTGTATCCGATTCGCCAGAATTTTATTGAGGATTTTTGCATCTAGGTTCATTAGAGATATTGGTCTGTAGTTTTCTTTCTTTGAGGTGTCTTTGTCTGGTTTCGGGATCAGGGTGATGTTGGCCTCATAGAATGAATTTGGAAGAGCTCCCTCTTTTTCTATTTCCTGAAATAACTTGAAAAGTATTGGTATTAATTCTTCTTTAAAGGTTTTGTAAAACTCCGCTGTATACCCATCCGGTCCTGGGCTTTTCTTGATTGGTAGTCTTTTGATTGCTTCTTCTATTTCATCCATTGATATTGGTCTGTTCAGATTGTGTGTATCCTCCTCACTCAGTCTGGGCAAATCATTTGACTTAAGAAATTTATCGATGTCTTCATTATCTTCTATTTTATTGGAATATAGGTTTTCAAAATAATTCCTAATTATCTTCTGTATTTCTGTAGTATCTGTTGTGATATTGCCTTTTTCATCCCGTATGTTAGTAATTTGAGTTCTCTCTCTTCTTCTCTTCGTTAGCATGGCTAAGGGTCTGTCGATGTTATTTATTTTTTCGAAGAACCAACTTTTAGTTTTGTCAATTTTTTCAATAGTTTCTTTTGTTTCAATTTCGTTGATTTCCGCTCTGATTTTAATTATTTCTTGCCTTCTGCTACATTTGCTGTTGTTTTGCTCTTCCTTTTCTAGGGCTTTGAGATGAAGTGTGAGCTCATTTATTTGTTGGTTTTTTTCTTTTTTTGAGGAATGACCTCCAGGTGATGAATTTCCCTCTTAAAACTGCTTTCATTGTGTCCCATAGATTCCGATATGTTGTGTCTGTATTTTCATTTATCTCTAAGAATTTTTTGATTTCCTCCTTTATGTCTTCTGTAACCCAATGATCATTCAATAACATATTGTTCATTTTCCATGGGATGTAGGATTTTTCCTTCTTTTATCATTGATTTCCAGTTTCATTCCATTATGATCAGATAAAATGCATGGTATTATCTCCACCCCTTTATATTTACTGAGGGTTGCCCTATGGCATAATATATGGTCTATTTTTGAGAAGGATCCATGTGCTGCTGAGAAAAAAGTATATCCACTTGATGATGGTTGATATATTCTATATATGTCAGGTAAGTCTAGGTTATTGATTGTGATATTGAGTTCTATAGTTTCTTTATTCAACTTTTGTTTGGAGGATCTGTCCAATGGTGAGAGAGGTGTGTTGAAGTCACCCATAATTATTGTGTTGTGGTCTGTTTGATTCTTGAACTTGAGGAGAGTTTGTTTTATGAACGTCGCAGCACCATTATTTGGTGCATAAATATTGATAATTGTTATGTCTTGTTGGTAAATGGTTCCTTTTAACAGTATATAATGTCCTTCCTTATCCCTTTTGATTAACTTAGTCTTGAAGTCGATTTTATTTGATATGAGAATGGCCACCCCTGCTTGCTTACGAGGACGGTGTGCGTGGTATATTTTTTCCCAACCTTTCACCTTCAGCCTGTGTATGTCTTTTCCAATCATATGTGTCTCCTGGAGGCAGCATATTGTTGGATTTGTTTTTTTAATCCATGTTACCAGCCTATGTCGCTTTATTGGAGAGTTTAAGCCATTAATGTTTAGAGTTACTATTGATATATGGTTTGTACTTCCAGCCATGTTTGATTATTTATCTTTTTTTTTTTAATTTAGTTTGTTTCTCCATGATTAGCTTTCCCCCCGCCCTCTGTCTTTACTGAGGTACTTCCCACTGTTAGTTTTGGTTATTGTTTTTCATTTGTTCCTCGTGCAGTGTTTTGCTCAAGATGCTTTGCAATGCTGGTTTTCTGGCTGCAAATTCTTTTAACTTTTGTTTATCATGAAAGATTTTTATTTTGTTGTCGTACCTGAAGCTTAATTTTGCTGGATACAAAATTCTTGGTTGGCATCCATTGTCTTTCAGTGTTTGAAATACGTTGTTCCAGGATCTTCTCGCTTTCAGCGTCTGTGATGAAAAATCCGTAGTTAACCTTTTTGGTTTACCCCTGAATGTAATCTGCCTCCTTTCTCTTGTAGCTTTTAATATTTTCTCTTTGTTCTGTATATTGGATGTCTTCATAACAATGTGTCTTGGCGTTGGTCTACTGTGATTTTGTATGCTCAGTGTCCTGTATGCATCTACAATTTGTATATCCGTTTCCTTTTTTTTCTGGAAAGTTTTCTATAATTATTTCATTCAGGAGATTGCTCATTCCCTTGGTTTGAACCTCTATACCTTCCTCTATCCCAATGACTCTTAAGTTTGTTTTTTTATGTTATCCCATATCTCTTGGATGTTTTTCTCGTGATTTTTTACCAGCCTTTCTGAGTTGGCTAGACTCTTTTCAAGATGATATATTTTGTCTTCATTATCTGACGTTCTGGCTTCTACTTGCTCCACTCTGTTAGTGATACTCTCATTTGAGTTTTTAATTTGGTTTATAGTTTCCTGCATTTCTAGAATTATTGTTTGATTTTTTTTTATAATCTTTATCTCCTGATAAAGATGCTTATTTGCTTCTTTTATCTGTTTATGTAATTCATTTTCAATGTGTTCTTTCACTGTTTGAATTTGCTGTTTCATATCCTCTTTAAGGTTCCATTCCATCTGTCTAAGGTATTCCTTGAGTTCTTTATTTGGCCATTTTTCTGATGCCTCTAGGTCCTCCTGAATAATTAGGCTGTCCTGCATTGTTTGTTCTCCTTTTCTTCCTTGCTTTTAAAAATATGGAACACTTCACGAATTTGCGTGTCATCCTTGCGCAGGGGCCATGTTAATCTTCTCTGTATCGTTCCAATTTTAGTATATGTGCTGCCGAAGCGAGCACTAATTTTTTTTTTTTTTTAGTTGTAGTTGGACACAATACTTTTATATTATTTATTTTTATGTGGTGCTGAGGATCAAACCCAGTGCCTCACAGGTGCTAGGTGAGCACTCTACTGCTGAGCGACAACCTCAAACCCCTTTTACTTTCAGTCTATCTCTATCATGTTTAAAGTAAGTTTTTTATGGATAGCATATCATTGATTTATGTTTACAAATAAACATAAAGTAGTTGAAAATGTGGTGAAATGCCAGAATTTTGTTTGGGATAACTTCATTCTAATGATTTAAATGTTAGAAGGCAAAGGGACTATATGGCTTTCCCAAAATTTCTCTACCTAGAGATTCTTCAAATTTGCAAATAAACCTTGTTTTCATTAATTAAGTAGGGAATTTAAAATCTGTGGAAGAAACCATAGTGTGCCTCTATAGACTCTTTTGGCCAGTCTGTCTTTTACCTGGACTACTTAAATTTAGTGTCATTGATACGTGAAGATTTTGGTCTGCCGTGATCTGTTTGTTTCCTCTGTTCTTTCTGTATTTTTTCTTCCTTTTGTGTTACTTGTACCTTTTTTAAAATTTTGTATTTATCCATAGTGTTTTGAGTGTAAATTTTTGTATAGGTTATTCTGAATTTGTTCTAGGTATTCATTTATTCAGAAGTAACTTGTCACAGTCTAAAACATTTTAAGTTTTTGGAATAGAAATCTTTCCTCCCTTTCAAATTTCTTTACCACTTCCCTTGTTTATGATTGTCTGAAATATTTCTGTATATACTTTGAGAATCATGTGAAAAATGAGAATTTTTGCTTTAATTATGTCAAAAGTAAGTTAGGAAACTCAAGATGGAAGACTGTCACTTGTGTTTTTTTTATTCTTTCCATTGTTTTTCCTTCCATTTCAGTAACTTATTTAACCCTTCTTTTAGGGTAAAGCCTGTTTGCAACAAATTTTCCAGTTTTTTTGTTTGTTTGTTTGTTCTTTGTTTGGTACCAGGGATTGAACCCCAGGTGTGCTTAACCACTCCTACATCCCCAGCCCCTTTTTTATATTTTATTTTGAGACAGGGTCTCACTAAATTACCCAGGGCCTTGCTGAGTTGCTGAGGCTAGCTTTGAACCTGTGCAATCCTCCTGTGTCAGTCAGCCTCCCAAACCACTGGGATTAAAGGGGTCCACCATCATGCCCAGCAAATTTTCCTTTTTTTTTTTTTTTTGTCTGAAGATGTCTTAATATTCTCTTTATTCGTGATGAATATTTTGCTGGATATAGAATTCTGGGTTAACATGTCTTTTCTTGAAGAACTTAAAAAGACATTGTGTTACTTGTTTCTGCCATCTATAGTTACCTTTGAATATGATGTGTTTGGGCATGAATTTTTTTATTTTTTAATATTTATTTTTTAATTACAGATGGACACAATATCTTTATTTTATTTTTATGTGGTGCTAAGAATTGAACCCAGTACCTCAGGCACACTAGGTGAGAGCTCTCTCTCTGAGCCACAACCCCAGCCTGAATTTTTTCTTCTTTAATCCAGTTTTGCTTCACTGAGCCATTTGAATCTCAAGGTTTATGTTCTTTGCAAGAATTCAGAAGTTTTCAGTCATTATATTTTGGGGAGACTTTTTCTGCCTCACCCTCTCTCCTTTAGGAAGGATATGGAAGTTAGTTCTCTTTTTTATACTGTGTAACACAGGCCCTCAAGGCTCTTTTCATCTTTTTTCAGTCTGTTTTCTTTCTTGTTCAAATTTGATGGTTTCTATTGTGCTATTCTGAAGTTCACTGATTTTTTTCCCCTGTCCTCTCCATTGGCCTGTTGAATTTATTGGGTTTATTTTCAGTTACATTTTTTTTTACTTTAATATAAGCTTACATAAAATTCACCCATTTAAAGTGTGCAATTCAGTGACTTTTAATATATTCATTGGGTTGTACATCCATCACTACAGTCAATTTTGAACATTTTCATTAGTCCAAAATAATCTGTGGACTCCCCCTTTAGCTATCATATTCTAATACCTCCATCCCTCCAATTCTAGGCAACCACTATTTTTTTTTACCCTGTATTTTGTCTCTTTTGTATTCTGGACATTCATATAAATGGAGTTGTACAACATATGTTCCTTGATTACTGTCTTTTTCAGTTATCATAATTTTTAGATTCATTCATGTTGTAGCTTATATCAGTACTTCATTTTTATTATTGCCAAATAATACTTCATTGTTTGGATAAAGCCACATTTTATTTGTCCATTCTTCAGTGCTGCTGTGAACACTTATGTGCACGTTTCTATGTGAACACATTTTCACTTATTTTGGACATACATCTAGGAATAGTTGCTCAGTGGGCCGTGAGGTCACTGTATGTATAACCTCTGAGCAACTTCCAAGGCTGTTTTCCCAAATGGCTATACCACTTTACATTCCCATCAGCCTTGTATGAGCTTCCAGTTTCTCTAGCTTCACCTAACTATCCCAGTGGGTATGAAGTGATAGCTCATTGCAATTACTGTATTTCATTGTGTTCTTTATTGTTTAATATGTTTTGGTTATGTTAATAATTGCTCCTTAAAGCATTTTTATGATGGCTGCTTTTAAATCTTTGCCAAATAATGGAGGTATCTGTGTCATCTCAGTGTTATCATCTGTACATTGTCTTTTCTTATTCAGGTTCAAATTTTTTTGGTTCTTGTATGAAGAGTGATTTTTAAAATTTTATCCTGGACATTTTGGGGTTTAGGTTATGGGACTCTAGATCTTTTAGCAGCATCCTCTGACACCATGCCATTAAGGGAGGCACTGTCTCTTTACTGCCAAGTCAGGGTAAAAGTCCAGGTTCCTTACATGGCATTTGTTGACACTGGCAGCGAGGTGAAGGGGGTGCCTGGTTACTGCTGGGTTGGGTCAGGAGGTTATGTTCCCCACTTGACCTCTGCTGAACCTCCCTGGCCCAAAAGGTAGAAACACCTTGTTTTACCATTTCCCACAAGTCTTCACTTGTCTCAGGGTCCTTCTTATGACTGGGCAGGGATAAACACAGCTTCCCCTAGGTCTTCTCTAATATACATCAGCAGGATAGGTGTACCTCATTACAGCTAGGCATGAGTACAACTAGTCTCCGCTTTCCCATTTAACCTCTAATTGGGTGAGTTGTTTTTGTATCGGTTCATTTTTAAGAATTCTTTATACCCTGTATTCTTGATACATGTTCTTTGACAGGTGAGTGATTTGCAAATAATTTCTCACAGGCTTTAGCTTGTCTTTGCTCTCTTAATATAATGTTCTTCACACAGCAAGTTTGATTTTCACATAGCAATTTTGATGGAATATAGTTTTATCTTTTTGCTTTTGTGCTTTTGGTTTAATGGCTAATAGTTCCAAACCTGTAACCCTAAGACAAAGATTTTCTCCCTTATTGTGTTTTATACTTTAGCTTGTAACTTGGAATAAGGTATGAGATTTCCATCAAGGATTTTGTTTGTTTTGTGGATTTTTTGTTTGTTTTTTATTTTTGCATATGAATGTCCAGTTGTTACAACAACTAATTGAAATAACTGTTTTTCCATTGAATTGCTTACCAAAAATTCCTTTACCAAAAATCAGTCAACCATATTTGTGTGGGTATATTTCTAGACTCTTGTTCATTGATCTCTCTGTCCTTTTGCTAGTACCACTGTCTGGATTCCTGTATAGTAATTATATTAATTCTTTAATGTGATTCCTCTAACTTTCTTCAGAATTGTTTTGTCAATTCTAATGTCTTTGCTTTTCTGTGTAAATTTTAGAATCAGCTCATCTATAGCTACAAAAAACGTCCTGCTGTAATTCTAATTGTAATTATGTTAAATCTGTAGATAAATTTGAGCAAATTTGACATCTTTTACTATGTTGAGTTTTCCAATTCATGAATATAATGGTTCCCTTTTAGGTAGGTCTTCCTTAATTTCTTTTATCCATGTTTTATATTTTAGCATGTAAGTTCTATGTGTGTTTTGTTAGATTTATACTTGTTTTTTTCTGGAGCTGTTTTAATCATGATACTAGTTTTTGTTTTATAAAGTTTAGATTACCTTTTGTTAAATGCTACTATATAAAAATACAGTTGAGCCAGGTGCAGTGGTGCACAGTTGTAATACCATGTAATCAGGTGGCTGAAGCAGGAGAATTGTAAATTTGAGGCCCCCCTAGAAAACTCAGAGAGCCAATCTAAAAATAAAATTTTAAAAAGGGGAAGGAGGGCTGGAGATGTAGCTCAGTGAGAATGCTTGCAAGGTCCTGAGTTCAATCCCTAGTGCCACCCCGTCCCCCATTCCCAATTATAGTTGACTTTTTTATATTGACCTTGTATCTGGTAACTTAGTTCTGTTCTTTAAAGATTTTTTGGATGTTACTAACCATGTGTAATGAGTAAAGACCATTTCATTTTTTTTTCTTTTCAAATCTATATATCTTTTATATCTTTTTCTTGCTTTTTTGCCCCAGTGAGGACCAGAATAGGTTGTATGTAATTGGTATTATTTCTTCTTTAACTGTTTGGTAAAATTCTCTGTTGGAACCATCTGAGCCTAGAAATTCTTGGTTAGAAGGATTTCATTATGAATCCAATTTCTGTAATAGTTATTTGCCCGTTTTATTCTGGTTGTAGCATCTACATATTCATAATATTGCCTTTTTCCTTTCATAGTAATTTGATTTTTTCTCATTTTTTTTTTTTTTTATCTTTCAGTACTGGGGATGGACCCAGAACCTCACATAGCTATACAGGCCCTCTGAACTACATCCCCAGCCCTGTTTATTTTATTTTGAGATAAAGTCTTGCCAAATTGCCCGGTCTGGCTTCAAACTTGCAATCCTCTACCTTAGCTTCTCTAGTAAGCGGAATAACAGGTATGTGCCACTACGTCTGGCTTTTCTTTGTCATTCTTGCTAGATCTTTTTTCAATATTACTGATATTTTTAAAGAACAAACATTTTGGAGTTTTTTGGTTTTCACTGTTTTTGTCTATTTTGTCAGTCTCTACTCTTTAGTAATTCCTTCCTTATGCTTGCTTTGGTTTTATTTTCTTCTTTCCTGGCTTCTTAAAGCAGAAACTTGAGATTGTTCATTTGAATCACGAGTAGTACTCAGCTTCTACGGTAGAGATCTTATTCAGAGAAAACCTTGCCATTATTTTCCTTCACCTCTAGTTTCTGAACCCTGGATCAGAAATTTTGCCTGTGGGGAGGAAGATAGACCATAAAGCAAATAGCTTCTATTGTCTTCTCAAAGCAACTGACTTAATTGGCAACATAATATGTAGAACTTAAAAATGAAGATCCATCTCAAGAACAGTGGTAATTGTGGAAGAGGTTTAATGGATTTAATGAATGTATAGCCTAGAGTATATGCCAGCTGGTCATTAGGAGAGGCCAGGGAAGAAGTGGCAAGAACCCTGTTGTGTGGCCAGAGCAAATGTCAAACAGACGTCAAAAAGTATTCCTTTAAAGGAGCCAGGATGTGATTGGATTAATTTGTAAAGTGATTGGATTAATTTGTAAAGCAGATTATGGGGTCTCCCCTCTCCCCCCACAAACACACACATTGTTTGAAACAGTAGAGCAATTAGTGGAGTTTAATACCTAGATGTGATAAAAAAGAGAAAAGGTAGTCCTAGATTTATCACTGTAAATCCAGAGTGACATTCCCAAAGAAACACCTCCCTGAGGAGGAGCAACATCAGAAGCTTAGCATTGTGGGTTTTAGGGAAGTGGGAAAAAGGACTTCACTAAAATCATCCAGCTAGTCATTAAAAAAAAAAAGAAACAAGCAAAGAACAGTAACAAGCACTGGGAAAGAAGAGGAGGGGAAAGGAATAGTAACTAAAATGTTCAGTTTTCAACAAAAAAATTGAGGCTTGTACAGAAACAAGAAAGTATAGCCCAAATACTAGGGGAAAGATGCAAGAAACATAAACTGCCTGTGAGATAGAGATCAGATGTCAGATTTAACTGAAAAAAATTTGGAATCGTCATTATAAGTATGCTTCATAGAACTACAGAAAAAGCATAATTAAAGAAGGTAAATAATTTTCACAAATGGAGAATATCAGTAAGCAAACAAATTATCAAAAACAAATAGAAATTCTGAAGTTGAAAAATAATGAATTTCAAATTTACTGGCAGTTCAACACATTTGAACTGGCAGAAGAAAGATTTAATGAGTTTGATTATCGATAAAGATAAAGCAAACCAAAGAACAAAGGTAAATAAACACAGCCTTAGAAAAATGTGGGACACAATCCAGTGCACCACTGCTAGTACCAAAGGGGAGAGAAAAATGAGAAGAGATGGCAATGGGATGGGGGGACAAAGAAACAATGGCAGAAAATTTCCTATATTTCTGGAAAAACTCATTTACACATTCAGGAAGCTCTGTGTACTCCTAAGTAAGAAAAACACAAAGAGATGGTCAGAGACACATGGTAAAAATGGTGAAGTCAAAGACAAGGAGAAAATCTTGAAAAGTAGCAAGAGACAGTAACCTTCAGAATGTTACCCCACAGTAAGATTAATAGTTCCTTACCAGAAATAATGATGTTCAAAAGTTAGTGGGATAAACATTCAAAGTGCTCAAAGACAAAAACTGTCAGTAGGAACTTGTCTAATCCAGTTCTTCTGAAGACTGAGGCAGGAGAATCAGAAGTTCAAAGCCAGCCTAGGCAACTTAACAAGACCCTGTTTCAAAATTTAAAAAAAGCCATGGCTTTAGCTCAGTGGTAGAGTCCTGAATTCATCCTCACTACCACCAAAGGGTGGGTGTGGTACTGACAACCAAGAATCCTATATCTTTCATTATTTTTAAATGAAGGCAAAATAAGGACTTTCCCAAATAAAACATTCAAAGAATTTGTTGCTAGCAGACCTACCTTGCAGGAAATACTAAAGGGATTTCTTCAAGCTGAAAGCAAATGACCCTCAGTGTTAATTACACCCATACAAAGCATACCAGCAGAGGTAATTATGTAATTATAAACAGCAATTAGTGAATATTTTCCTTCTTGTCATAGCTGATTTTAAAAGCAGTTATTATATATACATATGTATGTATAGTGTAATGTTGATGTATAACACAAACTGCAATAAGTGTATAATATATTTGCTGATAACAGGACAAAGAAAAAATGATTGGAAATAAAGCTGTATTATTGGGCTAAGGAAATATGACTACAGATGGGAAGTTGTAATTACATCAAGGTGTTGTGTTTGAAATATTAATAGATACAGTAGGGAAGAGAATAAAGCTATATAGGAATAATGTTTTATCAGATCATTGGAATGAAACTAATATAAATCTGAAGCTGATTCTGACAAATAAAGGTTATGGGGTAAACCTGAGAGCAACCACTAGAAATATAACTCAGAAAAAGTGAAAGAAACCATTAAAATACAGGGTTGGGGGGATGAGTTATAGCTCTGTTTATAGAGCACTTACTGAGCATATGTGAGGCCCTGGGTTTAATCCCCAGCACCAAGGACGGAAAGGAAGAAGAGGAACAAAAAAAGGCATAAGACGGAAGCAAAGTAGAATGGCAAGCATAAATCCATACTAATAATAAAAATGTGAATGGATTAAACAGAAAGTAGTTGTCAAATGTGGTTAATATTATCTAGCTATATGCAGGAGATTCAAAGAAATAAATGGAAAGTAACATGATGAAAATAGATACATCATGTAAATAGAAACAAGAAAACTATTGTAATTATACTAACAGTCAACAAATATGCTATATAACCAGAGATGTTAGAGACTTTTTATAATGATAAAAGTCATTACATCAGAAAGGTAACCGATTGTAAGCATATATATATACTTTAGAAACAAAATACCAAATAAGCAAAATAATTTTTATTTTGCAAATTTAATAAGCAAAATAATAAAAAATACATGACAGTTCAACATTAATGTTTGAAAACTTCAATATACTACTTCTAGTAATGTATAAAACAATTAGATGATAAGCAAGGAAATATAAACCATCTATATCTAACAGGCATCTATAGAACATCACACAAAAACAGATTATACTTTCCTCTGAAGGAAAGTATATGGACCATTCTTCAGTGTAGACCATATGCTAGGCCATAAAACAAAGTCAATAGATTTTAATAGGTTGAAAGAATGCAGAGTATGTTCTGATATCATTGGAAGAAAATTAGAAATCAATAGCAGGAAAGTTTAAGAAATTCAAAAATATGTGGAAATTGAATAACACATTCCTAAATAATAAACGAAACAAAAAATTAAAATATTCACAGGGAAGTAAAAATGAAGACTCAACATACCAAAACTTGTGGAATGTGGCTATAGCATGATTACAGAGCAATTTGTAGCTTTTCATGCCTACATTAAGGCAGAAAAAAATATTACTAATGAATAACCTCACCTTCTAAAGACATTGGAAAAAGAGAAAAAACAAAACCTGAAAGAAGGAAATCCTAAAAATAACAAATAAATACTAAGAACAATTGTATGCCAACAAATTGGGCAACACAGATGAGTAGAGATCCTAGGAAAAAACTCAAGAAGTGAACAATCTGAATAATATGTCAAGTAAAGAGAATGAATCAGTAGTCAAAAAAAAAAAAAAAACACACACATATATATATATATATATATATATCTCCACAAATAAAAGCTCCGGCTCAGATGGCTTTACTATGAATTCTACCAAACATTTAAAAAACTAATACCAATTCTTCACAAGCTCTTTTAAAATATAGAAAACATATCTCATTTTATGGGGCTAATATTACTCTGATAAGGTAACTAAAGATATCACAAGAAAACTATAGAACACCATCATTTATGCTGTTCACTTATATGTTGTATCAATACAATATTTTTAATCCATGTGATCATCCTCAATAAATACAGAAAAAGATTTGGCATAATTGAGTACCCTTTCATGAAAACATACAGCAAACCAGGAGTAAAAAGAAACTTTCCTCAACCTGAAAATGGACATCAAAAGCTAATATCTTAATTAATGGTAAAAGACTGGCTACTCTCCTCCAAAAATCAGAAACAAGATAAGAATGCCCAGTGCAGTCTCACCACTTCTATTTAACACTGCACTGGAAATTCTAGCCAGAGAGATTGGGCAAGATGAAGGAATAAAAGGCACTCAGATTGGGAAGGAATAAATAAAATTATTGGTAGATGACATGGTCTTATATATAGGAAATTCTAAGGAATCCATTAGAAACCTGTTAGAACTAATGAGTTCAGAAAGGTTGCAGGATACAAAATTAGTTGTCTTTTTTATACATTTGCAATGAGCCATCCAAAATGAAATCAGAAAACAATTTCATTCACAATCATATCAAAATAATAAAATACTTGGGGGCTGGGGTTGTGGCTCAGAGGTAGAGCACACACACACATAGCATGCGTGAGGCACTGGGTTCGATCCTCAGCACCACATAAAGTAAAATAAAGACACTGTGTCCACCTATAACTAAAAAAATAAATATTTGTTAAATTTGTTCCCAAGTATTTTTTAAAAAGTGTGAAACATTCTGAAAACTATAAAACATTGCCAAAAGACATTATAGACAATCTAAATAAATGAAAAAACACCCCTGTTTCTGAAATTCATGTGGAAGTGCAAGGGACTCAGACAATACAGTGATGAAAAAGAACAATTGTACATCCTGATTTTAAAACTTCACACAATAATAATGAAGGCATTGTGATACTGGCACAAAGTTAGACACATATAGGTCAGTGGAATAGACCTCAGAGTCCAGATATATAAACTCATTCATTTATGCTCAAATGATTTTCAACCAGAACGACAAGTTCTTTCAATCGAGAAAATATAGCCTGCTTCCGGCACAACTGGATACTTTATGTAAAAGATTGAGGTTGGACACTTAAAACCGTATACAAAAAATAACTCAAAATGGATTTAAGATCCAAATGTAAGAGCTAAAACCATAAAACTCCTTGGAGTTTTAAGTATAAATCCTCATGGCATTGTATTTGGCAGCGGGTTTATAGATATGACAACAAAAACATGAGCAGCAAAAGAAAAAGATACTGGACTTCAGAATTTAAAAAAAACTTGGGTTTGGCATGCACAGTGCCCTAGATTCAATCCTCAGCACCAAAAAATAAATAAAAATTTAAAATCTTGGGGGGAAAACTGGTAGACAACCCACAGAATGGGAGAAAATATTTGCAAACCATCTATCTGGTAAGAAAATTTATCCAGAATATATAAATAATTCTTACAACTCAGTAACAGAAAGACAATCCAATCAAATGAGCACAGCATCTCAATGAGCACATGGAACATTGCTCAACCCTATTATCAAGGAAATGCAAATCAAAAACAGAATGAGATACCACTTCCTATGCACCAGAATGGCTAATATGGGGGAAAAACACTCAGAAAAAAACATGAGTTGACAAGGATGTGGAGAAATGAGAACCTTTATACACTGTTGGTAGCAATACAAAGGTGTAGTATCTTTGGAAAACATTCTGGCAGTTACCAAACAAGCAGTAAATAACTGAACATTTCTGCTCCTACATGTATACCTAAGAAAAGTGAAAAAATACATTCACACCAAAAAGTGAATGATTGTTTATGGCAACATAATAACCAAAAGTTGGGACAACCTAGTGTCCATCAGCTATGTTATTCAGCCATAAAATAAAGAGAAGTACTGATACATAGTACTATGTTACGCTGAGTAAGTAAAGCAAACACAAAAAGTTTGCTTTTTATGTGATTCTGTTCTTAAATCTGTCTTGAATAGGGAAATTTGGGGGACACAGTAGGTAAGTAATTGCTTAGAGCTCATAAGAAGCTGGAGGGTAGGTTGAGAATGTGAGAGCTAAAGTATATAGGATTTCTTTTCGAGGCAATAAAATTGTTTTAAAAATGACTGCAGTAATAGTTGCACATATTTGTGTAAGAATCTTGGAATTTTAATAAAGTTATATATTGTCATGTTATTGTAACATTAAAAGTCAATTGTTGATATCAGATAGTTAAAAGCATTTTTAATTACCTCAAATTTTTGTACATTGATTTTTTTATATTTGTTTTTTGTAGTTGTAGTTAGACACAATAATTTTATTTTATTTATTTAATTTTATGTGGTGCTAAGGATTGAACCCAGGGCTTTGCACATGGGAGGCAGTGCTCTACCCCAACCCCTGTACATTGATTTTTTTCCAAAATAAAACATATTGTGGTTGGTTTTTAAAACTTTTTTTTTTTCTTTTTTGTACCAGGGGTCAGGGGTACTTAACAAGTGAGCCACATCCCTAGCACACCCCTTCTCTTTTTTTTTTTTTTTTTTAAAGACAGGGTCTCACTAAGTTGCTCAGAGCTTAACAAATTGCTGAGACTGGTTTTGAACTTGGGATCCTTCTTCCTCAGTCTCCCAAGCCACTGGGATTACAGACATGCACCATGGCACCCTGCTAAAATCTTTAAGTCTCTTCATCTGTAAATTTCTTTTTTTTTTTAATATTTATTTTTTAGTTGTAGTTGGACACAATACCTTTGTTTAATTTATTCATTTTTATGTGGTGCTGAGGATCGAACCCAGGGCCTTGCAAGCTCTAGATGAGTGCTTACTACTGAGCCACAACCCCAGCCCCTGTAAATTTCTTATTTTGGTTTTCTTTATATCTGTGTTTGTGTTCTCATTTCAGTTTATTAGTTGAAAAATTTGAGTCTTTTGTTTCATAAAGTTTCTCACAGTCTTGATTTTGCCGTTTCCATCCCAGTGTGTCACTCAACATGTTCCTGTTGAATTGGCAGTAGAGGACTGGATTGGATTTTGCCCATTCTTTTTTTTTTTTTTTTTATCATTCATAATTGTTTTTTGCAAAGATACAAATCACTGATGAGCAATGACTCAATGTCTCATATGAGAGGGAAGAGTTCAGAAAATGGTGTTCTTCTAATATTTTTTCCTTATTAACCAAAGCATTTTTTGTAATGAGAAGCCTCTTTTATATTCTGTTTGCTCAAAAATACCATTTGTATTGGAAAGACAGGATAAATGCTTTTTTCTATCCTCCCTTTTAAAATCAATTTTCAAAATAACTCTTTGGTTTAATGGCATCTTGTAAAGGAGATAAATTAACTTTGTTTTTTGTGTCATATGCTTATGAGTTTAAACATAGTTTATTGTCCCATTTGTTGACAATGTGATCCTCCTCCAGTTAACTTATAGCAGCATTATTTATAATAACTAGAACTTGGGAACAACCCCATTGTCCATCAGCTGACCAATAGATAATCAAAGTTTGACATATCCATTTATTGTAATACTGTATTATTCAGCCATAAAATAAAATGAAGCACCTTGTAAACTTTAGTAGCTTCCTTGCTATCTGGTTAGATGTTCCAGGTGAACGTTTATGGTCCCAAATGTAGAATAGCTATTTCTCTAAGGATCCCTGATTCCTTTTAATGGGAAATAGAATTCAGAAGCCAGTCTCATGCTAAGGATATTCATTCTTGTAGATTTACTGCTATCAATTCGTACTGATACTTTCAATTGACATTCAAAACTATAAATTCAATTTGCCATTTTTTCCTTCAACTTTTAACCATTGATAATGAATAAATACAAGTATTTATGTATAGCAAAACCAGTTAAAATTTTCATGACTCATATTTATTCATTCACATAGTTCACTGCTGTGTAGGTGTGTGATGTGAAACACTGGACAGGGTCAAAAAATAAATTAAGACACCCTAAAATATTTTCACTGAATCCTTTTGCTCCATCTGCTCCAGACTTTTCTCAGCTTACCATTCTATCCCTTTCCCTCATACATTCTTTACATGTCTTCAGCTCTAACGATTGAACAGAATGAAATTAATCAGTGACTCATATAAAAATCCAGTATTTAGGTCCTGCTCTAACTTTTTCCCTAAACCAGAATGGACAGCTTCATATATATAAATTTACACATGGATTTTCCTCAGAAGTATTTCAGACTCATTATGTCCAAAACCAAAATATTCTGTTCCTCCATCCTTAACCCCTTGCAAAAATCATCTCTTCCTCTTTTTTTCCATATGATGTTTAATAAAAACACCAAAATCAGAAACCTAGAGTCAGATTCTTCTCTCCTGGTTACTCTGCAACCCCAACCTTAATACAAAATCATGCTCGGGTGATTTTCCTTCAAATGTTTCTCACAGTTATGGGAAAATATTTCTAAGCTGTGTTTTCTCTGTCTTTTCTATGATCAGTTTAATTTGGTTTTAGTTTGTGTACTTGTACTATTACAATTACAATTCTTAAATCTACCCTCTTTATTGCCATCAGGATAATCTATTTAAAATGCATAACTACACTACTGTGGCTGCCCATGCTTATCATACAAGATCCTAGGTCTTTAACATAGTGAAACACTTATGGAAGTGACCTTGAACAAAGTAATGTTCTAAGCCTCAAGTTTCCTCATCTATAAAAGTCATGTCATTATCATCTAACTTCATGTGAGATAGCATATCTTAACAACCAGTACAGATAACTTCATATGTAAATTTCCAAAACCTATTTTATCTCTCTCCTTAACCTTCTTTTGTGTTCTTTCTTTAATCAGAATATAGGGTGCAAATGAAGTGATCTCTGTTCTGTTTTAACATAAGTGAAACTTCTTAGTATCTTAAAAGTTAGCATCCCAGTTTTGAAGTGTAACTGAATATTTAAACAGGAAAATTCTTATCATTAATATCAGCTTTTCCCATCCTCTCAAATTATTTTCAGTGTTAACTGTCTTTCGTTGCATTCTCTTTAGCCATCATCTTATGTACTCACCTCACTTTATATGCTGAGGTACTCCAATTTAATCTCAAATCTTCTGATCATTTTTATTACCTAATTTTTATGAAAAATATACATATTCAAAATATGCCCCATCATATAAGAAATAGAATAGGGCTGGGGATGTGGCTCAAGCGGTAGCGTGCTTGCTTGGCACGCGTGCGGCCCGGGTTAGATCCTCAGCACCACATACAAACAAAGATGTTGTGTCCGCCAAAAACTAAAAAAAATAAATAAATATTTAAAAAATTCTCTCTCTCTCTCTCAAAAAAATTATATATAAAAAAGAAATAGAATAGGCATCTGAAATTTGAACTCTGTTTAATTTTGTTTTGTTGTTTTGTTTTGTTTTTGCAGTACTGGGGATGAATCCAGAATTTTGAGCCAGCTATGCAAGTAGTGTACCACTGAGCTATATGCCCAGCCTCTACATTTAATTTTTATTCATGCTTTTTCTATTATAAATAAACAGCCAATATTTATTGAATGCTTACTTTATGCCAGGAATTATGCTACTTTAACCCTTTTGATTATTTTGGAAGTATAATTTTCATGATTTCTATTTTTCGGATGACAGAACTGAAGCATTAGAGACAAAATAACTTCACTAAGATTTAATGCCTGACTGGTAAGTGGAGAAATTAAAATTCAAAACCTAAGATTTGACTAACTTAAAATCACTGTTTTATCAACGAAGCTATATGCTTTCCTTTGCAAAAACTTTACCCAGCTTTGAGATAAAATTAATTTTTCCACCTTAAAGTTTATGTCCTCTAGCAACTACTGCTTTCATAAACATGTATATATAGTATTCCATCAGTTATTTAAAATAAAAGGGTAGGAAGGAAAATATTTCTGAATTACTGAATAGTTCACATTGCAAACTGTTAATACAGACACATTTTTATTACTTGTGAAAGCTACTTAAATTGTTTATCAGTAATTAATAGTTTGTTCAAGAAGTTTAAATATGTTCCATATTAAATATGTAACTACATACATACATATTCATCTACACATATGGAATGGAGAGAAATCAGATGTTTTCTTAAACAGAATTATCTAATTCATAGAAGTTTCAGGTATACTTCCTGGCATTTGAATTTTCCATGTTAGGTATGATTCTTTTCAAATACTCTTAATTTCATCTCTTTCCAAGCCTTTGCCTCAGTGTACATCCAAAATGTATTTGTGAATTTTTTATTACATAGTACATCAGAGTTTCTATAGACACATATTACAAAATGCATGTAATAAATATATAACTTAGAAAGCATTTCCCAGTGTATTATTCGTCTTCTCATCCCATAACTCCAACTGAATTAGACTTTGTACCACATTTAGACAAGACAGACTTAGCAGAGGTACTCAACCCATTTTCATTTTTGTCTTCTGGCCATTTAAATTCATTTTGTAGTGTTCTCTTTCCAACTCCCTGGAGAACGAGTCTTAGTAACTTTTCTAGTCACTTTCAGGAAATAAAAACAATCTTTTCAAGAACTAATAAACTGAATTCAAAGTTAAAAATCAACTGTCCTTTCTTACCTCAGGCTTACTGTAGGCCTGCAGTGGAAATGTAGGGTTTGATTTGTTTCCTGTTTCTGTGTTCTCACACTGAGCCCTCTTACACTCCTCTACATTTGCTGACTATGGTTTTGGCCCTTCCTGGATTAGGATAGGCTGAGGAAGAAGAAAAGGTCTGTGATGGTAGTAGCAGCAGCAATAACAGTTACTGATATTTTTGTAGCATTGATTATGTTAGTTACTGTTCAAAACACTAAATATGTATTAGGTCATTGATCCTCAGAAGTGTGGCCTGTGTTCTATTTTGCCTGTTTTACTGCTTAAGTAATTAGGTACAGCGAATTTAGTGACTTACTTAATAAGTTCACACAGCTGAACCAACTGTGACAGTTGTCACAAATGACAACCCAGCATTGTGTACACTAAATTCTGTGCACTAGATTCTGTGCACTTAAGACACTCCACTATATGGCTTTATATACTATGAAAAAATAGTAAGCAAACTTCATAGTCCTGACCATGTTTAAGTCAGACTCATGCCAAAGAATCTTTTAAAGTGTGATACAATTTCCATTCACTTGAGACAAAGGACAGACATGCCAGGAGAGTAGCAGGGAGTTTGTAATTCATGACACACCGATTACTCTCAGCAAAATTCCTCTTCTGATCTTCAACTTTTAGATCACAGAAGATGAAAGAAGCACCATCTTAGAAAAGTTTTCCACCTCTTTGCATATGTGCCCTCACACCTTACTTAAATGTGGTACATTTTGGGGGCCTCCAACCAAACCAAGATTGAAGTGGTTTCATTTTAATACCCCACTGTACATTTTCCAAATATGCTGTTTAATTTCTTGACTTTATACCTTTATTCATGCAGATGGTCCCTGGATTATGACTGTCACTTGTTCTGAAGGCATGTTTCCTCCCTCAACCACATGATCCCAATCAAAGTAAGCAATCTTGATGGCACAGCTTTAAAAGCAGAAGCCAGTTTCCTAGGATATAGCAAATGAATGAAACACTTTCTATATAGCCTTCCCATTTTTTACCTCTTCATCTTGTTTCTATGAGAGGAAATAGCAAATATATTAAATGATGGTCTGTTTAGACCTGTCTTAGCTGCATAATGTCTCATTGTGACAACATGTAAAACAGTTTTATTATTGTTTTTATTTTAACAACCTTAATTGGCTTATTTTCCATTCTTGAATCAGGCAACCCTTCAATCCATAAAATAGAGATAAGTGTTCCTGGAGCAGGTTTATGTTTGAACTATTTTCAAAATTATGGTCCAAGATGATTATTACAATGGCCTTCTCTATCAATCAAAAGGATTTATGCCTTTTATCCTTTTTATCATATCAAACAGGGAACAATCCCAAATTGATCATTTTGGCTTCTTGTTATTATCTTGAAATCTTTTTTTAATCTTTTCCCCCCTTTATTTTCCTTTCTTCCTCCTTTTCCCCTATATATTTATCTAAGTAGAATATTCAAAGAAATGATTATGTAGGATGGATTATTTAATGTTTGAACTGGCATTACCTACTGCATGTTTACGTTTAGAAACAGGGATGATACTATACCCATTGACAGAGATCTCTTGATGTTCAATAACTTATCAAATGTGAAATATTTAGAATAGTGTCTGGCATAAAAGCCAGGCACTGTTCTAAATATCAATATTTACAAATATCATTTAAAACTCTGGAGCTTATTTAAACAGTATTTGAAATGCTTCCCTGATTGAAGAGTTTGGAGAACACATTTTAATACATTGTGTACCTTAAGTTTCTCTCTCACTAGCATCTTTTTGTCTTTTACTTGGCACAGTGGCCACCTGAAAATGGTATAAATTGCCTATTTTAGCTACTAAACCATCATTTAATATTTTATTTTATGTATTTTTTAGGACATTTGTGATTCATTTGCATCCTTGAAGAGCATCTGTAGAAGAGGAAGGAAAAGATGGGTGTGAAAACATTTACTCATAGCTCCTCTTCCCACAGCCAGGAAATGCTTGGAAAACTAAACATGCTGCGAAATGATGGACATTTTTGTGATATCACTATTCGTGTCCAGGACAAAATCTTCCGGGCACATAAGGTGGTACTAGCAGCTTGCAGTGATTTCTTTCGCACCAAACTTGTAGGCCAAGCAGAGGATGAGAACAAGAATGTGTTGGATCTGCATCATGTTACAGTGACTGGCTTTATACCCCTTTTAGAATATGCTTACACAGCTACTCTTTCAATTAACACAGAAAATATTATTGATGTTCTAGCTGCAGCGAGCTATATGCAAATGTTTAGTGTTGCTAGCACCTGCTCAGAGTTCATGAAATCAAGTATTTTATGGAATACACCCAATAGCCAGCCAGAAAAGGGTCTAGATGCTGGACAAGAAAGTAATTCTACCTGCAATTTTACTACTCGAGATGGAAGCATTTCCCCAGTGTCTTCAGAATGCAGTGTGGTGGAAAGAACCATTCCTGTCTGCCGAGAGTCCCGGAGAAAACGCAAAAGTTACATTGTTATGTCTCCTGAGAGTCCTGTAAAGTGTAGCACACAAACAAGTTCACCCCAAGTATTAAACTCTTCAGCTTCCTACACAGAAAATAGAAATCAACCAGTTGACTCTTCATTAGCTTTTCCCTGGACTTTTCCTTTTGGAATTGATCGAAGGATTCAACCTGAAAAGGCTAAGCAAGCAGAAAATACCCGGACTTTAGAGTTACCTGGCCCATCTGAGGCAGGTAGAAGAATGGCTGACTATGTGACTTGTGAGAGCACAAAAACTACCCTTCCTCTGGGTACCGAAGAAGATGTCCGGGTCAAAGTAGAAAGGTTAAGTGATGAGGAGGTCCATGAAGAAGTGTCTCAGCCTGTCAGTGCATCTCAGAGTTCACTGAGTGATCAGCAAACAGTGCCAGGAAGTGAACAAGTCCAAGAGGACCTTCTGATTAGTCCACAGTCTTCCTCTATAGGTATAATACCTTCTATGTTTTTCATAATGCTATAGTCAATTAAACATTTTTAAGTTCTTAGTAGATTAAAAATTTTGTGTTCAGTCCTACATGAAATATAAAGAAGAGTAAAACATAACTGGATTTTTAAAGATGTTATTAGCACTACAGTTTCCTTTTTACAAGTTACACATCAGGGAAGGGGGGAAAAAATGTTGACAGTACATGATGGCACAAAGCCAGAGATACAAATTGTGAATTACTTTCAGTGTAAAAGAAAACAGCTTTTAAAAATCCAGTTAGTGTTTTATTCTTTATTAAAATATTTATTGAGAACTTATATGATAAACATTGATGATGCATGAAGACATAGTTCATGCCACAAAGGAATTAATAGTCTAATTGATGAAGCAGTTATATAAATAATTGATTACAATGAACTGTTAAACCTAGAAACTAAAGGTATGAGCATGTATGGTTGCAACAAGGGAAAGAACAAGTTAACATATATTTAAGCTGGGTCTTAAACAAGTAGGAGTTGGAGCAGGCTAAGGAATGACACTTCAATGAAGATGCATAAAAGCACAAAACCTGTAGGAAAGTATAGAGGCATGGAAGAACATAGCATATTTGGTAAGCAGTGAATTCAGTGCAGAGTGATATGAATAAAGTATGGATACCTGAAAGTATGGGGAACAAATGGGAAACCAGACACAAAGGAGCAGGTTGTGAAGAGCCTTAGCCTTGGATACTTGTTTCAATTAGGATTGCTTTCTACTCCAATACAACAGAATGCCTCTGCAGTTGCTTTAACAACCAGGATTTTTTTTTTTTTTAAATCATATAACATGTTCACAAATGGTAAGTCCAAGACTAGTATGATGGACCTAAGCCCCTTGTGTATTTATAATCTAGTATCATTAGTTATCAGTTTCATCTATATGTTTGCTGTTTTTGATTATAAGATGCTCACTTCATCTTTATCTTTGCATTCTAAAATGGGGCAGTGTTTTTATCAGGAAAGCACAAATATTCCCAGAAATCCCTTAAAAACTAATACCACAAACTAGTATGTAACTTGGTTGTAGAGCCCTTGCCTAAGGTACACAAGGCCCTGGGTTTAATTCTCAGCATTGAAGGAAAAAAAGCCAGAACACACAATCTAATGCCATTCTGTGTCGTGATCTTTCCTAGTTGCAAAAGAACCTGGGAAAATAATGATTATTGGTTGTGTATATAATTGTCCGGAACAAAATCAGAGCAGAATGGATATTGTAAGCCAAGTAAGCTTGGATTTTATCCTTGTAGTAGTAGGTAGTATACCTTAAATAGAAAATAAAACACATATACACATATTTTAGGAAAATTAGTATTGTCATATAGGAGTTTGACTATGTGGAGAGAGGCTCAAAAACCAGTTGGTGTGATGAAGAGTAAAACCCTAAAGAAAATGGATATTACTAGACTTTGTAAAGGAAAAAATCTATGCTACTTGGTAATATTGAATAGATACACTGAAGGAATGGAAAAGAGTCAAAGTACTTGGGACAAAATAGTAATAACATTTTTTTAATAGTCATTGATTCTAAGTCACAATTTTTTTATAACTTACTATGAATCCATATATGTGTTACAGTTGATCATCTTTCACAGTTCCTTTTTCCTTTCTTAGTGGTACAAATAATAATGGTAATTATATAGTTATAGCATCTATTAAATGCAATAAATACAATATGAAAATCAATGGAAGTAGGACCTAGTTTTAAGAGTAATCAGCAAGGTTAGTTCTATGTAAATTGTACTTGGATTATGACTAAGCAATATCATGCCAAAAGCAGTTGAAATGGCAGGATTGGTAATATTACATATTTGGGACTTTTCTCTTTTAAAATTTAGCAGTGGCAAATTCAGTCTCAGTAGGAAAATATGTAAGAGCCAAGACCAAAGGACTGATCCTTGAGAAATATCTATATCCAGGTTTCAAACAAGAGGGATTTAAAAAGTCAAGTGAATAATAAAGATGGTCTTTCCAAAATATGGAAGAACCAGAAAGATCATATTAACTTTGTTAATTTCTTATGTTTTTATCCATTAAATGAGTTTCTTAGGGCTACTACAACAAAGTACCACAAACTGGATGGTTAAACAATAGAAATGCATTTTCTTACAGTTGAGGCCAAAAGTCTAATGGTTTATAGGGGAGAGAATCCTTCCTGCCTCCTCTGGCTCTGGTAGTTGCCAACATTTCTTATATTATAGCTACATGACTACAATTTCTACCTCCAGTGTGTCTGTGCCTCTACCTTTGTCTCTAAATCTCTCTCCTTTTAAAAGACATCAGTCACTGGATATAGGGCCCACCCTAATCATATATGAGCTCATCTTAACTTGATTACATCTGCAGAGACACCCATTTACAAATAAGATTTCCTTCATAGGTAAGAGGGGATTAGACCTCAGTGTATCTTTTGTGGGGGCAGTTTCACCCACAATACTTAAAGTTTATATTCCTGATTTGGGACAAGATACTTTTGAAGAATTTTAGTGAACACACATCCAATAAAATATTTAATGGCAGGAGATCATTGCTTGTTAATATGACCAAGTTTTTGCTTAATTACCATAGTCTCTAATCTTGAAAACATGTTTGTACCTTCTGAATTATGAACTGCTTAATGAATAATTACTATTTTAGTCATTAATCTGAGGATTTAGGAACCAAAATATTAATCTAACTTAAATGTCATGCTAATAAATGAAGTAGTCATGTTTACCACTCTCATGTATATCTAATACGTTCATATTTTGCCTGTATGATTATATATGGAAGTTATGGACATTACTAGTAGAGTAAAACTTGGAGTTACATAAGTAGAATTATTATAATTGTGAATCCTATTATAATTGGAACATAGTAATAATTGCTCTGAAAATAATGTAATCAAATCATCTAAATGGGTTTTTTCCTACCCATAGAAGTGTACTAATGACTCTCAGCAAACCTATCTTAACTGCAAATTTATGCAAAACAAAGCCACACAGGAAAAAAAGTAAATTCCTGGGGTATTGTGGGCAGTCAACAAATTTGGGAGGAAGAAAAGGGAGATGTGCATAGTACTTTATTTTCTATATTTCATAAGAATAGTTGTATAAGTAATTTATTTACTAATTCATTTTAAAAAGATATTCAGGAAATGGCTTGCCATTTTGATGTTTAATATGTTCATCCTGAAATTATAAAATAATAATAATTTGATTACCTATGTAAATAATCCAAGTCGAATTTTACCTGTTAAGTTTTCCCTTTTTTCCAGTAGCCCACATTGTAAAATCTAACACCTTCAACTTAGGGCAAATAGAAGCAATAAATACAGCAAATTTAAAGGGGAAAAAAGGATGTGAGTAGTAAGTGTAGGTGGGGTCTTGTTACTCAGAAAGATAATTTTTATACAGTTTAAGAAAAAAAAATGTAAGTGAAAGGGCTTCATTTTATGAATGACTTAATGATTTATTTTGAACTATAATTCTAGATAGTCTGCACTTTACTGTGTTAACAAAGGAATTTTATATCTAAAAATCTCTGCCAGCCAGCCACATTGGCATATGCCTATAATCCTAGTGACTCAGGAGGCTAAGGCAGGAGGATTACAAGTTCCAAGTTAGCCTCAGGAGTTTAATAAGACCCTCAGCAACTTAGTGTGAACCTGTCACAAAGTAAAAATAAAAAAGACTAGAAATGTAGCTCAGTGGTAGAAGGATTTCATTCCCCAGTACCTAAATAAATAAATGTCTCTGCCATTAACAATAAAGTGGTTGGGACTGGGGGAATATCTCAGTGATAGTGCACTTGTCTAGGATGCACAAGGCCCTGGATTCAGTCCATGGTTCTATAAAAATTAAAATTAAATGATTGTGTTAGGGTGGTCAGTTAACGTATTAAAAAATAATTTGAATTTTCTTTTTTTATATATTTTTTCACTTGTAGGTGGACACAGTATCTTCATTTTATTTATTTATTTGTTTACATGGTGCTGAGAATCGAACCCAGTGCCTCTCACATTTGAGGCAAGTGCTCAACCACTGAGCTACAACCCCAGCCCTGACTTTTCTTAATAGCAATAAATGATAAATTTGTTGAGGTGGGAAGCTAGAATAATGGTAGAATTTCAGCATATGCTATATGGAAAAGCAATATAATATTATGATTAAAAGTTACCAGTTTTTCCCACTTAATAGATAATGTGACTCTGAGCAAGTCACTTACTTAACACCACCAGTTTCCCTAGCCATAAAGTAAAGATAGTGATATAATCACTCCTCCTACTTATGGTTTCACTTTCCACATTTTTAGTTACCTTCCGTCAAATATAGTACAGAAATATTAAGTGGAAAATTCCAGAAATAAATAATTCCTAAGTTTTAAATTTTATACCCTTCTGAATAGTGTGAGGAAATATTGTACCATCCTTCTCCATCCAGTCTGGATGTGAGTCATCTCATTGTCCAGTGTGTATAGGCTGTGTAAGTTAGCCCTTTTAGTCAACTTAGTCACCATTTTGGTTATTAGAACATTATCGCAGTACTTATGTTTAAGTAACCCTTTTTGAGAGAGAACAAGAGACCACATTTACAACTTTTATTATCACATATTGTTAGAATTGTTCTATTTTATTGCCAATCTCTTACTGTGACTGGTTAAAATTCACCATAGATGTGTATAGGAAAAACAGTACATATATAGGTTTCAGTACTATTCATGGTTTCACGCAGTTCCTTGGAAGGAATGAATGTATCCTTACCTGATAAGGGGAACTACTGTACCTATTTATCATGTCAGTGCCCTCCAGCCAATAACCACCAGGAATGCACCTACAATTGAACAAGTTGCAGTGGTAGTTTTAACATCTGAAAATCTTTCATCGATAACCCAGGAACATAGAATAAGTTAGTGTTCAGACAAATATAACCAGGTATCTACATAAGTACATCCTGATGGTGGGAGTGTTTAGATAAGTATCTGTTACAACACGAGTGAGCCAGTTTTATGTTCCCTAAGATGGATGGATACCTTGAGTAGAGTTAGTTCTCACAGAGAAAATTGAAGTGTGTCTGAGGAGAACTGTTTCTGGATAGCCCCGTTAGTGTCCCTTGGATAATGTGTGCTGACGGGACTATAATGACTTCAGCAGAAGCATTTTGATGATGTGAGATCAAGGTCCAATTTTTATAGGACTGAGGGTTAGGATAATGATATGAAGGAAACTTAAATACCAGAGGGACCTATAAAAGGAAATCTCCTTCTGAGATGTTTAAGGAAGAGCTATTAAATTTTTGTCAGCCAGGTCAGATGAGGGATAATAGAGCCAATGATCTGTTAAAATTCAGAGCAGTAATTGTGATGGGGGGTAGAGGTGGGGACAACAGTCTTGTTTTTCCTTGGTCACAGAAGGAGATCTTAAGCTGGGCACGGTGGTGGCACATGCCTGTAATCCCAGAGGCTCAGGACGCTGAGGCAGGAAAATCACAGTTCAAAGCCAGCCTCAGCAGGTAGTGAGGCCCTAAGCAATTTAGCAAGATCCTGTCTCGAAAATGAAAAATAAAAAGGGCTAAGGATGTGACTCAGTGGTTAAAGCAATCCTGGGTTTGATCCTGGGTACCAAAAAAACAAAAAAGGAGATCTTAGAAAAAAATGATAGGATAGCCGGGGCCCAGTGGCACACACCTATAATCCCAGCAGCTCAGGAGGCTGAGGCAGGAGGTTTATTAGTTCAAAGCCAGCCTCAGCAACGAAGGCACTAAGAAAAGAATGACACCCAGTCTCTAAATAAAATACAAAATAGGGCTCAGGGTGTGGCTCAGAGGTCAAGTACCCCTGAGTTCAATTCCCGGTACCAAAAAAAAAAAAAAAGATGGTTCTGAAAGCTTATATTAAACTGTAATAGGCAGGTCTAGTAGTAAAATAAAGGATCAGAAATACTGAAAAATCAGCAAATAAATTAATCTAGTTTCATTGTCTTGGGTGGAAGCCATCCTTTTTTTAAGATAGTTTCTTCTGGTGAATCCGTCAAAATACAAACTTACGTCTTCCAGTGGAATGGATAATAGAGGAGTAAGGAAGATCTGATGAATGGCTTTTAGGTTGGGAAATAAGAAACCAGTAACCAACATCTTGAAGTTCCATGGCTGAGTCAATTGTTAACAACTTGGTCAGTTCCTTGCCTTGTCATGACAAGGACAAAATTTTTCCTGTCTTTTCCAGAAAATCAGAATTAACAGGAAGATCATATATTAGAAATGTCCCTGATACTTCCTCTTAAAAATTACCACTCTAATGTTTGAATACTATTAATGCATCTCTAACAAATAATCTTGTTCTTAATCAAAAGCTCCCCCAAAGTGGCCCCTTATGATTTCAAATTATCTTTGGTGAAATTGCATCAGTTGAGAGATAAATGTACAAGTTATTGTTACATGAGAAAAAAACATGAAGGGAACAGATATTTGGCCTGGGAAAATGTAGTTTTGGATTGAGATGACCCATAAAAGCTACAACAATTAATTCATAAGAATAATTCTGTGTAACTTTTTCTTTCCAGAGCTTGACTCTTTGTTTCAGAGTTGTCATGGACCAGGAGCCAGACCAAAAACCTCCTGATTCTGGGCATGTGACACTATTAGTTAAGCATTTGTTAGGAATACAAAGATAAAAATGAAGAATTTCTTATAAGGTTTTTAATATCTTTGTTGAAGTATAACTAACATGCCATAACATTTTACCTGTTTAAAGTGCACAATGGTGTTGCATATGTTCAGAGAATTGTGTAGCCATCCCACAGTATAAGTTTATAATATTTTGATTACCCTAAAAGGAAACCTTGTACCCATTAAGAATGCCTTCTTATTCCCTCACAGCCCCACTCTCTCATCACTAGGTAGCCATTAATATATTGTAAATAGATTTATCTATTCAAGATACTTTATGTAAATGCGATCATGCAGTAGGTAGTCTTTTCTGACTGGCTTCTGTCCTTACCATGTTTTTTTCAGTCCATCCATGTAGTACTGTAGTACTTTTTAAAATTTGGAAATGGTTTTGATAGTCACAGATCTAATTCAGCCTGCAGGGCTGGTTCTAATCAAGCCCATGTTCATGCTCTCCATTATAGTTTATTCCTCAGCAGATACAGCATAGGAACACTTAACACCAAGGAACAACAAATCTGATTGAATAACCAAAATAATCCCAAAGACCTTATTTCTAGGAGAACCAAATAAATTCAACAGTAAAGGACTTCGTTGAAATATTTAGCTGAGTTCAGCTTGAATTTATCCTCTAGCCAAGGGCAGGTTGCACTTCAAAAGGTATTTCAGATCTATATTCTGTTATCAATAGTCCTAGTGCAAGGCAGTAGGAATTTAAGCAGAATCTTGATGAGACTTCCATTTCTGTTAGTGCCCTATAGCCAATAGTCACTTATAATTGAGCAAGTTGAGTTTATTGTCATTTGCAAGGGAGATCGCACACTATGGGATTTTTAGGGCTTCTTAGTGAGAGGGTATTAGAAAAGATGTAGCAGAGGATTTGAGCTTGTGTTAGATGATTTTAGGAGGGATTTCAGGAAGTCAGGTTTTCTTAGTACTTATTATATCAGAAAGTAGGGATTATTCTATGAGCAAGGTCTTAATAAATATTACCTAGAAATGCAGACTAAAGTGCAACAACATTCAATAGTGACTAAGCTGGTAAGTAGGGGATGTTGGTATTTTTGTTATTGCATGGTGATTTTGGTTTTGCCTATGTTTGAACAGTAATGTTGGGGGTTTGGGGGTTCTTGCTTAATAAGGCTCACAGAGTAACCTAGTCTGATATTGGTGTTCCATGAGACTGTTTATGTCCAACAGGAGAACAACATCGCCTAGTTTTGAGTGCCAGGCCAACTCCTGAGCGAGTGAATGGCCAGGTCCTGAATGTGAGAAGCTACTTTCTCTTTTTCAAGTATCAAGTAGGATATTATTGAAAACATGTAGAACAGTGCCTAGCACATAGTTAGTGCTCAGTAGGAGATAACCAATATAATTATTTCTCATTACCAGAGGGTTTAAACATCTTGAGTACCTACCTAAACAGTGGTAGCAGCAGTGTGTGTTTGATACAACAGAAATTGTCATATCAAGTTGATTGTCATTATAAATCACCTTTACTGTTTCACAAGGTGAAAGGGTCCGTTCAGAATTCTTAGCCTTCTCACTGTCCCTGAAGAAAGGAAACTTTTTCTTTTTGTAGTGCTGTGTATTCAATCCAGGGCCCTCATGCATTGTAGGCAAGCATTTTACCACTGAGCTATATCACGTCCCCCCCACATCTAGAAACTTTATTTTAATAACTTAAGAAGCATCACTGTCACCTCAGAAAAGTAATAACATCTGCAGTTAAATCAGTGTAAATTAAATTCTAGTTCATGTAATTTACTGTGTTGTCACTGGCATCTCAAGAAAAAGATTTGATAAAATTTTATTTTTTCTGATAGTTGCATAAGTCATAACACTTTTTTATATTATAACTTTCACAGTATGGGTAGACTCTAAAGCGTGTGTTTTAACTCAGTTTAACTTGGAGTGTCTTCATGTTATTTTTGTTTTTAGCTTTTGGTAAGGGGAAAGTGTTTTTGTTTTAATTTTTGCATCCCCAGTATCCATTGAATTAGGGATCTATTAGCCAATGTTTTGATGACATTTTAAGCATGTTGAAATGGATTTTTTTGTTGTTGTTTTATATGTATTTTATACCCCCATTTAGTTCTTTTTTGACCCGCTTTTTAAACAAACCCTTGACAATTCTAGAATCAATCCAAAAACAGAGTGGTCTTTATTTCCCTCTCACCAAGATTTCACTCACTCTTAGAAGTAATATAACCTGCCTGATAGTAGTCCTGTCTGCTTTCAAAATGCCAATTAAGATTCTTCCTGGGGCTGGGAATGTGGCTCAAGTGGTAGCGCGCTCGCCTGGCATGCATGCGGCCCGGGTTCGATCCTCAGCACCACATACAAAACAAAGACGTTGTGTCCGCCGATAACTAAAAAAAAAATAAATATTAAACTTCTCTCTCTCTCTCTAAAAAAAAAAAAAAAAGAGTCTTCCTGTCCTCCCCTTATCAACCTCCAGGTGGGTGTTGTTTTATTTTGGCATAAACTACAATACCTACAATTTCCTGTAAGCTTCTGTACTGTCTTTACTCTGATTAAGTTCCAAATATAAAGTAAGTTTTTGTGTTCGTGGTGACAAAAGTTCAACTATTGGGACTTTTCTAGTTTTTATCCTAAGACAAATTGAAATGTTAGTGTTTAGTTCTCTTTTTTGTTCGTTTGCTTTGTTTTATTTAAGGAAAAAAAGTGAGAATGGAAAGATTGAGAAGTAAGCAGTTCATTCTTCAACAAAAGACAGCATCTGGTTCTCTACCCATCTGGAATGAAAACAAATCAGAAGGATCAGGGATAAGTTGGATAAGTAGACACAGGGGACAAACATAAATGTTATTTGATAATAAGGGAAAGAGGAAAAGTAAAAGGCATGCACAGAAATGCTAAACACACCAGTAAGGTAGAACGGGATACAGTTCAGAATGAGTGTAGAAGCAAGTAGTCCTGTCTGCTTTCAAAAGCCTCTGAGTATTTCCGTGTATTAGAATATAGTATAATAACTAGTGACCTTGATGGTTTTCCATGAATCATCAAGAACAAAAACTAAATTATATTTCGTGTTATGTAAAAAGGCAAGGTAAATTGTAGCCCTGTAACAAATTTTCCAGCACAAATGATCAAGTAATTTTGGATGCCTTAAGAGGGATTAGGTTAGTTTTTTTTTTTTAAATCTTACTTAAATAGAAAATGTACTTGTTTCCAAATAATGCCAGCTAATTCAAGTGTTCCAAAAGGAAAAACTGAAGTATTGGATTGTAAATTTTTATCAGGAGTAAATTTTATCCTATGTATGCTAACAGATGATATTAATTAAATGTTCACATGTATATAATATTATACAAACTGTTACAATTAGTACATTTTAACTTTCATTAAAATATTGTAACCAAAATTTGTTTACAATTAAGAAAATAGACCTTTTCGGAAGCTCAGATTTGTCCATTTGATGAACAAATCAGACAGTAAAGAAATTGATTGCAAATAGTAAAGAAATTGACAAAGTTTATTACCTGATGAGGGTAGGTCGTTTGGATCCACTGTCCCTAGTACAAACAACAGATTGTTGATATATATATATATATATATTTTTTTTTTTTTTAAACAGACCACCCTAAAAGTATTTGAAAACCTGAAAGATGGTCAAGAAGATGCCAGGTTAAATTAGAAGGGGAGGGGACCTTGAGCCAAACAGATAACATTATCAGCATTAAAACAAGTTTAATGCTTTGCAAAACATTTGCCAAGCAAATGCCAGGTGCAGATTCATCAGAGAATAAGGGGAATGAAAGCCAAAGTCCAGACAGCATGTGAAGATTGAAAGTTGCTACCATACATTAAGCAGGGACCTCAAAGGTACTAACTAACTAAAACTAGACCTGCTCCCCATCCTTCAGTCTCTGGTGCACTATAGGAAGACTGCCTTGCCAGTGGCAGACATGTCTGAGAAATTATGGTCACTACTAGCCCACTTGCACATTTACATCCTGGTTATACCTATTGTGACTAGGCCAAGGAGTCTCAAAGAGTGACTTGTTTTTAAGTCAAGCTCCCCAGGAGCTTAGCAGAAGCAGACATAAATCTTCTCTGGAAGCAAATCAATCCCCTACAAATTATTATAAAGGGTAGAAACCACTGTCAAAAATAACCAGGGCACATAAGAAACAAGGCAAATAGAGAACCACTAACAGGGAAATTTTAAAACAGCAAAAATAAATTGGCATTGTCAATTAGCATGGTTTTCAGACATATAAAACAAATATACTTATTCAGTTTAACAAATTAATAATCTTAATAATTGCAGAAAACAGTAAACTAAAAAGTTAACATAGCAAATTTGAGTGGGGGGAGGGACTTATTGAAAAGGAAAAAATAACCAAAATAAAAATCTCAGTGAACATTTTGGCAATAGATGGGATTTAGCAAAAGATAATTCAGAACCAGAGGATAAGTTAGAAGAAATTATTTGAATGCTGCACAGAGAGACACAATAGAAGAGATTACAGTGGAGAAGAGAAGAAGTGTGAAGGATGCAAATGTAGATTTGATAAAAGTCCTGAAAGGAAAAGAGAGTGGCTGAGGATTTTCAAGAATTAATGAAAGATATCAGTCAGTCAAATGCCAGTAAATCACAAATCAGGAATAATAAAAAGAAAACACAAACTAGAGACATCATAGAGAAAATTCTTCAGAAAAAAATTTTTAATGACAAATTACCTTGAAAAGAAGAATATCTGACTTTTCAATATCAAAAAACAGTGCAATGATATTCAAGTGTTCCGAAAGAAAATAACTGCTGATGTAGATTTCTACACACTGTGAAATCTTTCAAGAATGAAAGTGAAAGACATTTTTAAAGAAACACAATTATCAGCTAATCACTAAAGAAGCTTCTTAAAGATGGACAACAGACAGAAGTAAAAGTGAACACAGAATTGCTCATATAAGAGGTGAAGAGCAAAAGGAAGAGGTGAATATGTGAATAAATGTAAGTAAACATTGCTCATATAAGAGAGCAATAATGCCTCGTGGGGCCCTAATCAGAACAAACACCTAAAATATCAGACAATAATTATTAAATTGCAGAATGGGAACAGGTAGAAAATAGTTAAAACCACCAAGATCCTTGTATTATCAGGAAGAAGTAAAGGTTTTGATTAACTTTAGACTTCAATAAATACATACCTATTTTTTTTTTCTTGCACTATGGTTGCAACTTAGGAAACCAGGGCCTGACCCAGAATGTGTATAATTTCTATGGTAATAGTAAAAAAAAAAAAAGGAAAATATTATATAATTTCCAAACTAATAGAAGAGAGAAATGGAATGACCATTAACTTTTGTATTCAACAAACTGATTCTAAAATGTATATTAAAATGAAAGGTCCAAAAACAAAATGTTCAGGAAGCAAATGGACTCAGAGGACTCGCTGTACTTGAGATCAAGATTTATTATGAAGCTCTGATAACTGAAGATGGGCTTTAATGCAAGGACAGATCAGCAGATGGAACTAAAAGAGAACCTGAAAACAGACAGATGTACTTATGTATGGTTGATATACTACAGAGATGACACTGCAAAGAAGAGAAAGAGACTTTTCAATAAATGCATTTGGTTACAAAATCAACTCCAGATGGATTTTTTTCTAAAAGGCCTAAATATCAAAAGCAACACATAAATCTTCTGTGATAATTTGAGATAGGAAAAGATTTTTTAATAAGACCAAAAACCATAGCCATAAAGGAAAAGATTAATAAATTTAATTAAAATTTAAAATCTTTGGCCATCAGAAGACCCATAAAAAGATAAGCCATTGATGAAGAAATATATTGTAGCGTCTGTTACTGACAAAAGGTCTTGTATCCAAAATATGAAAAAAAAAAAAAAAAAAAGAATGATGAGAAAGCAAGACATCTCAGTAGCAAGACTGGCATTTCACAAAGGTAGAGTTTCAATAAATACATGAAATGTTTCTCAGCTTCATTTGTAAGAAAGAAAATGAAAAACAATGAAATATGTGGTAAGTATTCACCAAATTTGCAAAATTTTTCAAATCCAACAGTACTGAGTGTTGGTGTGAATGTGGAGCAATACAACTGTCATTAAATGCTGGTAGTAATATAAATTTAAAGCATTGAAAAAGAGCATTTTCTAATAAAGGTAACCTAGCAATCCCATTCCTAAGTATATACCCTAGAGAAAAAGCATGCACTTAAGTTAAATGTATTAATAGTACAAGAATAGTCACAGCAGCATTGTTCATAATAGCTTGAAACTTCATCAAAAGTAAAATAGAGACTGGGGTTGTGGCTCAGTGGCAGAGCGTTTGTCTAGCATTTGTGAGGCACTTGTTCAATTCTCAGCACCGCATATATAAATAAAGGTCCATTGACTATATGTATATGTACACACACACACATATATATACACATGCACATACTTTTTTTTTTTTTTTTTTTTAAGGCAAAATGGATGAGTCAAGCCTGGTAGTTCACACCTGTAATCCCAGTGGCTTGAGAGACTGAGGCAGGAGGATCACAAGTTCAGAACCAGCCTCAACAACTTATTGAAGTCCTAAGCAACTTAGTGTGAAACCCTACCTTTAAAAAGAGGGGGGATGTAGATATAGTTCAGTGATAAAGCACCTCTGGGTTCAATCCCCAGTGCCTCCCACAATAAAAAAGTAAAATGGAGAAATTCTTAATATTCTGCAATGATGAAAATAAACTTCAATTGTCAACATGAATGAGGCCACAGTGTTGAAGGAAACAAGCCATAAGAATACATACAGTGTAATTCATTTTATAATTATATCAAGTTTTATAACCAGGCAACCCTGAAATATATTGTTCATGGCAAGAGTTGGCAAACCTCTTTGAAGGCCAGCTAGTAGATAGTTAAGATTTAACTGCTCTGGGGTCTTTTTTTGCAACCACAGCTACACTATACATAATGTGAGAGTAGCCCTAGACTGCCCATTGCTGTGTTCCAGCAAGAACTAATCCCTAACTTATGGGTGCATGTATTTGAGATAAAAGTATTTTTTAAAGGAGAGAGTGGAGGAGGAAATGATAACCATATAAGACAAGCTTGTGAAGGAGGGTTTGTTGTTAGGGAAGAATAAATGGGAACATCTAGAATGCCAGCAGTATTATCTTGTGACTTGTGTGGAGTTTCCTAGGTGTTTGCTTTGTATTTGAAATTTTTTAATATATATTTATTTTAGTTGTAAATGAACTTTTATTTTACTTATATGTGGTACTGAGACTTGAACCCAGGGCTTCACAGATGCTAGGCAAGTGCTCTACCACTGAGCTACAACCCCAGCCCCTGTATTTTAAATTTGTAGAGTGAGTGATTTGATTTGATAAGTTTTAAAAATAAAAATTGCACATGTACAACCAGAGAAAATGAAAAATTGTGCTCCATTTGTGTACTATGAATCAAAATGCATCTGTCATGTATAATTAATTAGAACAAATAAATTTTTTTAAAGGTTAAAAAATTAAAATAAACAAAAATTGCAGCCAGGCACAGCTGCTCACGCCTGTAATCCCAGCAGCTCTGTAGGCTGAGGCCGGAGGATTGAAAGTTCAAAGCTTGCCTCAGCAACAACAAGGTGCTAAGCAACTCAGTAAGATCCTGTCTCCAAAAAAAAAAAAAATACAAAAATAGGATTGGGGATGTGTGGCTCAGTGTTCAAGTGTCCCTGAGTTCAATCCTTGGTACCAAAAACAATAAAATAAAAATTGCCAGTGCTTCCTTAAATAATAGTTAAATATCATTTAGTTTTATGTGAATTCTATTTTGCATTTAAATTACTCTGCTTGTTTTCTGAAAATTTTCTAAAGAAATTAAATAGTAATCTAAAGTTTGTCTTACATATTTCTTTTAAAATCATGTAAACATTTAATTAAAGTAAAAATATAATATAGAACACTACTGCTTTTGGTTAATCACTCAACATATTAATACTAGAAAATACACGTCAGAGGCATGGATAAGTGGTTTGCAAGTAATATATTGGCTTATTTGCACCAAAGTATTGACAACTGTCCTGTTTTCATTCTTTTATTCACAGGCTCAGTAGATGAAGGCGTTACTGAGGGGTTGCCTACACTTCAAAGCACTTCTAGCACTAATGCTCATGCGGATGATGATGATCGGTTAGTTCTAATGTAATATGTGGTTTTCTTGTAAGGGTTGTGCTTACAACTCTAAATGTTTTATCTCAAAAGAGTATAAGAAATTTATCAGGACCTCGTGTATACTTTTCAGAGTAATGAGGTAGCATCATCACATTAGACTGCCTATAAAAGTTATAGATTTTTATTTTTGTTTTTCTGGCATTTCCAAAATTATCTAGTCCATTGCTTTAAATAGCATCTATATCAGAGGTTAGCAAACTATGTACCACAGGACAGTTCCAGCCTGCCATCTTTATTCTATAAATTAACTATTAGAGGAATATAACCACATTATTTCTTATATATCATTGGTGGGTGGCAGAGTTAAGTGATTGGAACAGAGATCATATGGTATGCAAAGCCAAAATATTTACTATCTGGCCTGCTACAAAAACTGTACCAGTTCTGATCTGTATACCCTGGTTCCCAAGTCACTGTCTTCACTTTACCCTTCCTACTTATACATAGACATATAAGGGGGATTTCATACATAACACCAAGACAGAACTATTGATTTCTACTTCCTATCTAAGTCCTCTTTCTTCTTTCTTTCATTTTTATCCCCCATTTTTTTAAACACAATCTCAAAATTACTCATGATTTTTGCTTCCCTCTCCACTTTCTCTCTTATACTTAATCCTTACATTCTGTCAACTGTACCTCCAAAATATATCCCCAAGCCCCAGTCTATTTTTCCTCTCTATGCCATAACCACCCTAGTTTAAGTCATCACCGTCTTCTGCCTCATCTGCTACAGTAGCTTTCAAACTTGCCCCTGATTTCATTATTCCACAACTTTATTTTCCATGTGGTAGCCAAAATCATCATCATCTTTTTTTTTTTTTTTTTAATCAGATTAGGTTGTGTTGCAAGCTGTGGATACTTGCTATTCTTCATTCATATTTAAAACCTAAAATTGCTTGCTCATTTTTGTATTTTGTTGTTTTGTGGTACTAGAAGGGAACCTGGGGCCTTGCACTTGCTGAGCAAGCTTTCCGTAACTGAGCTGTACTCTACAGCCCACTATGCCTTTTAAAACAACTGTGTGATACAGCTTTTGCCTGCTCCAATGAAATCATTCTCCCTCTTGTATACTACATTCTAGCCACATTGCCCTTTCAGTTCTTGAAATACCTCATATTTGTTCCTTCCTGCCTCTGAGCATTTTTGCCTCTCTATGTCCTTTACCTGAAATGCTTTCTTTTCTATTTCTATTCATGTTGTTGGCTCCTTCTGGGCCTTCAGATCACTGTCTCAGTGTTGGTTATCAAAGAGGCCTTTCCTGATAAACAGTCTAAACCAGCACCCCATCACTATTAGATCTTCATACTTTTATTCTCTGCTTTGATCATTTTGTTGATTATTGTTTGCCTCTCACCACTGAATATATATACCCCACTGAATGATTAAATTCCTCCTCATAGAGATTTCAGGACAATCTTAAAAATTATATTTGATGAAAAATTCAAAGGATTCAAAGAACCCAGTAAGGATTATTGTTCTTGGATAGCTAAATCCGGCTGAGATTATCAACCAGAATCATTTGCATGAAGTAATAAAAAGATAAGTAAGCAGAAGTATGCCCAGATTCCGTAATTTCAAATATTACTCAGTTCTTCTGTTGTTTATTAAATATGGTACTGAATGATAGGCATATGGAGTTGAAATGCATAGCCATTTCCCTCAAGGAGCTCCATCCATTTTCAGAGAAAAAGAGAGGTTGAAGGATAGACAAGTAAACAAGTCATCATTAAATCATCTGCAGAGAGTTGGGTTGCTTTGCCTAGGATGATATCCAGCTAAGCTACTGATAAAGAAAGCTTCAAGGAAGAGGATGTGACAGCTCAGCAACATTTTATTTATTTATTTATTTTTACTTTTATAGTTGTAGATGGATAGCATTTTTTATTTTATTTGTTTTTATGTGGTGCTGAGGATTGAACCCAGCGCCTCACACGTGCTAAGCAATCACTCTGCCACTGAGCTGCAGCCCCAGCCCCCTCAGCTACATTTTATAAAATGATTAGGCAGTATCTAGACAAATAAGGTTAGAGAAGGGATTAAATGTCTAAAAGCACAGAATTGGCAGAGATTATGGAACAGTGGAGGGATAATTTGGTATAGGATATATTTAGAGAGTATGACAAGAAATGAGGCTGAAAGGGTAGACAGAAATCAGATATAAGGAGTATTGTATGCTTTTTAAAGGGGTTGAGACTGTATTGTGAAGATAAGTTTTTGCAGGCTTTTAAAGGAAGACTGACTTAGTCAGAGTTCTGTGATTCCATGAGAAGGGAGTGTGGTGCTAAACAAAGTTATTAATTCAAGTTTGTATGGAGGAAGCCTAAATTAAAGTAGTAGCAAAAGGGGACTAGAGAGATTAATGATATCTAAGATAAAATAGTCTATGATAGGTTTTGTAGTTATATGTCCATGCTCAATTTAAGATGCTACATATTCTGGTCAGTAACATTGTTTTTCATATTGTTCTAGGTGAAACTCCTAACAGTCAAACTGTTTTCTAAGAAGTCTTTAAGTGTTTCTTCTTTTGTTCTTTTAAAGTTGACCTGCAGAAATGTTTTTTCAACTTAAAAATCAGAGCCTGGTTGCCTTTTTCGGTTTATTTTTTTAGATTGGAAAGTGTTCAGTATCCCTACCAACTCTACATTGCTCCTTCCACCAGCAGTACAGAACGACCAAGTCCAAATGGTCCAGACAGACCTTTTCAATGTCCAACCTGTGGGGTGCGATTCACCCGTATTCAGAACCTAAAACAGCACATGCTCATCCACTCAGGTAATGCCATTTTCCCTGTTGGTTCATGAGTGAGTGTTCTAAAACATTTTATTTTTGAATCCTAATTAAAATAGAAAACAGGTGCTTTTGAGTAAAGAAAAAAGGGAAAAACTCTGGAAATCAAATGAGAACAGATTAGCTTAGATTCATTGCTGAAATGGTGCATTGTCAGGAAACTATTTGTCTAATGCATTTCTGACAGGTATTACATATTCTGATTCAATATTCAGTGTGTAATATGTATATTAAAAGATACTGGGGAAAATAATAAAAAATATTGGGTCTATTTGGTATGTTTACATATGTAAGATAGAGAATTGCACAGATGGCAAAGCAAATGGGTTTATAAGAGTGTATATGTATTTTTTGATCATTCTTAGGTTAACTACTGTAAATTTGAAAATACAAAAAAAATGCTTCAAAAGATTTAATATTTAATTATTAATATAATTTTGTTATGTAATCCTGATCTCTCTGCTCTGATTAGTATAGCTATATTTTTATAGTATAAGATTTTACGTAAATGGTAGATCCGGTTTTGATGAAGTTTTGTGACGACATAAATTTACCAGGATTCTTATGGGTAAAACACTGCCCTCTGATGGACAAGAGATTTTTGCTGCTGTTTTCAGCTATGTTAGTACTTCACTTCTCATTCTGTAGATAGATCTTAAAAGTTCCTATCCTAATGCCAGTTCTCTGAGACATTGTTAAATCCATGATTGTGTTTTATAAGATGTTTTAGTTTGTTTTTCTTTCTCCATAAAACTGTGATAATGAATTTAAGGAAACAATGTTTTATAATTCAACATTTTTTATCAATAGCATAATAAATACTCAAAAAGCCATTTCATCAAATGATGGTTCTGTTGTGATCATGACATACAGTAATGCTAGAATTTTCCTTTTTTCTTCTCATTTCTGTCTGAGATGCGGGGGGACATTTTCAGTTTAAGTCTCTTTAGTGAAATGAATATGTTCTTTGGTGGAAACTTTGGTTCTATCTAAATTCTAAGTAGTTAAAATGTGTTTTGAGGTCTGTAAATGAAATGATTTAGAAGATTATTCAGAGATCAATTTCAGTATACATTACCTAATTTGCCCTCTTCCATTCTTATTTTTAAGCACTAATGACTTCAAATACTCTGCACCTTTTCTGCGTAACTGAATTAGAATGTTTTTTTCTAATAACATTTGTCTTTAAATTATATCTACGAAATTATAGTTCAGAAATTTGTGAGGTATTTGACCTTTTCAGTTCATTTTGTTCTCAGATGTTATTTTGATTTGCTTTATTTTCTAGGAATTAAACCATTTCAGTGTGACCGCTGTGGGAAAAAGTTCACCAGGGCTTACTCGCTAAAGATGCATCGCCTAAAGCATGAAGGTAAACGCTGTTTCCGGTGCCAGATATGTAGTGCTACTTTCACTTCCTTCGGGGAATATAAACACCATATGAGGGTTTCCCGGCACATTATCCGCAAGCCTCGGATTTACGAGTGCAAAACATGTGGCGCCATGTTCACCAACTCTGGAAATTTAATCGTGCACCTGAGGAGTCTGAACCATGAAGCATCAGAGCTAGCAAACTACTTCCAGAGCAGGTGAGGTGCACAACGAAAATCCAACCAGGAAAACTGCTTTCTAAACTCTCTTTTCCTGCTTTTAGGGCAGCCTGTTGTGTTATTTTAAATCAGGTTGCCAGCTAATCAATCACATTCATTTTAAATTCCCAGGATCCATACTTTGATCTCCTGATCTGATAAAATTTTTGCTGGATCTCCTAAATATATAAAATTATTAATATTTTATAGTTGGTATTATAAGTATATTCCTAAACAATAAAAGTTATATTTTTTAATGTATATATATATACACACACACACACACAAACACACTTATATATTCCTACAGATGTAGATTACTTATCCTCTTGATTTTTTTTTTTTTTTTTTTTTAAGTATGAAATTAAAGTACTTTTGTAGTGGATCTGGAATAGATCTTAGAAAATATACCATGTCAGGTGATACTTAGTAATATTACATTACTTCAGACTCTGGATAGTAGTAAAATTCTTACCCACTTCCCTTTTTTTAATCCTAAGTAAAGGAATGTTCATTTACCAATAAGAAGGAAACTTTGATGGCAATTATAATGGATATGATTGTTTAGATCCAATGAAGTCTCTCTTATTTTCTTTCAGTTTAGAGCTCCAGCTTTTAATAATAATAATTTATAATAGAGTGACCTTTTTGATTTATAGGGTATCCAGGGAAATCAGGTTCTAGTCCTAGCTCTGCCACTAATTGTGTTGATTGAGCATGTCACTTTACAGATGAAGAACTTGAAACTTAGCAAAAGATAAAATGTAAGCTGTAAACAGAATGGTTTCTAAAGCCTTCTCTAGAAATAAAATTCTATTTGTGTTTTTTTTTAATACTTTATAAGAATCGTACCTCTGTAGGAATCCTTAGTTTCTCATATAAATCTATTTAAAATTACTTCTGTTTTTAAAACCTTATTTTTCAATAGATTCCAAACTGTTTCTGCATAGATTTTGTTTTTCCCCTTCAAACTAGATACTGATTTTGTTTAATCATTTCTAATTCTAAATGTGATTGTCATATCACAACCTATATTACACATACCATATTAAACAGTCATTCTGAAATAAAATAGTGTTGGAGCTAACCACTCCTCTGTTTGTATCTCCCCTGTGTCCTCCACTCATCTTGTCTAATCCTGAAGACATTTTAGAAACTAAAATACAGAACATTTGAAATTGCTTTGAAAATGACCAGATTTTTATTTTGCTACTAATATTGAACAATGAGATTATAAAATGGCCATATCAAAAGTATTACTTATTGACAGTCCTGGTATATTGAACTTTTTTAGTTTCAATAATGAAGAGTTACACATAGCATCTAAGATAATAATTACTTCACAGTGTTTATTCTTTAACTACCAAAAAGTGAGTATAATAAAAAATACAGAAAAGTATAAAGAAATTTTAAAATCTTTTGTCTCTTCTGGGGAAAATTTATACTTTTGATTAAATTTCATTATACTTTACTGTCTATATTTCCTGTGGAAATTAATAATTAAATAACTTTTGGGGACTGACCTGTAACCAGTCACAGGTATTTATTTCCAAATTCTGATTCCACAGTAATTTGTTACCATTTTCAAATCTAATAGCAAGATAAATTGTTTCTCTATATAGTAGATTATGTGTAAGGTCACTTATGCATAAGAACTTAGTTTATTAACTAACTTGTATCCAGTTAGCAATACAAGGATGGTTTTATATACTTCTCAGTGTAATCCAAGAAAAGTTAAGCATTTAAGTTACTCAAATAATCTTTGCTTAAGCTAAGGTCTTCTCTAGAAGGAGCTACTTATATTTGTTGGTATACAGACACTCCTCTACATAGAACAAGAAAGGCTGTGTTAGGTGTCCAAAGGGTCACTGAAGTGATCATTAATCTTATATATTGTTGGTAGGGAGAGTTGATGCACTTTGGTTCTACTGATGACCTTGGTTCATATTCAGGAAAATTTATAAGTTGAGAGTTCCTGAGATTTAACCTTCATTGAAGAATTAGTGAAATGAAAAGTCCCTATCTTGTTTTACATATTACATCCTTTAATTGTAGCTTATCTATTACTGGTTTGAAAATTAACTCTGTATTTCATCCTTTGCCTCTTATCTAGTGATTTCCTAGTACCGGACTACTTAAACCAGGAGCAAGAAGAGACCCTTGTTCAGTATGATCTTGGAGAACACGGTTTTGAAAGCAACTCCTCTGTTCAAATGCCTGTAATTTCACAGGTCTCCTCGACCCAGAATTGTGAAAGCACTTTTTCCTTGGGGTCTCTTGGTGGGCTGGCAGAAAAAGAGGAAGAAATGCCAGAGCAGCCAAAGACCAGTGCTTGTACTGAGGCTACCAGAGATGACCCCCCAAAATCAGAGCTGTCTTCTATAACTATTGAGTAATTTTGTGATTTGGCTTCATTTTTGGTTTTTGGAAAGTGCCTGTGCTTGGTCTTGTACATTTAAAGTTAATTTAATTTTTTAAACAAGAAAGGGTTTGGGAAAGAACTTCCCTTTTCACTTTGTAAGCCCTTTGACTAATGTTTTATTTTTCATAACTAAGAGAAAGATTGCTTCTGTAAGTACACAGCAACATGATGTGGAAACATAATAGGAACTATGATACTTAAGGAAAACCAGTTGACTTAAACTATATACCAGTTTTTCCTTCCATTGTTAAAAGTAGGCTGACAACGGATCATTAGGTAAAGAAGAAATCAGATGACTGTTGATCCTTCTGAGATGAAAGGGTACTTGAGTAATTATTAAACAGAATTTGACAAATGGCTCAAGTAGATGTTTGCTCCTATACACAGGAAGTTGTAAAGCCTATTGTTTTGGAAATATTTATGGTAAGCCTTCTTAAAAATTATTAAGGTAAATACTTTTGAAATCCAGCATACTTTTTTTTTAAGCTTTGTCATTTCTATTATGATTTTTCATGGTGAAAATTTGGTATTAGGTAGGCATTCTCTGTACCTTTATAGTACCACTCCAAAGGTAAAGAACCATGATTAAGAAAAGTCAGGCTATCAGGAATGTAGAATGAAGCATGTAAATCCCTGCTTCATAGAAACTATTTTAATACTGCTTTTCTAACTAAAATTGATGTTTACCTGGTTTTTGAATGTTAATGCCCGGCTAACTAGGTCATTGCCCCAATCAATTTTCCCTTTGCCCCATCATCAATACTTTCTCTTGCATATACTGGTATGCTGCCATATAAAGGAAAAATATTGAAGATATTCTATGTTTTATATATAGGTTTATGTATTGGTGGGGATGTTTTTACTGTGCTGTTTTGGACAAAATAAAGAATTCTGTGTTGAGGCTACGTTCTTAACCCAACTAAGAGTGTTTACAAAGCCCTATATGAAAGTGATATATGCTACTTGTTCCAATATTTTTAGACATTGCCAAGTTTATTAAGAGCAATTATTATAGTTTTTACACAATGTAAGCAATAATGTAAAAGATGAGAAGAGGCTATAAAATAATGACGTATGACTCATAAATTGGGGAGAGGGGGATTAAATCTTAACAAAAAACTAAAAACCCTAAATAATGAATATCATCTTTTTTGCTGCTAAAAAGTGAAATTTATATAATGCTCTAGGCTGAGGTATACTTTTCATCTGATGCCATTAAAGTATCTCTGACTGATCTGAAATGGGTCCATGCCTAATGAACTTTTGTGTAGCTTTTTTTCTATATGTAAAATGTCCAAAGTTTAATATGAAAGCACCTGGTTGAATTAGAAAAAAAGAAACAAATTACAGTCAGGACTTTGGGGGGTTGGGGGTTTTTTTTGGAGGGTGCAGAGTACTGGTGATTGAATGCTAAGCACATGCTCTACCACTGAGCTGCACCCTCTAGCCCTCATTTCTAGTTTTCTACCTTACTTATGAACCTGGCTTTTACCCATTTGCACACAAACACAGGTGTATCACCTTCATGAAATCAGCATATATAGGTTATAATGGGCTTCCACCATTTATGTTTCTACTCTGATAGATCTGAATTACTTTCCACACAGACTGTGATACTTACATGATAGTGCTGTGTCTCAACTAGAAAGGTCAACAGCTTTTAATGTCATTGAAAACTGCCTACCAATAAATAATCTTAAAATTAATCTCAGAATCCTACATAAGTAAAATTATGACCAGGAATCATAATAAAAAAGAAAAGGAAGGAAGTAAGAATTAAGAAATTTGTCGATTTATTGATTGAAAATATTGTAGCACATCCCCTATCCTGAAAATCCTACATAAAAGAGCCCTGCGCCAAACTGGGAGCTCCAAGGTATTCTTTTTGGGTTTGTTTGTATTTTGTTGTTGTTGTTGTTGATAGACCTTTATTTGTTTATATGCAGTGCTGAGACTCAAATCCAGCACCTCACACATGCCAGGCAAATGCACTACCACTGAGCTAGAGCCCCAGCCCTCCAAGGTATTCTTACTGTGCTCACAGTAAAGAATTATCATTACTAAGGATTCTTTCCCAGATGGAAATTTTAAATTTTCATTGTCTCATTACAAATAGTATATATTTCAAAGTTTTACTGAAATTTGAATATACTGTGTGAAAACATCTGGTTAATTATTTTTTGCCCAAATCTTACCAATACAGGTAACTGCTTATTATTTAACAAAGTGATAACAAAGGTCTTTTTCTACTTCAGTAAGGCTCTACTTTTTTCTTGATACATGGTTTAAGAATGTTTCATTTATGAATCTGTTTTAGAAAACAGAGCTGCAAAGGATGATTATATATGTAGTAGTATTTAGATTTATTTAAAATTTATTTTAAGAGAGGAATGTCTGAATATACAGTTTTTATGAGAACTTATGGAAACTATTGCAAAGAGATGAAAGCCAGTTATATTGTCTCATCCATAGAAATTACCAGCATAACAAAACATAAAATATTATAGTTTAGAATATCTAAGCATAGGTGTCTTTCTCAAGGCTAAAGAGGGTAACTTTGTGATATTTAAGGGCTTAAATTTTAGAGTGCAAGATAATTTGCCTTTTTAAAACCAAGCATTTTATACAAGATAAGCTTTTATTTTCAATTTTTTAACTACCAAATAGATGTGATACACTTAGAAGTAAAGAAAGATTCATGATAAAGGATATAGTAGCTCCTACATTCATTCTTCTCATTTCTGAAGGTAATAGTCAACATCTAGCATGTCAGAAATTCTAATTCAGAAACAACTTATACAGATTTTGGGGGTTTGTTTTGTTTTTGTTTTTATTTTTGCATTTTTAAATTTTCTACAAATGGGTACAGATGGAGGTTAACATCCACAATTTTTAACATGGATTTTTCTTAAAGTTTGCAATTTCACTGAAAAAAAAACATATACTAAAATGTTTAACCTCATTCATTCATTTTTTTTTTTTCATTCAACAACCATTCTGGTTTACAGTAATTAGGTTTCATGTTATAACACATGCCCTTTGGTTTTAAAAACAAACCAAAAAAAAAAAAAGCCTTTCATTTTGTTAAAATATTTTACCAAATGGAATGAGCTCACATATCTGTTGTATTTAAATCAGTGGTAACACAGTTACCCTCTTACTACTGAGCCAGACTCTCCCAGTCTACACATTGTTCCCTGAGAACCTTTAGAAGCTATATTAAATATTTCAGTCTTTTCTCTCTCCTTATTTTATTCTCTTATCTTAGTCTAAATAGAGGCCAGTTATCTAATTTAGTGACTTTTACTTAGAAGATTCTCAAATTGTGTTTTAGACTATTTTTTAGTTTTATAGTCACTGAAAAATACATTACGATATGATGTAATGGCAATTCTATACTAGTATACCACAGAGAGAAAATTGCTATCACCTGATGAATGAACAATCCTAAAAATTTTTATATTTTTAACTGAAAGGAGTTTGAAATAAAGTTCACATTTGGAAGGAACAAACCCCAACTTGCTAAAAGGAAATAAATGTGGTTTTTGCTGTAAATTATTGACATAAGATGCCTTATTTATAATATATTTAGATTTTAAAAGTTATTGGGAAGAGACTATGTAGAAACCAGATTTTCTTTTCTGAAGCAGTACAAAACAGTGAAGCTGTTATGAATATGTCTGAGGAATATTTATAGATAAGCATATTCTTAGGCTTAAGATTGTCAAATTTAAGTTGTATTTTGTTTATACCCATTTTTATCTTTGTGTCATTTTTTTCTTGTTAGAATGTGATGATATAGGGTGTTTTTATTTGAAAAGTCCTCAGCAAGACAAATTAGCCAAAAACGATAAAACAATGAATTGAAATTGAACCAGTCCTCAGCTTTGGCTAAGGAATGCTTTATTGACCTTAGATTACAGATATGTTGAGATTCTTGTTATTGTATTTATGGGGAATTAAACCCTACGTCAGGTAGGGAATGAAGACAATACCAATTACATCAAGAATCATGGTCTTATTTTTATCATAGAAAATTAGTTCTGTGTTTTTAAAAATAGTCTCTGCAATGATTTCAGACAATGTTATTGGAATCTGTGTTTGGCAGTATCTGAAAAAATGAGACTGCTTTAAAGTGTTTGTGCTACTTTGAGCTCCCTCTCTACAGGACCCAGACCAATTCCAGCTAATACCAAGGTTCCTGTGTACATAGTAGTTTACAAAGAACTTAAAGAGTTCAAACCATGAATTGAAAACAAAAACTTTTTTAAAAAAATAAAAACTTTAAATTTTTTTATTTTAGTTTAAAAGTGCCTGGTTTATAAAATCAAATTCTTTATTTCCTTTCTCTTTTAAATGGACTAAGTTTGTTGATCAGGCTGAAAGCCGTGCGCTCAGCTGTGATGATTTGATACAGTTGCTGCTTAATTATTTGAGGAGCTAGTGTCATGACTTTTATTAAACTGTTCTTGTTTTCCAAATACTAGCCTAATCATACCCAGATTTTATTCAGTAAAACATGTTGAAAATCATCTTATAAATGAAAGCTTAGGTTATGAAAGTCCATCACCTGCAAAAGGACAAATCTTTCCTACTCCAAGAGAAGCCTGTCATCTCCAGATACATGTCGAGTCCTTGATATTATTGACTTTTGTGCAGATCTTAGAAATACCTGCTTTCCAGAGGGAACCTTTCCTATGATTATGTTATGAGTGTGTTCTCTAGATTTCTTTTTGTTTGAAGTATCAATTTAATTTTCAAGTTGACAGATGCTATGTAAAGTCTCTCATACTGAGAGTAGTCCACTAAATTTTTGAAAGTTGCACTACTTTTCATCTTTCAAGTACCTGAAATGAATGACATCAGGTATTTGGAAGGAGTAAGATCATTAACCTATTCATTATCTTCCTTGTACCAAGTGATGGCTTCTAATTCTTCTACTTCAAGATATATTTTAGGAAAACAACCACCCCTGGTAGAGTAAAATTTGATTTTGATTCAAGTTCCCAATAATATATAATTTTTCTGTTGTTACTGGTGCCTCGTGTGGCATCAGATAGAGATTGCCTGCCTCTTTGTAGGGCACCCTTGTGGCACCTTATGTCTGACTTGGAGGATAGTATATGGCTTCTTTGTGCCACTACTGTCTTTTCAAAAGCCATTTTATAAAAATCCTAGGTAGCCTATTTTAATATTTAAATATATATATTTGTGAAAGATACTTTTAGAACAGACTTTTTTTTTTTTTTTTACTTTAAAATTCTAGTATTCCCCTTTTTAAGAGTAAATTTAAGTTTTTCCAGGATTAGGAAGTGTCTTTTTTCAGAGCAGCATAAGAGAAAGTTTGTGGTAACAGGCCAGGAGTCAGTGACAAAAGAAATTCATAAGGGGGACAGATTTAAAGGGGGGAAGTTGCTTTGCTGTTACAGAAATGGATTTTTAAATAAAACTGTGTTTTTATTTGTGTGATTTCATATTTGCTGCTATAGTAGCTCAATATATTACAGGGCCAACAAATAAACCTGGCTTCATTTAAAAACTGGAGTCCTTTCTAATGCAAGCAGCCTAGGAAGAGACTGTATCACAGTCTTCCAGAGGGTGACTGATTGCTCTGTGTAACTGATGCATGCTTTAATATTTGTCTATAACTCAGCAGCAAGGAAGTCTTGGGGAAACTTTTTACCCTGCTGTCTATAACATGATTCTTTTGGGGGCACTGGCATCTTGTGAAACCCTCAAGGAAGGGTAATGCTGGGGAGAAAATGTGAATTAATTACATAGATGGTGTCTTTATGTCCTCCACTCCTCTCCTAGGACCAGTACAACTCTTCAACTGTGCCAGTCCCTGATTCACCAGCTTGTATCCAGTTGTCATCTCATTCAAGTATGGCTTTACTTGGTGACAGTGGCCATAGCTAAGTTACTTGGCATGTTTGACTTTTGACAATAACAAAAATGGTTTTGGATTTTATTTCATTTCCTAAAAATGTATACAATGTCAGAGCTTCACATTTTATATACTAGTATCCGGCTATTAGTATTTTACAGGAACCATAGTTCTTGGTGACTACATATATATATATATATATTTTTGTGACTTTTGTAAACTAAGTGCCGTTTAAACGTTACAATCATTTTTAGAGTTATTGTAATCAATGTGAATATCATGGTTTTTCAAATCTGTTCTGAGCCTATAGTGTTTGCTTTGTGAACATATGTGTATTGTATATATCCTGTATAGTTATATTGTACTGAAATATTAGCTTGTTTGATATAAGGAAAGTATGTATTGAGTACCTTTTTGCTAGCCTGATTGTTTAATCTTTTTTTAAAAAGGTTTAAACTTAAAAAAAAAAAATCTTCAAACTGGCCTTTATTACATGGTCACAAACAAAGTTGCAGTTAGAAAGGATGGACAGGGAAAAAAACAGTTTTGAGTGTCTTTGCATAGAAATATGAGAGTAAGATTTGTTTTTGTTTTTGTTTTTTTCCTCATTAAAATATCTTATTAATGCTTTATGGAATAAGACTTCCTGCTGTTGTTATTTATTATTGGCTGGAAGGAAGAATTGGCAGTTTTGTTTAAGGTCAAGTGGATGAGGGAAATCAACAATATTCACTGCCTAATATCCAGTGTGTGTGTGTGTGTGTGTGTGTGTGTGTGTAGACTATAGAGAATATTGGACAACATGCATCAGTTTCCTGGTCAAGTAAGAAAAGAGCTGTAAGTGCAGATTTTTCACAACACCAAACCCAAGATTGGGAGGGGCTATCAAGGACACTGGTTAGAGGAAGTCATCAGGTCCTGGAGCTTTGAACCGGCTTCCTGTGAAAAGCTATTTAATGAATGATGGATTGCCTCTTATAGACATTGCTCTGAGTTTTTCTGAAATATTTCATACTTAATAATGACTAGAGACCTATTGTTGTCATTTCAGTGATAAGTTAAACAGGGATGTATAGGTACATAGCAAGGAAAGCAGTCCCATAACTTAGGTAAGTAGCCTATGAGAGCCAAAAGGAAGGGCTTTCTTTTTAACTTTTTTAGTTATAGATGGACACAATACCTTTATTTTTTATTTTATGAAGTGCTGAGGATCGAGTCCAGTGCCTCACACATGTTAGCCTCTACCACTGAGCTACACCCTCAGCCCAGAAAGGGCTTTCTAACTAGATTTATGTTGAGTTTTTTATAATACTGACAGTAACAGGCAAATAATTTTTTGTTCATTTTTTAGGTGTCTCGGATGGTCCTCACACGTGCTTAACAGATGTTCTACTACTGAGCCACATCCCCAATTCTTTTATTGACTTCAAGCAACCAGGAGCATTTTAGTTAAAGTTCAGAGAAGAGGGTAAATTTTAAGGAATGCTCTTTCATTCAGTGAGTGTATTGAGTGTTTTTAACAAGTTTATCAGACCATTCAAGGTCAGCAAACTATTTGTTCTTCAGTAGCTTGAGCCACAGAGGATAGTGTAGAATGTAGAATTTAAAATAATTTTATTCTTGTGGTGTGCATGTTCCTTTCTGTGAATAATAATAAAAGTAATAATCGAAGATGTGTATCTCAGTTGGTAGACTAGAAATTAATAATTGGAGTTTTTCTCTTTTGAACAGAAAAGTTTATTCTAAGTACTAAACTGACAAAGATAGGAATATTATAACTGTAAACACACCAAGAGTTTAAAGGAAGGGTAACTTGCACCAAATCCCAAACTATAATTTTTTTAAACATAAGTAAACTTTTATACAAGTGGGAAAGGTAAGGGCGTAGTCAATCTAGTAAGAAATTTAAGCAAACTATTGATTAAACACCCTTGTAGACAAAGATAAATTTGTTTTGTTGATGCTGCTGCCCTTCCCTTACATTCCAATTGGTTTACTTGAACTTTCCTACCAAAAATATTGGAATGTTTGTATCTACCCATTTTTGGGGTAGAACGGCAGAGGCTGTGAACACAGCATTAGAATCATTTTTCAGACCATCCGTGCATAAATCCCCCACTTTTTTATCCATGCCTAGTTTTTCCCACAATTAACATTTTTCTATGCTTTTAACTAGAAGTCATTTAATGAGTCCCATTTATCAGAGAATCTGAGAAATTTTAGGCTTAGTACCTAACACACACACACATACACACACACCCTTAGGATAAGGCTGCCTCAATTTTGAATTGCCTCTGGTGGGTTTTGCCATCTAAAGACCCTCTGTTGGGAAAACTGCTTTAGAACATAACAAGAAAAGGTCACAACCAAATAAAATCCCCAGAATTCATTTTAAATTAGGGGCTGAGGCAGAAAATGTTCTGTTTAGCAATCCAAACAGCAGTACACACTATATAGTAAGACCTGTGTCTACAGGAGCAGAGCTCTTTGTTAAATCTACTTCCAAGTTAGTGGAAAAGCCTTGTTAGGTTTTACAGTTTATAAAGCAATTTGGTCTTCAGAAACCCAATGAAATAAGCTGAAAAAGTAATAAATTTAGTATGATCCACGAAGAGAGTCAGTGCCCTTTCTATCCATTTTGAGAGATTATAGGCAGGGCTGGCATCTCAGAAGTGTTGAGCAGAATCTGCATCTGGGTGGACTTCGCTCCCTCCCAAACACAGGGATTTGGAAAAGAAGCCAGGAACATTTTTGCCCTGCCAGTTCTAACATTATAGTTCTTTTGGAGCACTGGCATTTTGTGAAACAAGGCCTTGAGGGAGGGAAATGTGAATTAAATTATGCAGGTGGATGTTTTTATATCTTTTATGCCAGGATCCAGTGCTCTAAGAGGAGTGTTGTAAACTTTTTCTTACAGTGTGAAAACAATTGCTCATGACTCTTTGGTGGTACTGGGGATTGAACCTAAGGGTGCTCAACTGCTAACTATATCTCCAGTCCTTGTTATTTTTTATTTTGAGAAGGTCTCACTAAATTGCTGAAGCTGGCCTTGAATTTGTGACCCACTTGCCTGGGATTACAGTCATGTGCCACCATACTTGGCTGCTCATGACCCTTTTCTGAAGATGTGAATTGGTTGTTTTTTTCTTTTGTTGTTTGTTTGCTCCATGTATTCTTGCCTAGTTGGTATCTTTGCTGGGTTATCTTCCCCATCCCCATTCATAACATTTTCCATCATTTTTTTTTTCAACCTTATTGCTACAAACTTAATTCTAGCTCTTGCTTCTGGCCTAATAACCACAGCCTCCCAATTGCTAGTCCTTCTCCTAAGTTGGGTCCTCTTCCAGTTCATTTTTCACATTACTATTAAAATAATTCTAATCAGGCCATCCCCCTGCTTTGAATCTCCCACCTCCCTTTCCCTCAGAACCCCTTCCAAGTTTGTTTCCCCTGAACTTTCAAAAGAGCTCAGGCCTCACCCCTCTGAGAGCCCATCCCTTAGTCCTCATTTCCCACTCCCTCCTTCCATCAGTCTGGGACTGGGGGGTCCTTCCTTTCCATTCCCATGACAAATTATATTTAACTCTGCCAGACCACTTCTCTGTCACACTGTCTTACAAATCTCCCTCATGGGTAGTTGTGAGAATTAATTATATATACAGTACTTACAACAGAACCTGATACATAGTAACTACTTTGTAAGTCTTGTCTGTTATTACAAGAGGCTGGTATTACCGGCGAGGGTGGCGCACACCTAATAATTCCAGCAGCCCCCAGAGGCTGAGGCAGAAGGATTGAGAGTTCAAAGCCAGCCTCAGCAAAAGTGTCTCTAAATAAAATACAAAATAAGGTTGGGGGTGTGGCTCAGTGGTTGAGTGCTCCCTAGTTCTGGTGCAAAAAAAAAAAAAAGACTGGTATTATGCACACTGGTGTGTCTTCCTCACCTGACTCAGTCCTCACAGTCAGGGGTTATGCCTTGTATTTGTAGCATATTTTGCAGAAGCTGGCAGATTAGAACTCACCGCAGTGCTTAGAGGTACTTGTCAGGGAACTTTGGGACAGAATACCAAGAATTATTTTCATCCCATTGCCTGATGATTTGCCTCAACTCTCTTTGTCAGTAAATGCATCAGAACCTTGCTCATTTTTAAATGAGTGTCTGAAATATAAGGCTATGGCAATTATGAATGGATATTGACTTTAATCCTCAGAACAACTGCTATCAGCCAGCCAGAGTTGTCCCAAAGTGTTTTCCAAGTCTGCCGGTCCCCCAACTACCCACCACTTTCTCCTGGTTTCCTCATCCATCAAGTCATACTTCAGTCACTTTTCCATGACACCCTCCTCCAAGAGCCACCTCCATTCAATTGGGACACATTTTTACATTCACTTAACACCCTGCACTTTTGTTACCTGACAATTGACCATAACTGTCTTTTGTCCCAAAGGGTCCCCAGACCTAGGGATGATTGAATGAGTGGAGTCTCTGGCCTTTATGAAGCTTATGGTTTTTGAAGAAGAATTAGAGAAATAAAATAACAAATAAGATGCCATGAGAGAAACAGCAAAAGGCATGTTTTGGGTATTTGGAGGAGCGAGCTGGCTGGAAGGTAAGGGAAGGCACCATGGAGCAGCTGACACTTGAGCTGTATCTTTCTCAAGAAAAGACAAGGATTTGTACAGACAGAAATAAGGAAGGACACAGCTCCAGGAAACAGCACTAAGCCTAAGAGGAAGAGTGGTGGGGAACGAAAATAGTTTAATTTGCCAAATATTAACACATCCCTGAAGGGGAAGAATGGGACCAGATCATAGAAGCTCTGAAGACTTAGAACTGTGTTTATTAGGAAATCACAAATTCTCAGGCAAAGGAGCAACGTGATCAGAGCTCTCTCTAGAAAGATTAAGAACAAGTACAAAGTAGATTAAAGGGAATACATACAGAGTTAACTGAGTTCACAAATTAACATCAGAATGTCAGGTAAGAGTCCAAAAGAAGATATATGCATGAAGCTAGACAGGGGGGATGTGTGTTGGTGACATCAGGGCTGAAATAAGCAGCTGGCTGGGGGAAGGTTTTGGTGTGCCTGGGAGCCCAAGTCTGACTCATCTGGGAACAGTGAACCTGCTAGGACCAGTATTCTCATAACAGAGAATGCCTGCTGTGTTCTAAACTCTATCCATGCTACACATGTGACCTCTTCAGGCAACCTGCCTTTGTTTTTGAAGGGGAATTCTAAGAATAAATGAATCAGACAAAGTTCTGAGCCAGTTCTAGAGCTGAATACCAGAGCTGTGGTGTAGCTCAATGGTAGATGCATGCTTAGCATGCACGAAGCCCTGGGTTCCATCACTACTACCACAAAAAAAAAAAGAAAAAAAGAAAAGTTGAACTTCAGACTTGAATGAACAGGGAATTTTCCCCCAGCAATAGTCATGCAAAGTAAGTTATTTAGCTGGTTACTTAGTTTTTACCTTTCCAGCACAATTCAGCTTCTACCAACCAGATCAATGGGATTGAAAGTTCCAAAGATTTGTGTCCTAATTCTGTGCTGCTTGCAATTCCTCTTCCTTTCCTTCAATAAACACAGAGTGACTGCTGCACCAGGCCCTGTGACTAGAACAACAGATTTAACCTTGTGGACTTGTCGGTGGGGGGAGACTGCAATAAATAAGACAACAGTGTGTTAGACGGTAGTGAGTGTCAAGGGGAAAGGCTGTATTAATGGGCAGGTGAGCAGTTTTAGGATGGCCAAGAGTGGAAATGACAAGTAAAGGTCCAAAAGAGGAGAGAGCAATAGTGCTGCAGGCAGAGGGACACAAGTGCTACCCCTGCAGGGGGAAGGGAGACAAGATTCTCATCCAGGTCTGAAGAAGCCAAAATGGAGCCAGAAGCAGGGGTTGTTTCCAGACACACGAGGTCTCTTTCCCCAACACAAGCCAAGAAACAGGTTGCTCTAAGTTAGAATCCAGGTGCTAGTGACAGTTTTAGGGTTTTTGTTGTCCTTAAGATCCAAGCTCATTCTTCATATTTAGATTTTTGGCTTCTGAGAATCGCAATGCTATTTAAAAGATCTGTGCATGTCAAATACTCAAACAAATCCCTTCCCTTTCTACAGGGGGCTGGCTGAACACACATCTGAGTTTGCTAGCCCCAGAGTGCATGCAAATGCAGCTGTATTGACAAGCATATAATCTGCTTCCATCCAATAAGAGTGAAGTGGCTTCATAAGGCCCTTTCTCTTCCCCAAGAACTTCCTGACAGGTAAGGAAATGTTCATAACTGCCCTGAAGAAAGCTTATGAAGGGGATGAGATCTAAGCAGGAAGCAGTGTGCCTTCCAATGGAAAAAGTAGGCACTGATTGTATCTACCAGTACCCAAGAGGTGCTGTCACACTTGTGCATAATTTCTCTCCAAAGCTTGGGGTCCACGGCATCCCACAAACATGTGTGACACCTATGAGAATTTTAACCCACTACATACAGACTGTATCCCTCTCAGATATGGCAGGGATTTCCCTATGGTCTCAAGAGAAAGAGACTGGCACAAATTCACTTCAGAGTTTTTTTTTTTTTTAACTTTGCCCATTATAAGGCAAATATATATATATATATATATATATATATATATATGTGTGTGTGTGTGTGTGTGTGTGTGTGTGTGTGTGTATAGATAGATATGACACTTCTCTCCATGGAGACAGTTTGGGGCAGGGGGCTCCATAGTTGGAGAGCCCCAGTCCTCTTCATAACCTTGGAGTGCTACTGTTGCCATTAGTTATGCCCACCCAAGTACCCACTCCCAAGACTCCCACCAGACCCTGGTAGGACCATATGACCCTGAGCCTGTACTCTTGAAGCCCATGGGACCTAAAAGCTTTTCAAGTCCAAGTAAAAACAGTATGCTCCCAGTGAGCCTGCCATTCTCCCCTCACATTCCTCTCCTTGCTATCTCCAGCAACCCCCATTCCAGAGCCAAACATTCCAGCCTCTTGCCTCTTTATAGGCATCAAGTTTGGAAGGGTTTTCCTCAATTTGCTGAGTCTCTCTCCATTGGATCCATTCACACAACTGTTGGTTTATCCCAGCTCTTATATGTGTCAGTGAGTTTTTCAGTTCCTCTCCTGCAGGGAAGCGTTGGTTGGAGGGGAGAGGCGGGTGAACAGGGCCAAGGACATAGGAAACACCGGCAGCTTAGCTTTGCTGACAATCCCCAGTGCCCAGTGGGTAGCAGCTGCCAATTGCATCACTCAGCACCTGAGTTCCTGAACCCGTGGAGCATGGTCCTTTTCTCTCTGTGAGGCCACCTCTAAGCATGTTAAAATTATCCAACCTGTGTTTAGTGTGGACACCAAGATTTGGCCCTCCCTTCCCTGAAGTTATCTGCAGTGCAGTCCCATGAATAACTACAAAACAGAATAGGTTCACTAATCCACAAGGAGAACGGAAAGTATCTGGGAAGGTCAAGGAGTGATAGAATTCAGACTCCATCTAAGGTCATGTGAATCTAGGATGACAGGAACACGTGGTACCAAACATGCTTACCCTTCCAAAACCAAAACCACATCTGAGTGTGGGCGTTGCTGGTGTTTATGAAGTGCTCAGCTGAGCTCCGTGCCTCTTTGTGGCGCTCTCTTCCTCTGCTGGGGCAGGTGGCATGGGGCAGGAAAGTGCTTGCTGTCTTTGCAGTCAGGAGATAGGGGTCCAACAAGAAAGACCTCCCTCCTCACTGTAGTCCTAGAGTTATTTTGAAGATCACAGCGGTACTCCTGTGCCTGGAACAAAGCCTGACACCTAGTAAAATGTCAATGCGTATTCTTTAGATGAACAAATGAAGAGTTGGAATGTAAAGCTACTGGAAATAGGTCCACAGTCACAGAAATCTGGCAGTTAGGTTACAGTTCTTTTTGTTTTAAATCCTGCTGAAGCAGGCGGACACCTTGAGCCCAGGAGTTCATGGCCAGCCTGGGCAACATAGGAGACCCTATATCAAGAACAAAAACAAAATACTTAAGTATAATATATGAACTTCAGTACACTTTCTACCTCCCTCTGTCATTTCCATCCTCATAATGAAGTACCCCATTACAATCTGTTTACAGAGCAGTCAAGCTGATAATAGCTCTTGGGTATTCTTTGAGGCTTTAATACCAGGAGTGGTGCCAAGTGGTACTGGGCATGACTTTAGCAACCCCCAGGTCCAAATCTTCATCAGCTTCCCTAGTATCTGATTTGAGTGAACATAGTTTAAAAGTTTAAAAAGAGGGCTGGGGTTGTAGCTCAGTGGTAGAGCACTTGCCTTGCATGCACAAGGCCCTGGGTTTGATCCTCAGCACCGCATAAAAATAAATAAAAATTTTAAAAAAGAGGCTGGGGGAGTAGCTCAGGAGCAAAATATTTGCTTACCCATGTTCAATGTCCTGGGTTCCATCTCCAGAATTATTAAAAAAAAAAAAGACTAGAAAAGACTGAAGGGCTTATGTTATTTAACCAATAGAAGAAAACGTTTAGAGATGTGAAGTTTTCAGATAGATTAAATGGGATAAAATCCAAGCTTGGTCAAAGTTGCCCCGAGGAGCCTCTTGGGGTCCTTTGTAGCCATAAGAGGAGAGAAAACAGAATAAGCAGAATTCTTCATTCCCCATGGCAGTGACCATGATCCCGACTTCCCTTGTCCTTCCATAAGCCTATTCCAGCCTAGGAATCTGCCAAGAAAGCCAGTGTGTTCCAACCTTTACTCTTCAAGGTCCCATCAGTGAGGCTAACTCCACATGGCAGGGTTGGCCATCCAGTTCATGAGCTCAGGAAACACTAGTGGGAGCGTGCCCACTGTGTGCACAAACAACAGGCTATTTGTGCCATTGGCTATGTAGGGCTCACACCTTGGGGTGAAGGGTTTAGAGCAGAGGAAAGTCTGGAGAGCCAGCCACAGGAAAGATACCTTCACAATGGCGTGCAAACCTGGTGTCTCCAGTCATGGGAGCACAAGTGCCCGACATCTATGCTTTGCCGAGATGCAAACTGAGTGGGCATGGGCTCTGGGGAAAGAGGGGCTGCCCAAAGTTCTGTGTTTAGACCTTACCTCTATTCCACTACACTGCTCTAGCCACTGACAGCATGAAATTTAGTGTTTGAGCGCCCCCTACTGCTCTCACCTGGAAGAACTGCAGAGCTGGAACTAAAATAAGCCTAAATGATCTTTATTTACCCTTAACACAACTTATAAAATATTTAGAATCAGAAGGCTTTTGTTTAACATAAGTATCAATCAAACCATTCAAAATGTTAACCAATTTGTCTTTCAAAAGCCCTTCAACTAGAACATCTTTTTAGTTTTGGTTCTTGCTCCATTCTTTGGGTCCATGAAAATCCTTGTCTCTTGTGATCCAGAACCCTACCCAGGTTCAATATGGGTCTTCATTGGGAAGGGGAAATCTGAGCAAAGAGGGTTACCCTGGGCTCAACGGGACCCACCGTATCCCAACCCCAGCAGAATTTCTATTGATCCTCCTTCCCTCCCACCTCCACCCCAAAAGCCCCCACCCACCCCCTCTTGGTTCCAGGCCAAAACTTTTGGCCTCTGCTCCCTGTTTATTCTTCCCCCAAAGCCCAGCAACATTCAGCAGAAATAAAGGGCTCAGGGGAGGAAGATAGGGGCAGAGGCTGGTTGTTCTGAATCAGAGCACAGAACACGGTGTTCTGCTGCCCACGGCCAAGACTTCAAGGAAACGTTTCTCCCTCCAGTCCACAATGCCCCAGGCGGAGGAGTAAAAGAAAGCAGATGGTTTGGCCCCTAAGAAAGGGAAATGCCCAGGGGCTGCTGGGGGTAGCCAAGGAAATGGGAATGGGAAAGATTTAGTAATGCTGAAGGAGCCATTTCAGAGCCCAGCTGGTGATAGTTCCTTTGGCCTTTCTGACGTGTGTTTCAACCAGTGGATTTATTACCTGGCAAGAGAGTGCTGGGTCCAGCATCTCTTGAGCTCCAGGTGGAGAGGGCCTGGGCTTCTCTGGGAGTGCAAATTTCATCCCAGGAGCAACCGGCAGAGGTGCCTCCTTTCTCTTCCCTTCCTGCTGAACCTTGAGGAGGCTACTTGTAGGATGCTAGGGCCTGTTTCCTCTGCTGTCAATGTGAACAATCTCTACCTTAGGACCCATCCACTTCACCACTGTGGTGAGGATGAAGTGGTACGTTGGATACCACCGCTTGGCACACGCTACTGGTTGTTTTGACCACTTATCAGATCTATAAAGTAAACAATCTCCAAATGCTATCCAGTTCTAACACCCAGCGAGGAAAAGACACACAGTTTCTAATCCCATTGGCAAAGGCAGGGTACAAAGATGGGGTAGAGGCACATTAAGTTCCTTCTCACCATGTTAAAGAAGGGATGCAAAGTCCTTGCTGGAGGCTGGCCTGGGTGACCTTGAATTTGAGGCTCTTTCCCACTAAGATGTTGGATGGTGATATTTTTCCAATTCTAAAAGGATGACCCTGGAAGGGCAGCTGCTCTCCCAGGAGAAGTGGGAGACACATTAATTACTGAGCAGTGAAAGCCTCAGGGAAAAATTCTTGCATACACCAGAAAGAGCCCCAGGCTGGGGCACCTTTCCCTGAGACTCAGCCCCAGTTGGTCAGCAGAGCCATTGACCTCCCACACCTTCTCTCCCCTGGCTCTGACTAAGCTCTAGACCCTGACTCTGGCTGACTACCCACCCAGGGTTCTGCTTCGCATTCCTTCATCAAGAATCCATAGTCTTGGGCTGGGGATGTGGCTCAAGCGGTAGCGCGCTCGCCTGGCATGCCTGTGGCCCGGGTTCGATGCTCAGCACCACATACAAACAAAGATGTTGTGTCCGCCGAAAAACTAAAAAATAAATATTAAAATTCTCTCTCTCTCTCTCTCTCTCTCTTAAAAAAAAAAAAAAAAAAAAGAATCCATAGTCTTGGACAAGCATGGTGGTGCACACCTGTAATAATTCTGGCTCGGGAGTCTGAGGCAGAAGGATTGCAAGTTCAAAGCCAGCCTCAGTAATTTAACAAGGCCCTAAGCAATTTAGCAAGAGCCCATCTCAACACAAAATGTTTTTAAAGGGCTGGCGCCATGGCTCAGTGATTAACCTCTGGGTTCAATTCCTGGTACAAGGGGAAAAAGAATACATAGTCCCAATCATACATAGCACCAAGTTGTTAATGAATAGTTCTTCCCTCCCTAATTTACATAAATACCTATTAGCCACTTTTTACAATAGATTTGCTCATTTCAAACATAGATTTCCTTTTTTTCCTAGGCATTTCCATACAATTGTGCCTTAGCTATTTGGACAGTACCTAGACTATGAACTTCAAAGGTCAGACAGCTGGTGTATTTTGGGAACTGACCTCTGAACGCACTTCTATATGGAGAGAGACCTCCACCCTCCCCTAGCAAGCCTGCTCCCTCTCCTCCCATCACCCTGCACACCATGTTCTTGCAGCTCTATGGAAAAAGAGTTTCTCCGAGGATGGAAGAATTTCCCTACTGAGTTAAATAAGACCATATGAAGTTCCAGAGAGGTCTGGCAAAGGGACTGAGCTATTCTTGATCACAGGGGTGTGGGCAGGGGAAACAGTGATAACCTCCAAGGTGAAGGCAGTGGGTAGGGAGGGAAAGTACTGTGCGCCAAGGGGAAAGGAAAGTTGAGTTCACATCCCAGGAAAATACACACATCCCTCCTGCTGGAAGATGCTGAGACAATGGAACAAACAGACAATGGGATTGATTCCGCCTACGCCTGGAAACTGGCTTTTTAGGAAATGATGGGAGGTGAGCGGAAAGGATAGAATGAACATATGGCTTCCAAGCTGCAGGAGAGGGATGATGGAACTCAGGAACAGAGAAGAAGGGCAGGGGACTAGAAAGGGATAGTCAGGCTCATTGAAATCTTTTTTTTTTTTTAATACCTTGGTTTTATTTTTATGTGGTGCTGAGGATCGAACCCAGGGCTGCACACATGCGAGGCGAGCACTCTACCACTGAGCCACAACCCTAGCCCCATCATTGAAATCTTAAGTTAGCATTATCACCAAAATACAGGATCCTCACTGTAGGCAGATTAGACCACAAAAGTGATTAGTGTGCATGAGAGTGTCCCAGATGCAGGTCACCTTGTCTGCAGCTGGGTCCTGGGCCCACTCACTGCAGCTGTCCCTGATATCCCTTCTGTCCATCTCCTCTATAAGCTTAGAGGGGCTCAGATCAAAGTAGAGCCAGGACAGTCCCCCACTACTGGCACCTGCTGGTTATGTGCTTGTCATCATGTGGAAGAGCAGTTTGGAGCATCTTCTAGACAATCCCACACGTTCCAAAATCTAGTGAGAAACATCCCCACTCCTGCTTTGGGGTTTGGTCTCATTATTCCAGTGTTATTTAGAGGTCTCATTATCCCAGTGTTATTTCGGTGTTATTTAGTGTTATGTTTCCTTCCTCATGGTCACCCTGAGGAACCTCAGACCCGGGGCCTGACCTGAGATAACCCTTCTTCCCACCTCCTTCCCACCAAAGCTCTTCTCCCATCTCTCACATTACTGGACAAATAGAGATAGTATCATGGCTGATGAGAACCACTCTCATTCCCACTAGGTGGATCCTAGGGGAAGCAGTGACACTCTATTCTACCCAGACTGGCACGTACAGGACCAGCCTAGAACAACACCCATCCTAGAAATTGGGATCTTGACAGGAAGGTCTCAGAGAGGTAGAAGGTCTTTGGGAGATTCGTGAGCATTCTCAAAAGAAAGGGGAATTTGTGCTTAGAGGAATTGTTACCAAATGATGGTCCAAACATATCTGCTGCCCTGAGACTGGAAATCTATGTTACATAGAAAAGAAAATAAAGAGTGTGCCCATATTCAAGCATTTAAAAGACTGTTTTTATATTAAGAGGATGACCTACTTTTAGCCCTCATGTTAAAATTTCTTTTCTTTGTGAAATGGTGAAAGCATGTGGATAATATCTAATATGAGGTGGAGTGGATAAATATCCCATACAGACAGCATAACCATATTTTACTGCATAATTGTCACACCCTGTTTTTTTCAGTCCAAAAATTAATTTATAACCTTTAATCAGGTAATCATTGCAGGTAATCATTATGCCACTTAAAAGGTAGACAGCAGCTAGTCACAGTGGTGTACACCTATAATCCTAGCAGCTCAGGAGGCTGAGGCAGGAGGCTCACAAGTTAAAGGCCAGCTTCACCAATTTAGCAAGGCCCTAATCAACTTAGTGAGACCCTGTCTCAAAATTAAGAAGTAAAAATTCTGCAAATGTGACTTAGTAGTTAAGTGCTCCTGGGTTCAATCCCTGGTACAAAAAATAAAGAGCAGCAGTGTATATCACCAGTGCCATGTGGATGCACATTTGTCTTCTCACCCATTGCAAGCCATAAGCCTAGAATTCTCAGAGAACTGCCTATGATCAGTAATTTCCTGAAAGCCAACTTGTGTGGTTTGTTCAGAGCACTATAGTACTAAAGGTAAACACATCATGTATGAGTGGTACTGAGGAGAGCGTGTCAGGTAACTAAACCAATGATGGTGATGCAGAATCTTAGGACATGTTACATTTTATAACTTCATACTTAGCAACACTAATAAATTTTCTCAAGTGTAAATATTTTGACTATGATGTGCAAATCAGTAACAATGTGTTAACTTTTTTCAGATCAGAAAAATGTTTATTAAACTGTATTAAGAAATGATTGTGTCACTTTGGACTATTCAATTTTAACGCATGTTCACAAGTATTCCATGTATATTAATCATGCATCAAAGAGAGTTTAGTAACAAATGATTTTTAAGTAATACCAGCATAATTCCTTTTAAAAATCTTCACATAGTGCTGGGGTTGTGACTCAGTGGTAGAGCGCTTGTCTAGCACACAGCAGGCCCTGGGTTTGATCCTCGGCACCACATAAAAATAAATAATAAAGGTATTGTGTCCAACTACAACTAAAAAATAAATGTTTAAAAAAATCTTCACATAGTAGTCACACTCCACTTTAAAAAAAAAATTGGCATAATGCCTGCAATGATTATTTGGAAAATCCATATTGCCTAAGAGTATAGACTCTGGGGCCTTGATTACTATCAGGTCCTAAATCCAATATTCCCTTAAATGTAGTACATTGGGCAGGTCATTCAAGGCTTAGTTCCTTGGTTTTCTATCTATAAAATGGGAATGATCATAGGGCTATTTTGCAGCTTAAATTAAATAAATAAATATAATGGAGCACTTAGAACATTTAGGGAACTAGGTATGGTGGCCCACACTTGTAATCCCAGCTGTGGAAAGCTTAGGCAGGAGGATCACCAGTTCAAGGCCAACATGGGAAACTTAGAAAGATCATGACTAAGGAAAATACACACACACACACACACACAACTTAGGCAACACCATTCTTCATTAAATGCTGAGTTTTTCTGTCATTTCATAGATCCAGGAAATTCAAACAATCACTGGTTGGAAGAACCAATTTCCCTTAAGTGTGATTGCAACATACACACACACACACACACACACTCACAATGACTCCAAACCTGGAAAAAGGAAAAACAACTTTTCTTTTTTTTTTTTTTTTTGTACTGGGGCTTGAACTCAGGGGCACTCAGTCACTGAGCCACATCCTCAGCCCTATTTTGTATTTTATTTAGAGACAGGTCTCACGGAGTTGGTTAGTCCCTCACCTTTGCTGAGGCTGGCTTTGAACTCAAGTTCCTCCTGCCTCGGCCTCCCAAGCCACTGGGATTACAGGTGTGCACCACCGTGTCTAGTGAAAAACAACTTTTCTTCACATGCAACTGACAGAATCTATAAGCACCTCAGATGCCCCTGAGTGCAGGAGGTGTCCTGGTGCCATAGCCACATGAAGTCCTTTGTACATTTAATCAGTGCACTTCTAGGACTAGGAGTTTGATCCCAACACACACACACACACACACACACACACACACACACACACCATTACACCCCCACAGCCTGTGAATAGATGCTACTGTAGTAGATACCCTGGAGCAGCTGTCTCAAGTGCCCATTGTGTCTCATGGGATCCTGTTTCACCCTTGCTTACCACCTACACAGGTAACACCTGCCTCGCCACAGGTCACCTCTCTGTTCTTAACTCCCCAAACATCTTTTGAGCCTGCCTGGTAATGTGTCATCCTCCATGTCCCAATGCTGAGGTCCCATGGGTCCTGACTGCAGACTGAAGTGGGAGTGGCACTATCGGGGCTGGAGGACTGACCAGAAAGGCGTCCTGCTGAGGGACGCTCAGCCTGAGACAGGCCCCGCTTGCATTGCACTGAAGGGAAAGTGGAAAGCAGAAGGCAGCCTTGCAGGAACTGGCACCCATGCCGGACCAGTGAACAGCCCTCTCCCCTGTATCAGTGCAACACTGCCATCATGTGGCCTGTAGCCTGAACAACAGCCTCCATGGCTCAGCCTCTGGAGCCCTTCAACATAGAGACAGGATTTGAAACCTTCCCTCTTACATCAGTTCCACCCGCACTGATCCAAATTTCACTGTGATTTCTACAGAATCTAGGTCTGAGTAGGATTCACTATAGATGCAACATGCAGAGCCCTGAGTTCAACATTCATTAAATTTTAAATAGTTTTGATTAATGGCTAAAACAATTGAGACGAGGCAGTTTAGGAGGAGATCCCACAACGCAACAACAACAAAAAAAGCCAGTCAATCAGGGACTCCACAGAGTGCACTGAGCTGGTGGGGACCAGTCACAGCACTGTGTTCTCCCAGTGAAGCTTGGGCTGTATGGTAACCAAGCCAAGCATGGTTACACAGGGAGGCCCTTGACCTCACACTACTACTCCCTCCTCCTCACTTAGACCCAGCTACACCTGCAGACTCCATGTCTCACCTCACACTCACCATCTCTTACAGCCTTCTGATTCCCTGTCCCAGTTCACATTCTGTAACTTCACCTTAGTGTAAGGATTCTGGCTGTAGAAATGTACAAGACAGCATTCCTCTGGTGAGCAAACTCCCGAAGAAGAACAGGTGCCCTGTTTTCCACACTTGGAATATTCTACAGTTTCTCCCTGAAACTAGTAAGATAACTAATACATGCTCAATGCCTAGCTGCTATGGTAAAGTCCTTCGTGAGGAGGCTCTTGACCTAATCTCGGATACTCAGATTCTGGGAATAAAAGAACTCTCTTAGACAACACCAATGTGTCACTGGGCCTAAACGTGCCCACATAACAGTAACTTTATACAATGAGCAATATGTACTAATAATGTCAATGACCTACTGTAAACTTTGGATATAAATAAAGCTGGCAGCTCAAATGAGCAGCCCCCTTTACTTTGCCCCTGCACCTTGCTTGCTTTTCTGTGTCTGTTTTCTTTACACCTTAGGCTGCTTAGAGAATGGCCAGGTACATAAGGTTTCAGGGCCAACTACACAATTCATGGGACCCAGCGCAAAACAAAAAAGCAGGGCCCCTTATTCAATAATTGTGATGACTTCAACAGCAACAAAGGAGCACTAAGCCAAGCACGGGGCACCTCCAGGCAGTACACTGCTTGGCAGGCAGCCCTCACTGAGTGCTCGGGATGGGGAGAGGGGCTGCCTCTTGCTCTCAACACTTTTACTCCAGGCTACAATTGCAGTGAGTGGGTCTAAGAATGCATCATTCATTTCATTCCCTGCACGGTGAACTTGGCTGCAATCACATCAGCCTGCACTAATTAAATTGAATTTTGTGTCATATGCTTTGAGCTAAGAGTTCTTGTATCAAAAATGCAAACATGTGCAAAACAGTGTTGGCCAAAGTCCCTCCCCCCAGCCTTCTCCTGTGAAAGATAGGCCCATACGGCTGCAGGGCTGTGCAGCCACATTTCCAGCAATCTGGTGGCACTCATCTTGCTGACCCTGGCTCTTTGTTGGTACCAGTGATTTCTATCTTCATTATATGTGTTACCAATGAACAAGGAGTGATGCACTTGAACTCCCACTAGATGCCTAGCTTATTCTACTGATCTCTAGCCAGAAGTAACCCAAGATTTGGCTACATAATCATTTTGAAAGCATTGATACTCCATTGGTTTCCCAGGGATCAAATGTGTATATAAATCCAGGCAGGTTTCTAGGATCCTGTCAGGACTGTAGGTTCAAGGGCGTCCCTGTAAACTTCAGCCTGGGTGCCTAGTGAAGCACTTGGTAATGCTGTTAGTCCATGGTCACACTCGAGATTAGCAAGACCCACTGCTAAAACAATGCATCTTAAACTTCAGCATGCATTAGAACCCCAGTGAGCATCTTTGACCAGATTGCAGTTCTACCACCCCCCAGAATTCCTGACTCAGGAGGTGTTAGGTGAAGTGTGGGAAGGTCCACTAGTGAGATCCCTGGGGATTCTGACACTCCAGGATCACGTGGTAAGAGCCATGATCACACAACAGACTCCACCCCAGACCTCTTGCTGAAGGACTTAGATAGGGAGGGGATGACCATGAAGGACAACAGTCTGTTTTTAACCCTTTCCCAGGAAACACTGAGTGTGCAACCACATTAACCTGGAACAAAACACTTCTGTAAAGTCTTCTGATGATGACACTGCCTGTGTATCTGGCAGGTAATTGTCAAGATGGATGGAAGGCCAGGGCAGACAGTGAGATACATGTGGCGTGTGGGAGGCACAGGCTGGGCCAGCCTCCCTGAACCCCACAGTGTGAGCAACCATGTCCACAAAGCAACTGAGCCCTATATGCCAAGGCCCAGGCAGTCTTGGGAATCAGCCAACACAATGCACCACATGAATCTTCTTCATCTAGTGTAGTCTCTGGTTCAGAGATGCATCTGTCTCACACCATCAGGATAAGCAACCAGGTTAGAGAAGAAAATTAACATGTATTATGTGGCCCAATCTACACAGGAGTCATCCAGCATCATCTTCATTCCACATACAACTTCTTCCTACTCTAGATGGTATAACACTCAGGCTAAAATGAAAAGGGTGCAAGCACCACCTCCCCTGAGAAGTCTTACCAAATTCTCCAATCAGATTTAACTTTCACTCCTTTTTTTTCCACACTGGGATCAAAAACCATTCATTCAACAATGCATATCAGCATCATCTAGGAGGTAGGCCAGACTGAAAGGTGGGATGAGCAAAGTCTTTTCTGCATGTCTGACTGACCCTGGAAGTCAGCCCAGGGCCAGTCCTCTTCCCCAACCCCAGCACATAGGCACCTCAGCACACAGAAGGCCCTCAAATGTCCCTGACAAAGCTCCCTAGATTCTCCCCAAATCCTTGACACCATCTCTCTAGGCCACCCCAAGCAAGGAGATAATATTTTAAATTAATAAGCAAAAAGGGAGGGGGGTTGGCACAAGAGGAGTGGACACCCTACATCAAGGCAGTGTCATTCCAACAAGGCTTAGTGAACTATCCATTCAGCCCATGACGGACAGCCAGGAATTCATGCACACCCTCGTGTCTGTGAGCACAGAGCTTAGGTGTGCTAGCACACATAGCTCAAGTGACCACCTCCTCACTGAGTGCAAAGACACCTCTTCCAACTTTCTCCAGCAAAGCTCCTCCCCTCCCAAGTTAGACAATCACACCAGCTCCCTACAACTGCTTCTCCCCAGATTCCTTGGCTGACACACTGCCCGTGCTCAGGGCACGAGACCCCAGTACAGAAACACAGCACCCGGCTGGCCTGAAGAAAACAGCAGGGTAGTGTGGCCTCCATGCAATCTGACACCAGGGTCTGTGCTGAGGGGAATTTAGGACCAGTTTCTTGCAAATGGAGCTAAGAGGAAGGACAGACAGCCAGTCAATTCCAGAAAGGAAAATTTTTATCTAAAAAGAAATAAAATGTTTTATCATACACACAAACACACACACTGAAGGCCACAATGGAAGAGTGTAAAACAATTCCAATCAGATTCATCTGTCTTCTAGGGTCCTTTGGACTTGGGTTTCTGGAGGAGTATCACCCAGGACCCCACAGTCGCGACTGCAGTTGCCACCACCTCCACTGATGAGATCCCAGAAGCTCCTCCTTAGAGACACAGGAAGCAGGTCTGCAGGAAAAAGCCTCAGGCCCAGCCTGGGGCTGGAGCGGGAGTCTGTGGCCTCAAGCCTTTGTGCTTGGCTGGGCCACGGGCACTGCCCACTGTTCCCCCTCCTCACCTTTCCGACCCCACTGTGGAGACTGAGGGAGGCAACAGGCTCTCCAGGGGGGATTCAGAGTCCTGAGGATGCAGTTCACAGTCTGGGTTTGCGGAGAAGAGAGGAACGAAGCAGGAATACAGCCAGTGGTCTTGTCCTCAGCCGGCAGGTGTGCGTTGGGGTGGCCCCACAGGCGTTCATGATGGGTTGACTGGCAGGCTTCCCGGCCTCTACACCCCAGTCTGCTCTTTGATCCAGTCCCGAAATACAGGTAGCCTCGTATACACGCCTGGCTTGTTTCTCTGGGCGCAGCCTTCACCCCAGCTCACCACACCTGCCTGGAAGATTCGTCCATCCTCCTCCACGCTGGACAAGGGGCCCCCGGAATCACCCTGAGTAGAGAAAGCCCTGTGCGTGAGGGCCTTGCCCCATCTCTCCCCAGGACTGGCCTCTCCCCAGGACCCGCCCACTGGCAGCCCACACACCTGGCAGGCATCCACGCCCCCAGAGAGGAAGCCCACACACATCATCCGCGGGGTGATCTGCTGCGGCATCAGGCCCTCACAGGTCGTCTGGTTGATGATGCGGATCTCACCCTTCTGCAGGATCAGCGCCCCGGAGCCTGTAGAGCGGGTAGGACAGGGCTGACTCAAACAGGGAGCTCTCCTACGAGCTGCATGGGGAAAAGGTCACTGGAGATGCTCCCCACAAGAGGCAGTTGACCAGCAAAGCTCTGTAAACAGCCCAGGTGTGGACAACTAACAAATGCGTAAGTAATTGATGGCACTTCTCAATGGAATACTACTCAACCAGAAAATAGGCAATATGCTGGAAATCTGTCAGATGATATGAAGTCAAATGTGCACCAAGGTAAGGGGTGTGAAGAAAGCAGGAGGACAGAAAGTGCCACCAGATGCCACAGTGGTTTTGCCAGGGCAGGGGAGCTACAAGTCAGGTTTTTATTCTTTACCTCTCTATATGCTACAAATTTTCAGCAACATGCTATATAAATATTACAGTGGATTTAAAATTTTTTTTACGTTTGCCAACAGACTGCCTCCTACAAGTGGGTGCAGAAGGAACAGGCCACTCATTTCCATGACAGGTAATATCACACCACAGTTAATGGCCTTTCCAAGTGACAAAGGGCATCCATACCCACATTCTCATATACATTAAGTACCACTTCTTTTTGCCCATGAAGAACCAAGGTCAGAGTTTAAGAAACTCACCCAAGTCACTCAGGTAGTTAAGTGGCAAAGCCAGGCCTTCAATCCAGAGCCCAACCTGCAAATCCCATGCCCCTTTTACATTCTACCTTATACAGCCTCATCCTGCCAGGCAAAAAGAAATCAGGGAAATCCATTGGCTCAGAAGCCAGGCAGACAGGTTAGACACCAAAAAGGATGCAAATACAGAGGCAGGATAGCTGATAGCCGCCTCCGAAGAAGGCCTGAGGCTCTCTGCAGGTCCCTAGGCCCAGCCTGAAGCTTACCTCCCTCCTGGGTGTGCCCCCAGCCTGTGACCCAGATGGCCTTGCCAACAGGGAAGACATGAGAAGTGTCAGGCAGGCAAATCGGCCGCACCACAGAACTGTACTCAGCAGGCTTCTTCAGCTCCAACAGTGCAATGTCATAGTCGAAGGTGAAGTCATTGAAGGAAGGGTGGGTGATGATACGCTTGAGCTGGTGCTCCTGCACCCCAGAGTCGCTGCGCTTGCTCTGATCATGAAGGCCCAGGAAGGCAGTCCACAAAGTGGGGTCTGAATACCTGGGAGGTGTCAGAGGAGAAGTGGCCATGAGACTGCAATTGCAAGGCTGCGCCAGGACACATGTGAGTGCGTGTGCACACCAGTACCACACCAAGTTCCTGCTCACCATACATAAAGCCACCAGGACCTGCTAAGAAGCAGGTGACAGAGGAAAGTGGCCCTTACTTGGGCTTGATCCTAAACTGAAAACTCTATTAAGCACCCTGACACAGCACTGAACCTCTCTGGACCTCTTTATTCCCTCTTTTAATACACTTTTAATCTGATTATCAAGAAATACGTATCTTGGCTGAGTGCACTTGTAATCCCAGAGGCTGACGCAAGAGGATGGTAAGTCTGGGGCCAGCCCTATTTCAAAATAAAATTTAAAATGCTGGGGATGTAGCTCAGTGTAGAACACTTGCCTAGCATGGTCGATATTCTGGGTTCAATCTCTAGTAATGCAAAAAAAAAAAAAAAAAAGTATCTTTTAATCTGACCTTTCAAGGAGGAATAACTCAAAAATCATCCAATTTTTTAACACAATGGTATATATATTCTGAACCAAAGCGAATTGAAAAATATATTGAGTTTTAATGTGAGGTTAGTGATTGGCCGTGGAACAAGTTAGCAATTCTGAAGCCATATCAGACCATATCTGGAGGACAAGAGCAAAGAAGCGAGGACACAAATGTGGCTGAGAGCCAACTTCCAGTGTGGGGAAAAAAGAGATTTACAAAAATGAAAAGTCTCACTAAAACTTCATGATTTAAAAAATTTAGCCTCAAAGTAATGCCATTCCCAGGGGCACCCGAGACTTAGATTCTGTTTCTCCATTAAAAAGAACCAGGGCTCTTTGGACAAGTGGCAATTTCAGATCTGGAGCAAAAAAAGTTTAAAAAAAGTTTAAAGTTTTTTAGTACTGAAGTACTAAAGAAGTGTCCTAGCAGCTGCGCTTAAGTCAGTAATGGTTCCCCAAAACACAGGTACACATGCAAAGAGCAAAATAAAGTAAATGGGGTCAAGTGCAACAATTAGTGAACGTAGAGAGGGTCCGAGGTGCTCATTGCTCTAGTCCTTTTTTCCTTCCTTCCTTTCACCACTATACTTGCAACATTTTGTAGGACTGAACATTTTCCAAAATAAAAAATTGAAAAAAAAATAGATCTTTAAAATAGAAAAATCTAAATTGCAGAGAAAAGCATGAAAACCTACTTCATTTTCTCTAATCTCTCAGGAAAGTCAAGAGGTAGCTGAGCTGTGTAGCCATAGCACCCCTCCTCATCCCTGCCCTGAGCTGGGCCTCCTCCCTGCTGAAGCCCTGCTGTTCCACAGGTCCCCTGACTCCCCTTGCATTGGTCACCTCCTTGTCATTTGTGCTGCCACACAGCCCGCTCACCAGAACCTCACACCCTGACTGAAGCATTACCCTCCAAACTGGGTCTCTACTCTCTAAAAAAGAACTTCCTAAAAACTGCTCTTGTGAGATCCTTTTCATTTTGTTAAGCAACATAAAGTGATTCCCAAGACGAATCAGGTCAGACCTCAACTTCCCACCACCACTCATTGGCCTTTCCCTTTCTTCTTTTTTCTTTTTCTTTTTTGGTATGGGGGATTGAATCCAGGGGTACTCTATTACTGAGCTACATCCCCAGCCATTTTTATTTTTATTTTGAGACAGGGTCTTGCTGAGTTGTTCGGGCTGGCCTTGAACTTGTGATCCTCCTGACTCAGCTTCCCAAGTAGCTGGGATTAGAGGTGTGCACTGCTGTGCCCAGCTAGTCTTCCCTTTTCTAATGTTTCTTCCCATTCATCCTTCATCCTGGCGATACAGGCATCCATCCATTTACTCATTCATTCATTCAGTAACTATTGGGCACCCATGATGTTCTAGGAATTACACTAAACTCAGTCCCTTTTTTTAAGTTGACAGTTTACTGGGGGAGAGAGACATGAAAATCATCGATCACAGCCCAACATGAAAAATGTCCCACAGAGGAAGGGATAGAAAGCTCTGGAAGAGTACAGGTTGGGTAGCAGTGAGAGGAAGGAAATAAATCAAGTCCTGAAGTCAAAAAGGATTGGATCAAAGTCTGCAGGTAGGGCAGAAAGCAGCATATTTAAAAAGAAAACGGTGAGTTTTTAGGAAGCAAAACTTGAATAACATAAAGGTATAAGACCAGAGGTGAGACTAAGGCTGGTCAGATTGGCAGAAGACAGATGACATGGCTGTCATTGGAAGGGGGTCATTGGAAAGGGGATTCTACTTTATCCTGCAAGCCAGGGCAAGCATTTAAGCAAGAGGTTGATGCAATAAGATTTTGGAAAGACTGTGCTGGCAATGTATTGTGCAGACCAGAGTGCTGGGAGGGAGCAAGGAGGTCTGTAGTCTAGGGCAAGCCAAAGGATGCTTCAGGAATGCTCAGTAGGCAAGATCTCAGAAGTAGAAAGGATGAGATAGGATGGAGGAGAGGGACAGTCAGCCTAGTCCCTTCCACCTCCATTCTGTGTTATCCCAGCACAGAAAGGCCCTTGTCAGGCTCCTTGCCTCACCTCCTCTCCCCGAAACTGGGCCCCATGCACCCAACAACCCCAAACCCTCTTTCGAGAAACCCTCTCTATTAATCCTGCACAGTGGTCTTTTTCCTACAGCCAACATTATTCACCCAGAAAAGCATTCAATTTCATCAGCAAGTTCAGTGCTATAGTTTAGATTTAGAGTGTCGCCTTAAAGGTCCATATGCTAAAGACTTGGTCCCTATGGTGGCACTTTTGGGAGGTGGTATAACCTTTTAGAGGTGGGGCCTACTGGGAGGTCTTTAGGTCACTGGGGCATGCTCTTGAAGGGGAGATTATGAGACCCCAGTCCCTTCTTCTTCTTCTCTTTTGCTTCCCAGCCACAAGGTAAACAATTTTTTGGTACTGGGGATTGAACCCAGGGGTGCTTAATCACTGAATCACATCCCCAGCCCTTTCTATTTTTAATTTGAAACAGGGTCTTGCTAAGTTTCTGAGACTGGCTTCAAACTTGTGATGCTCCTGCCTCAGCCTCCTGAGTGTCTGGGATTGCCAAGCATACACCACCATGCCCAGCAGGGAGAACAGTTTTGCTGTGTCCCTTGATCTCTGCCATGGCCATTCAACCAGAGGCTTTTAAAAGCAATGGGTCCACCTAATCATGGATTGGAACCTCTAAAACTGTGAGCAAAAAAAAGTGACCCTTTTCTAAGCTGATTGTTTCAGGTATTTGTCACAGTGATGGAAAGCCAACTGATAGACTGCCAGTGTTTAAGGTCTGCACACCTACCAGGAACAGAGAGACCAGGAGGGCAGATGCAGTCATTGAAACTTCCCATAGTAATCACTAAGACAGCATTTACAAGAACCAAGCACCCTTCTCCAGGCTGACCAAACAGCCCTGCAATTTAAGATAAGGACTTGAGTAAAGAATCATTTGCTTAAGACACACAGTTAATAAGTGTGGGCCACCATTTAAATGTAGGCAGCTTGTGTACTTCATGGCATTAAAACACCTTTCAGGACAGGTGCAGTGGCGCATGCCTGTAATCCCAGTAGCTGGGGAGGCTGACCTATAAGTTCAAAGTCAGCCTCAGTAACTTAGCAAGGCACTAAACAACTCAGTGAGACCCTGTCTCTAAATAAAATACAAAATGGGGCTGAGGATGTGGTTCAGTGGTTGAGTGCCCCTGAGTTCAATCCCTGGTACCAAAAAGAAAAAGAAAAAGAAAAAAAAAAAAAAAACCACCTCTCCACAGTGCCTTAGGAGCACTAGATGACTCAGAAATGCACGCAGAGTAACTCGACCCCAGGTCCCCGCACACTTCACACGTCTGCCTCTGTGCACAACACTCCCTTTGTCTGGAAGGTCTGCACCACCTGGTCCTGCTGACAAAACCCCTCACATTCCAGCACTTGGTTTAGACACCTCTGCTCAATCATCACCTTTCCCATCGCCTGGGGGGCCTGAGGTAGCCTGTACACAGTTCCAGCACAGCACTTACCACCTGTGTACATGTGTGCATGAAGGTGTGAGCAACTGTAGTGTGTTATCCCTGACCTAGCAAGACTGTGAAGTACAGAAACTAAGGCTCGTTTCCAACATACTATTAACAACAATGGCTGTTATAAAAGGCACCATGAATTAGCAGAAGTAAGACAGATATTCAACAGAAGATGAGGAAAAAGAAATAAAAAATGAAATTTTGAAGCAAAGAAAGAGAAAGCAGTAAACACAGGCCCAATGCACGCGCGCGCGCGCGCGCACACACACACACACACACACACACACCCCTATCTCCTAGCTGGGCCCCCTGAAGGACCTAGAAATAGTGACTCTGCAAATAACAATGAGCACCCAGTTCTTGATTTCTAATACCATCCCCTGATGAAGTGCTCCTTGCAGAAGTGACTGGTTCTAAGGCTGGGGCAGAGAAGGTGTCAGATGAGTCTAGTGTTGCTAGAAAGCAAGGGAGTGACTCCGAAACACTGAAAGAATGGAACAAGTCAAAGGGACACAGAAGCGGCCCTCAAGGAGTTCCCAACTGGCAATTCTGGAACAATATGAGCAACAAAGTAAGTATCACGTTATTGGGTTACAACCCCCAAATACAAAATAGATACATGAGTCAACATGAATGCAAATAAATGAAAAAGGACAAACTTCCTTACAGTGCACCTATACTAGAATGGAAAATAACATTTGTTCTTTGCTTTCACTCTCATTTGTTGAGTATTTTTTATTTGCCAGGTAAACTATGCTGAATGTTTAATACTTTTCCTCATTTAATCTGTATACTAACTTTTACAAGTAGGTATTCTTCTGTTTCACCTATGAGGAAATTGTGTTTCTGAGAATTTGAGTCACATGTGAGACAACTCATTAGTAATTAGGGAAGTCAAAGTTTAAATTCAATCTTAGCTCCACAGCCAGCACTCTTAACCAATATTTCTTTTAAGTCAGCTAACCAATAAATAACTCAATATATTAGCACAAAAGGGATTTGAAAGTGGTTCAAATTAATCATGTTTAATTAAAGAGATCATGATTAGTGAACACAACATTCATCTTAACCAGAGCCAGGACAAGGGAATGTATTCTTCACTGAGTGACCAGTTCTGTCTTCTTCCTCTCTTACACCAGTATCCAAGTCACTTGAGAGAAATAGAAATCTATCATATAGTCTGGTACATTTATATCCCATTTCTTTAAATGTTATGGAGGACTTACATTTCTATCGTTTCATTTAAAGTCATCCAAGACTGCTTTATGTACTGTTCCTTAGGAACATTATATCACATGCTTAATTTCTGCACAGTGAGTTCTATTCTTCTGGCACACAATTCCACTGCTGCCTCTTGTACACTCTTCAGACATGTATCCAAAGATAGAAAAGACAGTTTCAGACATGTATCCAAAGATAGAAAAGACAGCAGTGGAATGAAAAAGCCCTGTTTTCATAAACTTATTGTGTTTGGATATACCAGTCATCCGGAGTGTTATTTGCAGCAACAGCCATTTCTTTTCCAAGGGGACTACAAAAAAGATGAAGCTGTCAACTTACAGATATATATCTATCAAGTAAATCCAGAGTCTGCTGTGCATGTAGGCGAGTAATTTTTGAGACCCCAATCTACTAGACTTCTCAAAATTCTCATCACTCCTTTTTATTAGACAACAAAAGCAAGAATGGTCTTCACCTACTCTATACAAAACATGCTTTGATGCTACAGCTAATGTGACAGTTTTTGTCAGAGTAAGATAGAGTCACTTTGTGAACATCCAGATATGAAAAATTGTGTTCTATATGTGTAATATGAATTATAATGCATTCTGCTATCATATATAACAAAATTTTCCAAAAAAAGAAAAATTCTAAATAGACTCACATCCAGTGTAATTGATGTGATTCTGCAATCTGTATATGGGCTAAAAATGGGAGTTCATAACCCACTTGAAGCAAAGTGTGAAAGATGATATATCAAGAACTATGTAATGTTTTGAACAACCAACAATAAAAAAAAAATAAAAATAAATAAATAAATAGACTCACATCCAAAGATCAGAGAAAATAATGACGTGGTAGTGGAGAAAGCTAGCAAGCACTACCTTAACCAAAGGATAATGAGCAACATCACCAGAGGCAGGTCATGCTCACACATGTGATGGTTTAGATCTGGACTGTCCTCCCAAAAGCTCGTGTTGAGAGCACGGACCTCATGCAGCAAGGTTCAGAGATGGGGCTTGGGCAATGACTGGATCTTGAGGGCTCTCACTGGATGGACTTATCCACTGGTAGCTGAATGGGCTACTGGGAGTGGGACCTAGCTAGAGGTCACTGGGGGTGTGCCTGGGAAGAGTTTATCCTGTCCCCAGGCCCTCCCCCCCTGCCCCCCTCCGTGTGTGTGTGTGTGTGTGTGTGTGTGTGTGTGTGTCTCTCTCTTTCTCTCTCTCTCTCTCTCTCTCTCTCTCTCTCCTTCCTGATAGCCAGGAGCTGAGTAGCCTTCCTCTGCCACGCCCTTCAGCCATGAAATTTTTGCCTTGGAGCCAGTCAACCATGGACTGAATCCTCTGAGTTGTTGAGCCAAAATAAATCTTTCTTTTTCTAAGTTGTTCTCGTTGGGTATTTTAGTCACGGTGACAAAAAGCTGACTACCACATGTCATTTATCTGCTGAAATGATGTGACATTCTTTCCAAATGTTCCTAACTCCAGTCCGGTCATGAGAAAAACATCAGACTAACTCACAGGAGGACTTTCCACACAGCACATGGCCTTGGCACTGGCAAGGACAGGACTGAGACACTCCCATCCTAGAGACAGGGCAAGGGGGACCGAGACACTCCCGTCCTAGAGACAGGGTAAGGAGACGCTCGCCTGCCTGGGCTGGCTCCTGAGCAGAAAGGACATTAGCATGAAACTTGGTTAGTGAAATCTGGAGTTTAATTACTTGGAACGGACCAGTGTTAGTTTCTGAGTATAAATACACATGCTAACGTGGAGGGGCCCTGGGTAAAGGGTACATGAGAAATCCATAACACTTTTACAATTTGAAATAAAAAGTTTATTTTTAAAAATTCTTAAATAAGTTCTTAAAACCCCACTAAGAAAAAAAATCCTGCCTGCCCAGGGTGGAGCTCAGTATGACAAAACAAGAAAGAAGAACTGGCTCAGGTTGGATGGGCCCGGATGAGGCTGGATGGCGACAATCTAGAGAGGCCCAGGGGAAAATGAGCCAGCCCGGCTCCCTCCAGCCATTTGCTGCCTCCATCACCCACACCACACACACCTTTGCCTTGGCTGCCTTCTTGCTGTGGGCCCCATCTCTCCTCTCCATAAAAGGTCAAGGCAGCCTGGGTTGCCTGTCCCCGGGCTGCCTACTGCAGAAGAGCTTGCAGTTGGCAGCAAGGTACAATCCCCTAGAAGGCCCACAGAGCAAGCTATCCCCTTAGACTCCTTCCTGTGGCCAATGGCCAGACAACCTGCACAGGCCAGGAGCAAGACCCCAATAACCCCAGCCCCATACCTAGTCAACTCCTGCAAATTCTCTGGCCTCCTAGACTCTGGTGCCTGTCCACCTAGCCTTGGAACACGAATGTGGCTCTTCTTCCAGGCCTTGAAAAACCAGCCTCTACCTCAGAGCAAAGCCTGTCCAAGGAAGGGATATCACCTTTGTCCTTGGAAAGACCCACAGAGCACTCCTAGGCATATTCCCACCCTGCTGAGTTGTTTTTCTACAAATAACAGGAGAGATCTGCTGGCCAGGTGTCCCTGACTCAGTCAGGCTAGGTGGGGATCCATAGCAACCCCCTAGCAGCCACCAATCAGCATGAGACAGGGAAATACCTGGGATGCCAGATGACCCTCCCAGTAGTTTATGGTGGTTGATAACGTGTTGGGAAACCATGTAGTTCAGCACGAACACCCCTCATGGCTTAAACCAATCAGTTCAAATGAATCCCCCTCTTGTAGTAACCAATCACTCTTACCCAACTTGTTCCCGCCAGTGAATGTGCTAATCATGTTTTAGAGTTGTTATTTGATTTTCCGGTGGTGTGTGATGATTTGCTAAGAGATGCTATTATGTATGTGGGGGTCCCTGCCTTCTCCAAAGAATGTATAAAACTGCTGCAAACCCTGGGCTTGGGGCCTCTCAGCGTCACCAGTTGCTGTGTGTGCGTGGAGGACCAAGCTAGCTCGCAATAAACACCTCTTTGCTGCTTACATTGATCTTGGGTCTCTGGTGGTCTTTTGGGGATCCTGAATTCGAGCATAACAGCCTGCACCTACTATGTGACAGGCATAGCACTATGTACCAAGGACAATATAATATTTAATTCTCACAACTCTAAGAATGAGAACTAACAGCATCATATTATCCATGAAGAACCCCAGGCCTAAGAAGTTTGAATAACTTGCCTAAGGTCACTTGCAAACCAGAGCAGGATTGAAAAACCAAGACTCTTCTTTAACCAATTCCAGGGAACCATGCAATACAGACATTAACCAAAAAGGCTTTGGAATCAACACACTTGAGCTCAAGTTTGGTTTTGCCACATAGCTGTGCAACCTTGACCAAATGCCCTTACCTTTCTGAGTCTGTTTCTATAAAGTAGAGATATAAACAGATCGGCCCCACTAGGGGTGGCACAGAAAGTATTTGACTGAGAGAGTACCTAATAAAAGTGAGTTTTTATTAGCACTGTTACTAAGCTCTGTTGCTAGATAACTGCCACTCTCCACCACCCTATCCTAGTGACAGCCCACCCTGGCATGACTCATAGGCACAGGGGACCTCATCACCCACCCAGAGACCTACCTGAAATCTCTGTCATCCATAAAACAGTGGGCTGCAGAGACCAGCCAGTTCGGAGAGATGAGCGAAGCCCCACACACGTGGCCTTGGCCCTGGCTGTGGAGGCTCACCTGCCAGGGCCACTCACCCTGGTCTGCATTTGTGCCCCCAACGACCCGAGCCTGTTTGCTGAATGACCGCAGCCCACAGTCTGGAGAGAGAACAGAGAACCAAAGATGGCGGGCCACCCAACCACAAGGGAACAGCCAGACTCCCCACTCCAAGGGGAATCACCTCTGGCTCTGGCCTGCACAGCAGTGCTGGAGCACAGGTGGCATGAGGGACTCTATAGAGCCACCAGGGGACCACTTCCCATCTGGAGAGCTGGCCTGGGGCATGCCTGCTCCACTAGCTAAGGAGGCTGACCTCAGCACTCTGAGCTTCAGGCACCCTCTGTGGTCCACCTTCCCCTTCCTCTCACCCCCACGCTCTCAGCTCCTCTATCCTGCACAAATGCACTAAGGGTCTTGAGACACCTGCTGGTTTGCTTAGACTCAATTTGGATGTCATTTGCCTAAATATTCTTGTTGACTGCCGAGAGGGAAGAGCCGAGGCCTGACAGGAAGGCACAGAACTATAACTCTGCCCAAACTGAACCCCTGTTTCAGCAACACACAGGGGCTGCAAGTTAACATATGGGCCGGTGGTGGAAACCCTGTCTGGTACTCAGAGGAGCTAAGGACTCCTCTCCAAGCTACTCACCAGTGGCTCCATCTACAGAGCAGGCACCAGCCCCAGCACCTCTGCTAGCACCCCAGCTGTGCCACAGAGGTACCAATGTGCTGCCTGCCTGGGCTTTTCTCCAGAACCAGAGCTAGGCTATGGTACAGCATCTTTGCTCCAGTCAAATGCACCAGCTTTCTGGGCACAGACCTAGGTGAGCAAGGTGCTGGCAGGATTTCCACCTCTAGGTGCACCCTTTTGTGGGTACCTTGCACAGTGAACAGCCTGCCTAACCAGACACAGAAGCTCTGCTTACCACAGTCCTTTTCATCGGAGCCATCACTACAGTCCTTCTTTCCGTCACACTCAGGGCTGCCCTTGCTCAGGCAGAGCCCATTGTGGCAGCGATAAGTGTGTTCAGTGCAAGTGACGACGCTCGCTGTTCAAGGAGGACACAGATGGGAATCAGCTCCTCTGCAGCCCATAACTATAAGCCAGAGTCAGTGCCAGAAGCCCTCAGAAGCATCTCATGATCCATCTACCTTCCACCCCTCCCCCAGGCTGGCCCCAACCATCACACCCATGTTCTCTACCTTCTAAAAGATTCTCCCCCAACTGATGCTCTTTCTTATCATTCTTAACAGGTTTATCTACTAATCTCTGGGCACGCTGCACAGTAGTGTGCTCCTAGTGCAGATACACCAGGAAGAAATGTCCGCATCCCTGTAGGAAGGCAGAGCCAGGTCTCACCACTGTCACACGAGATCTCGTCAGATCCATCCCCACAGTTGTCCTTCCCGTTGCACCGCTGGCTCTGTGGGAGGCACTTCCCATTGGCACATTGGAAGGTCCCAGCTGAACAACCTGGGGAAGAACAACTCCTTAATGATGGCCTGACATGCCCTTCTGCCCAGGCCAAGCGGGCAGCTGCAGGGAAGCCCAGATGGCCACCTGCCCCAGGATACTTACTGCACCCCTGCTCATCGCTGTTGTCCCCACAGTCATTCACGCTGTCACAGACCCAGAACAAGGGCTTGCAGAAGTTGTTCTTGCAGGTAAATTGGTGGGTGGCGTTGCATGCTGGAGTGAGGCAAGAGGCAGAAATCAGCTGCAAGGTTCGGTTGTGATCCTGGTCTTCTTGGTGGCAGCCTCATCACTCACGACTTCCCCCAGGGAAGCCTGGACAATCAGAGCCGCCAGGGGACCACTTCCCATCTGGAGAGCTGGCCTGGGGCATGCCTGCTCCACCAGCTAAGGAGCTGACCTCAGCACTTTCAAAACACTCCATCGCCTGCTTCACCAGCAGCCAGGAGTTGCAGACAGCAGCGGGAGGGAAAGGGGCCAGATGTCTCTGCACCCAGAGGGAGGGAGGGCAGCAGAACATAAGTACAAATTCCCACCACCTCGGGCCTTCTTGCCACAAGGGGCAGCCAGCAGGAGCCATGGGGCACAATGAGGGCAGGAGGGGACATTCCAGTTTCCCAGCGTGACTCACTGCAGTGTAACTCGTCACTGTAGTCGGTGCAGTCAGCCCAGCCATCGCAGCGCATGTTCCTCTGAATGCACCTCCCAGTTTTGCACGTGAACATCCCAGGGCAAGCTGTAGGGAACAAAGCAGGTCCGAGGTCTGTGGTCCCAACCTCCCGCCCTCAACGCCAACCTCACAGCCACATGGAAGACCCAGCCTGCAAACAGGGAAGTCAGGCAGGCACTCAGGGTCACCCAGGCCCACCAAACTATGGCGAAGGGGGTTCCTACAGCAGCAGCCGGTGCAGGGCAGGGCTGGCCAAGCTCCTCCTGACTACCAGTGACGAACGCTAGCAGCTCCAGGCAAAGTGGAAGGAGGGGGCTGCATTAGCAGTGCTGCTGTACCCTCATGCCTCTGAGCACCAGGCTCCCGCCTGCGACAGGGGCAGCCGAGGCTCAGTACATGGATAATGTGCATGTCCTCGCCCAAGGGTTAATGACATCACCTATTTCCTTCATGCTAGGGAACTGTTCATATTTCACTGTCTCTGAAACTGGGAGGTGTTTGACAATTGGGGTCATCAAGCAGAGGACAAAGATGTGAGGAGACTGTTGTCACTGGCCCTGCACACATATGCTTTGGTCACAAGTATGTCTTTGGATCAAAGGTACTTGGCTCATCTAATTACACTTTTGGTAAGTCATGCAGTTGAATTTTAACTTAAACGTGGGTTCCTTAGTAGAGCAAAGATGTCTTCTGAAAGGTTATTCTATGATGCAGTGTTGAAATTTAAAACTACAGGTCCAAAATCCAAAACTCAAAGTGCTCCAAAATTCCAAATTTTTGAGCTCCAACATAATGACACACCTGAACTTGTGTGACAGATTATAGTCAAAAAAATAGGTGTACCAAATACACTATGTGTACAAGGTATATGTAAAATATAAATGAACTTAGTCTAAGCACTAAATTCACATACTCCCCAAGATATCTCATTGCACATATGCAAATATTCCAAAATCCAAAATCTGAAATCGAAAACACTCTGGTCCCTAGCATTTCAGATAATGGAGACTCAATCTGTATTGTGTGCATCAACCAACTGCTATTCACACAGCCAAGGGTTATTTTCTAATGTGCTTCAAAAATTTGATATTTATCCTAAAAGTGCTCAACAGCCATAAAGATAAGCATAGATAAGAAAAGTCACAGTGATGTTGAACCGAAGGGACAGATAGCCCCAGGAAGACAAGAGAGGAGAATCCTCAGGCTCCAGATACATCGTGCTGGGAAGCAACCCTGAAGGGCATGGTGTGAACTTACATTTGCTGTCAGTCTTTTATAATAACTGCATCTGAAATAAAATTCTTTCCTCAAAAAGCTACTAGAGTAATATGCATCTTACATTTCTAGTTATCTTTGAATCAGGAAAAGCACAATGCTGATAATATATAGAACAAACAGTGCATCCTGTGTGAATCCCTCTAACCAACCAGGCCCCTGCTGCAGTAGAATTTACTCACGGTCACTGGAGTCATAGGAGAGGTATTCAGCTAGGAACCCCATGTCAGTGTAGGACTGATCCGAGTGGAAGCGAACTGTGATTTTGTTGCTATTGCTGCTAACGACAAACTGGGACCTCTCTCCACAGTACCTAGTGGAGAGGCGTGAGTGTGAGGGAGAGACAGCTCAGCATGAAGCCAGGACACTGGGCATGCACAGGACCCCTGCCCCCTCCCCACCTCCAGTGCCAAGGCCTGGCGGTCCCAATCCCCAGGAGCTCACTTCTCCCCATTGATCTCCACGTAGTCCTTGGGGCAAGTGCCCAGCGGCAAGTTGGGTTCCACCAGGTAGAAGATTTTGAAGCGCACCTTTACATTCTTATTTTTGGGTACCTGGAGAGAAAATGCTTTGGACTCTGAGTTCTTTTCCTCTTCCCTGAACCCCAGGATGTCACATGGCTGGTGGGCAGGTGGGCATGGAACAGCATGAAGCAGGGACACACTACAGTAGTGCCCTTATCTACAGGGGACAAGTCCCAAGACTTCAGTGGATGCCTGACAACCAAGATAGTACCTATATACCATGGTTTTTCCAATACATACCTATTAGAGGTGCTTCTCTCTCTCTCTCTTTTTCCCCCCAATTTTTATTTTTTAGAGTTTTTTTAAAGCAGATACACAAAAATACTAAAATTGTACATATTAATGGGGAAAACCATATAATATTTGATGTATGTATACACTAATATTTCAATCAGGTTAAACATATGTATCTCTTTGAACACTGATTATTTCTTTATGGTGAAAACTTTCAAAATTCTTTCCTCGCCAGGCATGGTGGTGCACACCTGTAATCCTGGCAGCTTGGGAGGCTGAGGCGGAAGGATCACGAGTTCAAAGGCAACCTCAGCAACAGTGAGGTGCTTAGAAACTCAGTGAGACCCTGTCTCTAAATAAAATACAAATAGCACTGGGAATGTAGCTCAGTGACCAAGTGCCTCTGAGTTCAACCCCTGGTACAAAAAAAAAAAAAAAAAAAAATCCTTCCTTCTAGCTTTTTTGAAATGTACAATACGTTATTCTGTAGTCACCATACTGTGCAACAGTATACCAGAGTTGCTTGTTCCTGTCTTTCCCTATTCCTCCCTCCCACTGCTCACCCCAGTCTTTGGTAACCACTATTCTATTCTCAACTTCTATGAAATTCAGTGACTGAACCCAGGGCATTTAATCACTGAGCCACATTCCCAGCCCTTTTTTTATTTTGAGACAGGGTCTTCCTAAGTTGCTTAAGCCCTCACTAAATTGCTAAGGCTGGCCTCAGACTTGCAATCCTCCTGCCTCAGCCTCCCAAGTTACTATGATTGCAGGAGTACACCACCAAACTCAGTTGAGATCAACTGTTTTAAAACCCCAAGTGAGTGAGCTCATGTGGTGCTTGTCTTTCTGTGCCTGACTTATTTCATTTAACATAATGGTCTCCAGTTGCATCTATGTTGCCAACAAGATTTCATTCTTTTTTATGGCTGACTAGTATTTCATTGTGTATATGTACCCAAATATTTTTTTGTTTGCATATTTGTTTGTTTTTTGGTACTGAGGACTGAACCCAGCACTTTACCACTCTGCCACATACCCAGTGCTTTTTATTTTTTATTTTGAGACAGGATCTCACTAAGTTGCTTAGGGCCTTGCTAAATTGCTAAGGCTGGCCTTAACTTTTAATATTCCTGCCTCAGCCTCCTGATGATTACTAGGATTATAGGCGTGCCCAACCATGCCCAGCTGAGGTTTAATTTATAAATCAAACACAGTAAGAAATTAATAACAGTAACTAATAAAATAGAAAAATTACAATATAAATTCTTTTTCCTTCTTAATTTCACAGATAGAAGATTTTATTTTACTCAGCATCCTCAGTGTACAATATTATTTTTCTTATTAAATTAAAAACATTCACATTTTCACCTAAAGGAAGCACTTTAGGGTTTCTCTTTGGCAAATAAGAATTGCTTTCATCACTATTCTTATACTTTGGGGCCATTATTAAGTAAAATAAAGGTCCTTGAAGATAAGAGCTACCACAGCAGTCAATCTGAAAACCAAGAAGGCTACTAAGTACCTAATGCCCAGGTAGCGTACATGCTGAATAAAGGGATGATTCCTATCCCAGGAGGATGATTCAGGTCAGAATGAGATTTGATCATGCTAATCAGACCAACATGCAATTCCAACCTTATGAATTATTTATTTCTGGAATTTTATAATTAACATTTTCAGACTGTTGTAACTGAGACCTCAGAAAGCAAATCCACAAAGAAGAGGAGAATACCATCTTCTATTACTAAAGAAGGCTTTTCTATTACTAAAGAAGGTTTTTGGAGAAGGAAAAGGGATGGATGATGATCAGGATGATACAGTGAGTGTTATCAATGGGCAAAATGCTCTTATCTCACTACCACTTGATAAGGACTTTTTCTCTGTGTTTCATGCAGATTCCCAGAGACCATCCTGACAGCACCTCTAAGGCACAGAACTTCAACCCCCTTTCTTCCTAGAAGCAGGCCTAGCATGGGGGAGGAGCTGGGACCCGAGTCAGCTTGGTACAGCAGAGGAAGATCCCACCTAACCCATGAGTATGTGAACTCTTCTGTTGCTGAAGGTGCTCATCTTCTCTCTTCTCCTTTCACCATTTACACCCTGGGGCATCCCCCCCGCCCCCCCCCCCCCCGTGACCTTCCCTTTCACATATAGCACCTACCTCAATGTTCCATGTGCAGTCTATGTTGGGCGGGTAGTGGCCAGGGTAGTAAGGGCTGCTAAATGTCCCCTGGGATTCACGTAAGGAGCCTCCACAGCCTGAAGAGAAAAGCATGAGGGTGGAGGGCCAGCTCCACCAGTTAGGCAGGCAGAGAGACCATGCCCCAAGGGCAGCACCTGAGGCCCTCAGCTGCCTGGGCACCTGGTTGCTTTCCAGTGAGGTGCTCACAAGTTGACTGTTTTAAAAATAGCTCCTGACCCAGGTGGTCAGCAAAGTGTCATTTTGGCTCAAGCTCCAAACCTCTGTAGCTGATGGGGCCCAGTTTATTAGCCACAAGGTTGAGCCTATGGCCTCCTGGGCTCAGCTCACCCCTAAGGCCGGCCCCTTCCTCTGCACCTGTGAGCATTTTCTGCCCTCCCCTGCCCTTCCTTACTGCTCATCTTTGGCAGCTGGAAGAAGGTGGCCTCAAAGCCAGGATGCCGCCGTTCAGTGCTGGTTATCAGCGTGACAAGCAAGACGTTCTGGGAGGAGAGGAAGGTCAGGTTGTACGAGGGAGGGTAGGTGCCACACAGCCTGTGGGGGCAGAGGGACAGGAAGTTAGGAGAGAATTCAGGCTTGTCACACACCCAGCTCAGTTCCACACAGAGGGGAGTCAAGGACCCCTTTCCTAACTCTGGACAGGTGCACAAAAGGCCAAGGGTGGGGTCCAAAAGACCCTCAATAAAGTCCCTCCCCAAAGAGTTGGACAATCCTCACACAAAGAACAATAAACACTGTGAGGACTTAGGGATAAGACTGCTCATCTTTATTTAAAATAGTAAAACCCAAGAAAAATGAAATGCCTAACAGAGGATTCATTAAGTAAATCGTATTAAATTATAACATCAGTAGTCAAAACAACTAATACTAATTAAGAACACGCCAGGCATAGTTCTGTCGTTGTTGATTTTACAGTGCTGGAGTTCAAACCCAGGACCTCACACATGCTGAGCAAATGCTCTGCCACTGGTCCCCAATCTCAGCCCCTTAGTGCTTTTATAACTACTAACTCACAAATCTAAGCAATACTATTATCCCCATGTCACAGATAATAGAAAGCACAGACAGGTTCAGTAACTTTCCCAAGATCCCACAGTCAATAAATGACAGGCTCAGTAGTAAAACCCTTGCCTAGCATCCACAAAGCCCTGGGTTCCATACCCGGTACCACAAAATAATAAATAAATAAATAAGCAGCAGGGCTGGAATTCAAACTCAAGGCATTCAGAGCCCACAGTGCCAATGACCATGTCATCCTGACTCTAATACAACCATTAAAAATGACTTACGGCTGGGCATGGTGGTGCGCACCTGTAATCCCAGCAACTCAGGAGGCTGAGGCAGGAGGAACACAAGTTCAAGGCCAGCCTCGGCAATTTAGTGAGACCCTAAGCAACACAGTGAAACCTTGTCTAAAAATAAAATATTAAAAAGGGCTGGGGGTGTAGCTCAGTGGTAAAGCACTCCTGATACCAAGAAAAATAAATAAATAAATAAGATAAATGACCAGGTCAGATTGATTTGGAAAGAACAGGTAACAAAACCAATTGTACACTATTGTATTATTGTAAACCATAATCCTATTTCTTTTATTCTTTTTTTTTTTTTTTCAGTACTAGAGATTGAACCCAGAGGTGCTCTGCCACTGAGCTACATCCCAACTTTTTATTTTTTTATTTTGAGAAAGGGTCTGACATGTTGCTGAGTCTGACCTGGAACTTGTGGTCCTCTTGCCTCAGTTTCTTAAGTAGCTGGGATTACAGGGTTGCACCACAATGGCCAGAAATATAATCCTATTTCTAAAGACTCATACACATACGTACGTAGCCAAACAGTCTAGGAGAATATACATCAAAAACTTAAGATGGGAAGGGAGGGGAGGGGGGATAGTTGAGGATAGGAAAGGTAGCAGAATACAACAGTCACTAATATGGCATTATGTAAAAATGTGGATGTGTAACCGATGTGATTCTGCAATCTGTATTTGGGGTAAAAATGGGAGTTCATAACCCACTTGAATCTAATGTATGAAATATGATATGTCAAGAGCTTTGTAATGTTTTGAACAACCAATTAAAAAAAAAAGAAAAATTATAAAAAAAAAAAACTTAACAATGGGCGGGCACAGTGGTGAACATCTGTAACTGTAGTGGCTCAGGAGGCTGAGGCAGAAGGATCACCAATTCAAAGCCAACCTCGCAAACTTAGCAAGGCTCTAAGCAACTCAGCGAGACCCTGTCTTTAAATAAAATACAAACAAGGGCTGGGGATGTGGCTTATAGTTAAGTGCCCCTGAGTTCAATCTCCAGTACAAATGCACGCACACACACATACATACACACACAAAACTTAACAATGGCTACTCTTAGGTAGTAAGGTAATAGGTGACTTTTACCCTCCTTGATTGATGATTTCTACTTTTACTCTCTTGAGGTTGTGTATTTCTTTGTCATAAATTAGTAAATTACAGAGGTAGGAAAAGATGTGTAGAAATCCTGACTGCTGAGCTGTGGCAAAAAAATGGTTCTATCTTGGTTTTGGCCTGAATTTTAACCCATCATTAAATGAATTAATGATGGAATTAATTTCATCATTAATCAAGAAACACCTGCCCACTTCCAGAGATCAATGTCAGGTGAACCTGACCACCTTCACCCAGGTATGAGAAGTGGGCTCCATCCTGACGTGGAGCCAGCTAGGGCAAGCACCTTGGTGCTTCCCTCAGCAGGTGTATTAATCATGCCCTTTTATTATCTGTGATTCTTTTTTCCCCCCAATAATGGGAATTAAACCCAGAGGTGCTCAACCACTGAACTACATCCTCCATCCCTTTTCATTGTTGAGATAGGGTCTTGCTAAGTTGCGTAGGTCAGCCACAAACTTGAGACCCTGCTGCCTGTGGGATTACAGGCCTGTGGCACTGCATCTGGCTATTTTCTATAATTCTGATGCTCTGACATCGGGGGTTTTACTAACCCTGGAAAGACTACCTTCCAAGAGCTGCCAATCTTAGAAATGGTAAAGGACTTGCTGGCTACGGCACTTTTCCTATGCAGACCCCACACACTATCAAACTCCCACATCGTACTCAGGAGGCAGAGAAAGTAAAGAGGAACTGTGGGCGACAGCCTTTACTGAGGGTTTACACGGGAAAGGAAGAGTGCAGAGCAAACATGTTTAGGATTGGCTAGTTTCAATCATTACAGTAAGTTCTGCAGCATAGGACTGTCCCTTGATGTCTGGTACCTGGCCCTGGGGTGATTAAGCCAAGGGTAGTTTGGAAGTCTCAAAGTTGGGCGCTAGGCCAAGTACCAGACAGCAAGGGACAGTCCTATGCTCCAGAGCCTGCTATAATGATTGAAACCAGCCAGTCCTAAGCCTGTTCACCCTGTACTCATCCTTTCCTGTGTAAACCATGATAAAGGCTCTCACCCACAGTTCATCCTCTCTCCCTCTGCTTCCTGGACAACCCTGGGGCTCCACTGTATGGCCCTGCGTGCTGGCCATGACGTACAGCAGCCCCCCCCTGTTGGGAACTATAATGAACTGTCCGCAATGGCGGTGGCCTCCTCATCTGTGGGTTTTACTATCCCTAATTAATAATAAGAACTACATTTTTCCAAGGCAGATTCACCTTCCTTTTGGCAGTTAGGATTCAGCATCCAGGGGCCCGTGAGCCTTCCTCAACCTTGCCAAAGCTAAGGAATCACCTGAGATCCCCTCCCCAACTGGAGCCTGTGCTGAGAAGCACCCCACAACTATCCTCTGTTACCTGCAAGTTTGGCCTATGGCCAAAATCATAAACTGAATCCCGATGCCTCACTACAGTTGGTTCAGTGGCTGACCCCTGCAGCTGCCAGGCTCCTGTGGCCCCACCCCAGTTCCCTAGGACACTCACCGCACTACAGCATGGGGCTCCACAGGGCTCAGGGTGTCATACACCATGACCAGGTCACTACCCTGCACGTCACAGGGTGCAACATCAAAGCTGCGGAAGGTGAGGCTCAGGACTGAGTCGGCATCCCCCCGCAGGGCCCACTGGCAGCGGGCACGGGCCGGGTAGGGGCTGTTGGGGAATCCAGGTGTGGTGAAACGCGTCAGCTCCTTGCCACGGGCATGCAGGGCAAAACTGCATTTGTCTGCAGTAGATAAGGAGGGCATGGGGTGGGGCCAGGGCTGCCCCTGGGGTGACCAACCCAGAGACCCAGCAGGGGTGTACCCCAGGCCTAGCCTCCCCACTCTGAGACTTCCAAGGCTGCCCTGGGCCTGGAGAGAGAGAAGGAAGGGGGCTTCTCAGAGGGGAATGGAAAAAGAGGAGGGATGTGCTGGCCATTGGCAATGACTTCTAGGGACCCCCTTAGCTCAAAGGACATCTCGCCATACCCCTCCTTCTCTCAGCTTTAGGGGTGAGAAGCATGATACTCACTGTCCCGGGGCCTCTGTATTGTTCTGGGGTCGGAGGCTAAAGAACAAGAAGGAGAATATTTACTCATAGCATCTATTTCCTTATTCCTGCTTCCTTATTATCATAAGGGAGGTGCCCAGCAAGAGTCCTCTTCAGTGCAATGGGCCCCAGGCACACGGGTCCCCCCAACTCCACTCCTCTGCAGGCTGGCCTTCATGTGCCCACTCCTAGCCTGCCCCAGACTCACGGAAGGCCACCACCGAAGTCATCACAAAAGACTGTAGTGCCCGAGATCTGGGTGGTAAGGAGATCACTTGCTCCTTGGCCATGATGCGCTCCGTCTCCTCCTCCAGGTGCTGCGGGATGCTGAACTCTGACCAATAGTAGGCGATGACACTGCCCTCACTAGGGAGAGAAGGTCAAGCCTGAGACAAGGACTGAGACAAGGCCGGAGGAGGTTCTGAAGACCCATAATCTCCCAGAACACAGGGACCTCAGTGCATATAGAGGCCCTATCATCCCAACTTTCTGTAGTGTCCCCCGCTACCTTCTTATCCTCCTCTCAAAACGAGACATATTCTGTGGTAAGCTCAAGTTTAGAAGGGAAGGGAAAAAAATTCTAGATTGGAGTTTGGCCCCTAACTTGGGCACACAAAATCACTTTTCTATTCTGGGAAAGGAGGTAAGACCACCACTTGCCACCCAGCTGTCCTGAGGTTTCAACTGAACACACAAAACAAAAAGTACTTTGGGTGCTGAGCACAGTGGCACACACCTAAAGTCTCAGCTACTTAGGAAGCTGAGGCAGGAGGATCACTTGAGCCCAGGAGTTCAAGGTCAGCCTGCACAATACAGCAACACTCCATCTCCAAAAAAAAAAAAAAAAAATGCTGGGGATGCAGCTCACTGGTAAAGCACCTGCTTAGCCTACATAAGGCACATGGTTCAATCCCCAGCACTGAAAAAAAAAAAACAAACCACTCTGGGAATAAAATCTACTTTTAAAAAGATATATTTGTATGGAAGCCTTCTCAGGCACTCAACTTCCGAAAAGCCAAGTTTAGAAAAATACTCACTGCCCTTCCTGATCGCAGCTCACTTGGCTGGCCCTAGGCAAAGCAATCCACAGGCATTTGTGCACTTCCTCCTACCAACACTGCTGTGGCCACCACTGCCTTGGAGACAGGAGAATCAAGTGTGCTAATCACGTGCACAAAGGGTAGAACAAGGAGTCGCCTTGGTCCTATAAGCCAAGGCTTTCAGCTTCATCATACCCTAGGGACCCAGGCATTTTGCCCCACATAGAATATCACATTGATCCCACTCCCAGACAGACCAGGGTCCACCCCACTCAAACCATCCCCCGGCACCCACCTGAAGGCAGTCACAACAGACTTCTTATGGTAGGGACCCAGGATAAGGACTTCACTGTATAACAGCTTCAGCTGAGGGGGAGGGGACAACACTCACAATAGGCCAAAGAACAATAATAATCCCTTCCCCAAGCCCAGGCTGCTCCCTCCCCTCCTGGGACCTGAGCTCCCCTCTCCATTGGCCCCCAGCCCAGTGACCTTGGAGCAAAGATGAGAGTGTCCTTTCTACTTGGGGGGGTTAGGATGCCAGGACAGGCAGCAGTTGGCAGGGACCCTGCCCCGGGATTGGACTCACCGCTTCCTTCACCTTGCTGGCCAAGCTTTTAAACTCAGTGGAGTTGGAGTTCTCATAAGCATCCACAAAGTTCTCATTTGTGATCCTCAGGTAGCCATTGAAGACCTTCTGGATCTGAGCATTCCGGTCTGTGCCAGGCCAGGAGAGTGGTCATGCCTCCACCTGTCCCCTCACACCTACAGCTACCCTTAGCTCCTGGGGGAGGAGTGTGGGGAGGGGCCAGCTCTGACCAGCAACTCATCCCTCCCTATCATGGCTCAAAAAACAGCCGAGGGAGGTGGCACCTGAGAGCACTCCCTCCAATCCCTCTGGGCTTCCCCCATTCTCTTCCTCACGTCCACCACTGGTGGCCCCTGGCTCTGTGCACTGCGGGAAGAGGGAGAGCCACCCCATATCCCCCTCCCCCATAGCCAACCCCAGCTGTACTCACACTGGAAGTGCCACACCAGCAAGCCAACCACGAGGGAGAGCAAGAGGAAGCCGATCAACAAGGCCACCAGCACCACCCAGCGCCTAGGTCCCCGCTTCTCCACCTTCTTGGCATTGTTCACCGGCAAAAACTCCACACCTTCTTCAAAGCCCTTCATGTTCTGAACAGAAAGATGCACTGGGACTCAGAAACTCTCAGCCTAAGAGTCTCCCAGCCATGCTGGGGAAGAACATTGACATTTTGTGAGGTCTGCCTTGGAGAAAAAGTCAGGGCTGGGCTGAACATAAGGACCATCCATGAACATAAAGACCACTGTGCCAAGACTGCCTGCTGCAAGATGTGAACCTACTGGAGGAAAGTGAGGGAAGCCCTCCCATCCACACATCCCAGGCATGAATCACTTAAAATTAAATTGAAATTAAGGGCTAGCTAAACCCAGTCACCAAGGGTCTCAATTTCCACGAATCATCTTTGATTCAGGTAGATGTAAGCTCAAAGCCGTGACTGGCACTGGGGAATCTCTGGGGTGACCTGTAAGGCCAGCCCTCACCTGCTCCAGTGCCACCCTATTTAGATTCAGTCCCCATGGTCACCAGGGCCAGGAGCCTGCGGGTGGCATAGAAACTCCACGCCCTTGCCCAGCAGCCTTGCCCCTGCTGATGTTTAACCAGCCAAAAGGGAAAGGGCACTAAGCCTGGGCAGCTCTGCAGAGCTGCAGTGAAACAGACCACCATGCTTTTAACCCAGGACCCAAGTGGATATGGAAAGCCAGCCCTCTCCTGAAATCCACACCCTTTTGTAAAAGCAAACAAGCAAAATTTCTGACAAACAGATGGCAGCTTCTTTGGGTTCCTCCCTGCCAGGATGGGGGGACATGAATATGGACAGGAGCAGGAGGGGTGTCCCAGGGGCCCCTGGCAGATGAGCAAGATTTCTCCCCAGAGCATACACTGGTGCTTCATCCTGCAGAGAGGCCTGCTTTTTCAGTGTGGTGCCTTAAGTTCAACTACTTCATACCCCCTCCAAAGGAGCTTATGACCACAACAGCCCTACTCCAAATTCCACAAAGTGACACCATCACTTTCAACAGTTTTCTGATGCTACCTTATATGCTTAACTTGATATTTCTTGATTTGTCACCGCTTCATATCATCGATTAATGCACCACTATGAAAGATTCTCCCCACTCCTGCCACCTTGGAATATTTATATGTCTAATTTTAGCTTCCTAATTGCTTATGCTAATGACTCTACCTAATACCATACACAGAAGCACGCCCCAGAGATAGACACTTAAAACACATTCAAGCTGATTGTTCCCATATTATAAAGCATATACTAATACCACTGTCTTAATTCATCTGCTTAAAATATCATGAACTGATTTCCTATTTTGATAATGTGGATTTTAATATCCTTCCTTCTCTTTATTTCCCCCATTCCTACCAAAAGTTCTAGGATCAAAGTTCTTAAAAATTTCATCCATTTTGTGTTTTTATTACTTTTGTTGTTAAACTGAAAATACTGTTCGCTATTAAGCTTTCTTTCCTGTATAATTTGTTTTTCTTGCTCAAATTTTCATTTACTTGGGTTTCTTTTTTAACGTATACCCAACTCTCTATGTATGATCTCTAAGGTCTCTGTAATAGTCTCCATCTCCGACATATAAAGTCTGTCACATGACTTGTCATTTCATTTCCTTCCCGAGAGCCTTCCTCCTGGAGCCTTCTGTCCTTTCTGGAGATCTTCCTTCACCATCATCCTTGGGAACTTCCTTCATCTCTGTCTCCAATTGAAGCCCTATTTCCTAAAATTCCATATCCTAATGTCTAGGGGTTTGTTGCATTTTCATAAAAATACATACATTAGTACATTCCTGAGGAAATTTGGACACTTTCATGTTTCTGAAATTTTAACTCTAGAGTTGGGCAGGGTGGTGGATGCCTGTGATCCCAGAAGCTAGAGAGATTGAAGCAGAAGGATTGCAGATTCAAAATCAGCCTCAGTAACTTAGTGAGGCCCAAAGCAACTCAGTAAGATCTTATCTCTGAATAAAAATATTTTTTAAAAGGGCTGGGGATGTGGCTCAGTGATTAAGCACCCCTGAATTCAATTCCTGGTACCAAAAAAAAAAAAAAAATCTTAGCTGTATATTCACATTTGTTGAGAATTCACTTAGGGGACTGGGGTTATATCTCAGTAGTAGAGCACTTGCCTAGCATGTGTGAAGCCCTGGGTTTGATCCCTAGCACCACATAAAATAAATAAACAAAATAAAGCATTGTGTCCATCTACAACTAAACAATATATTTTAATTTTTCACTTAGAATTTTGAAAGCTCCATTGTCTTTCAGCTTCTAATTTTGCTTTTGAGAACTATCAGAATATTATAAATCCATCATCTCATGTTTAATAACTTTATTGTCTTTCCCTTAAAGCCTCCAGGATATACATTTCATTATGCTAAATTCTCCACATATCCTTTCAATTTGGAATTTTCTCTGATCTACCTTTCTTCAATCATTATTATTATTATTATTATTATTATTATTATTATTATTATTTAGTTGTAGATGGACACAATACCTTCATTTTGCTTATTTATTTTTATATGGTGCTGACAATTGAACCCAGTGCCTCACATGTGTGAGGCAAGCGCTCTACCGTGAAGCCACAACCCCAGCCCCTAATTTTTATTATATTGATCCTCTACTTTATCCTTTCTCATTTTTTTTGTGGGGAGAGGGGGTATTGGGGATTGAACTCAGAGGCACTGAACCACATCCCCAGTCCTATTTTGTATTTTATTTAGAGACAGAGCATCTTATTATCTCTAACCTTACTATTAAGGTTTTTCGGGTTTGCTGTCAAATTTTTAATAAACACAAGTTTTCTTGTTCTCTGAAATTTTCCTCTTTGATGGCATCTTGTACCTTTCATGTTGAAGGCTTTCCACAAATGCCTGAGGGTCCTTGCTTGTTCATTCATATTCAGGAATGAGGCCGCCGAAAAGGCTGTTTGGAAGCTCAGCCAGATTACTTTACTGGGCATAACCAATGATTAGTCTGTGTGGATCTTTCCAAGGGACAGTTTAATTGCTCCAGAGAATTACAATTTTCTAATCTCCCGACTGGAGTGATTTAAACCTGACAACTAGCATTCAGGAATAGATAGGAGAGAAAAACTCATCCCCCTTTCCACTCCTCATATAGCTTTCCTCTAATCTGGTATCCTCAAGTCGAGATATTTGATTCCATTTCTCCAGATCCTTTCCTCTATTACAGGGATTTGGAGGGGTAGCTGTCTTTTTGCTTGGGCAGAGGTGGGGATTTGGGGATTTCTAACAATGATTTCCTTGTCTCACCCATATCTTCTATAATACCTGAGCCCAATGGCCAGGATGTGGTGCAGTGGTAGAATACTTACAGTAGAATACTTGCCCCTCAAGTTCAATCCTCAGCACTACAAAAATAAATAATACCTGAGCCCAATTCCTGGCAGAAAGAGGACAATTACCAAAAAAATACCCAAGGGGTATTTCTATAATCTGAAGAGATGCATAAATCTTCAGGTTCAAAGGGCTCAATGAATAGTAAAAAAAAGATAAATACAAAAGCATAAACAACTAAATATGTCATGATGAAATTTCAGAACAAGAAAGATAAAGAGTGGATACTGGGGCGGGCAGGGTGGGTGGCTGGGGTTGTGGCTCAGCGGTAGAGCACTTGCCTAGCACACGTGAGGCCCTGGGTTTGATCCTCAGCACCACATAAAAATAAATAAACAAAATAAAGATATTGTGTACAACTACAACTAAAAAATACATGTGTGTGTGTGTGTGTGTGTGTGTATAAAGAGTGGATACTCTACACATCTGTTCTTTTTTTTTTCTCTCTCTCTCCCATATTTTATATCTCCTCATCATTTGGTTCTTTTCGGGGAATGCTTTTAAACTTGCTCCTGAAAATCTTTTATTTTTAATTTTTAAAATAGCTTCACTATATATACACAAAGTATACAGTTTGGGGCAAATACATCTATTTTCCCACAAAACCATCAACACAATCAAAATAATCAACATAACCATCACCTTCCAAAGCTTCCTGTAGTTCCTCCCTGATTCCCTTTCCTGCCCCAAGCAACCAATAATCCAATTCCTGTCACTAAAGATTAATTTGCTTTTTCCATGACTTTGTGTAAGTGGAATAATGTAGTAGGCACTCTTTTCTGTCTGGCTTTTTTTTTTTTAAAGAGAGAGAGAGAATTTTTTAATATTTATTTTTTAGTTTTCAGCAGACACAACATCTTTATTTGTATGTGGTGCTGAGGATCAAACCCGGGCCACACGCATGCCAGGCGAGCGCGCTACCGCTTGAGCCACATCCCCAGTCCTGTCTGGCTTTTTTTTACTCAGCACAATTATTTTGAGATTCCTGCATGCATCAATACTACGTTCCTTTTTATTGTGAAGCACTATCCTATGCATGGATCCCTGTTATGGACATTTGGATTGTCTCCAGTTTGGAGCTACTACAAATACAGCCACTCTAAACACTCCTATATGAGCTTTGTATTAGAAAATGCTCTTATTTCTCTTAGGTAATTACCTAGCAGTGGACTAGCAAGTTTGTATGATAGGTATATGTTTAACTTTTTAAAGAACCACCAAACTGTTTTACAAAGTGATTAGGCTTTTACATGGTCATCAGCAGTGTGTGAAAATTCTCATTGTTCCACGTCCCATCTAGTGCTCAGTATGGTCATCTTTTTAATTTTAGCCATTCTACTAGACATACAGCAGTGTCCTGTGGTTTTCAGTGGTTTTTCTCTAATGACTCGCCATAGTGATCATCTTCTCTTGTGCTCAGTTGTCCTCAGTTTTTCATCTTTGGTGAAGTGTTTTTCAAATCTTTTGCCGATATTTTCATTGGCTTGCTTGTTTTTCCATCAATGAGTTTTGAGAGGTCTTTACAGGCATTCTGAATACAAGTTGTTTATATATTTTGCAAAGATCTTCTCCTAGTCTGTGACTTGTGTTTTCATTCTCTTAATAACTCTTTTGAAGAGTGGAAGGTATTTTTATTTCGATGAAGTGCAATTTGTCACATTTGTCTTTTAAGATTTGTAATTTAGGTGCTGTATCTAAGAAATCTTTGCCTATGCTGCAGACTTTCTCCTGTATTTTCTTCTAGCAATTTTATAGTTTTAGGTTTTACATTCAAGCTGATACATATATATATATATATATATATATATATATATATATATATATTTTTTTTTTTTTTTTTCCTTTTTTTTTTTAAGATTATCTTTGGACTTTGCCTTAGCCTTCCTTTCTCTCTCAGGCTATAGTTGTCTTTAAATGTTGGATGGCCCTCAGATCTACTCCTACTTAAGAATGATAAAAGAAAGGCTTCAGCTGGACTCTGAACAGATGGTTTGTGTGTGTGTGTGTGTGTGTGTGTATGTGTGTGTGTGTAAGAAATATAACAAGCCAGGCACTATGGCATGCACCTGTTATGCCGGCTACTTGGGAGGGAGACTAAGGTGAGAGGATCATTTGAGTCCAGGAATTTGAGACTAATCTGGGCAACATAGTGAGACCCTGCCTCAAAAACAAACAACAAAAAAGAAAGATAAGAAAGTAGTAAGTTGTTATGTTTAGATGTATTTTCAATTTACAAAGTAATTTTCCAACTATTTCCCTTCCTGACCCTCACTTTAATCCTGCCAGTCATTCAAAACTGGCACTATTGGTCTCAACTATAAGTATGTATGTCTAAAGCATACATGCACATATAAGAATATATATCAAAATGTTAACAAGTTAGATCAGATGCCAGATAATTTTCTATGAGCTTATATTTATTTTCCTCATTTTATTTATCAGGCATATGAAGCCTGATAAAAAAAAAACTTGAGGGCTGGGTATATGGCTCAGTTGGTAGAGTGCTTACCTAAGCATGTACACTAAGTCCCTGGGTTCAATTCCCAGCATCACCAAAAAAAAAGAAAAAAAAAACTTGATTTATACATATATATATATATATATAGTTTTCAATGAATCTTTTATTTTATTTATTTATATGTGGTGTTGGTGCTGATGGTCGAACCCAAGGCCTCACACATGCCAGGCAAGTACTCTACCACTGAGCCACAACTCCAGCCCTTGAAGATTATTTTATCAGGAATTAATACATTTTTTGTGCTCTTCTAGGTACTTAATCATGAAATACATAGGAAGAAAAAAGACTATCACTTTCTGACTTACAGGAAAGGCAGGGAGAAATGACGCTTCTGCAAACTCACAGAGCACTCAGTGGCAGATCCAGAATTTGATCCTGGTTTTCTGCCTCCCTGGGTGGTCAACCTCCAGAAGCAAGTATGAATTCTGAGGCTCTACTCAGCCCAGAAACAACTGTTTAATCAGTAACTAGCCTGCCTCCTTTTATAGTCCTAACTCTCAACTCCATTTTCAGGAGTAATAACGATGTCATCTTGCATAATCCCTTGGTGGTTTTTATTTTTTTTGATAAGGAAACTGAGGTGGAGCAAGAGGGAGTGACCTCCAAGGTCACAAAGATAGTAATCAGTATACTGTGTGTATGGGGGGGGGGGGGGTGGGTACAGGGGATTGAACCCAGGGCCTTGTGCATGCGAGGCAGGCATTCTACCAACTGAGCTATATCCCAGCCCCAAGATAGTAATCAGTAAGCAGCAAAGCTGGAACAGGAACCAAGCTCTTCAATTCTTAGGCAGGGCTTCAGACACAGGCCCCTAAGCCAGTGCTGGGCAGATGTGGAGGGAGGAGGAAGAGGTCTTAGGGAGCTCCCATCCACCCTGGCTTAATTGCACACATAATCCATGTGGCCATAGAGCCAAACGAAGAGAAAGTGCGCCTGTACCTGCTTTGCCTCTTTTTTTTCTTAAAGGTAAACATCCACAGGTGCACATGCACAACATAATGCTATGAAGCCAGGTGCTGGCTTACCACAAACATAGATAGGGCCACATAACCACAGGGGCCTCTTCCTACCACCAACTCTAGTTGGCCCCTGGCCAGGGTCCCCAGAAACACAAGCTAGTTCTAGGCCACTGTGACAAAAGAACAAGGAATGACTTCCAGGAAGATGGATGGGAATAAAGTGTTTGAAGTGTTTGTTGAGTAAAGGACTTGGGACAGATGAAGGAGAATCAAGGCAGCAGGTGGGAGGATGTGATTCAATAGTGCCATTACCAATCAACTTCCTGGACAGTCCCAGAAACCCAGGAAGGGATATCATAGCAACCCTGTAGATTTTAGCACAGTAGTGCAAGTGGTATGTTCCTCAAGGTCAATGCTTGTCAAAAAATAATAACATAACTGCTTTATAGAAGACCCAAAAAAAGTATATTTTATTTACTAATATAGGAAAAAGGCTTGTGGTCACCCTACTCCCATTAAATAAGAAACTAACCTGGGCTGAAAGCCAAAAGCAGAACAAACAAAACTCTGTTCAAATCAACAACAGGATCCGCCCACTGAGAGAAACCCTCTCCTAGTTCCTAGCACTCACTACTACACCCATCACTGGGACACAAACTCACTATGGCCCATGACCCCTCCCTCCAGCTCTAGGACAAGCAAATCCAAAGCAAGAATTTGCCAATGATAGCTCATAATGTGCTCATTAGAGAAAAGCAACTGGTGATTATATTTATAAACAGCAAAAATACTACTAACAATCCAAAATTCACATGAAATACCAACCAAAACAGGTGAGGGACAAAATAAATCTTCATGCCAGACTTTGTTTTTTTTTAAAGATTGTTCCTCATTTAACTAAGGTGGGTGTGATCTGCTGGGAAGGCAGTGGATGATCCTGGAAACCTGAGAGGTTACTTAGACTTCAGGGAGGGACCATTAAGGGCAATCACAAGACAAATGGTAGCCTGCTTCTGCTGCTGGAGATCAAGGTCAAGGGGCAGATGTGATTTCACTGTCTGGGGACACAGGTGGCTCAGACCTGAGATCAGGACAAGGGTGGATAGATTCATGTGCCACTGCCAACTGTCCCTGATGTGTGGCAGACGCTCTTCACTTGCATGTTCAGTGACTCAGTGCATCCACCTAACCAGATGGGACACATCTCAATCCCATGACATCATCACCACCATTGGGGGCAGTCAAGTCCCTGTGATCATTCAAGCAAGAAAGGACAGTAGGGACTGAGCACCAGGAATGTTTCTCCAGGTTGAGAAGTATTCTGCAACACGTCAAAGATGTTCCCCCTGCTCAATGGGAAGACCAAGCCATCATGACTCTTGTGGCCATCTCTAAATGCCCACTGAATGGCTAGTGGCCATCTCAGATGACTGCACAAGGAATGATCTCCAAATTCGAACTGTCATATTTGTCATCTGGACAATGCCAAGCCCAGACGTGGGCAGCACTGAGAGAGATACCAGAGGTAAAGTCAGAGAAAGGCCTCTTCATTCATTTGCTAATGGTGGCCTTACCTCGTTTTATTATATCTCATTTTACTGCGCTTCACGGATATTGTGACACTTCCAAATTGAAGGTGTGGCAACTCTGCATACAACAAGTCTATGAGTAACATTTTTTCAACAGTTCAATGACTGTTACCACTTTTTAACAATAAGGGGTTTTTTTTAATATTTTTTAGATGTTGATGGACCTTTATTTTATTTATTTATATGCAGTGCTGAGAATCGAACCCAGTACCTCACACATGCTAGGCAAGCACTCTACCATTGAGCTACAACCCCAGCCCCACAAAAAAGGTGTTTTTAATTAAGTATATAAACTGTGTTCTTAAATAGAATGCTACTGCACACTCAGTAGACTAAAGTATAGGATAAACATAACTTTTATATGTACTAGGAAACCCAAATATTTCATGTGAATTTCTATGAGGATATTCTGAAATTGAACCCACAACACCCCAGAGGCACACCTGTATTAAAAGGGTGGTCTCAGCTAAGAGAGGCCCTGCACAGATGGGGTCTCTCCAGTTAAACCAGCAGCCTCAGGTGGACTTGAGCAGCTGTGTACAGGGAGCAGCCAGTCACCTGCAAGCTCCTAAGGGCAGGGACCCCACCCACTCTACCACCATCAAAATCTAGTGCCCAGTACAACTTCTAATCCAGAGAGCCCAGGGATGACTGAAGGACAAATGAGAAGGGAACAAAAAGAAGACCCCCATTGGAATACTCCCACCTATTCACTGACCTCGGACAAATGATCTCTCAAGAAGACAGATTCTCAAGAAGCACACAGAGGCTACAGTTCTCTATGCTCATACCACCCAGCATTCCCCAGACTTGTCCAGTTGTGGAAAATTATAATAAAAAATACACTAGCTGGGTGCAAGTGGTACACACCTATAATCCCAGCAACTGGGAGGCTGAGGCAGGAGGATTACAAGTTTAAGGACAGGCTCGGCAACTTAGTGAGACCCTGCCTCAAAATAAAAAATAAAAAGGGCTGGGGATATAATTCAATGGCAGAGCACCCCTGGATTAGATCCCCAGTATCACAAAAAAAAAAAAAAAAAAAAAAAAAATGAATGAATAAATAAACTAAAACAAACAAAGGGCTTGCTTAGCTTCCAGATTCCCAAATTCCTTCCTGGAGATGTTGATATTTTGGTCAGGGGCAGGGCCTGGGATCTGATAATTTTAACAAGTGCACCAGATCATTCTTAGGAACCTGAGAGTTTGAGAAATTCCACCTACCATTTCCAGCTTGCAGGAGGCTGCCTGCCTGGCTCACCCAATTCCCATCACCAGTGAGAGGAGGCTTCCAGATTCATCAGTCAGGCTGGTCTATTTTAAGCAACCACCTAAGGTGCAAGGTACCTGCTGTGTGGGGTTGGGTTTTACTTCCTTGCCCTGGGGATCCTCCCACCATAGGTTATAGCATCATCCCAAAAGTCCCTGGGGCTGTCACCAATTTCCACAGACACATACTCCCAGTCCCAGCTTCCAGGAGAACACTGAGCTCTCCAAACATTTTTGCCATTTTGCCACTGAGCCCTCTCATCCTTGCCCTCTGACCATCACTTTCCTCAGCTGCCCAACCAGACAGAGAGCAACTGAGAAACAAATGGGAGCATGAGGCTCCCAAGGAGGATCCAGAATTTGCTATACATGTATAAGTCCAACCCATCAGGGGAACAGAAAGCTGATCCTCTGGCCAGCTGGTAGCTCTGACTTAAGGAAATAAACCAAGTTTCCACACCTAGCCAGATCATGAAGGAAAGTCCCCCAGGGACCTGGCTTTGTCTACTGAGGACACTCTGCCAACACAGAAACACTGTGGTTCTCTGTCAGGGAGCAGCTAGATCCTGCAGGTTTCATACCTCCCAGAACTGCCAGGGCCCTCCCTGCCGACACACCTTCCAGATGGGAGCCACACACCCCTGCAACAAGGCCCAGACAGAGACTCATTTTGCGGGGAGTAGTAGGATGGGTGTGACCTAGATAAGGGGTCGGAGCTGAGATCCCTGAGCCACTGGGGCAAATACTTCTCATGGCACCTGTTTCCCCCTTAAAAGTGGGTTAATGATTCCTTATGCCCCTCCAAGTAAACCAACTGTAGAATATAATTAAGCTGATTTCTGCTAATGACAGGGGCCTAACCTAGTACCTCCCTTTGATTTTTATTTCTCCACCCACCACCCATCCACCTGCCCAAGGCCATGCAGTCCCACTTCTCCCTCAGGTCTGGTGGGAACAGCTGGAGTACAAACACTGAAACAAAACAAAAACTTTTACAGCACCAGTTTACGGTGTGTGGGCTGATTTAAAGACCTGGCAGATCTTCCTAAAGCCCAGGCATGGGGATGGGGGGTTGTGTCAAGGTCTGCCCAACCAGCCAGCCTGACCCGAGCCAGGAGAGCCTCCTCTCTTGCCCCCTTCCCCTCCATCCCTTCCACCCCCAATCTTGCCCAGAGTTAGCACTTGATTGTTTTGCAGTGCTGGGGATGGAGCCCAGGGCATGTAAATCTGTTGATTGATGACTGGTTCGTAGATTGATTGAAGGACTTCTCCCACCATGTTTAGATCTAGGTAGCCTCCCAGGGCAGGTTGGAATTATCCTGGAGGTTCCAGGCACCAGGACAGTTTCCAAGCCTGTGTCCCAAAGTACTCTCCTTATCCTGGAAAAAGGTAGAATGTTCTATCCCCACTGAGGAGCTCTGCTGACAGCCCCCCTCCAGGGCTCTCTGGTATCAGAAGTGGCTGGGCCACCATTCCACTCTGGACTCTGCCTGGTCTCTTCCTCTCCTGTCCCTGCCTCTGCAATACACACACATATGCACACCACCACCACCACCAGGACACATCCTCTTTTGGAAATTCCAACCAAAGAATTCTATCTCAGGCTCTCAGAAGAGCCTATACCAAGTTCGCACAAGTCTCCTTATTTGCAGAAGCCCTTCCCAGCCCAGCCACCTTCCTCCTGCACAGCTTCAGCCAAACACCAAATCCTCTGGACACCAAACAAGAGGAGTGAGGGTGTGGCCAGTAGCATGTTACTTCCTTTCTTTTCACTGAACCCACAATCTGATTCCATGGCTCAGTGCATTCTTCACTGTTGAAACTTTTATCAAGATAATCGTAGATTACCTTGAAGTTGTAAGAAATAATACGAGAGCTCCTCTGTACATTCTACCCAGTTTTCCCCAATGGTAACACCTCATAAAACCATATGATCATACCACAACATTGATATAACCTAGGATAATATTCAGACAGCTTGTCTTACTTATATTTGCTCTTATGTGTGTAATGAGTTCCACAGAATTTAATCACTTGTACAAGCTCCTATAGCCACTATCACAGTCAAGCTTGTGAGCAGGTCCAGCACCAGGTTCCCCCTGTTGCCTTTTGCAACTATATTCACCTCCCTCCCATCTCCCATCCCCCTCAGACCCCCAAACCACTAATCCATCCTCTCACTCATTTAAAAAATTTCATATAAATAAATCAGCATATAGGATTTAAGGACTATTGCCTTTTTTCACTGTAAAAAGCTGTAAAAAGTTCCCTGGTGACTCATTTAAGCTATGACATCTATCAGTAGATTAGACAATGTTCTTTTTCATGGTTGAGGAGTATTCTGTGACGTGCAGGTACCCAATTTCTTTCTGCTTTGGGAGACCCAGGGATCTGCAGAAGTTAGTGGAAAAGTCCTAATCTACGTGTAGTCTCTGAGAATTGACTGGATTCTGAAATACCTATTGCTCCCAGTCCCCTAATTGAGCTATATAAGATGTTGGAGTGAAATGATGGAATAGGCAAATAAGAAAACCCCTGACCCCAGGAGAGAACAGGGGAGACCCTTGGGTCCATAATTGCAAAGCAGAATTTCTGGTGGTAAATTTCTGGAAGTAAAAAGAGAGGAGCAAGGCGAAAACTTCAAGGCTCTTGGAACCCAATGCTTACAGCAGGACAGATTTTAGAGAGCAGCTCACCTCTCATCTTCCTGGGGCCATCCTTCATAGGGGAAATAGTAGTTTCACTGAGCATCAATATTAGCAAGTTCTGCTTCCCCGGAGTGTGGCATTGCAATGACCGCGGCACTAGTCAGCATTGCAACAGAACCAGTCTAATTTCTCCATCTCAGGGCAGCAGCAGAAATACTCCACATTAGTGCTAAAGCTCTCTCTTGATCTGGTTAACCATGATCAATTCCTCTGATTGTTTATACAAAATGTTTTCTAAACTTTTGGCTATCTGGTTTAACCTCACTGTTAGTCATATTTCCATGAACACAACTACCTTAGTCCCTGGAATTCAACAGCATAACTCCACGAAGTCTGACCCACATGACTTCCAAAGTATCTGTTCATCAGTAACCCACCTCATCCAGACAAGTAGCACGTGCAGCAATAAAATGAAAATAAGAACAAATGATATATCCACTTGATAAAAGCTTATGCAGCAAAGATGGTTTTCTTTCTTTTTTTTTTTTTAGCTGTAGTTATGTGGTGCTGAGGATCAAACCCAGGGCCCCGTACTTGCTAGGCAAGCATGCTACCCCTGAGCCACAACCCCAGCCCTCAAAGATGGTTTTCAAAGAGTAGGTAGTTAACATGAAAGTACTAAGATAGACTGAAAAAATCCAAAAAGTACAGTTGTCCATCATATCCACTGGAAGACTATTTCCAGGACCCCATAAGATGCCAAAATCTACAGATGCTCAAGTCCCTTATATAAAATGATATAGTACTGCATATAACCTATACACATTCTCCCTTATACTATAAATCATCTCAGAATACTAATAATGTGAATACTATGTAAATAGTTGGTATACTGTATTGCTCAGGAAATAAATACAGGAAAAAAAATCTGTATGTGTTCAATATAAACACATCTCTTTTCCAAACATTTCCAATAGGTGGTTGGTTGAATTCATAAATGCAGTATGCAGATATTGAGCGCCAACTTTATATGGCTACTTCCCACCATTCAGTTTATGGGGTATCTCTTCTTAGATGAGGAAGGGGAAGAGAAAGACTTGTGTCTTTGCTCAATAATCCCAGCATGGATTAAGATATATTTTTTTAATATTTATGTTTTAGTTGTAGATGGACACAATACCTCTATTTTGTTTATTTATTTTTATGTGATGCTGAGGATCGAACCCAGGACCCTGCATGTGTGGCAAGCGCTCTTCCACTGAGCCACAACCCCAGCCCAGATTAAGATATTTAATATATGATTGATGAATCAATTAGTCAGAATCATGTCTTACCTACAGAATGGTATTATACTATGATTTCATTTGGAAAAGAATATATGTGTGTGTGTGTGTGTATGTGTGTGTGTGTGTGTGTGTGTGTGTGTGTGTGTATATATATATATATATATATATATATATATTAATGTCTTCATTGACATTAGTATAGGCATAGAAGACTTGTGGGAAAGTATCAGTGAAACTATTTGCATGAGTCAGCTTTCTGTTACTGTAACACAATACCTAAGATAATCAACTTATAAAAAGGAAAAGTTTATTTTGGCTCACAGTTTTGTAGGCTGCAGTGCATGACCAATCAGCATGCTTGTTTTGGGCCTGTGTTGGCACATCATGATGGATATGAGTGACAGAGCAAAGCCATTCACCTCATGGTGGGGACATGAAAAAGCAAGAAAGACTGGGGTCCCAAAATCCCCTTTAAGGGCATGTCCCCAGTGACCCAAAAACCTCCCACTAGGCTGCACCTCTTTAAGTTTCCACCATCTCCAATGGGCCTTTGGGACACTTAAGATCCAAACTACAGCTCTGTTTACAGGGATTAAAATCTAGAAAGAATTTGGAAGAATTTTGCTTTCTAGCTATACAATTCTACATTGTTTGATTAAAAAAATCTTAATTTTTCTAATGAAAAATAAACAAACATTTTTTAGGAAACAGGCATAGGCAACAGAAAACTGTCACAATGCCTATGCATGGGCACTGTCCTCCATTTCTAAAATTCTTACTACTTGCCTTCATTGGCCAGATATTCTTTGACTATATATGTGTGTATTCAATAAATTATAGTATATTAGCCTTTTAATAATATTACAGGTATGACCAAATAAAACTGTAGGGGAGAAAAACTTAGTTTAGATTTTGGGCAGCCACATTACAAGCGTGGCCTTTCCTGTGATTACTGTCAACTCTAAATTCTGGATCTCATGTGCTGGAGTCAACCATTTCCTCAAGGGTGACCACAGGAGGGAGGTGTTTCTGTTCCTGGCACTGAAGGTGGTGTGGTATGTGCAGCTCTTACTCCTAACCCAGAAGGACATGTTCTGCTCGTGGCAGCCTCTCATTCCGACTGTCCAGCTCTTTTCTGACTCATAATTAAATCATCCAGGTATCGACCTTTCCCTCCCAGCTGGGTGTCATCCATAACAGCTAATAGGCAAGAGCCCCAAGACCTCATCTGAGTTGTCACTAAAAAGGAAATGGCCCAGAACCCAGGTGGGAGACCACACCCAGAGGGACCTTCTTAAATGCAACTGCACGATCAGACATAATACTACCAGATCTCAGGATTCCCCAGTCCTCCAGCATGTCTAATAGACAGACTGACAGGCCATCCCCAGAACACAGAGGGTATGTGCACAACTACAACACACTAGACAAAGCACACACACCTATGTAGAACAAGGAACAAGAGATGGGAACCTGACGACATGTTGGCTTGGGTAGGTGAATTATTTTATCAGTTTAAATTTTTAATGATATTTAATCATGTGCGTGATAGTCAAAGCTATGTGTTATTTAAAGCATTGTTGGAATCATACCTCCAGCTTAGTGAGCTCCTGGTCTACCAGCTAAGTAACCTCATCAAAAGGGAAACTAGACAAGTTTGAAGTGAGACGATTTGGTGCACTTGTGTTGGCGCCTGGTGATCACTACTTCTTTTTTTATGTGCTCACAACTCGATAATGATGTGTTCTGGGGCTTTGCTAGGGATGTGCGTCAATCACCAACATCTTTGGGATACAATTTTATGATAGCATTTGTGGTTAAGATCATAGGCTTTGAAGTTGCACAGATCAGGTTTAAATTCTTGCTCTAATTCTTACTGTCTTTGGGACACTTACACAAGCCCTTTGATTCTCAGTATTCTCATCTGTGAACTAGGCATTTTCCTTCTTATAGCTGCTACAAGGAGCAAGTGAGAACTGAAGTGCACATATTTAGTGAAGGGTAGAAATGACTGTCATATTTTTCTTAACCTTCTTCCCACCACCATCATCATTACCACCAACAGCATCTCAGAATTATCCATGTGGGCCAAAAGAGATGAAGGACCCAAGCTTTACAACAGTTAGTCAACTATCATAAGGATTCTGGGGAAAACCCAATATAGCACTAAGCCCAGACAAAATGGGCAAATACGGAAAGAATGAGCACCCAAGACAGAATTTTTAGTTGGGCCCTGCTTCTAGAAAAGTTCTTAATATAAAAAAAGCTTGCAATAAAGAATTACTATCCACAGACTCTAAGCCATAAGCAAACACCCTTTTCACCACTGCCAATTAGTGTGGAAACTCTCTTGAAAAGCCAAGAAGTTTTTATTCTCATTTCCACACTATCAAACAGCTTTCATAACTTAGCCCCAGGCATCTCAGAAACATCCCCAAAAAAGAAATCTAGTTTCTTAACCATATCAAATGAACTCTTATCCTTAGTAATCCATCCCTTCTTGTGCCTATTGGGCTGACAGACATGTTTTGTATGTTAAAGTCCAAGTACAATAGAGCAGAGGCAGACAAGCTGGGTCCCAACCTAGACCCCACTTCTGTTTTGCTCTGTGACCTTGTGCAAGTTAATTAGACTCCATTTTCCTCACCTGTAAAAAGATGATAATGATAATAATAATAATAATAATAATAATAATAATAGCAGTCAACATGCCATATCCCCTGGTACTCATTAGAGCATTCAACCAATTGAGAACCAAAAATATTTTTTAAATTGCATCAGAACTGAACAGGTGCAGATTTTTCTTATCATTACTCCCTAAACAATATAATGCAACAACTATTTACATTGCATCAGGGATTATAAGTGACCTAAAGATGATTTAAAGCATACTGGAGGATGTGCACAGAATTTTTGCACATAGAATCATGTGTGATTAACATTTCAGTCAACAACAGACCACAGATTCAACTGTATACGCCATCTAGCCTAGGTATGTGGTAGTTACACTATGGGGGTTTGTGTATGAACACTCTATGGTGTTTGCACACATCAATCACCTACCCACAAAGTTCTCAGAATATATCCCTCATAAGCAATGCATGACTGTCTATGTTACATTATATAATGGCACTTCAGATTTTGGTGTCCACCAGGGATTCTGGCACCAATCCCCCTCAGATAGTGAGAGACAATATTACTACTTCTAAGGGGCATAGCTAACACATCCATGCTCATAAATGCTAGTGTCATTACAAGTGCTCCAGATGCTCCAGTAGCTGTGTGCACAGTATCAGGAAAAATATCTCATCTTTGGAACTTAGGCTACCTGGGGACCCTGTCACATTCTCCCTCCCCTTCCAAGAACAGACTTCCTGTCTTAGGAGAGAACCACGCCAACAGCCTGGGAAGAACCACAGAGAGAAGCCAGGGGAACTGCAGGACCACAGCATTCTGAGGGACAGAGGCCACTGGCCACAGAGGCTAGGGGTGAGGGAGCCTCAGTTGTTTCTCCTTCTACAGCCTGTGATGACAAGACACCCAAGCCGCTGCTTTGGCTCTGAGCAGAACCACCATTTGATGAGGTCCACTGGTAGCAAACAACTTGGGTATCTTACCCAAAGAAGCTTGCTATCAAACTAGGATGGTCTCTTATGCTTCAGTTTTCCAGACTCTTAAATGAGGGCTATGAATTTCCAGACATTCCCAGGACCATGGTAGAGGGAAGCACTCTGGAAAGGACAGGTTTCCCCTCCAAGGCTAGGATCTATGAATCCCTCCCTACAAGCACTTCCAGATTCCCTCTGCTCACTGCCTCCACTACAGTTCCCCTCACTCTCCACCCCACCCCAGCCTCAGCAACTTGGCAAGGCCCTCAGCAACTTAGCAAGACCCTGTCTCAAAATTTAAAATACTAAAATTAAAAAAGGCTGGGGATGTGGCTCAGTGGTTAAGCATCCCTGGGTTCAAACACCAGTATCAAAAAAAAAAAAAAAAAAAAACCTGGGATTCTCAGCCTCCTGACTTGCATCCCACTATTATATCAACTTCCTGTTCATCCCTCAGCTTTCCAACTCCAAAACTCAAACTATATGATTTGAATACTGTGCAAAAACTTACACACAACTTTCATGTAAAGTATCCCTTTGAATACTTGCAACCTGCACATATGCATCATTCCATTTTATAGCCACAAGAAACTGAGACTTAGAGAAATTAAGTAACATTTCTGAGATCATATGGCTAGGCAGGGCCCCGGCTCCATGTAGCACTCTACTGCCACCAGATCACAAACACTTCCAGCTTGGGTTACACAGATGCTCTCTTGATGCTCCTAAGGGCTTGTCCAGAATCTAGTACTCATGACACTGAATATAACTCCATTATCCCATACCACACAAGGGGGCCCTGAAGGCAGGCACTGTGTGACTGGCAGGGACTGTGTCACTTCTATTTCCCAGTGCATGCTCAGATAGTGGGTACCTAACTAATAAATAAGTGTCTCTTATGTCAATGAAAGACTTAATGAATGGGTGAATGTTTGACCAATTGATAAACAGATGACCCTAAAAAGCCAGGGCTGTACAGACTAGCCCCCCACCCCAAACACCTGATTTTGACCTCACAGAATCCGATTCCCCAAAGCCAGTCTCCCATATGGCTAGGGGACACTGAATCTTGCTTATGAAAATTAAGACCTGATTGTATATGAATATGTCCAAACAGCTTCATAGTCACCACCAAATATTCAACAGGGACCTAGCAACTCAGTGAGGCGGGCTTCTCAGTTCTCCTTAATATTGCCTTAACAACTGGCACCTGCACACCTGCTCCCACACAGGCAGGGCCCACACAATCCCCAGACACAGTACAGGCAACAGGGCCTTAGAGCCACAGAGAATATTACAATGCCACATAGCACAGCAGGGCCACTTCCCACTTGATGGGAGCAGCGGGGGTGGGGCAGGGGCCTTAGGTCATCAGCCTTAGGAAGAAGGCAGCCAAGATCCAAGTATACTACCAACCAGGATCCAGAAATGGAAGTAGCTCAGGAATGTGAAACCCAAAAGCAACAGTGCTCCTGGGACCCAGCATGACCTGATGACACAAAGAACAAACCCAGGGGAGAGCAGCCCCACTTCCTGGTCAGATAATGTGCCAAGGCAGACCCCAGCCACAAACAATTCCAGGTGATCCCAGGGAGTGAGATTTCAGGTGAGGCTTGGGATGGGAAGAATATAAGAAAACTTTCAGAAGAAATGAAAACAAGCTTTGGCTACTTCCTTCCAGAAACACTGCCCCCATCTAACCTTCTGCACATGTCTCTTAGCATTGCTCCCCCAGGCTGTAAGTTCCTTCCACGAACAACCACACAGTATTGGTCTTTGAGAGCCAGCCCCTCAGCAGTACTTGGCCTAGAACTACGTACAGAGTTGGTTGAGTGGAGCTCTGCAAAAGGAAGACAAAGAGTGAGTCACAGGAAGGAAACAGCAGAATCAAAAGTGGAAGGAGCAACCCAATGGCATGGAGAATGGATAAGCCTCACAGGAGAAAATGAGCAGGAACCAAAGGAAAAGAAAATGAGGTGACCAGACAAGTCCAGCAACCCAGGGAAGAGTGGGAAGTTAGACCCAGTTTGGTCCCCATCAGGGGAAGATGCTGTGCCCTCCAGGAAATGGCCCAGGGAGTAAGTTGGACTCAGACTCCAGGAAGATCCACTTTCCCAGTGTCAGCAGGAAAGTCGCAGAAAGGGAAGACAGAAAGGGTAAACATGGAAGGAGGGGGAAAAAACAGCCCTGAAATAATAAACACCAAATAGTAGGCTCTCTGCTGAGGCAGGAGTCTAGAGCCTCAAGTAGGTAATTATTAAGGATTCACAAACACCCCAATTACAGAAAGGAAGAGAAGGCAGGAACAGGTCAATCTGCTCCACAGCAGGGCAGAGGCACAACCAGAAGCTCGAGTCTTTGGGGGCGAAAAGTGGAGAGAACAACACTGCCCAGCCTCAGTTGGTATGTGTGGTGGGGGCACCCACAACAGCCCAGGAATCTTGTGTTCTGCAAGCTCCCTAAGTCAGGATGCTGCTTGAAGAAAAGGAATCAATTTGAGATGGCTCCAAAATCTGGCCTCAGTGGTAGGGTGCTGGCCTGGCATGCCTGAGGCACTGGGTTCGATCCTCAGCACCACATAAAAATTTTTAAAAAGGCATGTGTCCACCTTCAACTGAAAAAAAAAAAAATACATATAAAAAAAAATCTGACCTGTCATAGAAGCCAGGAACAATGGGGCTGGGGACAAAGGAATAAATCTCTCTCACAAAACAAACCTACCTCTCAGTACCCATTCAGGGCCTTCCAAGAAATGTGAGGTCCTGCTGGGGTCCTCTCTTCGGAGAGGGAGTTCTGGCTGCTAGTCCTGCCTAGGCACTGCCACCTAGGTGTGTCCTTCAATAAAGTGACTAACACCCCCTTCCCGGACTCTGTATATTAAATGTAATGTTTTTGAGATCTTTCAAAAGATCTCGCTTCTGTTCTTCCTGTCAAAGAAAAGCTTCCTGATTCAGTATCTTCCAAAAGATTCAAGCACGTGCTCCCACATCCCTACCCAGTCACCTTCCCAAAGGGCTCCATTCCTTTTTGGAGAAGCCCAGGCAAAACTAACACTGGAGACCCGCGCTCCACCCTCTATATCACGGAAAGCTCTAAGTCTCCCAATTACTCTCAGCAAAGGTCCCAAAGTGCTTTTGATCAAGGGGGAAAAAAAATCCTGCAAAGGCCAAAGATAGTCAAATCTCCAAGTCCCCCGAAACCTCCTTTCCTTCGCCCAAATCATCTTACTCCCTGCGTCCGCGCCCTGGCTCCCCACAGATGTATATTAATAATCCAAAGGTAATGGAGGGACGGATACGGAGCTCCTCTTTTCAAGTCAGGGAAAGGACCGAGAGGGAAGTAAGACGGAGGGGGTGATTCAGTGCTTCCAGGCCCTCCACGGTGGCCAGCGCACCGCAGCTCTGGTACCAAAGGTACGGTCAGCCCCGCCCGGCCGCCGGCGGACAGGTACCCGCCGAACAGGAAATTCCACCTGTGCGCCCAGCGACCGGGCCACCAACGGGCAATGGAGAGGAGCTTGGCCGAGACTAAGCGCCGTGCGCAGGACACTGGGGCTCGTGGGGCCGAATCCTCAGCGCCCAGCCCACCCAGGACCCCGGTCCTCGCCCACCTCCTGCCGCGAGTTGTACTTGAATCCCATGCCGAAGTCCTTTGGATCCCCTCCGGCCTTGTGGGTTCGATCGCTCTTCATGGTCTCGGTGGCGGGCCTTGGGTCTCAGAGACGTGATCCCTGCAGGCAGCCGACTCCCATGGCCCGCGGGCCGCGGGGGAGACGGGGAGCTCAGGGCGCAGGTAAGGCCAAGTTCCGGGGCAGGCCCAGCGCGCCCGGCCGGCGGCGGCGGCGGCTCTCACTCTCGCTCTCGCTCTCATTCTTCCTGGCCCGCGCAGGTAGTTTCAGGGTGTGGCTTTCAGGGTCTGCCCCGCCCCGCCAGCCCGCGCACCTGTCTCCTGCCCGCCGCCGCGTCTTCGGGCTCCGCCTCTGGTCACGCCTTCCAAGGAAAGCTCCTCCCCTCTGTAAAGGCGGAGAGGAGTTAAGGGTTAACCCTCCTCCAGTTAAGGGAGAGGGGATGTCCAGACTAGATCAGAGATCAGTAAGGACCTAACAACAACCAAGTTCATTCAATCTCTCTTCCTGTACTGCAAAAGTGCACTTTCTATGGAACGGAGAGCTTCTTTAGCTATGTTCTTTTTTGTTTGTTTGTTTGATTGGTTGGTTGGTTGGTTGGTTGGTTTTGGTTTTGGTTTGGTTTGGTTTTTTTCCCTCTTTATTTTCTTTTTATGTAATTATTTAATTTTTTTTTTTTTTTTTTTTTTTTTTTTGGTACTGGGCGCTCTAGCACTGTGCTACATCCCCAGCACTTTTTATTTTTTTTATTTTGAGGCACAGTCTTACTAAGTTGCTGAGGCTGACCTCCAAGTTGTGATCCTCCTGCCTCTGCCTTCCAAGTGGCTGGAATTACAAGTGTGCACCTCTGTGCTGGGTGCACACAATCTGGCTCTTTGATGCCAACCATCGTTTCTCTACTGCCATCATGCAACTTCAGTCTCCATGGGATCTTTTACTTTAGTTGCTGTGACCTGCCAGCCATTAATTCAGAAAGCTGTCAAGGGCAATGAGGGATGGAGAAAAGACGAACAGACACACACACAAAGAGGCAAAGTTAGGGCTCAGTGGTTCTTCATCCCCTGATGAGGATGAAAGACCCAAACTAGCTCGGCACGTTTATTATATAGATTTATAATCTTTATCTCACAAAAGGATTTTTTGTGAGAAACTTTCTTCAAAGCATGCAGGATGGAGGACAAATTCTGGGCAGCCCAATTATAATCATCAACTTGTGCTCATAATTATTTAACCCTGGCAGCTGGTGTCTGAACTCAGGGTCAAGAATGATAGTCTTGTGGCCTACACAGAACCTCCTTTGAACAGGGCGTCACCGCAGCAACCGGGCAGTCTCAACTCCTGCCTTTGCACAAGGAGTTTCCAGCGCAGGTGCACTCCTGTCGCCAGACAGAGACACTTAGTCACCTTGCTACAACACGGTGTCTCAGTTACATCTTCAAAACCAAAAATCATATCCACTGTGTGACCCAGCCTCCCTTCCATGCCACTAACTTTTTTTTCTTCCTGGTGGTCAGTAGCAACCTCTTTTTTGAGGTTGGGAGGCACTTGACGGGTTCTGTGCCCATCTCCTTCTGTACATGTTATCCATTTGCTGCATTGGATACGGACTATCCTTTCTTCAAATGTTTGCCTTTCCTGGATTCTTGTCTTATCTTTTAGCCCCTAGATGTCAGGGTTTCCAAAATTCTCTCTTCAGCCTCCTCCCTTTTTTCTCTCTTGGCAATTCATCTAATCTCCTGGCTTCAGAGAGGGAAACCTGCCTTCCTAGAAGAGACATCACCAAGGAGTTGTCACTTTGCCTTAGCAATCACCAGGGAATTTCTCCACCAGTGTTCTACATGAGTAATAGAGTTGACCACTGTTACACAGTCAATCAATATTATTGAGCACATACACTGTCCTAGGTACTAGGCAACAAGAGTGAACAAAATAAAGGCCCCTGGTTTGAAATTAACAAGCCCAAAAGGGACTTCCCCAAATTGTCCATCTTTCACTGTTTTCTCTAATCATAATACAATCATTCTTCCTGGGCTCAAAATTCTAAAATTATCTTTGACTCTCCACTTACCTTACATCTCATATCCAGTTAGTTCTAAATCTGGCCAAGGCTTTCTTTAATATGTATGTATACATAGTCCTTCTTTTGTCTCCATTTAATCAATCTATTCAAGCCCTCACCACTCTTTGCCTGGTTTCCTGTAAGAGGCAAAGGGATTTTTCTGCCTCCGGTGTGCCACCATGGGATCTCTCCTACACAAAGCAGTCAGGCTAACTTTCTAAAACCACAGCTTCTTTAAAGCCTGGGGTGTCTTTTGGACCAAAGCCAATCTCCTAGCCTAGCTTCCATGCTCTGATCCATCCTCCTTTGCAACCATGCCTGCCAGCATTGTTATTTGGACCTATTATAGTTTGAATATGAGACATCCCCAAACACCTCCTGTATTAATTCAGGAATATTTGGAGGTGAATTGATTAGATTATGGGAGCTGTAACCTAATCAGTCCATCCTAGTTTGAATGGACTGACTGGGTGGTAACGGTATACAGGTGGGGTGAGGTTGGAAGAGGTGGCCACTGGCAGGGGGATGCCCTGGAAATGTTCACTGTCCCTGTATCTCCTCCACTTCCTCTCTCCGCCTTCTGACAGCCATGAATGGAGCAGCACTCTTCCACCATGCCCTCCCACCATGATGTTCTGCCTCACCTTGGACCCAGAGCAATGAATTCAGCTGAATATGGAAACAAAGTTCCCCTCGTCTAAGTTGTTCTTGCCTAGTATTTTGGTCATGGTGAAGGAAAGCTCACTACACAGGACCATTTCTTTTCAGCCACATTTTCTGACCTTTGCACCTTTCCCAAAGCTTCTCATCCAGTAGAAAGCGCCTCTTTACTCCTCTATATCTTGAGTCCAAAGTCACCAATGGGAGTTACTAGCACTGTTCACTAAGTGTTTTTACCCCTCTGCCTTCTGAGCAGAGGCCAGAGCTATACGCCCTCCCTTTTGATGGTAAGTTTGGCCATATGGGTAGCTGAAACCAAAAAAAAAAAAAAAGTGAATTAAAAGAAATGGTACCCATGACTTTCACATAGGAACACAGGAGACAGTAGTCAGCCCTTATGCTCTTTTCTGAGACAAAATCTCTGTCATCACCTTAAGGCAATGATAAATGTTTAAGAAGGTAGATATGTTTAACGTGATTTAAGCATTACACAATGTATACATGTATCAGTTGGGGGCTGGGGTTGTGGCTCAGTGGTAGAGCACTTGCATGGTATGTGCAAGGCACTGGGTTTGATTCTTAGCACCATAAATAAATAAATAAATAAATAAAAATAAAGGTTCATCCACAACTAAAAAAAATTAATTAAAAAACACCATGTGGTTCCCCATAAATATGTATAATCTTTATGTTTTATGTAGTTTAAAAATAAATTTTGAAGTAATTTAAATGAAATATAATTTTAAAATAAAATTACATTTAAAAAACAATACAACCTTTATCAGCTTGTGATCCCAAGTGGTCACAATGTACAGAGATCCTGCCAGGTATACTGGCTATGTGGCATGAGTGATAATGGCTTTGGGACATTAAACCCTGGGAGTTGATGGTTGTTTGTTACAGCTACAAACATAGCCTATCCTGAGTGATTTACAAACCTCCACCAAGAGATTTCTTCCTTCCTTCCTTCTAAACCAGGACTAGGTGTGTTTGTACCTCTATTATGGCATTATCACCTCTTCATTACATTTCTGTTTCTTATTGACCTTTGAGTCCTCAGAGTCTAGCACAATAAATTGTGTCCATTGAATAAATAGGAAAATATATCTGTAAACTTCCATCATATAAAGCTCTCCAAAGTCAAAATAGAAGATATCAAAAAATAGTTTCCTACTTTGGATTACCAAAGGTACAACACTGACAATTAGTGCATGACTGGAAGTAAGCCATAGATGGGATGGCACTCATGGCTCTCAGACCTGCTATTCTGCTTTAAAAAGAGTGATTCATATTGTATCCCAGGGTTTCTGGAGCTTCATGTTTATCTAGAGCTAAACAAATGTCTGGCCCATAGAAGGCATTCATGCATTCATTTGAAAGCAATGCACCTGTGATGTGTTTGCTGCAAATGTAGATGAAGAGAGAGGAGCCCAGAAGACCCTTCCCTAGAATCGTTATGTCATGGCAATTTATCTTATTACATTAAACCCACTTTTTAAAAATTCTCATTATCTTATCTCAGTGCTTTTGTTCCTAAATTTTCCATGAAGGAGCCTAAGAACAGTCTTGCATCCTCAGCAATTTAGCAAAACCCTGTCTCAAAAAAAAAAAAAAAGCTAAAAAGGGCTAGTTATGTGGCTCAGTGGTAAAGCATCCCTGGGTTCAATCCCTAGTACCTAAATAAATAAATAAATAAATAAAACATCATATCTGTGATCATATTCCTAGACATAATCAATCTCTTCTTTCCAAAATTGCTACATATCTTATAAAATAGTGGATTTTTATTTTCCTGCTACACATAAGGGCTTTCAAAATGTCGTTGCACAATAAGTGACAATAATTCATGAAGCTGAGTATGGGAATGTTAAGCCCCTGCGCAGGCTGTGTGCTGTTGGGTTTCTTCACTAACAATATAGAAACAAAAGCATATTGTAATTTTATGAGAATTGAACTAAATGAGTTTCACATATTAACAAATGGCCACACTGCTTTCTCTGTCATGTGCACAGGTGCGCTCGGTAAGTTGACATAACACAGGGATGCTAGGGAAAGGTCTTGGTGGACCTCTCTCTCTATTCTCTGGATTTGCTAGTAGAGGCATTGCATGTGCATTGCTTTCAGATGATTGCATGAGTGCCTTCTATGTGCAAGACATTTCTTTAGCCCTAGATAAAACTAAGCTCTAGGAACCTGGGACACAACATGAGTCACTCCTTTTAGAACAGAGTAGCAGCTTTGAGATCCTGAAGTGTCATCTCCTTTATATTATTTTGGATTTGGTCATCTCAATAAACGGGCTTCATCACCCATTCAATTAACTAATTCTAGAACACATCACTGGCTCTTTTCCTTATTCCACCCAACCATAAACAACAAACACACAAACAAATCACCAATCTATCAGTTCTAACTCCACATTATGTTTGAAATCTATCTACTTTTTCTCTTGCCTTACATTCCTCTATTCCAGAACACCATCATCTCCTCCCTGGACCACACATAGCCTCTGGAAGCTCTCATTCACCCAGTTTGCTCCACTCCAATTCATTTGTTTGTTTTGAGGTGCTGGGGATAAAAACCCAGGACCTCTTGGATGCTAGGCAAGAACTCTACCACTGAGCTACACTGCCAGCCCAACTGTAATCTGTTGGGATTACAGTGAATGACCAAGTGTGCCCCGTCACTCTGCTCTCAAAACCACAATTCCCAAAGGCAGGAATTCAAACCTGTTAGTTTCCCCAGAACTCGCTTGATAAGTCTTCGCAAAATTATTAAAAACTCAAATGAATAAGTAAAATGTAAGTAAATATTTTCTACTGATAATTATTATTAAAAATGTAGTGCAAATATGAAGAAAGCATAAGATAACTATTGTATACAACCTACTGGATTATTACATGGCAACACTCTTCTTATGGCCAACTGTAAGAGAAAATATAGGTTGAGTTTCCTTTATAGGAAATATTTGAGATCAGAAGTAATTTGGATTTCAGATTTTCTCCTATTTTGGAATGTTTGCATATACATAATGAGAATATTGGAATGGGACTCAAGTCTAAACATCTCATTTATTTTTGTTTCATGTATACATTATACACATAGCCAAAGTTAATTTCATACACTATTTTTGTGTGCTTGCATTTTGACTGTGATCTATCACTGGTGTGGAATTTTCCACTTGTGGCATCATGTTGGTACTCAAAACGTTTCATATTTTGGAATTTCAAATTAGGGATGTTCAAACTGTAGAAACTTGTCAACCCTCTCTCACCCTAAACCTCCCCATGACTGTCCCCAAAGCAATCATTACCCTCCCCAGTAAGAGAAACCACTATGGTAAATACTTATTTGTTTTTCTTTATACAGTTTTATCATCCAGGTCTGGCTCTCTGCCCATTAAAATTTACCTTTGAGGGGCTGGGGATGTGGCTCAAGTGGTAGCGCGCTTGCCTGGCATGCGTGTGGCCCGGGTTCGATCCTCAGCACCACATACCAACAAAGATGTTGTGTCCGCCGAGAACTAAAAATAAATAAATATTAAAAAAAAAAAAAAATTTACCTTTGACCTGTTTTGTTTTTCTGCAGTGCTGGGGATCAAGCACAGGGGCTCATACACATAAGGCAAGTATTCTACCACTGAATTACACTCCCAATCCTAGCATGATTTTTGTTTCTTTCATTCTATCTTAAATGGTTTTTAGTTCTCTTAATCTTTTTGACCCTCCCTTTACAGTGTATTTTCTGAACACTCCAGGTCATTTGTTCTATAGACTTTGCCATAGTCAGAATTTTGCTGATTGTATTCTCATGGAGGAGTCTATCTGTGGGCTCCCTGGCTCTTTGTATTCCCTGAAAACTATTGTATCTGGAGTTTTCGTTGAATAAAAGTTTGCTTTCTTTTTGGAGAAAATTTACTTCAAAGTGGGTAATGTCTTCAACAGGAGACACATGTCTAACTATCCCTTAGTTTGTATTGCAAGCTGTCTGCCTGAATTCTAAATTCATTAGGAAATGGGAAGTCTAATAGTTTCTCATTTTCTGTTTATTTACTTGCTGGAATACTTCCAGAAAGTGAGATATCTTATTAACTATTTGGTTACACAATGTTAATATTAGTGAAGGAAAGGAAGGATAAATATCTGAATCTTTCCCTTCATTTAGCTAGTTTACAATAATTAATTCCCTAACATCTTCCAAAGGTATTGGTCAGCTTTCCATTTCTGTAACAAGGTACCAGAGATAATCAATTTAAAAAGAAGAAAGATCTATTTTGACTCATAGTTTCAGGGATTTCAGTCCATGGTTAGTTGATCATGTTGCTTTTGGGCTTGTGGAGAGAGAGCACATCATGAAGAGGAACACCGGTAACCCACAGTAGAGCAAAGTTACTCAACTCATGGTCAGAAATGAAAGAGGAAGAGACAGGGATCCCACAATCCCCTTAAAGGGCATGCCTTCAATAACTGGAAGATCTCCCACTAGGCTCACCTCTTAGAGTTTCCACCATGTCCCAATAGCGCCCAGCGAGAGATCACGCCTTCAACATATGGGCCTTTGGGGTCACTTAAGATACCAGCAATAAGAACTCATAAATAAATTCAGCAAAGTAGCAGGACATAAAATTAACACCCCTAAATCAACTGTGCTCCTATACATCAGTGATGAATCAACTGAAAGAGAAATTAGGAAAACTATCCCATTCACAATAGCCTCAAAGAAAATAAAATATTTGGAAATCAATCTAACAAAAGAGGTAAAAGAACTCTACACAGAAAACTAAACAAAGAAATTGAAGAAAACCTTAGAAGATGGATAGTTTTTGTTCATGGATGTTCATCCATGTTCTTGGATAGGCAGAATTAATATTGTCAAATTGGCCAAACTACCAAAAGAGCTATACAGATTTAATGCAATTCCTATTAAAATTCCAATGACATTCTTCATAGAAAAAGCATTCATGAAATTCATTTGAAAACATAAGAGGTCTAGAATAGCCAAAGCAATCCTCAGCAAGAAAAGTGAAGCAGGAGATATTACAGAACCAGATCTTAAATTATATTATAGAACTACAGTAACAAAACAGCAATGGTATGGGCACCAAAACAGACATGAAGACCAATGGTACAGAATAGAAAACACAGAGACAAACCCACATACATATAATTATCTCAGACTAGACAAAGGTGTCATAAACATACATTAGAGAAAACAAATGATGATGGGAAAACTGGAAATCCATATGTAGCAAAATGAAATTAGACACCTATCTGTCACTCTACACAAAATTCAACTCAAAATGGATCAAGGATCTAGACATTAGATTAGAGACCTGGAACTTACTAGAAGGAAAAAGCAGGCCCAAATCTCCATAATGTTGGCTTAGGAACTAAATTCCTCAACAAGACTTCTTACACAGAAGTAAAATCAAGAATCAATAAATGGGATGGTATAAAACTAAAAAGCTTCTTCACAGCAAAGGAAATGATCAAGAACGTGAAGAGAGAGACCCTACAGAATGGGAGAAAATCTTTGCCACCTGTACCTCAGAGTATTAATCTCTAGGATACAAAGAACTCAAAAAATTTAACACCAAAAAACCAAATAACCCAGTCAATAAATGGGCAAAGGAACTGAACAGACACTTCACAGAAGAAGAAATATGATCAGTCAACAAATGTGTGAAAAAACTGTTCAACCTCTTTAGCAATCAGAGAAATACAAATTAAAACTACACTGAGATTTCATCTCACTCCAGTCAGAATGGCAATTATCAAGAATACAAGTAACAATAAATGTTGGTGAGAATGTGGGGCAAAGGTACACTCATACGTTGCTGGTGGGACTGCAAATTGGTGCAGCCACTAAGGAAAGCAGTATGAAAGTTCCTCAGAAAACTTGAAATGGAACCACCATTTGACCCAGTTATCCCACTCCTCAGCATGTACCAAAGGACTTAAAATCAGCAAAATAGACAGGTACGGTGGGACATCTATAATCCCAGTGGCTCAGGAGGCTGAGGCAGGAGGATTCAGAGTTCAAAGTCAGCCTCAGCAACTTAGCGAGGCACTTAGCAACTCAGCAAGACCCTGTCTTTATTTTTTTAAATATTTTTTTAGTTGTCAATAGACCTTTATTTTATTTATTTATATGCGGTGCTGAGAATTGAATCCAGTGCCTCACATATGCTAGGCAAGCGCTCTGCCACTGAGCCACAACCCCAGCCTCAATACCCTCTCTTTAAATAGAATATTTAAAAAGGGATGGGGATGTGGCTCAGTGGCTAAACACCCTGGGCTCAATTCCCGGTAAAAAAAAAAAAAAACAAATCAGCATACTATAGTGACACAGTGATATCAATTTTATAGCTGCTCAATTCACAATGGCTAAACTATGGAACCAACAACAGAGGAGCAATAAAAAAAGAATGTGGTACATATAAACGATGGAATACTTCTCAGCCATAAAGAAGAATGAAATAATGGCATTTGCTGGTAAATGGATGGAACTGGAGACTATCATGCTAATTGAGATAAGCCAATCTCCCCCAAAAAACGAAGGCCGAATATTCTCTCTGATAAATGGATGCTAACTCACAATAAGTGGGGACGGGGGAAGGGAAGGATAGAAGTTCACTGGATTTGACAAAAGGGAATGAAGGGAAGGCAGAGTGGGAATAGGAAAGACAGTACAATAAATTGGACATAACTTTCCTATGTTTTTATATGAATACAGTGTAACTCCACATCATGTACAATTGCAAAAATCAGATATTATACTCCATGTATGTATGATATGTCAAAATACATTCTACTGTCATGTATAACTAAAAAGAACAAGTAAAAGATTTTTAAGAAGATTCAAGCTATAAATAGCACAGTGGCATGTGCCTGTGTCCCAGATACTCAGGGGATAAGATAGGAGAATCACCGGAGCCCAGAAGTTCAAGGTTAGCCTGGAGAACATAACAAGACCCCATCTCAAAAACTTAAAAACAAAAACCCCAAAGTATAACAGACCAGCTTTCTGTTTGCTTGCTTTTGGGGTTTAGACATATTTGATGTGTTTGATTTATTGCCATTTTAATGCTGATTGATTTTTAACGCATCCCCTCTTTGTCCAGTGGAAGCCTATTTAAGTCAGCTCTGAGCTCTTTGACCCAGTCCTAGTCATCTATGATTGTTTTAATTCTCCTTGTATAATGTCCCAGATTCATTTTCTACCTTGCTTACACATACAGTCATTTCTTCAAGACATACTAATGTCATTTTTTTAACAAATGATATTGAAGTATTAAATCATAATCTGGGCACAGGGAATGTTCATTATTATTTGGTCATTGTTTCTGGGGCTTTTGGTGAAGAAAGTTAGGAATATTTATTCATTTGTTTGTTTGTTTATTTATTTTGGTGCTGGGAATCGAACCCAGAGCCTCACAAATGCTAGACAAGTGCTGTGCCACTGAGCGGCACACCCAAGCCCAGAAAGCTAGGAGTTTCTGAAAGAGGTAAGGATACCCATCACGTTCATAATGATACCTCCAATTCTATTTTAGGACCACATGGTACTGACTTAACTTATTTTATCTTGTGTCTGTATTTTCTTTTTCCACAAGAGAATCCTGTTCTGGCATTACCTTTTAAAAAGAGAAAAACTCTATCTCCTTTAATTTTTATTAGCGCTTTATAGTTACACGTTCATCCTGACAAACGCATACATGCATGGAATTCAGTTTCAGTTCATGATCCGCCCTTCTCCCCCACTATCTCCTTTATTAAATAAAGGCAACAGGTACAATTGTCATAGTAGAGTTCAGTTAATTCATCCTTAATGGAGTTTTGTCAACCTGCCAGCTAACAAACAACCGAATACTCTAATTTGAGGGAGGGGACTATTGGAAGATGTTTAGAGACTGTGGAAGGGCCAGAGAGGCATGAGGGGAGGAAAGAGAGCCAGCGACAAGCTCCAGCCACAGGACAAGGCTGCATGGAAAACTCCGCTGGTCTTGCCCATGGACAGCACAACCGCTCGTCTCACTGAGACTAGACACCAACCTCGGCACCTGTCACACTGCCACTGCTGCCCCCCCAAACTGACACCTCTTACTTTTCCCTGATAGAAAGTGGGTCCCCAAGCTCTGTGTTCTTTGTTTTCTCCTGACTAAGCCTCTTGAGAGTGCATCTCATTAGATCTTAACTTGAGCCCTACCTGCCAGAGAGCTGAGAAGGTGAAGTGTGGCTTCTGCCTTACCTAGCCAGGACTCATGCGATGGGATTCTTCAACATGGGAGGGTTGCTCCAAAGACACTCAGTGTCCATAAACTTGGTAAATGCAGACACACTAGCACTATAGTTTGGGTCTGGAGTGTCCCCAAAGGCCTGCATGTTGAAGACTTGGTGGTCAGCCTGTGGTGCAGTAGGGAGGTGGGAGAATGTTTAGGAGGTATGGCCTAATAAAGGCAGTGAGGTCTCTGGGGACATGTTCTTGAAGGGGATTTTGGGACCTTGGCCCCTTCCTGTCTTTCTAGACTTCCTCTACCACATGCTCCTGCCATGATACACTGTGATGCTACAGGTCCAAAGCAACATGGCCTCAAACCTCAAAAACCATTAACCAAAATCATCTTTCTTCCTTTTAAGTTACTATCTAAGGTATTTGTCACATCAATGGAGATCTAACTAACAAAATTAAAATGCTAGTATGAAAGTGTGTTCTCTGAGCCTTTCTGGAAATGCATTTCATCCTGGGCTACTTATTTGATACTCTGTCATTCCCAGACTTCACCTGCTCTGTCCACATCATCAGTACTCCAAATTCACCCTTCCTTCTTTCTAATATAAGTAGCTATGGCCCAGCCTACTCCCTGACTTATGGTGCCACACGAGGTCTACATGTTCATTTGTTTTCCTGCTGCTGGAGACTGAACCCAGGGGTGAATTTATATACCCAGCCCTTTTTATTTTTTGAGACAGGGTCTTGCTAAGTTGCCCAGACTGTACTTGAACTTGGGATCCTCATGAATCCCTGGGATTACAGGTGTGCACCACCACACCAAGCTCTGGATTGGTTTTTAATATCAAAGTCCACTGACTCACTTGCTTCATGCTGAGCTCATGCTCAGGTGACAACAGGTATTATCTGATAAGAAGTTGACCAAAAAAAAAAGTTGAAATTATCAAAACTGTGGATTTATATTTACAGTACAGTTTCACTTTCCAAAGTTTTAATTACTCTTGATTAACCATAGTCCAAAATTAAATGGAAAATTCCAGAAATAAACAATTCTTAAATTGTATGTCTTTTGGAGTAGCATGATGAAATGTCAAGTCATTCTGTTCCATCACAACCAGGACAAGAATCATCCCTTTATCCAGCGTATCCACATTGTGTATGCTACCTACCCAGTAGTCACTTAGTAGCTGTCTTAGTTATCAGAACAATTTTCACAGTATCATAGTGCTTATGTTCAAGTAACTCCCATACAATATGCTAACATAGCACCATTCACCTCACTTCCTCTTATCACCTAGGCATTATTTCATCTCACATCGTCATGAGAAGGGAAATTACAGTACATATAATACATGAGACCACACTCATACATTATTATTGTTCTATTTTATTAGTAGTCATTATTGTTAATCTCTTACTATCAGCTTTCCATTATCAGAACAAATACTTGAGATAATCAACCTACAAAGAGTAAAAATTTATTTTGGCTCACAGTTTTGGAGGTTCCAATCCATGATTGTTTGGCCACATTGCTCTTGGGTCTGTGGCAAGGGAACACATCATAGAGGGGAGTGAATGGTAAAGCAAAACTGTTTATCTCACAGTGAGCCATGGAGCAAAAAAGAGAAAGAGAGCTGAGCAAGATGGTCCATGCCTGTAATCCCAGCTACTTGGGAGACTGAGGCAGGAAGATTGGAAGTTTGAGGCCAGCCTGGTCAACTTAATGAGATCCTATTTTGAAATAAAAAATTAAAAGAGCTGGGTTTAACCCACTGGGTTCAATCCCCAGTGGAAAGAGAGGGAGAGGGAAGAGGGAGGAGGGGACTACAGACCCACAATTCCCTTTGAGGGCAAACACTCAATGACCTAGCTTTCTTCCAATAGGACCCATCTCTTAAAGGTTCCACTACCTCCCAATAGTGCCAGGCTGGAGACTAAGGCTTTAACACACAGACATTTGGGGAACATTAGCATCCAAACTTCAGCAGTAAGTATGCATGTATACAAAAAACATAAGATACACAGGGTTTGAAGTTTCAGGCATCCACTGGGTGTCTTGGAACTTGTTCTCCACAAATAAGAGAAGCTACGGTACTATTAACAATGACATTTTTCACTCTAAAGAGTCTGTTAAATCTTAAGGTATTAACACATATTATGAGGTCAGTGTGATTAATGAGATATAAAAATTAAATGACCAGTACACAAAGACAAGCCACTATAATTTTTCAGTGCTTTAAGTCATTCAATATTCAATTAGTAATTTACAAAATTTCATTGAAAATGATAAATGTACAGCTTGAGGTCTCTTAATTAAAAGACAAAGACAAACAGCCATAAACCATCACAGAATCATGTTTTCTTTCCACAGGAAAAAGGACTGAAATTATACACAGAAACAATAGGGCAAGTCTGGTGAGGTGACAGCTCGGGAGTCTGAGACAGGAGGATTTCGAGTTCAAAGCCAGCCTCAGCAACAATGAGGTGCAAAGCAACTTAGTGAGATCTTGTCTCTAAATAAAATACAAAATAGGGCTGTGGATGTGGCTTAGTGGTTGAGTGCCCCTGAGTTCAATCCCTGGTACTCAAAGTAAGAAAGAAAGAATAGGGCAAAAACTATAATTCATTATTCTGTCAGGAAGCACTGTTGGAAGATGCACAGAATGGAAGAAACAAGAAAAAAAAAAACAAAGGTAGAGAAGATATTAATGAAGGCACAGATGTTTCTACTATAGCCCAGCTCATGGATATTTGCTAATTATTTGATCATGAAATACAATATACTATTTTTTTTAGTGAGCCCTGTGTATTGTAAAATATATGTCCTCAGTCATTTGCGCCTATGGTCCCAGCTGTTTATGAGGCTAAGGCAGAAGGATCACTTGAGCCCAGGGGTTTGAGGCCAGCCTAAGCAACATGGCAAAACCTTATCTCAAATAATGATAATAATACCCAGTATTCACTGAGCACCTAGTCTGTCCTGGGTACCAGGCTAGGTTTAGGAGCTTTATGTATGATAACTCACTCTTTTTTCTTTTTGATACCCAAGAACGCTCTACCACTGAGACACATTCCCAGCCCTTTTTTATATTTTATCTAGAGATAGGGTCTTGCTGAGTTGCTTAAGGCTTCGCTAAATTGCTGAGGCTCGCTTTGAACTTGAGATCCTCCTGCCTCAGCCTCCCAAGCCTCTGGGATTACAGGAAGGTGCCACTGTGCCTGGCAGTAAGTTACTCTCAAACCAATGAGGTAAGTAGCATCACTAACCCCATTTTTCAGATGGAAAAACTAGGGCACTAAGCAGTTAGATAACTTACTCAAGGTCACTCAATCAGTAAGGGGACATGTTAGGAAAAGAACAGGCAGTTTAACCTCAGAATTTCAGCTTTTAATATGAACACTCTTAAATTTTACTTATACCCTGTGGGGAAGAATGTATTTTAAAAATCAAGGCCAAGATAATGCTGATGTCGAAGCATTATTAGGTAGGGTTCGGGTGCTATCCTACATTGGAATGTTAAATGCATAATAAGCTACGAAATGTCTTCATGTAGTTAACTTTAAAACCTAGTAGAATCTGTGTGGGGGGTTTTTTGTTGTTGTTTGGTGTTCTCATTGTGCTGTATTTTTAAATAAGATTGAAAGGGGCCAAGAAAACATTTTAAATTACACAGAGATTTTTCATTTTGTGGAAAAGAGTTTTTGAACTTGAAGATGTCACATGGTTTTGTTTTTCGTTTCTTGCAGTGCTGGAGATGGAACTAAGGTCTCGCAAAATGCTAGTTAGCACTCTCAACTGAGGTTGGAGGAAAAAACCTCCCAACCTTGTTTTTTTTTTTTTTCTTTTTGACACCCATTCCAATTTGCTGAACTTTTCCCAAGGAAACTCATGCTATAGAGAAATTTCAAAACAGATGTGTGGAAAGTTCCATAACCAAGTAATCTCACTGTCAAAAGTGATGTCTCACCTGGAAGATCTATTTGTACATTTGGAAATAGAATCAATAGGATTAAAAATTTAGTATGATTCTATCATAAGCACAGCCAATGAATGAAGCATCTTTCTTCCAGTCTATTTTTGCGAGGCACATTTTCTGGATTAAAAATATAGTTTTAATGATATATAACTGGTATGTAATAAATATACATAAGTATCCAATCTGTTTGTTTTTTAAAAAATATTTTTGTTAGTTGTTAATGAACCTTTATTTAATTTATTTATATGAGGTGCTGAGGATCAAACCCAGTGCCTCACATATACAAGGTAAGCACTCTACCACTGAGCCACAACCCCAGCCCTCCAATCTAAGTTTTGACATACATGTACACCTGTGAAACCATCACCACAATCTATTACTCTCAGCTTTGATAACTGTCATGTAAAGTATTGCAACCAACTGGCCTTAGAAACAGACTTTCTAGTCACTCTATTTCCAAGTGTCAAAATACAATAAAACAAAAATAAGGGGGGGAGGTAACCTCAGAGTGGATAAACCTGACAAACATGCCTGAGTCAGGGGCTCAAGGTCAACGTTGACATTGGTGAGTCCTGTTGACAATATGTACTCCCCCCCCCCAGAATAAATTAAAGGAGTTAATATTATCACACTTTAAAAATAGTCGTTTGTAACATGCTGCTGTAATTAGAACAACCAGTTTGGGGGTTACTGATACAAGGAATTTCAGCAGCAAACTTAGAGCTTCCTTAAAACATAAAAAATGAGATAGTGAATTGATGCAAACCTATACGTCTGAGAAAAATACTCTTGTGAACATTAATACTCAGCTAAATATGATCACTGGCATTGTGACTTGAGCCAGGCTTTAAATTTGAATTAGGCCAAGGGTAGGAAGGCTCCCAATGGAGGAAGGAATGGGACTCAAAGTTGGAATAACTTGAAATGCCAGGGACAATGCGGAGACCTGTTTGGGGGGAGCAGAATTACATATGAGAACAACAGGAAAATAATTATGTTTCAAAGCATATGCATCAACACCTCATGATGAGCTGAATCTTCAACAAAGCCCAGTCTAAAAAAAATGCATCTAAATGAGAATTTAGAGAGCCAAGACGCACCTACGTCTTGCCATACACTGAGTGCAAGGGTATGGCTTTGCACTTCCTTCAGGGTCACTACTAAATTATAGGGACTTCAAAAATAATAGTCTCTTTCTAAAAAGATGTTGTTTATTTATAATAAACTATTTTAGTTAAAATATTTGACCAGGTAAAAGCTCATGAGCATCACGCTGACTTCCAGGTTTTACCTCTCAAATATTCCTGAGAAAAGAGCAAGGTAAAAGCAGCTTTCCCCCCTTTCTAAAAACTCTTTTCCAGAGGTTGTTCAGACTTTTCTAGATGAAATGCACAGGCGATATTGCAGTTAAAGGACAAACTGAGGAACTGCTTCCCACTGAACCCAAACGGGGAGAAAACAATCAGTATAAACTGCAAGGGAAAATGCAGCTCCAAACTGAATGGAGCAGGAGTCCTTGGCTAAGTAAAGGATGAAGCAAGATGACCCACTTGAAGTCCCTGCTACATCATGAATGCAATTCAGTTTGGGAAAAATAGTTTAATGTATCTCTCAGAAAAAAAGTCTATACTTTGCATCACAAAGAAAACAGTGGTTATGATGTCCAGCACCATCAAGCAATCTTCATTCTGTCCCATACTGGTGAAAGGGAATCTAAGGTGGGCAGATGTCCAGCATGATGAACTGGTAGTCATTGCTGACTTTGCCGCCATCATAGTAATCTATCATGTATTTAACTTCTGTGCCACAGTGGTTGGTGATCCAATCATGCCTGTCGAAAGGCAACTCAGACCTCATCCAAGAATGAATTCTTGCCCTTGGTGAACACTCTTTTGCTTTCCCTTCAATGATGGATCAATGATGGATCACAAGGACATTTTGAAGCATAAAGTGTTTCCCACTGCAAAATCTCCTTCCAAGCCTGTTCACTGTTCTGATTGTGATTATAATGATGTTACACATATCTTTCTAATATCCCCATCCTTCCTCCTCCACACTTTAACATCACATTTCAGAACCTCTATTCAGAAGGATAAACACTTTTTCTCTGAATCTGCTCATGGAATGCACAACTCCTCTCTGACAGCTGACAATGCAAAGGCTGATCTGGAGGCTGTTTGGTTAGGTGGTAGCACCAGATTTGCAGGCTCTAGGTTCTCCTTATTCTTAGCAGCGCCGCCTGTAATGGGAAACTCCGTGTACTCATATGCATGATCTTGGTGGGCAGGCACAGAGTGTTTTGCTCTCACAGGTTGGATGCACTCATCAGACAAACTTTCATTTTTCCCTTCATGCCAAACAACTTTAAATTTCCTCCTGCTTCCTCCTTGGGCTATTCCAGGTGGCTGGCCTGCCTCTAACCCAAGCCTGGAGGACAGCAACTTACCAACATCCCACAGTATTTTGTTCTTTGTTTTCCATCATTTTATTCTCTCGCCATTTCTTTCTTTCTCTTTCTTTCTTTCTTTTTTTAGTTGTAGATGGACATTTATCTGTATGTATTTATTTTTACATGGTGCTGAGGATCGAACCCAGTGCCACACACGTGCGAGGCGGTTGCTCTACCACTGAGCACAGCGCCAGCCCTGCATTCTTGATCTAATGCCAGCCCTGTATTCTTGATCTAATATGATGAAGACCTTTGACTCTGTGATCTTCCTCCCCCCAAAATCACAACTCCAGGGTCTTATGAGAAACATCAGACACATCCCAATAGTGGGACATTCTATGAAACATCTGACAGTACTACTCAAAATTGTTAAGATGATAAAACAAGGAAAGTCTGAGAAATTGCCTGAGTCAAGAGGCTAGAGGCACAAATAAATAAAATGTTATAATTTTGGACAGAAAATGGACATTAGGTAGAAGCAAAGAAATCTGACTCAACTAGAGTGCACGAGTACACCCACCAGCGCAAGAGCAAAAGCAAGCCGTTGTTTTGCTCACTCTAAAACTAGGGTTTTTTGAAATCCAAAAGGCTTTGCACCTTTATTAAATAAAATTTGGAAAAATTATTTTAGACTTTCCAACTTTCTATTTAAAATAGTACATGTACATAACTTTAAAATCACCACATAGAAACATGTGGCACATAACTAAAAACATGTCATTGATGAAAGCCACATTGCTCTAGTCAGAAAGAGGGACGATTTCCACATTTTTAGTTCAACTGGGCCTGGGTTATCATGGCCACAGCACTTTGGCAGATACCTCAATAAGTCATGACCCTCCATTCCAAGGTTCTAGGAAAAATTTCTTCTGCCCATCCTCTGAAAACCTAGGGTGTTCCACAATAGGGGTACACTAAAAAAGCCTGTGTTAAGGCCTGCTGAAGTGAGTACTCACAGGGGGCAGAATAGCCATGACATCCCCTACTTCATAGGTAATAAGGCAAGATGCTGATTTGTTTTTTTATTGCTTCATAATAGTTATACATAACATCAGGATTTGACATAATTATAAACGCTCTAATTAAGTCCCTAGTACTTACCCTTGCCTCCTTCTCTTCCCTCCCCATTTCCTTCCCTCTGCTGACCTATTTACATTTTTTTTTTTTTAAATTAGTGCCTGGTGGTTATACATAATGATGAGATTCACTATAGTATATTCATTTAAGGACCACTTTGCCCCTTTGGTGCAGAAAAAAGAGCCTGACGCTGACAGTGGCTCTGCCACTAATAACGTGTGAGCTTGTGGTCCCGTTTCATCAGTGACAGGGAACCCTTCTACTTCCTTCTGTTTTCTCCATGTCCATGATATCCCATGAGAAATCTTAAGGACAGTGTTATGAGAGTGGACCCCTGGGCCTCTCCAACTCTTAGAGACTCACCATACATCCTAATTTGTCTCTCCTTATTATGATACTCTTACTTTAAGTGTATCAGTTGTCACAGCAAATGAAATCAGATCAGATCTCCCAGACACCTGGGCTGGCTCAGACCTTAGCTGCTGAGCGCAGGTAGGCAGGTAGGAGGACTTTGCACCTGAGTCAATTGCCAGCACCTGAGGCTAAGGGCAGGTGGGTAGGGCCACATTCCCCTGAGGTCAAAGCTGAGTCACCAAGGCAGAAACCAGATGAGTAAGTTTCTCTCTGAACAAGAGGGGGCTACGATACCAGGGGAGCAGAGTGGAGCCAGCCTAGGGTGAGGTCTACGCGCAGTTCCTGACTTCTATTTCCTTACAAAATTTAAACTTAATCTCTATATGGCTACCATCTACATCTACCTCAACTGTATATAAGAATTTGATTCAATGAACCCATACCCGGTTGAGTGTAAAGCAAATATGGCCATAGTGAAGGAGACGGGTGGGCTTTACTGCCAAGACGCCTACATTCTTCTTTTTTTAATGTGTAATAAAGGTCCTAGATGAGAGCATTCCAATTTATGAAGTCACACATTGGGAAAGCGTTTGTTTTATCTGGTCACATTTTTGCTGTTTTGTACAATCCTACACGGCAGGTCAATCATTTCAGGAGAATGGCCATTATGTTCATGGTGACCACATATTATTTAATTGAAAATTCTATCATTCATTCCAGGTATTCTTTGGCTGTATTCCATCTTCCTTTCTTGACTACTTAAGGAAGTCCTCTTGGAGATAGGTAGTCTCCCGGGGAGAGAGAAAGAAACTCTTAGTAGATGGAGACCTGGATCTATGAGCATGACCAATCATGTTTATCCCTTTAGTTAAATGAATACCTCTAGCATATGTTTTTAGTGAACCACATAGAGCAAAGCCATAATAGATTTAAATGTTACCAGATTCAAAGACTTATATGTCGACAAATGTTCTATGGCTAGGCTGCTTAACTAAAAAGAAATATTCTAAGTCCCAATTATCAAAGGATTGCCATGGCATTTGATTTTCAAAGGAGCTTGCTTCAGAACCTGTGCATGTCTTCCCAGGAAAATCATTTGTGTAGTTAGCTCAGCTCTGGGTGCATCACTCATCTCTTCTCTGAGAGGCAAGGGTCCCCCCTGCACTCTGCCTTTGGGGTGTGTTTATCTTAGTTGTCCATAAATAGATCTTTGCTCATACCTTGCTTTTCATACATTCTAGAATTTATTTTCAGCAGTGAAAGTCAAGAATCCACTTGGGGGTCTCCTACATTCTGATCTATCCCCAGCTGTAGCTGTGCTGACCTGTTTGGATAATGTCTAAGTGGAAACTTTTGCAATTTCACCATCTCTGAAGTTCTCTGAGGTACATGATCAATAGGCATGCTGGTAATGGATAAAAGTCCTTAGTTGACCAGTTGGCTAGTTCCAGTGGACAGAAACCCACTTCTAGGGCAAACTTGAAGACCCATTTTCTATGACTGACATACAGTGAAGGAGGAACTCCATTAGAGCTGGGTTTGGAAAACCTCAGCTTGCTGTGACACAGGAGTACTATACCTCCACATGTTAAGATGATTAAACTAGACACCGCCCATAAAAAGCTAGCAGATGGTAGACGCTAAAAAAAAAAGAAGCTGCTGGTCGGCTGCATTTGGAATCAGATCAGGAATGCTAGAACCATTTCCTGGCTGAGATTATTAAGTGACAACCTTCTTTAAAGCACACTGGCAGAAACTGGCTTCAAAAATAAAAAGGCCCCTCTCCTCCATGTCTTTCTTGGCAGCACCTAAATGACCAGGCAGAAGGGAGAGACGATGGGGAAGTCAGAGAACCACCTCGTTCAGTGGCTCAACCCAAGGTGCTTTTTGGCAGGAGACTCATAAAGTGCTCTTTCTATTCCAGTGTTCTAGGAAAGATCCCTCATACATACATATATGTGTGTGTACACTTACATACGGGTGTATGCAATATGACCTTGAAAACTGCTCCAGATATTTAAATTATATTAAATGGGGTAGGGATGAATCAGCCCTGAAATTTACTTTCCAGAGTATCACAGCATTAAAAAAGCTTAGTGAAGACAGACATGGTGGTACATGCCTGCAGTTCCAGTAACTTGGGAGGCTAAGGCAGGAAGTTTGCAAGTCTGAGGCCAGCCTCAACAACTTCATTAAAGAGGCCCTAAGAGGGCTGGGGATGTGGCTCAAGTGGTAGCGCGCTCGCCTGGCATGCGTGTGGCCTGGGTTCGATCCTCAGCACCACAAACAAAGATGTTGTGTCTGCCGAAAACTAAGAAATAAATATTAAAAAAATTTTCTCTCTCCCCGCCCTCTCTTTATTTGAAAAAAAAAAGAGGCCCTAAGAAACTTAGACCCCCATCTCAAAATAAAATAAAAAGAGCTGGGGATGTAACTGGGTTAAATCCCCAGTATGGGGGGCTGGGGGAGCATGAGTCTTAGTGGCAATAACACCCCCTTCAACTAGGTCTCCTAGTGGCAGGTTATTGAAGAAACTCAGAAATGAAGGCTGCAAACATTTCTTTGAAAATTTAGTGCCATAAGCCCTCTTCATTCTTTCTAGTATCATTGAGACAAAAAGTCTGTCATTAATAAAGTACCGGTAGCCAAACAAACTTTGCCAGACAATGTTCTAGGCAGATTTTCCTTCTTATTTTTTGAATGAAAATGGAATTTATACTCAAGAGTCAAGACTTGCTTGAGTTGGCTTATTTCATTCTCCGTGGAACAGCCCAGTAATCCTTCACAGAAAGAAGACATCCGTCATCTCTGAAGGTAGGAGGGGTAACACCATCATAACAGATCAATACTTTGCACGGTCAATAAAACAAGGAGTCTCAGTGGAAGTTAAAGTATTTATTGATGTGTTTAAACTCTGTACATTCTCCACAGATCATATTAAGGAGTCTGTAGGTGAAGTTTAATCTGTGCATAGTGGGAAGAGACATGGATAAGGTCAAAGGGGAGGAAAGAAAACAAAAAAAGTTAAAAAAAAAAAAAAAAAAAAAACAGGAAAAAAAAATACACCACAGGTTACCAGAACCTTCAACTGAAAATGGGAAAAAAGAAAAGCTGTGAGCATCAACATGAACTATACAAGCATTACAGAGACTCATGTGAAAGAAACAAAAAATCTTCAAAGCTTTCCACAGTGTCTAAAGATCCAGTTTTGTGTACAACCCGGAACATTCTCTTACCACATAAATATTCCCCGTGCTCTCTTCTGGACCCTCCCTCATCTACTTATAGTGTCTTCTCTGGATGACAGGAGAGGAGGCAGAAGTGAAAGTACAAAAGGAGGCCAAGGGTCAGTGTCTTAGAGGGAGACATCCAAAGAAGAGGAGACTGCACATCTGCACATAATTTTAAAGGGGAAGTGAAGAGTAAAAAGCTACAGTAAGTGAACAAAAAAATAGCTAAAGAATTTCACAAACTACAGGCTAGTTGCTGTGGAAGAACTGGATTTAGAAGGAAAGCAGCAGTGGACACCCCCATCTGTATGCATTAGGCTTGCTGAAAGACACGGGAACAAAAATGCCTTGACACCCCACCTTGGTGACACAACTAGTATGAAGACACCAAGGCACCCACCCAGACTGTAAACACTGGGCTTCCAGGAGACTACTGACCCTTCAGAATCATTTAGCAAGGGCATCATGATGTGCTTCATGGTCAACTGCAGTTTCCTATTCCATTGTTTCTCAGCAACTTTCTGAAAGTTTAAAAAGGGAATACTGCCTTTTTATCTTTTTTAAATAATAAAAATCAGAACAGTGAATGAGCCTAAAGAGTTGACTTACACAATGTAACTGGAACAAACAGTCTGCATATACAGTCTATCATTGAAAATCAACAATTTCCATTTATATAGAGAGCATGTGAGACCATACAATAGAAGTGGGATTTTCAATTAATTTAAAAAAGAAAACTACATCCATCAGATATCTGCAATAGATCTTTTTTTTTTTTCATTTTACTTAAGGTTTATATATCATATATTGTTATATTAACATTTTTCACCCATTTAAAAGAATGGAAATTGCAATTCTACAGTAGTACTTTATAGTCTTAAACAATCCAGGAGGTCATGATGTAAGATGAGACCTTCTGGCAGCAGCTAGGGGTCAGCAATTGGTCCAAAATGCGGGACCTGTTCTGGCCCACCTGCACCACCCCTTCATCCAGGGTGCCACATGCTTCCTGCTACTTAAATCTGCATCTGCTCTAGGTATTTGTAGGTTGGGTTTTCATAACCATGGTTCTGCATCTTGTTCAGGTGACGCTCTTCTGGGGTGAGCATTGGGTCAACCTAGAAGAAAAGGTTAGAAGTCATTGTAATATATCTGAAGAGGCCTGTGCAGGGTCTCAGGAGACCAGAGTTATTTGCTGCTATTTGTAATACCCTGTGGACCAAAAGCAACTCAGCATCTTGTTTCCACTGAAGAGACCAAGGAGAGCTGGTGATAAGATGCAGGGGGAAGAGAAATGGGGTCAAAGAGTAATACTAGTTTCTGTAACTAGAGTCCTAAAAACCCTACTGAATTTCCATAATGCCAAGCAACTCAGTTCTGCTATTTAACTATGTGGGACAGTGAAGGCAAGTCATGTCACACTCAGCTATAAAATAAGGAGTAGAGCCAGATAGTCTCTAGTCCTTTTGAATTCTAAAACTCCACAGCCAGGCCAGGCTCCAGCAGGAGATAATACTATTGAAACTTGCATTTGAACTCATTTTCAGGCAAGGGGTATAGCTCAGTGGCAGGGTGCTTGCCTAGCATGTACAAAGCCCTGAGCTCAATCCAGCATCTCTGGTGCCACCTCTCCCCTCCAAAAATAAATAAATAAACAAACAAACTCATTTTTTAGGACACATTATAGTCCTTATTGTATTTATATTCTAGAATCAAGAAACACTGGACATTTCCCACATCCATTAAAAAATGAGAGACAAACAGTTCCAATTACAAATCAGAAGACAGAACAGAAATGGCCTGCTTTGGCTCTCTCTCAATTTTCTGTTTCTTTTTTGGTTTTCCCCCACTAAAAAAAGAGGAGCAGTTCTGAGGGTGTAGTTTCACCGTAAGGCATTCATCTAACATGTGTTAGGCCCTGGGTCCTATTCCCAGGATCAGCAAAAAAAAAAAAAAAAAGAGTTCTATTTCCCCCACCTCCACCATCAAAAATGAGTGGCAGTCCTTGATCATTAAATATCTAACACATCTCAAAAAAGGAAAAGCTAAGGCTGGGCATGGTGGTGCTAGCCTGTAATCCCAGTGATTTGGGAGGCTGAGGCATAAGGATCCCAAGTTCAGAGCCAGCCTTAGCAACTTAGTGAGACCCTGTCTCAAAATAAAAAATAAAAAGGCTGGGATGTAGCTCAATGATTAAGCACCCCTGGGTTTAATCCCTAGTTTAAAAAAAAAAAAAAAAGGGAAGAACAAAGGAAATACTCAGAAAATTATTTTTATTCTCCACAGCACAAAATGTTCTTGTAATTTTCTAATATTCACAATCAGAGCACAAATTAATGCTGAAATCAACATATTTCAGTTATGGCTAACTTCCAAAATGTGTCCTAATAATCCAGTGAGTAATGTAACTGATGATGGCAGTGTGTTCACTACTCAAGAATTTAAGATGTTTGAATTCTACCAACAAGCCCCCTCATGGCACCCCAAGGTGGAAAGCAGAGAGGAAACCTTCATGAACTTGGGCCAAGGCAGAACAAAGTACAGCTCCTCACCTCCACAATCCCATGGCTAATGGTGCCATATTGCCTCTTCCTCAGCATCACCAGGCTGATGACGATGACTGTGGCAATGGCCACTGCAATGACCAGCAAGCCAATAAGAGCACTGCTGCTCAGACTGAAGTCCTCCCGCAGAGGTCCCACAGATTCCTAAAATAAAGAAGATGGGGAACAAAGTCCAGTGACCACCTGCAAACCATGAGACAGGTAATTCAAGGACGGTCACGAGCCTTTAAAGTTGGGTTTCTAAAACCTAAGGGAGCAGAACAAAATCCTACTTCACGTTAACTATCCAAATGGGAAGAATGCCCTCTTTTCCAATCTCTAGAGATTTTCATTTTAGTTTTCTTACCCAAAAGTATGAGAGCCCTTATTTGCTTAAAACACAAGTCTCCCCTACGTGAACTGAGCAGACTGGAAACAGCCAACATTGACATGAAATCTAGCATTGGGTTCTGGAATTAACCACCACATACCGGTTCTTCCTCAAGGCCTCCAACTCTCTCGGCATTGAAAATCATTTCCTTAACATCCAGAGTCTCATCAATGACCTGGAAGAGTAATGAAAACGTCAGCAACTACCAAGTGGGTAGGAGTGGAAATTTACTTTAAGTATTATTGCTTCTTTTGTACTCCATTTGGTGTAGAAAGCAGACATATATCTGACACCTACTAACCAGTCAGTTCTGTCACAACCCCTTAATGCAAATGGGGATACAAAAATTACTGTGTGGGAGCTGGTGTAATATGGGATTTCACTTGCATTTTTTTGAGGGTGGTGGTGGTGGCGTTTACCTATTCAATCAGGTGTGCTTTAACCACTCAGCCACATTCCTAGCCCTTTTTATTTTGAAACAGAGTCTTACTAAGTTGCTGAGGCTGGCTTTGAACCCCCAATCCTCCTGCCTTAGCCTCTGGAGCCACTGGGATTACAGGCATGCTCCACCGTGCCTGACCACTTGCATTTTTCTTTAAGGAACTATTGTGGATACACGTCTCAGGAAAGACTACTAAGAAGCCATGTTTAATTATCAAACTTAGTTAAAAATAATCCAGAAACATAAATGACAGAAAACACCAGAAGAATATAAAGGGGTATAAACTCTGCAGTATAAAAACTAAGCCCAACTTTAAGTTATTAAATTGTAAATCACTTGAAAATGGCTTCTAGTATTATTGATATGTTTAGTTGCAAATATTATTTTCCTACTGTATTAAGAGATAAAATACTACAATGAAAGACTTCATTAGTCCTTCTCATCTGCAGATGCTAAGAGACACAGCTAATTTAGGAGGACAGCTGGAGCTCCCATCTCCTACTGGATATGAAGTGCTAACATCAGGCCACTGATTCTAATGAGTCTCAAAAGGAAATGTTCTGGGCAGAAGAGAGAATGGGCTCACCATATTTTCATCCACTTTATTTTTACTGTTTATCACTTTCTCTTCTGCACCAATCAGTCCCCCGTCCTGCTCTCCTACTCCAGACCCTGTGTGGGGAGAGAGCACAGCTGAGTTTCTAGGAGCCCCACTGTGGGCCAATATCACAGAAACAGCAAATTTCTGCCTGAGGGCCAGGAAGCCCCCTCACCAAGTGCCTCCCCCACCTCCGACGCAATATGCCACTGCGTTCCCATGTTTGAGGATGTGCTGTGCTCTATAAGGATGAATGACAGAGGTACTTTCCAAGGACCGATGGGTATAATGGAGGAGGACAGAGAGCTTACTTGTCCTCCACTTGGGGAAAAAAAAAAAAAAAAAAGGAAATATACAGCCTTCAGGGAGAATGTTTATTTTAAAATAGATAAAAGTTGAGTCTGAAGGCATTCTAGCAAGAAAAACATGCAGAACCCTCATATGACACTGCTGAGCACCTGCTATCCCAACAACTTGATTCTTCAGCACCCAGGATTTTCCACATGTACAAAGGAGGACAATCACACAGCAATGATCTGCATGTTTGCCTTGTGCATGACAGTTTACTCCACAGGTAGTTCTTTCTGTCTCAAATACCCTCCCAGACACCTCAAGCTCTACTATTTGTCCTTCAAGCTTCAGCTCCTCTTGGCGGATATGCCCAGGTTATAACATTTAAAACCACACACTTTGTAATTATCAGTGTCCTTTTGTCTCTCCCACTGGTTGTATTCCTTCTAGATCCTAGATGATCACATCCTAAATGATACATACAGAATGAACAGGAACAAAGAATTCCATCAACAGGGAGAATTCTAACACCAGTGGGAAAATGCCTTTCTCCATAAGGAACAAGAGTAGTAACTCTTCTCTTTCCAAGGTCAGACACTGCTGAATCAATGGCACTTGAAATGATAGCATCCAAATACATAGCATGACTGACACAGGGAGGCTGAAAGAGGAGCAAACCTCTTTGTATAGCTCCAAAGCACATGATTTCTAGTTATCGCAAGTTTCTTATTAATTATACCTATAGTTCTATACACATCTGTGACTTATTATAAACAGACCAACCTGACAGCATACTCGACATTCATTGGTAATTCTCTGCAAATGAATAAAATTCCAATGTGAGTTTATGCACCATGCTGCTATTTCTGGGCTTGTTAAAAGCAGGCAAGTCTAGCCAGAAAGCTAAGGGTTTTTGTTTGTTTGTTTTATTTTTAGTGGTACTAGGGATGGAACCTGGGAACATTTTACCACTAAGTTACAATCCCAGTTCCCCTCCTCCCACTTTTTTTTTTATTTTTATTTTTTAATTTTGAGAGGCTCTTAAGTTGCCAAAGTTGGCCTTAAAATTGTGATCTCCTTCAGCCTCCCAAGTAGCTGGGATTACAGATGTGAATCACAGCTCCCAGCAATAAAACAAAGCTTTCTAGATCACAACTAGAATCATTAACACAGAACAATAGCAGAAATTAACACTACCTAATTTGCTGAACTTGAAGGTTAGTGAATTCATTAACTTATTATATAACATAGCAGCTACAAATGATTATTTTTTCCTAAACCTTTCACCTGAAAGCAATAATACTGTGCCTCGACTATTTGAGAAAGAAGGGAGTTACCTGAGCAAGGACCCAGCCCAGCAAATCTAATTCTGAGCTCATCTATCTTGTTCCCTCTCCTCAGAATCTTGCAAAGGCAGAATCCAATTCAAAAAATGTGGTTCTGAACCAACTCACACAAAGACCTACTACCAATCCACACGTTTTAATACCTTTTTGGGGGGCGACAGGGAGCTGGGGTTTGAACTCAGGGCCTCACACATGCTAGGTGAGCGCATTACCACTGAGCCACATGCTCAGCTCCCTGTTATAATACTTTCTTGCTGGTAAAACCCACATTTTGTAAATACTAACCAAAACCACTATGGTTTTATAAAGTGCATAAACAAGTGACTTCAAGGGACCAAAAGTTAATGGTCAAATGGTTGCAACTCATAATAGTTTAAGTACAAAGGCAAAAGCCAGTTTAGTGTCTAGAAAATTCATCTTTATCTATAAACATGTACTTTATAAAAGATGTGTTGTTGACAGGAATGTTACCAGTGATCTCCAAAAACAGACATACCCCAGTCGAACATAGTAAAGCATTTTCAGAAGATTCAAATCACTTTTATGTTCTAAGAGTGAACTGTGGTATAAATCAGAATACCAAATTCTCAGCCAGGGAACACTGTTTGGTCCATCCATAATCAGACTGGCAAAGCCAAAAGAGTGGGCTCATAAAAAACATGAAGTATCCTCAGTGACTTCAAAGAGTGGATGTCCAACTACCCAGGGAATTCAACAACTGAGAATGGGAACCTAGGCAACAGAAACCACATGGGCTCTGAGCCAAGAGACTGGGTACAGACCCCAGGTCTTCTACTTTTTACATTCATGACTTGCAAGTCATGGCAATCTCAGAGACTTCTTCAAATTGCCTCATCTAGAAAATAGAGCTCAAAATCTGCCCTACAGGGAGGTCTGAACCATCAAACAAGACTGGGAGGTCAAGGCATTCAGCACATTGCTTTCCTAAACTGTCTTCAAAACTATAGATTACTACAGCAAGGGTTTGTTCACCTGTCTCCACTTGTTGCACCTATCAGCTTCTCACATTTGAGAAATGCTACAATTCAGGGATATAAGATGAGTAGAACACAGGGCAGAGACAGTAAAATAGAAGGGAAAAAAATATAGGTGGGAATAGCAAAAAAAAAAAAGAAAAGAAATGAGGGAAAAACAAAAAACCTCTCCACCTGACTGTAAATTATGCAAATTCTTACATATATTAGAACTCAACAACCAACCTGTTTAAACAGAAGCTATTTTTAAAAACCTACCCAGATTAAAATGATTCAGGAAAACATCTGTTTTGGTTACTTTAAAAGGAAAGCTTTAAGATGGCCATTCAGTAACCAATACCACTGACACTAGATTTTCAGTATAGGAAAGCTGGCCCAGCTCACATGGAAGTAGAGCTACTCTGGCTCCTCTCACAGCCATGGCTGAAGAAATGAGGTGGAAAAGATCAGATGACGGCATGAAACAGAAAATGAAACTTCCAACACGCTGGAGAAATGAAAAGGAATGAAGGTCTTAAAGGGAACATCTTTGACAAACCAACCTTTTTTCATTGGATGGTACAACTCCGGCTGAGTGTCTAGCAGAAAGGAAAACAATAAAAAACAAAACAGCACAAAAGGAGATTAAGAAAGAAAACGGCTTCTTTCAAAATTTCTGTCTTAGAATTTCTCTACAATGTCAACAATAGGCATTTTTTTCCTTAAAAACCATTCCAAAATATCCCATAAACGAACAGCAGTAAGATCCACAACAAATCATTAAAAGGTATCCTTGAAGAGACAAAAAGTAGTAATCTGACTTGTGCCTTTTGAGGGAATTTCTGAAATTAGTTTAGCACATAAAATTATTCTTTGAAAACAGCAAAAATTGTAGTTAGTACTGATTGTGGTTTGCTTGTAAGGAGACAAGGTCCCAGCTGAACTAATGTCCAAGATGCCCCAACCCCAAACAAGCATAAAAAAGTTGTTCATACATGACCACCCAATAGCCCCACAGGTTTGAGATTGTAAAATAAGTATTAAAAATGGGGTAACATATCTTTACCCACTATTTTCACAGTTCCTGTTTTGTTATTAAAGGGCCAACTATTGAGTTTGTGTAGTTCAATGAGTAGTGTAGAAGGCATTTCTAAAGGCTAAGCTGACTGCACATATACCATTCAATTCGACACCTTCCCCAGACCTCTGTTCCAGCAGTATACAGTCATGTGACTATACCCCAGTGACTACAGGGCATTGTCAGTTGGGGTTCAAATCCTGACTCTCCACCTAAAAGCTACATGACCCCAGGGACAAGTACTTAACTTTTTAAACCTTGGAATCCTCAAAGGGGGATAATCACAGTACCTACCTTAGAGGATTACTCTGAGGATTAAATGAAAGCATCCAAGCCAAATGCTTAACTAAAGTTGGCATGTAATCACAGTTCCATAGCTGTGGGCCATTTTTATCATTACCATCACCATTAGCAGCAGCAGTAATCAGAATCTGATTATATACACTGGTCTCAGGGCACTGGTCTCTACAGCTTATTTATTTCTGGTGCAGACTCAAGGCTTTTAGAGATACTTTTAGACACTGAAAACCAGCAAGGGAATAAAGGAAAGCATGCCTGACTAGGAGCCAGATGACATAGCTTCTTACCCTACCACACTGGAGATGTGACCCTGAGTCAGTTCAGGCACCTCCTCAACCCCTCCCCTATCTATCTCCCAAGACTAACAAAAAAACACAGTAAAATATAAAGGTGATATCTCACTTGCCAAGTGACTCCCACATGTGAGGGGTATCACATCAGCATGAAGAGCAGTGGGCTTGAAGCAATCCAAAAGGAGGTGTTTTTTTTTGGGGGGTGGGGTGGGGTGTGGAGGTGGGGATAAGCCAGGGCCTTGTGCATGCAAGGCAAGCACTCTACCAACTAAGCTATATATCCCCAGCCCCAACAGAGGAGTATTCTTGACTTCATGGTGATACTGAAGCCAATTAGTTGGCAACACCTAGAACAGTACCCACACACAGCAGGTGGTGGGGGAGTCTTGTCTCCCCAACTCTTACCAGTAATACAACCTCCCCAGCTCAACCCAGTTTGAAAACACGGACTCCAGTTTTCTAATTTCTTTCTCCCAGCCCCATGGGTCAAGAAGTGCACTGAGGACCATACGCACCTTCATTCTCAGGTAAGGATGGGAAGGGATGGAAGGGGTGGAACGGTGGGATCTCGTCACTCTCCTCAGAGCTCACCCGGACGTCCATAGTGCTCTCTGAGATGGAGGCAGTGAACTGGTCCATGTCTGCTCGCTGTTCCTGAAGAAGCTCATCTGACAAAGACAGACACAGCAGGGAATAGAGACGCAGTTTTCACAAAGACCTAGTATCTATGTACAGGACCAGCAGTCTGAAAGACTAATGCTTGTCATTCCAGAGCTCAAGATCCACAGTGTCCCACCAGCTTACAACGCAGCTGACCACTCACTCCCAGAAAGACCTTCCCCAACAGTGTAACACAGCAGAGCTTCAGCAAGGAATCCAGGGCTCCATCATCAGAGTCATCCTCTGTTTCCACGCTCTGGTTATGTGCTCTCCTCCAAAGCTAGTTTTGGGTTTTTAATTGTACAACTTATGATGTTTTAATTGTATAATTTATGATGTACAACATGTTTTGATATACATAGTGAAATGATTACTAATTATACAAATTAACACACCTATCATCTTCTGTAATTACTTTTTATTGGTAAGAATGCCTAAAATCTACTTTCCTGGCAAATTTTCAGCATACAATAATATTAACTACAGTGTTTACACTGTACATGCAGCCACAATTTCATACCCTTTGACCTATTTTGCCAATGCCAGTTTAAAAAAAAAAATCCATGCATCATGGCTCCCATAGCTATTGCCCAAACTGTCAACTGTCTCATCTACCTTAGATATTATATTCTCTTAACATACAACAGCACTTTCTATTTTAACCTGTACAAAGAGAATTCTAGGTTTTCTTCCCCACCTCAGTGAACATTAATACTACCATCCATCCACACAACTACTGTGACACCCGTACGTTATTCTTGATGTTCTTCCTCACCCCACATCTAAATCTCAGCATATCCCTTCACCCTTCCTCTGGAATATCCTAAAAATATCTCCTATCATCTCAGCACGCACTACCACCATCTCTCTCCTGGGTTTTCATAAACATTTCCTGTCTGATTTCCAAGTTGAATTAGCTCTCCACATGGCAGTCAAGTGATTTTTTTTTTAATTCTTATTTTTATTTTTAGTTGTAGATGGACACGATACCTTTATTTTGTTTATTTTTATGTGGTGCTGAGGACCGAACCCAGTGCCTCACGCATGCTAGGCAAGTGTTTTACCACTGAGCTACAACCCCGGCCCAATATATATATTTTTTAATTCATGTTCTTTTTTTTTTTTTTTTTAAAAAGTATAATCCATATCCAGTTACTCCCTAGGTTAAAGCCCTCTAAAAGTTTCCTATTAAAATCTTAAATAAAACCCAAATGCCTTGATTTTACTCAAATTGCTTCATACTCTGGACCCTCTCTATTTCCCAGGTCTCACTTCCCCTTATTATGATCTAGCCTCACTGATCTACTTGAATGCAATGACTTAAAGTCACTCCCCACTATTACATCCTGCTTCTAAAGTTCTACTTAGCATTTATAACCATCTGACACTTGGTTAGTATTTCATTCCATTTTGCTGCCTGTTTCTCTCCTACTGTAATAGATAAACTCTACCATTGTACTCTGGAACACACAGTAGACATGATAAAACTTGTTAAATAAATGAACTGAGAGAGAGAGAAGGTGGGAATCTGTATAAAACAGAGTACCTTGAATTGCTGAATATATCAACAATTAAGGCGACAGTGGCAGTGAGAGGATGGGGTGGATAGTAAAAGGAAATTTCCAAGGCCCCTGTAATTTCACACCCTGGATTTTCTTCTTCCGCTAACAAGAGTGAAGACAATGGAACTCCAGGCTCCCCGCCAGGACATCTGTCCTTGGGGACTCCTTGACCTTACTATGTGAGCTCCAGTCTTCCAGACCCCTGAAGCTACAGTGAGATAATGTCCTACTCCACTGGCCTTGCTGACTCCTATTTCTCTCATCTTGTTCAGCCATGGTGCCTGAGCCTCACTCAGCAAGAAGTCCCAACCTGCCCTTGACACACTCATCAAGTACCCACCAATTTCCTCTTGAATTTCTTGCGCTACATAAGGAACTTTGTAGAGCAGAGAGAGGCTTTGGTTCCTTCTTTCTTCAATCACGTGAAGGTGTGTCATTACCTGGAAGCACAGTTATGATGGAGAGGTCTTATCACTGAAAACAACCAGGCCAGAAAGGAACATGAAGGCAGAAAGACATACACACACACACTTACAGAAAGACAAGTTCAAAAGGTACTTTTTTGTTTTTTTGGTACTAGGGATTGAATTCCAGGGCATTCAACCACTGAGCCACATCCCCAGTCCTTTTTTATATTTTATTCAGAGACAGGGTCTCACGATCCTCCTGCCTGAGCCTCCCAAGCCACTGGGATTACAGGCGTGCACCACCACGCCAAGCAAAAGGTGAGTTCTTTATAGAGTCCAACAGGGCAGCTGGTCAGAGGAAATGTATTACTCTCCATACCATATTGACCAACTGCTAAAGTGTAAGAATATGTTCAGGCAACATTATGATACCACTAGATGACATGAGAATATATCTACGGGAAGACTCCAAATTAAAAGAAACGTTCTTGAATCAAAGTGTGAAATATGATATATCAAGAACTATGTAATGTTTTGAACAGCCAACAATAAAAAATTAAAAAATTAAAAAAAAAATAAATAAAAATAAAAGAAACGTTAGTTTAAAAATATTTGCTAGCCAGTTACTGGCTTGATTTTCATACAAGGCACTTATCACCAACTACACAGAGTTAAAGAGCCCACTTTTTACAGTGCTGGATGTTCAAAAAAGTTTAGTTGAATGAAAAAGGGAAAGTGTCGGTTAATTTTTATCATTGATCCCACATATCTAAAAAGTAGATATGTGGGAAGACCATTTATGGCTTTTGCTTAGTGAAGCAAATACTTAACATAATTATTATGGTAACCAGGAGAGTTGGTGGCACACACTTCTAATCCCAGTGACTTGGCAGACTAAGGCAGGAGGATATCTCAAGTTTGAGGTCACCCTGAGCAATTTTGCAAGACACTGTCTCAGAAAATAAATAAATAAAAAGGGCTGAGGATATGGCTCAGTGGTAGGAACTTCACAGGGTTTAATCCCTAGCACTGGGGAAAAGATGATTATGATGGTAAAGAATAGAATTAGTTAATTCCTAATTAACTAAATCACTATTCTTTAAAATAAAGCATGCTGATTTTTTTCTAGTACCAGAGATCAAATCTAGGCCCTCATGCTTGCTAGGCAAGGAATCTAGCACTGAACTGCATCCCCATACCTAAAAAAACTGATGTTAAGGAACTGTTAAAGGAAGTTATTGACCATAGCTCACTTAGTTCACTATCCTTTCTGAATGTACAAGTTTCAAGATTGTTTATCCAACAACAAAAAAGTCATTCAGAGTGGAGCTGAATGGTGACCAGGGATAAAGTTCACCTCAAGGATACAGTGAGGCATACTCTTGCTGCTCACACAAGCTCCTACTCTAAGCTAAGCCCAGTCAGACTTGCAGTTACTCGCTTTGCCTAAAGAGGGTGCTCAAAGCCAATGCATTAATTACACGAGCTTGAAGCCATTAAGATGAAGGGTCAAAATGAAAGAAAGTTAAATGTAAAGATCCTTTTATTGAAGACTGATGGGTCTCTGACCTTTAAAAGCAAGGATGAAAGCAATTTAATTTTATATTTGCCATTCTGTCATTCAAGTAAATTGATGGGAAAGCATAAGAATGAGTACCTTAGAGAAAAAGGGCAAATGGAACTGAAATGTACCACTTACAGCCTCAGCAAGTGTTGACGCTGTTTATACTTACTCAGATGAACTAAGAAACCATCTGAGAGGAAGTTCATATACCCACAGCAGGACAAGAGCCACAGGGTGGAATATTGGAAATTAGCGCCTTTATAGTAATTCTTGAATTATAGAGCAATAAGGGAGTAAAAGCATCATCTCACTCATATTCAGGCAGAAGTTTCATAGGTTGAGCACCTCTGATTTAAAAATCCAAAAGCAGAAATGCTCTAAAAACTGAAACATTTTGAGTGCTGACATAATGCCACAAGTGGAAAATTCACAGTTGACTTCACATGAAGGTTGTATTCAAAACACAGGTACACTAAAAATACTGCATAACATTACTTTCAGGCTATGCATATAAGGTGTACATGAAACAAATAAATTTCAGGTTTACACTTGGGTCCCATTCCAGGATATTAGGACATCCCATATGTACATGAAAAATACTTTAAAGTCCAAAAAAATCCAAAATCAGAAAAGCATTTTAGATCTTGGGTTTTTCTAGCATTCAGATACTTGGCCACACTTTGACAGAATGACAAGTTCAAAGTGGACAGTAAATAGATCCAGGAAAGCTGGATCTTCCCCACCACCACCACCAAGATGTTCTACAATGGGAGGACTCTACTTCCCACTCTTCTTGGTATAGGACTTTGCTCTCACTTGCAAATGCTGTCCAATTATTAATTCAATATATGGATTGAAACACCCCTTTCTATTCTCACCACATAAAATAGGCTATTTTTTATAGAAAATACAGCATAACAATCTAATTTTAAAGAAAAAGTTTGGAAAATTACATTCTGTATTAAAAATTCAGTAGGACCCCAAGAAGCCTAACCTAGTCCAACAAAATGCATCTAACTCAATCCAACAAAATGCATTTCTCTACCTTTCTTCTCAGAGTACTCCTGGACTACTGTGCCTTTTCTCCCTCTTTTCTACTCCATCTGACATGAAGCAAAGCCTTTAACAAGCCCATATCATATACTTCCCAGAGTCCTAGATCCATCTCCTTCCTACATTCCCACTTTTCAAGAGTCTGAGTTCTTCTATTCCCCCAAACACCCAAATTCTAATGTAAACTCTGTATATTTAAAGATGATTATTCACCTTTATAATTAATAAAATTAATTTCATACTAGCTGAAAGCCGCTCAAGGGTACTTAGGTGATATAACTTTGTACTGTCAGATGATATGAAAGATTTTGGCATGTAGATGGTGACACAATTTCTCACCAACAAGTGGAACAAAACTCAGCTTATATATTCCTAATACCTCTAGGCAAATTCTGACCATAACATACAGAAAAAGTTCGGAGGGACCCATGCTGTAATTGTATTCTATGTATAATGGTACCATCAGCACAGCATTATACTTAAAATATGGAAGGAAATAAGATCAGTGATGTTATTACAAGGCCATCTAGGAAAATGAACAGGCTGAGCTGCTGGACTTCCTAGCTTAAAATAAACCTGTCTTATAGGCAAAAATCATTTTCTTGGAATATATGAAAGAAGTAAAAACAAGTTAATATATGGATAATACCAAAATGAGAAAGAGGAACCAGAAACAAGTCTCTACAGATAACTGTAAAGTAAAGCTGGACTCACTATGGAACAAAACCCAGGAATGTAAACATGTCTAAAAAAAAAAAAAAGACCTAAATGCACAGAAGACTCTTTTAAAAATATTTTTGTGGTATTAAGAGATGGAACCTTTGCACATGCTAGGCAAGTACTTTATCAGTGAGCTATACTCCTAGCCCAAGACCAACTTTTAAGATCTGCTTAATATATTTGTCTAGAAAGGGGTTTCAAATATTAATTCTGGTAATATCCTAAATCAGAAATAAACTGATATAAAAACCAATTTAGAAATCGATTATATTTTCAATACAATCATGCATTTCAGAACCTTCAGAAACTTTAAATACAAAGTACTTAGTATAAGGTATGGAAAAGATTTTTTTTTATTTTTATTTTTTTTTAGTTGCAGATGGACACAATACCTTTATATATTTTATATGTGGTGCTGAGGATTGAACCCAGTGCCTCACATGTGCAAGGCAAGTGCTCTACCACTGAGCCACAGCCCCTAGAAAAGATATTTTTAAGAGTGCTACTACAACAACCAATGCATGTACTGAATGTCTTTGGAAATCAAAAATCATTTTCTAAGAACAAATAATAAACACAACTAGAGTGCTGTCCTACCATCAGTCAAGGCCTATGTCCCCAAGGAAAATATTCTCAAGGCAGTCATTTGTGTCTGGCATACCTGGGATTTCATCTGGGCTGCCTTTTCTGGATCAACAGCCAACACATGCTGGTAATGACGAATGGTATGCAGGCGATCTTTATTCTCAGCACGGACATAACGCCGCAAAGCCTGGAGAATGCGATGAGGCTACAAGAGAGAATAGTTGTTTTAATATCCAGAGACTCAAGAATTAAAAACAGGTAGGAAACAAAGCGTGAAAAATTCACTTAAGAATGTAAAGCTTATGGGGTTGGGGTTATGGCTCAGTGGTACAGTGCTTTGCCTAGCACATGTGAGGCACTGGGTTCAATCCTCAGCACCACCTAAATGTAAATAAATAAAATACAAGTATTTTTTTTAAAAAATAAGAATGTAAAGCTTAGCTATGAACAAGAATGAAAGCTGTAACTCTGAAAGCTTTAGCCTACCAAGCAATAAGAACCTCTTTCTAGGTGAAATACCCAAACTGAGTTCCAGCATTATATTAAATCTGTAAAAAAAAAAATAGTATTTCCCAGAATCTCCAGCCCACAGTCCTCCTCTAAAAGTCTTCTTTCTTGGCTAAGCCTCTTGACACCTGAATTATAAGTTAGGAAGTCTCCTATGTCACCCTAAAGAGTATACCAACTCACTCAGAAAGGATACAAATATCCTTCCAATACTTCCCATTTCCCAAAAGCAAGGCAGGTTAGAATTAAGAGACTAAAAAAAAAGGTTGTGATTGCTCACCCAAGAGTTTCAATATAAATTACTTCACCCTTTTCTTTTTGAATGGAACTGGTCCAAAAGCCTTCATTCATAGAAAGCAAATTTTTATTCTTTGAAAATAAGGCTACTACAGAAAATGCATAAATTGTGTTAATTCTTAAACAATATCCTGAGGTTATGCTTTTCTACATAATACCTTTTCTATCCTAATCTTTTTTCTTTACCATCAGCACTGCCAAAACTTGTCAGAAATATGTAAATTTTACCAACCTGTATGACATAAACTGGCATCATTTTAGGGTGAATAACACTGAGAAGACAACTCAAGAGTGATTCTGCTCTGACTGCAACTCACCCGAGGGGGGTCAGACTGCAGGGCAGCCAGGTAATTCTCTAGAGCCATCCGTCGACGGTCGTTCAGCATGGCTTCCACACGGGCCAGGTGGGTTTCCACCAGCTGCTGCTTCTCACTGGCTGCTTCCTTCTCTAATGCTTTAACCATAGCTTGGAAGTGCTAACCCATGAAAGAAGGAATAACATTTAATTTGCAATACTTGGAGGAAGTCTAAGCAAATACCCTTAGGCTCACACGTTTCTCCATGCCCAGTGTCTATGCAAGACAGTATCAGGTTCAGAGAGTAAAGTGAGGGTAAAAATCAAGATATGCTTCTGAGTTCTATCATGATAAATACTTCCTTAACTAAAAAAGTAAGTTAAATCTCAATGTTAGACGGACTCCTAGCATTTCTGTAACTGAAATTATTAGCACTGCAAACTCAAGCTCAATATCTGTATTTTTCAGTGTACACTGCAATAAAGGAGTAACACCAGGATGACAGGGTATCTTAGTGGTGGAGAGCTTTCCTAGCATGCACAAGGCCCTGGGTTTGATTCCCTGCACCACAAAAAATAAATATATAGTGGAACCAACCTAGATGCCCTTCAATAGATGAATGGATAAAAAATGTGGCATTTATACACAATGGAATATTACTCAGCACTAAAAAATAACAAAATCATGGCATTTGCAGGGAAATGGATGGCATTAGAGCAGATTATGCTAAGTGAAGCTAGCCAATCCCTAAAAAACAAATGCCGAATGTCTTCTTTGATATAAGGAGGGCAACTCAAAACAGAGCAGGGAGGAAGAGCATGAGAAGAAGATTACCATTAAACAGGGACGAGAGGTGGGAGGGAATGGGAGAGAGAAGGGAAATTGCATGGAAATGGAAGGAGACCCTCCTTGTTATACAAAATTACATATAAGAGGATGTGAGGGGAAAAGGAAAAAAAACGAGAGAAATGAATTAAAGTAGATGGAGTAGAGAGAAAAGATGGGAGGGCAGGGAAGGGGAGGGAGGATAGGAAGGGGATAGGAAAGGCAGCAAAATACAACAGACACTAGTATGGCAGTATGTATAAACGTGGATGTGTAACCAATGTGAATCTGCGATCTGTATACGTGGTAAAAATGGGAGTTCATAACCCACTTGAATCAAATGTATGAAATATGATATATGTCAAGAGCATTGTAATGTTTTGAACAACCAATAAAAAAAAAATGGCTGCACCAATTTGCAGTCCTAAATCAATCAATCAATCAATGGGTTTTCCATGTTAGGCAAGGGACTAACTTCCAAACCCTGAAATTGGCAAGCAGTAGTAAATATACTTTCTAACATAATACAATAATGTGGTAAGTTATGCTGAATCATGCCTTAAAGTTGTGAAGGGCAAGTTATCTATGAGATATCTAGCCAGGTTTAGAAGTACAATTTAAGGCTGCTGAATTTAATTTCCTTGCATAAGATGCACTGGCTTGTAACTCTTTAAGATTTTTCTAAGTCATTGATAAGAAAGCAAAGGTCTTCCAGAAAAGAACTAACATCACAGGAAGAAAAAAGTTAGCTAGAAATAAACTAATTTAAAATGTAGTCAGGGTCTAGGGTATAGCTCAATGTCAGAGTGTGTTTAGCTAAAGTAAGGCCCTAAATTCAATCCCTAGCACACTGTGCCTGCCCCTCCACCCCTGCAGCCAAAAAAAAAAAAATGTGTGTGTATATATATATTTGTATTCCAAAACTAAAGCAGTCCTATAAATTGCTGTCCCTATTCCTAGCAACTTTCTTTTGCTGAAGGGCAATATAGTTAACTACTATGATTTTAAGGCTGTATTTTTACAAAATTAGAGATGAACTTATATCATTGTTTTCTGTCTTTTGACTTTTCAGTCTGCCAATAAATAAATAAATCAGTACTGCTGAAAAACAAGTCATAGCCCAAGAACAAAGATGACAGAGAACTTTTGCCAGGAAAGCAGATTAACAAGTGGCAGCTAACCTGAGGTTATTTCCTGGCATGAATTAAGTATACTCTGGGAGGGGGTTTGGTTTCCTTCTACTGTAGGTGAGTAATACTAGAGTGAAAAGAGAAAAATAGGTCACTTACAACTTCCTTGTAACTTAAGCCCCTGAATAAAAAGAGGTGCCAAATTTAAATTTCCTAGGAGTTTGGCTTTGACCATATTTTTAACTGGTAGGTGGATGCTTTATCCTTGGAGAAGGCATCTTACCTGAATGAGGGTCTGCCTCTCTGCCTTGGGGAGGTTCTTGGCTTGAAGCTCTGCCTCTTCCCACTCTTTCTTTACCTACAAAGGTTAAAAACACTTCACCAGAGAACAATCCTCTGAAACAACTTCCCCATTTTCTAAAAATACTACCAGGAACTGAATCCAGTGTCGGAAACTGTGCAAAAGGAAACTGCATCATGTGATCCCTTAAGAATTCAGGGTTGCTGCTGCCTCAGAAGGTTGTAGGCCTCAACTGTCCCCAGATGGAGCCTCAATTCCATGACCACCTTGTTATATAACCTTCGATTACTTACTTTAAAAGTCTCTGTGCCTTAGTCTACTCGCCTAAAAAATTGAGGTTAGGGTTGGGGCTCAGAGGCAGAGCACTCGCCTGGCATGCATGGGGCGCTGGATTCGGTCCTCAGCACCACATAAAATAAAAAGTTATTTAAAAAAAAAAAATTGAGGTTAATACCTATTTCTCAGAACTGCTATGGAGAACATAATGAGCATTTCCTATATGGTAATGCTCAGTGCAGGTGAGGTACAGGTATTGGAGGGAGAGCTCAGGCCAAACAAGATTTTCCTGTGTCAATCTCTTCTCAGTACTAAGTGCATTCAGGAGGAAGCTATACTCTGGGCTCTCACTGCTCTGAACTTAGAATGCTCTTAAGGAAACGAAAGTCCCTGAGACTTCACAACCTTCCACAGGCAGTGGTATTTAAAGCCAGTGATGGCAAAGAAAAGCAACAAGTGAGTAATAGCTACAGGAAGAGCTCTGCAGTGTCTGCAACATGTCATACAGCAACTATATCCTTATGGAGACAGGGTAGACAAGGACTCACCCACCCAGCAGGGAGTTCCCTTGATACTCTGGAACCTCACTATTCCTTACCCATTACACAACATTCTAGAAAGATGGTGTCTCTTTCTTTGACTAAAGTTGGATCCCCAGCTAAAGAAAACAAAACAAGCCCCCCCCCCAAAAAAAAAAACCCAAACCCCTATGCTACTTAACTGCCAAGCACCATGAAGAATAACAGAATTGCCTAAGTTTACCCTGTCCATTCGGTTGCGGTGCCGAATTTCCAACTGTTCCTTAGCCTTCTGGAAGCGAGCATGCTCATTATCATCTGCAGAGGTCTCAAAATATACATCAACATCATTGGTTGGCAGAGGAGTTGGAGGAACTGAAACAAAATTACAGACGGAGTTTGCTTTGAGGGTCAGGGATCAGTCAGATGCAGTGTTAAAACTGCACAGTGCTTTAGGAAGAAAACCAAGCTCAGGACCTGCAAGATGGACTCAATTTGTGTCATGCCTTACTACAAGTACAGGGTGCTACTGTCTGCCAAGTCTTCACTTTGTTAGATTACAGTGGGCAATATTCTTTACACAATATTCATCAACCATGTCAGTCCATGCTAATTCACCAATTTATTGGTAGCTCAGTCCCCTGGTATTTTCGTCACTCATGAGGCATCCACTCTGGACTGCAGGGCAGAAAAAGAGAAGCTGCTTTTATGTCTTCCCTTCATAATGTGAAACCTGAAAATCATTAAAAAAAAAAAAAACAGCTACCTTACTGATCATCAACTAATGGTGTCTGAATAGGGACCAGCATGAAATTAGACCCTGTAGAAGCACTTCCACAAATGTATACATTTTTGAGGAACTTACTTTTACTCTTTTGGTAATCTTTAGATCCTAGCTTACTTCGGGAAACTGGCTAAAGTCTTTAAATATAGACTGGGTAGAGAAAGCCCAACTCACTCTAGATATAATTTTTGAGTTTTCAATATCACTGACGGACTCTTACACCCATCCCCAATTATTAGGGGATAATGGGGGTAAAAGTAAAACTAAGTTTCTGTAGTTTAGAAGGACACCTTCCATGGATGTGACGATACCTTGGTCTTATTGGACTCATGACACTGACCAAAGGGCCTTTCTGAGCATCCCTCCAAACATAAGCCCATTGGAATGGACAACCCCTCACCTCACTGTTGTTCACACATAATGTCTTACTAGCACCAGGCAAGTGAGTATAAGTATAATGGAGTTTAATCTCTAAGAGAAAGAACTGGGAAGGGAGCAAGTTCACTTGGCTAACTTCTTAAGAAACACCTCTGGAATTATGTGTTAGCCCAATTCATTCAAGATTTCCCAAACCAGGGAGGAATAATGTGTAACTTGTTTATCATGACAAATGCCAAAATACAACTAATTTTTACCTTGGAAACAAATTCACCTAATTTCCAGAACTGTGTCATTTTAATCATTCTGATTAGGGCTTGGATTGTGGCTCAGCGGTAGAGCACTTGCCTAGCATGAGTGAGGCCCTGGGTTCGATCCTCAGCACCACATAAAAATAAAGCTATTGTGTCCAACTACAACTAAAAAATAAATACTAAAAAAAATGTGACTAATAAAAATAATACTACAGATTAATCAGTCACTCCGAAGTTTTTCCATCAGAAGAATCTTCTTTGCTCCCTTTAATAAACCTAGAGTAAAATCATGTGAAGAATACCTGAGTCCCAAATAAGTTTAAAGAGCAGACAGATCACATTCTCCAAGAAACTAAAAAATTCAGTGAAGGAGAATTCAAGTCCTTTGTGCTAAATGCACTTCATTATCAGGGACACATGTCTGCAGGCTCATGAGCTGAGGATGGTTTCTATCACTGGGGTGAATACACAGAATGCAAAACACAGTGTGCCTCCACCCTCCATGGGAACAAAAGGGGAAAAGGACAGCATATCTAGAAGTTTACTTCTAAAGACACAAAGGGCTCAGAGCAAAATCACTACAATTCATGAAGCTAGCACATCTACTTGCCTCAGACCCTCTGAAGAGGGACACAAACACGACCACTAGAAACCTGATGCTCTAGACCTTCAAAGCCCTCCAGCCAGCAAGCCCTCCCCCTAGCACACAAACAGAATTTCTTCTCCGCAATTTCCCCAAAGCCACATGGATTTCACAGACCTTCCATTCCAAGGTATCTCAGAAGACTATTTATTTGAGCCTTTGGATAGAGGTTGCCACCTCTGTATTCTGTGAGATCTTTAAAGGGCTCCAATTATGGAAATTGTATTGATTCTTAGTTTGAGTAGTTTTGCAAAGCAATAATTTTTATCACTAAATCTTTCCTTGGTAAAGTTTTTGCACCAAAGTTCCTAAAGCTCACTCTCTTTCACCTTTTCAACTGATTCAAATAACAGTCTTTTCCAAGTACAGCAACTTTCAGAGTAGAAGCTCTGAAAGCATGCTGAATTCAATAAAGATTTTAAAACTCTTTATGAGAAAGAAAAAAGAGGGAGCATGAAGGTATCTGAATGAAATGAAAAACCATCAGAAACTACATCCCCACCCAGACCTCTAGAGCAAATACCAGGAACAGGCAGCAAGTCATCCTGATGAATTCCAGAGTAGGAATGAAAGAAAACTGCCTGGCTTGAGGATTTTCCCAGCACATGGGTAGGTACCACCAGGTTAAGAGGGGCTTGACAAGAAAAACTCTTCCTACCTGTGTCTAACATAAACCCAACTCAATTGAACTACTGCACTGAGTAGTAGTTTCTCTAAGACCAAAAAAACACAAACTAAAATCTCCTCATTTCCTAAAGCCCTGCATGATCCAAGGTTTCCAATATATTAAAGAAATAGTACTCAGCTACAAAGCTCTATCCTTAGAGTAAATAATGCAAGGTATTTTCGGTATTATGGAATCCCTAAAATATTGATGCTCTTTTCAAAAGTGGGCATTCCATCAGGTGGCATCACATTGTTCGGTAACAGAGTAGTTCAAAGATGAGATTAAGAAGCAAAACTGAGGCAAAACTCAGGCTGGGTGCAGTGGTGCACACCTGAAATCCCAGCAGCTTGAGAGGCTGAAGCAGGAGGCTCTCAAGTTCAAAGCCAGCCTCAGCAACTCAGTGAGGCCCTAATAACTCAATGAGACCCTGTCTCTTAACATATAAAAAAGGGCTGGGGATAGACTCAGTGATTAAGCACCTCTGGGTTCAATCCCCAGTACCCCCCCCCCCCCCGCAAAAAAAAAAAATGAGGCAAAGCTTAGAATACAATCATGGACAGAACTCAGGACTATTCAGTTACCCTTTGGTGCCTTTCAATCATGAATGCTTCCCAACCAATACCAGAGCACCTTCAGCACTTATAGACTCCAAGTCTAGATGAGAAAAAACAAGCCCCTGGCTGTGGCCACCCACTGCACCAGGGAAGGCACACAACACTACCACCACCACCACTAAATGTCCAGCAGACACAAGGGGAGCACGGGACATGGAAAACTGAGCTTACTACTGCCAACAGGAAAGCAAAGCCTCAGTCTAGGAAGCACAGAGATGAGGGGAAAACAACTGACAGCAAACACCTGAGTCGGCGGAAACATGTCACAGATGCAGCCACGAGGACGGCCGGGAGAGACAGAACGCTGGACAGGACAGCGCTGCTGCACAGGGCCAGCGCAAGGCGGGACTTACTCATCGCTTTACACACAGCCATACAATAATCCTCAGACTCAAAATTGTTCCTGTTGCCGCCGCAGCCGCCATATATAAAGTGCACGCACTTTCCCTTGGAGAGGTCGAAGTACCAACGAGGCATCACAGCCCGGCAAGGCCCCGTCATCGCCTCCTGGGAGCAGACAGCTGTGTGAAAATGGTCAGAGTATCAGCAGAGCAGAGGCAGTGCTTCAAATGCTTCAAAATGCTACAGGCCGGCCATGATAAAACCAGGTGTTGGTAATGAGGGACCACACAGGAAATTAAGGCCCTGGCTGACCTAACTCACCAACACAGGTCAGGGGTTCTGTGGATGAAGTCACTTTCCATGTGACAAAAACATAGGGGAATGGAGATTTTTTTAAAAAATTAAAAACAAAACACTTTTTTTGCACCATCTGAGACTAGATTGACACACAGGTTAACAAAGAGGAGTCTCTCATAGCCTCATGAGTCTCTCATTTTTTTTTTTTTTTTTTAAATCTGTTAAATGGAAATAGATCCTGGTTTGTCTATTTTAGTGGTTTCAAGGACCCAAAGGAGTCAATGCAGGCAGAAAGGTTATTTTAAGTGGTGATACCCACAGCAAACACTGACGTGCCTACAAAGGACAAGTGTTCCTATTTTCATATTCTCCAAGATGAATCATAAATTTCTAGACCAATTAATTTTCTCCCAGCTGGGTTTTAAAATTCTTCAGATCCTAACTGGTTTCAAATACACAATGAGCAGAGGCCATGTGCTCTCTGGAACTATCACAACCTTTTCTTTGTTTTAGTTGACAAGATCATTCAATTTCAACCTACCAGCTACAGATACCTGAACAGATGGAGCAGCCTACAGATTAGAATATGCTTAGTGAAAGAAAAACCCAGGAAGCTATTCCATCCTAAAAGTTAAGACTTGAGAGGAGAAGGTTGGATGTGGAATAATCCTGCTGACAAACAGACGATATTGCCCTTTATTCTCTAAACTCTTACAAAGCAAACTCTGTTTCTGAGTCAACCCTGTATCTCTTCCTGGTCATGCATGCCTGCTTACTGCTAACATCACTTTACCGCTCTACCACTACACAGAAAAGCAGGATTCCCCTTCAGCGCAGAAACACCACCTTTCCTTCTGAGACTTACCTGATTACTTAGAATCTGTATGCCTTCACTATTAAACAATGATCACATGGATTTTAAAGCCACAGCTTGAAACTGGGTTACCTTTAACATCATGAGCAATTTCTTTGTCTGAAATAGCTCCCTCGCTGCTGGGTTCAGTTGGGTTCTCTTCATTGTAGTCATCTCCTTTAAAAGTGTCATAGTAGTAATCACGGTCTTCTACCACTTCCTCCCCTTCCTCATCCTCCTCGTCCACAGCTGCTTCTGTGAAGTCTTCCAAATCTGTTTCAGTGGGAAATTCACTAAAGGCCACAATAAAAATAAAGGAAGGTTAATATCAATTCTACACACAAAGCACAATGATTCCCTTCCCTATTCTCAAACACAAAAAGAGACAGGAAATAAGCTCAACTTATATGTAACTATGCTATGAAAGCCCTCAGCCTAGCTACATCAGCAAAAGGGAAGAGTTAGTGAACATAGACTACATTAAACTGCAGTAAATAATGTGGCCCACAACAATAAAAAGCCAAAAGTCACAGGTGTGTATATGATCAGCTTCAATCAGAATGAAATGCAGGTTGAATCAATTCTAGCATTACAAGGGTATGCCCACCTTACCCAAAAGTGAGGAACTATCAGCCAACAGCCATTATTACAGAAGTGCTAAATTATTTCAGAGCTCAGGACAAGAATATACCTTTTATAAATATCATAGTCTTCCTCTTCATCTTCTTCCTCTTCTTCCTCTTCTTTTGACACAGTAGAGTCTACAGAGTCAATAACCTTTGTCTGAGGGCAACACACATATTCGGTGCCATGGAACTGGTCTACTCCACAGGGCAGCAGCATGCCATAGCTATATAAGGTCATTCCCTGAGTCAGACATGCCTAAAGGAAAACCACAGACCACATCAAAACATATTCCACAAAGACTTCTGATACCTGTCTTTATCCCAAAGAAACCCTTATCAAATCACTAAGTAATGCTTTCTCTTACAGACACACAACTTACCAGCCAAAAAGTTGTGATGCTATAAGATTTATTAACTGGGCATAGTGCATGCCTATAATCCCAGCTACTTGGAAGACTGAGGCAAAAGGATCACAAATTCGAGGACTGCCTATAATAACAATATCATCTTAAAAATAAAAAGGGCTGGGGATGTAGCTCAGTGGTTAAGCACTTGCTTCGTATGTATGAGGCCTTTGATTCAATTCCTAGTACCTCCCCACCCCCCAAAAAAAATTATACCCAACTTATAGCATCAGATGAGCCAAAACAACTAAAAGTCCAAATTTGAAAAAAAAAAAAAATTTAAGAAAGTGGGAGTTTCTTCTACTGATTATCAACACCCATTAAAGATGACTAATGCTAATTTTTACTATCACTGGTATAGATACTACTTCAGAATTTGAATAAAGAAAAGACTACTGACTGAAGAATCAATCAAACTACAGGTGACCAGAATAAGTGTTTCTCTCCAGCAGAACAGAGAAATGGCAACCAATTCTGAGGTTTATATTCCGTATCCAGTTTTTCTAGAACTGGCTATTTCCACACATTCCTTAGTAAAGAGGGTTAGGATGCCTTCAGAGGAGCCCTGCTGAAAGCATGTACAATCCCTGCCTAACAGCCTTTTAATCTCTTCTCTGTGTGTGTGCTAGGGATAAAACTTCATGCCTACTAGGCAAGTGCTGTATTAATAAGCTACACCCAGCTCAAATGAAGAGAGAAACTTCACTATTTTCTTTTTTGGGATGCTGGGGATAGAATCCAGGGTGTGGTGAATACTCTACAACTAAGCCACATCTCTAGCCCTATAATAGTTTTAATTTTAGAAGTCGGACAATCTAAGCTGTACTTTCTTACAAAAACATCTATTCCTCTCCCATGTATTTTTAATTCAGAAGCAGAAGTAATTAAAAAAAAAATAACTGAAAGGCATGGTGAGGTTTTGGACACCAATATTACTTTCTCTTCTAACAGGTACAATGCTTTACTTTTCCCCATCCACTCTCTTACCTCTTTGACTACTGTGTGCCAGTGCTGGTGATTCTCACACACCTCCATCCGTTCTTTGTGAAAAAACTGGCACTTTTCTGGAACTAGCAGAACATCACTTACAAATTCACCCACTGAGGGGGGAAAAAAAAAGAACCTTTGTCAGAGGCAAATCTGATTATGATTCAAGGCAGAAAGGACTTACATGCAGACTAATGACAGTTACATAGTCAGGTGTATACAGGAGCAGTCACTAATGCTCAAAAGCAGGTGTGAGCATAAGAACTCATCAATGCATCAGGGCCACAATGCCAGCAGCTTTCCTCATGTTTTCCTAACCACACTCCCTCGAAGTCCCATGGAAGGCTTTTAGCAAGACATGACAAGGGGACATGAATAGGATCCCCCTTCATGACCATCTCAAATACATATACAGCCACTCCCCCTGACCTCTAGATTCATGGGAACAATATTCCTAGCTTCTTACTTTCCTAATTTGGCCCAGATCTCCTCTAATCACAAAATGCCCCGGAAATTAAAACTTGGTGTTCTATTGAAGTATAGATGAACCTTATACTAGACAAATTGATTAAAGTAAAAATTATCAATGGATGTTTAATTATAAAGAGGTAAAGGTACCTTTACAATGGGAAATGCTAGCAAAACTACCTTAACAAGGTGACCAACTAAATATCATTAATAACAGACAAGTTGACATGGGTGATATCCTGAGAAGAAAATATCACCTACCAAAACATACCACCTGAATATGTTCACGATAAAATAGTAAGACAAATCCAAATTCTGGAATATTCTGTTAAACAAATGGCTTGGATTCAAAAAATGTCACTGTCATTAAATATTTACAAACATAAAGACTGAGGAGCTGTTCTAGATCAAATGTAATGTGTGATTTTTCTTTTAAAAGATGCTATAAAGGGCTGGGGATATAGCTCAGTTGGTAGAGTGCTCACCTTGCATGCACAATGCCCTGTGTTCAATCCCTAAGACCACACACACAAATAAAATAAAATATAAGAGACTATAAAGGGCATTATTTGAATACTTACAGAAACTTCCAAAGTGTAGTAAATATATTATCATTACAAAGGAGAATGTCCTTGGTCTTAGGAAACACAAAGTAAAGCATTTAGAAGTGAACTTTTAGGATGTCCCAACTTATTTTCAAATGGTTGAGCAACCAAAAAGTACCCCCATACACACACAAATAAATTAGGCAAAATTGGAGCATCCAGGTAAAGAGCATAAAGGTATTCACTATTATATTTTTTTTAATTCTACATTTTTGGGGGTGGTGGTGTTATCACCCAGATAAGCAGGGGTGAGGGGCAAGAGCATAGATAAAGTGATCCTGGCTCCTGAACTGATGACCATTATATAGCTGGGCAATGTGGGTTTACAATACTACTATCTCTGTTTGAATATGTTTGTAATTTTTCATAATAAAATGCTGAGTGGGGTATGTGTGTGTCTGTCTGTCTCACTGCATTACTGCTTAAATTCTGATTCAGTAGTGTAAGGGTAAACTCAGTAATTTGCTTCCCAGGTGAATCTGATTCATTAGCCACATGTTCCATAAAGGATCTAAGTAGAGGAAAAGAGACAAAAGGAGGGATATGTGTTTTGCATTTTGTAGGGACATGGGAGAAAAAAGCAGGCAGGCTAACATCTGCGGTAAAGGGGAGAAAAAGTTAAAAATGGTACAAAAGTTAAAAAGTCAGTCCTTCTACTATCCAGCTGATTCAAGAAGGGAGTTGCTGCTCTTAAAAGGGGAAGGATGTGGTTCCTTGTGTTTTAACTTGGAACGGGAAATAGTTTCCCAGCATGAAAACACACGTTTTCATAGCACTATCAGTACATGGACTTTTGGAGTCAAATTGCCCCATTTGACATGAAATCAGGAATGCCAAGGTAAGCTAGATAGAGTGCTGCTTCCAAGGACCCTGAAGGCCCTAGAGCAGTCAGTGCCTGTATTATACAAGCTTTACCAATCAATTGGACATACAACTTCATTTCGTTTAAAAATGACAAAAAAATGTAGTGGTAAAAAAGATCTTTTCTATTAGGAAAACCAACTCTGATATTCAATCTAAATGCAATTCGATCTAACTACTTAAATTCTGACACCCAATCATCAACTAACATTGTTTAATTGACAATTTTGTATTACCTAGGCATTTTTTGCCTTGTTAATTTATGATAAAAAACAACAAAAGCATATACTTAAGGGACAGGGTATACAGGATTAAACACCAAGTTTCAATCTCAGCACTGTTCTTTACTAGTCGAGTGATTTTAGGCAAATTATTTAACCTGCCTGTACCTCAGTTCCCATCTCTTATTCTAAGGATTAATGGCCTCATCTTTCTGACACGAAAAAAGTTGAGAACAAAAACCAAACCAATCAGTTACTATGTAATTGTAAGTTTTAACTACTGATGTTAATGTTATTTTAAAATCTTGCCCAACTACTTTTACACAAAGTAAACTATACAACCATAATTGTAAAGCAATCTATAGTGAAGCAATAGTTAATGCACTTTATTTTTGTTTTATACAGATAATTACAACACTTAAAAATTAAAACAGCAATTTCACTACTATATATATCTTTAAAAGCATTATATTATCTTTAAAAGCATTAAACAAAAGTAATAAACACACCCCATATATCCCTAAGCTCTCTCATTTAGGGTGGTTAACTTCTAAGACCAGGTTTGTTTCTTACCCAAAGATGCATGTAACACGTAATAGATGTTTATTAAATCTGAACTTAAAAAGAAGCACATATAGAGTATGATCCCACTGAGAAAAAAACAAATGGGGAGGGGGTGTTGTGTTGTTTTGTTTTGTTTTGAGATAGGTCTCACTACAGTTGCCCAGACTGGCCTTGAACTTGTGATTTTCCCATGCACAATTCTAAAGTATCTGTGATTACAGTTGTGCACCACTGTGCCTGACTTTGGAGTTGGGGGGGGAGGGATCTCAAAGCATACACATTTCTACATGTATCTAAAGAAAAATATTTTCACTTACACACCAAAATGTTAGTCAGGTTGACTGAGTTCAGAAATGGAAATGACTTTTTGCCCCCTCCCCCACACCTCATACTTCATTTGTTGAAAAACAAACTTCTAAAAAGTAAACTAAAAGAGGAAACACATTTCAATCCCAGCATCCGTTCTATCAATTTATTACAACTTTCTGCCTTTGTTAAAACCACTTATCAGAAGCTTCTGAGGGGAAAATTTATGTAGAAAGATCAGTATTCAGTCAGTTTTATATAACACTAAAAATGGTTTGGTATCACTTTAAAAGTTTATATGCAAGTTTGTGGTAACAATCTTCAGTTTAACCTGCTGGAGCACAATATAATGGCTATTATTTTCTAAGCCACTACACAAACATAAAGCTATATTGTTTTTGCTGTTCAATGCATAAGGCAATACAGCAAAACCTAACCTACAGCTTCAGCTGTGACTTAATCTCCAACCTCTTTTCACTCTATTCACTCTCTGAGATTCAGTTTTTCTTTCATGCCACCTCACTCCAACAGGGGCATGGCAGCCTTCCAGGTTTTAAAGCTTTTTCAGAGTTGCTGAAATTCCTTTCAGAAAAACAAAGGCTGGGAATAAATCTTTACTCCTCACACTTCAGATAGAGCCCTAATATCCAGAGTATACAAAGAACTCAAAAAATTAGACAATAAGAGAACAAACAACCCAATCAGCAAATGGGCCAAGGACCTGAACAGACACTTCTCAGAGGAGGACATACAATCAATCAACAAGTACATGAAAAAATGCTCACCATCTCTAGCAGTCAGAGAAATGCAAATCAAAACCACCCTAAGATACCATCTCACTCCAGTAAGATTGGCAGCCATTATGAAGTCAAACAACAACAAGTGCTGGCGAGGATGTGGGGAAAAGGGTACACTTGTACACTGCTGGTGGGACTGCAAATTGGTGCAGCCAATTTGGAAAGCAGTATGGAGATTTCTTGGAAAGCTGGGAATGGAACCACCATTTGACCCAGTTATTCCCCTTCTCGGTCTATTCCCTAAAGACCTAAAAAGAGCATGCTACAGGGACACTGCTACATCGATATTCATAGCAGCACAATTCACAATAGCAAGACTGTGGAACCAACCTAGATGCCCTTCAATAGACGAATGGATAAAAAAAATGTGGCATTTATACACAATGGAGTATTACTCTGCATTAAAAAATTGCCGCAGTCTGGCTGGGCACACAATCACGAGCCACCACACAGCTTGTAGATTCAAACAGCAACTCTTTATTCCCGAACTCACACCAGCCGTCTACAAACACGTTCTGGGGAAATCCACGTTCTCTGCCCAAATCCACATCCACTGGGCTTCTGTCTCCCAAAAAATACTGTCTGAATCCCGTGAGAACTCAAGGGGAACTCAGGCAGCAGGATACACCCTATTCCCAGCAGGAATAATCTTAAACCTGGAACGCCCTAAACCCGATTATCCTAAACCGGGAACACCCTAATCCGCCCTGGTCCTTGAGCAAGGTCACCTACATGCAATGTCACTACAACATGGGGTATGCTGGCAAGGAAATTGTCATACCTACTTGGCTAATGGCTCCCAGCAAAAAATGACAAAATCATAGAATTTACAGGGAAATGGATGGCATTAGAGCAGATTATGCTAAGTGAAGCTAGCCAATCCCTAAAAAACAAATGCCAAATGTCTTCTTTGATATAAGGAGAGTAACTAAGAACAGAGTAGGGACGAAGAGCATGAGAAGAAGATTAACATTAAACTGGGATGAGAGGTGGGAGGGAAAGGGAGAGAGAAGGGAAATTGCATGGAAATGGAAGGAGACCCTCAGGGTTATACAAAATTACATACAAGAGGAAGTGAGGGGAAAGGGAAAAATAATACAAGGGGGAGAAATGAATGACAGTAGAGGGGGGAGAGAGAGAAGAGGGGAGGGGAGGGGAGGGGAGGGGGGATAGTAGAGGATAGGAAAGGCAGCAGAATACAACAGACACTAGTATGGCAATATGTAAATCAATGGATGTGTAACTGATGTGATTCTGCAATCTGTATACGGGGTAAAAATGGGAGTTCATAACCCACTTGAATCAAAGTGTGAAATATGATATATCAAGAACTATGTAATGTTTTGAACAACCAACAATAAAAATTAAAAAAAAAATTAAAAGAAAAACAAAGGCTGTTTATCTACTCAGGAAAGCCCCCAACACTAACATCCATGTGTGTAAATAAACCTACAGCAAAAGTACTCTCCAGCTGGAAAGGAATACATTTATGGAACTCTTGGAGGATACTGCCCAGGTGGAAGAAAACTGCCTAAAGCAATAAGTAGGAGCCATCTTTGGTAGACATCTCTGAGGTAAAGAGTGCTCCAAGAACTGAAGGATCCAAGCAGAAACATTTACCTAGCACAAGGGTCCACACTGTCAACAGAGATAATGTTTGGGGCCACTGTGAATTCAAAGACTACAGGACTTGCAAAGGAACACCTACAATGAAAAGCAAGTTACTGCAACCTACCTACAACTGCTGAAGACTGCATCTCAAAGCCTCTGAGACTGGTTTTGATTTAGTTATTAAATGGGAATTTTTCTGGTAGTCTTTCCAGTGCAGTAGCATTCCCTGTCCAAATCTCCATCCAAATATAACCCAAAACAAAATCAGTCATGAACTTATAAAACTCTCTTCTTTAGTACAGGAGTCAGTACACATACAAATGTCGGAGATGACTAAACTCCCCACCACCACCAGTACCTACAATTTTGCTGCATTTTTTTTTAAACCGCCCCCCATTCCCACCCCCAAGTACTGAGGATTGAACTCAGGACCTCATACAAGGTAAGCAAGTGCTCTACCACTGAGTTATATCCCCAGGTGTCAGTTTTGCTTCTTCACACATCACCTACTCTGTCCTACTTGGGTCACTATTATCATGTATGTATGTATGTATATGTGTACATGTGTGTGTATATATAATCTCAGTGGTAGATTATCTATCTATCTATCTATATATATAGTGGTAGGTTGTCTATATATATTATAGATAACCAGGAGGCAGTAGTAATGTAAGATACAAGGTTCATGTTGAGGAGGGAGAAGATTATTCAACTGTTCCTTCTCACCAAATTTACTATACAACATTTAAAAGAGCCACACTGATAGACATGCGGCATCATAAAACTTCAGACAATCCAACCCTGGACTTATTATGAACACTGTCAGTAACTTAATCAACTGTAATAAAGATACTACCTAGCAGTCAGGCTCAATGGCACACATCTTTAATCCCAGAGGCTTGGGAGGCTGAGGCCTTAAGCAGTTCAGTAAGAACTTATCTCTAAATAAGATATAAAAAAAGGCTGGGCTGTTAAGCAACCCTGGGTTCAATCCCTGGTACCCCCCCCCCCCAAAAAAAAAAAGAGAGAGAGAGAAAAGAAAAAAAAAGATATATACTACCCAATAAAAACAATAACAAGCAAACAAAAATAGTGCCCAGAAACATAGGTAAGAACACTGTGATATCCAAATCAATTAATAAACCCGCACCCAATCAATATATACATAGCTTGTCTTCCCCAGTTCCCCATTTCTTCACCCTTCCTCTGGCTGGCCTATGCTTTGGATTTGCTAGGCAGCAATATATTAAAGGAGATTTCAGGATTTAAGCCAACCACCCTATTGCAATCTCTCTTTCAACATATAGCATTCATTTTTTTTTTTTTTTTTTAACTTGGGCTGGGGAGGGCTGAATCCAGGGACACTTCACCACTGAGCTACATTCACAGAGCCTGGAACTTTCAATCATCCTGCCTCTGCTTCCTGAGTCACAGGATTATAAGTACGTGCAACCATCTCCAGTCAAACTGCATACTTTTAAATGAGTAAATTGTATAGCATGTGAATTATACCTCAACAAACCCAATTTTTAAAAAAGCCAAGATTTGGTTGTGGGAATAGCAGGCAAAGAAGAAAATATACTGAGAATACAGGAATTTGAGCTATCACTTTGAAGCCTTTTGTTGTTGTTAGTTTGTTTTGGGGGACAGAGAGGGGCAGGGGGTGGTTCCCAGGGATTGAACTCAAGGACACTGGACCACTGAGCCACATCCCCAGCCCTTTTTGTATTTTATTTAGAGACTGGGTCTCATTAAGTTACTTAGTGCCTTGCTTTTTTGATGAGGCTGGCTTCAAACTCACAATCCTCTTGTCTCAACCTCCCCAACTGCTGGGATTATAGGCATGCACCATAGCATCCAGCTCACTGGTTTTAATATGCACTCACAGGTCAATAAGGCAATGCAGATTTTTGTACATCTGGACATGTAATACATACATATATTTCTTAGCTTCGTTTATTGAGTGCGCCTAGAAGCAACAACACCCTTGGCAGCAGTAAGCATTCCTAATGCCCAGATCCCAGGACCCCAAATCCTGAACACTGCTACCAGTCCCATTAAGAAATCAAAGAAGAAATGGCTTACTCCAGGCATGGGCAAAGGAAAATTCAGAATGCACTTAGAGAATCTTTTGTACCAGGCAAGTAAGCCCTCAAAGAAAGACAGGGATATGTTAAAAGGATACAGGAAAACAGCATAAAATGGTTTCCACAGATCAAATCTGGAAAATGAATACATATAAAATAACTGAAATCTAAAACCATCTGTTTTAGTTAAGTTTTCACATCCCTATGACCAAAGTACCCTACAAAAAAATAGTTAGAGGGAAAGCTTATTTGGGGCTTACAGTTTCAGAGGTCTCAGTCCAAAGTGAGGCAGCATATCATGGGAAGTGTGTGATGAAGGGAAGCTGCTTCCCTCATGGTAGCCAGGAAGCAGATAGAGGAGATAGAAGGGGGCACAAGCCCAGTAACATAGCTCCTTCAGCCATGTCCCACCTGCCTATGGTTACCCACCCAGTCAGTCCATTCAAACTAGGACAGACTCTCATAATTCAATCACTTGATTGCATTAACAGAACATCTCATATCCAAACCAAAACAGCATCTTAGCCAGCAGGTAAACATGATCAAGGATAACACAACAAATTGACATCACACAACTGCTAATACAATGTCACAAAATTCTGTGACATTCCTCTCAAAAATGCATACACTATGGGCTGGGGATGTGGCTCAAGCGGTAGTGCGCTCGCCTGGCATGCATGCAGCCCGGGTTCTGATCCTCAGCACCACATACAGACAAAGATGTTGTGTCCACCGAAAACTAAAAAAAAAAAAATAAATGTTAAAAAAAAAAAACGCAATGGATGTTGTACTTTAAAAAAAAAAAATGCATACACTAAATGAAGCATGGAACAAGAAGTGGTAGATAACAAGGCAGGGTTAAAGTCAAGGTTCAGCAAATTATGGAAGGTAATTTTTATTTTTATTTTTATTTTGTACTAAGAAATGAATCCAGGGCCTCAGGTATAGTTACTCTACCACTGAGCTCCACCTCCAGCCCTTTTCCTTTTGAGATAGGGTCTCACTAACTTGCTCAAGGTGGTCTTAAACTTATGATCCTCCTCTCTCACCCTCTTAAGTAGCTAAATTTACAGATATACACCACTGTGCCCAACATTTTATGGAGTTTTAAAGCCATACTAAGAAATTTCAAAATTATTTTAAGAAGAGATGCTAAAGAGTTTTACATACAGGAGAGACATAACTTTATTTTCACTTTGAATCACCATAAGGGCAACAGACTGGACGACAGAACAGAGAAATATGTGGAAGCTTCTGTCATGATGGAGACAAGAAGTGACCAAAGCCTGAGTTAGAGCAGTGAGAATCTGATGGAGGACATAATCCAGAAATTTACAAATTTCCTCAACTCACAGCACCCCAAGTATCTCAATTTTTTCATAGCACCCCGAGGCCAAAAAAATACTTAAAGAGGGATTGGGCCTGTAGCTCAGTGGTAGAATGCTTGCCTTGCATGTGTGAGGCACTGGGTTTGAGTCTCAGAACCACATTCAAAAAATAATTAATTAATGAAGGTATTGTGTATCCATGTACAACTAAAAAACACATTAAAGATAAGTAGTTAGGTCAAAAAACAAACTAAATAAGTATCTGTGTCCAACCATTAAGTGCATTTTGGGCACTGCACAACTCCCTCCACACTGCAATCAGACTGAATATCATGGCCCTTGTTTCTTCTTCTAAAGTGATTTTACTGGTATGTTTGCTTTTTTCCACAGGAATCACTGAGAACACAGCTTCATAAAGATATGAAGTTTTCACAAGATAAATAATGTTGAAATAAAACTACCTCCAGATAACAGTCTGAAGAACATCTGGCATATGTCACGTTTCCCTTGCAAATAAAATATATCCTGCAAATAAAATATGTCCTTTTTAGTTTCTTGCAAATCCTGGAATCATGGATATAAGCCATATATAAGAGGTAAAAATCAAGCTGACTTGAAAACTGAAATGGGACGGACATGGTGGCTGATAATCCCAGCAGTTCAGGAGGCTGAGGCAGGAGGATCAGTGGTTCAAAACTGGCTTCAGCAACTGAGTAAGGTTTTAAGCAACCTAATGAGATACTGTCTCAAAAGGCTGGGGATGTGGTTCAGTGGTTAAGTGGCCCTGTATTTAATCCATGGTTTAAAAAAAAAAAAAAAACTGAAATGGATATGGGGAGATAAATGATAATAGAAGAATCATAGGTCCCAGGTTCACTTGGAAGTCTACCTGTACAGTAAAGCTGGCAATTAACAAGAACAAATAGGAAGATTTGAATGCAAAATCTTTAGGGGTAAGGATGCAAAAGAAATAATTTTAAGTACTTTCTATTTATTGTCCACAAATATTCAAAAATAATCTCTTAGCCTGGGGATGTAGCTTAGAGGTCGAGTGCTTGCCCAGAATGCATAAGGCCCTGGGTACAATATTCAGCATGGCAACACACATATACACACACACATTTATGTTTATCATGTTTCACTTTTAGTTGAAAATGTTACAGATGATGAATGAAACCTCATAGGCCGAGATTTCCCAGAGTCAAATGGAAGGAAAGAATATCCTTAAAATGCATCATACAAAAATTTTGACAAGTTTCACACTACTGCAAGATGCTCAGTTTTAAAGTAAATGTTAAAGCATGCACACTGTCCCTCTTTCCCCCTACTGAGTGCTCTTAAAACTAAGTTAATTGCTCAGTATTTTAAATACTGTTCCTTCAAGTGCTGATTCTTCCTATTATTTGCTTGCTGGATGTTAGGCAAAGAAAAATAGCATTCTACTCTGCTGCTGTCTGTAGTTTAAGGAAATGTTTTAAAGAGAGGGAGGGAAATAAATTTAACTGACAGCTCAAAATAGATGTATCTACAGAACTCCTCAGGATGTAACTGTTGATGCCAAATTTATGTTAAGATTATCATGGATTTGGGCTGGGGATATAGCTCAATTGGTGGAGTGCTTGCCTCCCCTGCACAAGGCCCTGGGTTCAATTCCCAGCAAAACACACACACACACACACACACACACACACACACAATTATCATGAATCATTTAAACCCATTTTTTGTCCCTTTAATCATCTATGACCAAATATGGAATGTGTCAGATGAGGAATGGTTAGGATGACTACTCACTAATACTGTTGCTGAATAATATACTATCACAGCTTTATTTAGTTGGCTCCAAATGCTAATGCCATCAATGGAGTCATAAACACCTCAGTAAGCCCCAAACCCATAAGAATGGTGGGTTCCATAGCATCTGGCCCTGGCACCTGTACTTACCATGAGTCACTTTTCCTTCTCCCGAACACTACCAGAAGTCTAATCTAACAGTACAAATGCAGTTCAAGTAAGGGAGACAAAGACTCTTTTCCTTGGACAACTTTCTACTATCACCACTCTCTACTATCATTGTAAAACACTAATTTCAAACTGTTAATGTGAGGGAAAAGCTGAACTGCTCTTGGGCAGTACTCTTACTCTAGAGACTGAAAACACCTACAATGGAAAAGGCAGTTAGTAATCACTGATAAGTCAACCACCAACATAGGAAAGTGCTGCCTATCCAAAGGACAAATTCCCTCGTAAGTTCATCTTAACAGATGCAGATACTTCACTGTTATGTCTAGAAAAAGTTAAATTTAAAGATGAGGGAGATGTCAAAAGTAACTCAAAACACTTACCAAGACACTTGAAAGGTATAACAATGTGATTCTTGCACTGTTTTTTGTCCCTCCGGCACCAATTGTCAATACTGACAGGCTGGTTTGCTTCCATCACATTTGTGATCTTCAGTTCTGGATAAATCTGTTAAGGAAAAAAACAAACACAAAAACAAAAACATGCACATACAATAAATTGACATGCAGATGGACATGTACTTTCAAGTTAGGATAAGTATTTAAGTTTACTCAGGCTCTAATCTTATCCTACATAAAGTTTCACTCCACCACCCCTGTGGTTCAAACTAAAGTCACCAAATAAAAAAGACATAAACTATTAGTTTTCCTTTGACAGGTTACATTTCTGACTGCTCCCATGCATTCTCTTATAAAAAGGAATCTGTATTTAAGGACAAACAAAAGCAGCAGGCTTTCATCCCAAAACAAATCCAACTGGATATCAAGTTCCTCTACAGGGCATGAGTAAATCACTGAGTTCATGAAACTCTTTAGGTAAGGCAAGTCTATGGAAATATCTGTTAAAAATACAGAACAAAATTTCATTCCTGGCCCTATATGTTGGCCTTGGTAAGTTAAAGCATCTCATTTTCTTTGAACGACCTTTTCTCTTTGGACCAAAAGGGAAGCTGACTTCAGATATGAGATGATCAATTACAATACTGGTGACTTTCTATTAGCAAGTAGAAAACAAGCAGACATACACATGATATTTTGCTTTCCATCTTCCCAAGACTGGTAGGTAGACAAAAGTAGCAAGCTCTGCTTCTACAGCACTTGCCAAGTTTCTGGAGTATTCCTTCTGGAAAGGACTGAGACCTCACAGCATACACAGGGAAAGCCTTTGAGAGACCTCAGTCATACCAGACATTTAGAAGCAAAAGGCCTGGGCTCCAGTTATTGGCATCATATCTATTTCCAAGGTAAACAAATTCAATCCTGACCCCAGGGGTGGGGTAAGTTTTAACTGCCTGGCAACAATCTTACCTCCTGACAGTACTGAAGAACTTCTTCTTTTGTTCCAAAGCAGCTCTTGGTGCCTGTTGGGTCAGGTTCCCATTTCCCAGTCTGGATGTTCACATGCATATTTAACTTCCCACAGAACATTGCAATTTGTGGCTCTGCAACAGCAAATCCTGTTCCAGCATTGGCTGCAAGAGCCTACCAAAGAGTGGGGTGGGGGGAAAGTCCAGGTTTACTCCAAAGAGGGTGGCAGCACAGTCATTCAGTGGTTTGTGACAAAACTGATCTTTTGATAAACTTTGTTATTTACTATTTTTATCTTCATATACAAACCCTTTCCACAGGAGGAGATCCAGAATTTTAAAATGACCTCTGGACATCTTTGGCTAAAGAGAAAGGTCAATTAGAAATCCAGACCCCAGTTTCAACCTGGGATACTTGTAACCTAAGAAACCTGACTGTACCTGCCCTACTACAAGCAAATCTATTCACTTCTTCAATATAATAAGTCACAAAATAGAGAATGGCTCAAGTTCCAGTGATTTTACTTAATTCACACATACAACAATAAAAATTTTATTGAGCAATTATTTTGAAGGCAATGTGCTTAATGCTTAGCACACAAGGATAAGCAAGAAGTCATGGCCCCACTCTCTGTTTCTGATGTAATACACGAAGTCAAAATTCACACAAAAATGTGTGATTACATTCCCAGTTCTAAGAAGGAAAAGAGAAGAGTGCTCAGAAAATATACAAAAAGGTCATCTCAATGGCAGAGTGCTAGCCTAGCATGTGTGAGGCACTGGGTTTGATCCTTAGCACTACATAAAAATAAATACAGGCATTCTGTCCATCTACAACTACAAAAAAAATTTAAAAAAATAATAATAAAAAGGTATCTGACCCAATCTTCAATAGAAAGATGATCAAAGAATCTTCCTGGAAAAAAAAAGTGAGGCTTGAGCAGAGCTTTGAGCATCTCCCATGGAGAAAATGTAGACCATGAGGTAGAGAAAAGGTAGAGTGGAATGCAGAAATAGTTCTAGACAATCTGTAGATGGAAAAAATTTCAGTCTTTTAAAAAAAAATTTTTTAGTTACAGATGAACATGATACCCTTATTTATTTATTTTTATATGGTGCTGAGGATAAGACCCAGTGCCTCAAATGTGCTAGACAAGCACTCTACCACTGAGGTACAACCCCAGCCCAAGAATTTGTCTACTTCACTAGAAGTGTTGAGAGATTTTAAGGACAAAGTTACTACTTTCAATATGTAACTCTGTTGCTTTTCCTGGTTGCAATATGAAGAATGATTAAAAGGAAAGCAGAGTGTAAACAAAGAAATTTCCTCAGAAAGTCAGAGGTGCACAGTACAAAAGGATGATGGTAGCTTGGGCTAAAGTAAGCACAGAGATTCTAGAGAAGGACAAAAGGAAAATAAGTAAGTCCTGAAGATAGATTAAATATGGAGGAGGAGGAAGAGGAAGATGTAAAATTTGGCTTGTGTCACTATTTAGATCTCCATCATCCCGTAAAAGGCCTATGTATTGAAAATTTAGTGACCAGCCTGTAGTGTTACTGCAAAGTGGTGGAACCTTTAGGAGGTGGGGCCTAGTGGGAGGAAGCTAGGTCACTGGGGGCATGCCTTTAAAAAGACACTGGGATCCCAGCCACTATGAGGTGAACAATTTCTTCTGCCATGCAATCCTACCATAATGTTCTGCCATGCCACAGGCCCAAAAGAACAGGGCCCAACTAACCATATTCTGAAACCTCTAAAATGAGCCAAAATAATCCTTTCCTCTTTTTAGTTTGCTTATCTCAGATATCTTATTACAGTGATGCAAAACCAAGTACCATAGTCTGCATTACTCAATATGTGGTGGCATCATTCATGGAAACAATACCAAAAGGGAATTCCTGAGCTGGGAAAAATTTGTGTCTACTGCTCAAGTTACTTGGGAAGTTGAGGCAGAAGGACTGCACAAGCCCAGGAGTTTGAGGCCAGCTTGGGCAACACAGAAAGACCTATCTTAGCTGAGTTGACCCAAGCTACCATTCTCCTTCTTTGGACTGTGCACCTCTGACTTCCTGAGGCATTTCCCTGCTTACATTCTTATTTCCTTTTAGTCCATTCTCCATTACATGTCTGTAGATTCCAGCAACTAAAGAGGATGAGGCAGAAGAGTCACAAGATCAAGCCCAGCCTTGGCAACTTAACAAGACCTATTTCAAAGGAATTAAAAAAAAAAAAAAAAAAAAAAAGGCTGGGGATGTAGCTCAGTGGTAGAGAGGCCTTGGGTTAAATCACTAACACTGCAGGCAGGCAGGCAGGCAGGCAGGAAGATCAACTCTTTTAAAACAAAAGGGATTCCATGAACTATTTTTATCCAACAATAATCAAATATTCCATAAAGTCTTTGGTCAGTAGCCTCTTGTTTTGTGACCAGATATTAACTATTAGTAATCTCAGAAATTACAGACAGGAAATACCATTTAGGAATTATGGTGGTAAGCCTCCTGCAAAGAAACAAGCACAGGAGTGCATCTATTATTACAGCTGTCCACCTTTATCTGCAGGGATGTGTTCTACTAGCAGATGAATAATATTCTTTGTATGCATACACACACACCTATGATAAAGTTTAATTTATAAATTAGGTATAGTACGAAACAAGCAACAATTGCTAATAAAATAGAACAGAGCTTATTAAAATCAACCTCCTTTCCACTCAGGAGAAGGAAACACAAATATCTGTTGAGAAAGCTAATTTGGAATTAAAATGTTGTCAAGATCTATCAAGGTTGGAAAACACTGCAATTAAATCCAACAAACAATTAGCACCCTTATTAATTAAACTGATTGTAGTCCTGCTGTGATCAACAATCATTTATTAAAAGAGAAGACCCTAGGTTCTATGCCTTCAGTAAAACTGCATATGAAGCTTACAGACTGATGTGAATTCCTGCTTCCTTGAAAGAAGGGAAAAAAATTAAAGCTATCTAAAGAAAGTAACACATACTTAATTATAGGGAATACTATAAATTCAAACAATGTGTTTAAGGTAAACAAATCATTAAAAGGTACAGAGGATGCACAAGACAAATGTGTTTAATTCTTAAAATGAAGTTCAAGATGTGAACCAAAAGGAAGGGCTTCTTTTGGGCTTAGAGTGTAGCTCAGTCGTAGAGAGCTTGCTTAGCATGAGGGAGGCCCTGCATCTCACCCCCAAAAGAATGACAAAAAGGAGAGAAGGCTCTTCTTTTGTGATCCATAACTAAGAATTGTGGCTAGAAACCTGGATTATGATACAGAAGAATATGGGTACATACAGGGATAAAGGCAAAACCAGTACTCTTCCTAAGTTCTTTATTTCCCTACTTGAAATGTCCAGATAGAAATAAATGAAGAAAATCTAAAACATGATAAACGTTATATGAGAAAGTCAAATGAAAGGTCAGAAGGATATGTTTCCTGAATTTACTACAAATAAACTAGCAAAAGATTCTAAGCAGTGTTTCCTAAATTCTCTCTATGGCTTTGTATACTTTCAACATTAAACAACACAGCTACTGAATAGGATTTGTGGTAGAGTAACAGAGGATCAGGTATGGTGGCACATACCTGTAATCCCATCAGCTCAGGAGGCTGAGGCAGGAGGATTCTGAGTTCAAAGCCAGCTCAGCAAAAGCAAGGTGCTAAGCAACTCTGTGAGACCCTGTCTCTAAATAAAATACAAAATGGGGCTGGAGATGTTGCTCAGTGGTTGAGTGGCTGAGTCTAATCCCCAGTCAATCCCCAAAAATAATAGAGGGGAATGCAGAGAACATTTATACCTTAAATTCTAAAACTGATACAGGTAAGAAACAAGTGTCAATTTGTTATATGAGCTCACCCAAGCCACAGTCCTGAAGTGGTCAAATTTAGTGCAGGCAACCATTCATCAGCACCAAAGATTATGTTCCACATGTTACTCATTATGGTTGTTGGCTATAAGACCACAAGAGTTCCAACAGTATAAATGTTCAGTTTATGAGTCAACCACGGAGGTCAATACATCAGTAGTAAGTGCATTTGATCTCTGCACTGAAATGGTCAGCATTATCATCTCTAAAGAGAATCTAAAATACCAGAGGTTAAAGCAACAGGAAGAAGAGATAAGCAGCAACAGATCCTCACATCAGTTACCACCAAGAAAAAGGAGAGTAACTGGAATCAATCCAGACAGCTAATAAGCTATAGTGATTCACTTCTGAGTTCAGAAAGATTAATCCTTGTGGTTATGAGAGACTCTCAAGAAGGTATCATCTGAAATATAAAAAGCCTCTGCGGACCATGTCTAGGAATCAACTAATCAAACACACCCCATCCTTACCTAGTGTATGATAGGGTAACTTTTTCTATAACATTTAGACTCCTTTGAAAATGCTCTTATTTAATGTGCTTTCCATTTTCTTAGGCACAGACTGTGCCTTGATCCATTACATCAACATATAAATCAATCTGTTTCCTAATCTAACATGTTACAAATGGGATTTCACTGCCAAGTCAGCATTTCTGAGCTCCTGTGAACCTGGAATCCTCTATGAAAGAAAATTAATGCCCCATGTGTTGGCACTTAAGCCAGTCTTTGTGATCTATGCACATTGCAGCACTTTTAAGGCTTTGAAAACAAATTGCATCAATTGCTTTCCTAGCCAGTGCTTCCACTTTACTTAATAATTCATTCTTAATAAGAAATTCCATTTTATTAATTTAGCTTGGGGAAAAGAGTTTAGCTATCCAAGGACAAAATTCAACTTGGTAAAAACTGCTTCTAGTAACTTGGTTGAAACCCTGAAATAACTTTAAGCAATAAATATGTAAATATGATAAATCTGAATCTGAACCTATGATAAATCAGGTCCTTTAGTCACCGCTTCAAAAGACACTGCTACTGGGGCCACCTAATCCCTACTTCTCCCTTTATACATACACTCAGGACCTCACTAGCCCTCCCACCCCAAAGCCAGCATACAGGCTGAGTTATTTCTACCCTCACTAAAGCTATTGCCCCAGAATCAAATCAGCTACAGGGTTTGTGAAAATGCCAACTACTGTAAAGAGAACATATTCCAAAGAGCAGGGTTCTATCCTACTACTTAGGGTAGAACCATGTTTTCCTGGATGGGAAGGCACTGATTTACAGACATGCTCCACCCTCTGAAGGCAAGTCAACACAGTTCCAGTTCTAATAAACACTAATGAAAAAGGCCTTCACGGGCCTAGGTACCACTTGAGGTTCATGACTGAAAAAGATGCAACATTCCTACACAAAGGCCTTTCTTTTTTTGTTAAAGAAAAAGTCAGTAAAGAGCAATCTATTAAAAGATTTGAAGAACCTATATACTACTTTCATTCCTGTTTAATCAAGTGCTGAAAGACACTTCATGATTCATAAACTACAATGGCTTAATCTGTGCCCACAAACCATCAACAAAGATTTACTTAACTGTATAAAGTGAAATAAATCCTGTTTTTAGCATACTTTAAAAGTATTTTCCTCAAAGTATTTCTTTTTTAAAAATTTAAATTTGTTATATATGACAGCAGAATTCATTACAATTCATATTACACATATAAAGTACAATTTTTCATATCTCTGGTGGAGTCACACCATTCGTGTCTTCATACATGTTTAGGGTAATGATGTCCACTCATTCCACCGTCTTTCCTACCCCCATACCCTCTCCCTTCCCTTCCCTCCCTCCCCAAGGTATTTCTAAATTACAAAAGGAAATGCAATTACTTTAGAGTACAGGCACCCATCAGAACACCAATGTTGCCAGGCACAATAGTACATTCCTGTAATCCCAGATACTTGGGGAACTGAGGCAAGAGGATCACAAGCTAGAAGCCAGCCTCAGCAACTTAAAGAGACCCTGTGTCACAAAAAGGGCTGGGGATGTAGCTAAGTGGTAAAGCACCTCTGGTTCCAACCCCCAAGACCACACACACACACACACACACACACAAAAAAAAAAAAAAAAAAAAAAAAAGGTTAACTTTACCAGCAATAAAACATTCAAGAATACTGATCAAGGGTTGAGGACATAGCTCAATGGTAAAGTGCTTGCCTAGCATGCATAAGGACCTGGGTTACATCTCCAGGTTCAAAACAAAACCAAAACATAAAACAACAACAACTGATCAGAAAACACTGAGGTTGCAAGTAGAGAAAAGACTAAGCAGAAATGACAAGTAAATGCAGTGTGGGAGCCTGGACAGGAACCTGGAATAGGAAAAGGACTTAAGTGGGGAAACTGAAGCAATTATTTGTATAAGCTGTACCAATGGCCAATGTAACTCTCCTAATTTTTTCTTTGCGGGGCGGGGGGGAGTGTTGGGGGATACCAGGGATTGAACTCAGAGGTACTCGGCCACTGAGCCACATCCTCAGCCCTATTTTGTATTTTATTTAGTGACAGGGTCTCACTGAGTTGGTTAGCACCTCGCTGTTGCTGAGACTGACTTTGAACTTGTGATCCTCCTGTCTCAGCCTCCAGATCTGCTGGGATTACAGGCGCAGCGCCACCACACTTGGCTGTTTTTTTTTTTTTGTTTGTTTGTTTGTTTTAAATAATTGCTCTGAATTATTTAAGATGTTAGCATTAATGAAAGGCACAAGGAACTCAGTAGTATCTTTGCCATTTTTATTTAAAAGTCTAAAATTAGTTCAAAATAAAATGTCTGGTAGGGACTGATAAAAAATAAAAATAAAAATGTGTTGTTTTTTTTTTTAAAGAGAGAGAGTCTAGAGAGAGAGAGAATTTTTAATATTTATTTTTTAGTTTTCGACGGACACAACATCTTTGTTTGTATGTGGTGCTGAGGATGGAACCCGGGCCGCAAGCATGCCAGGCAAGCGTGCTACCACTTGAGCCACATCCCCCGCCCTAGAACACATTTTTAGATTAGGCAACTAATAAGCGCAACCAAAGCAGGTTCAATACCTGAAAAGCATGTTGTTTATTCCAAACACACAGGCACATATCCTAATACATATAATTAAATTTTGTTTCAGAGGTCTATTACAATTCTGATCCAGGGCTTAACATAAAAAAATTTCACCTTGGTTGCTATAAAAAGAGTGACTACAAACTTTAGAGTATCTTCAGCAGCAAAAAATGGAAACTTTTTAAGTGGGAGGAACCCAGGCTTTCAAGTCAGGCCTGGTGATATATGCCTGTAAACCCATCTACTATGGAAGCTGAGGCAGGATTCCAAAGTTCAAGGTCAACATGCAACTTAGTGACATCCTATCTCAAAAGAAAATGAAAGGGATAGGGAATAGAGCTTGCCTAGCATGTGCGAGGCCCTGGGTTCAACCAAAAAGTAAATAAATAAATAAATAAATTCCAGGCTTCAAACATTTCAATCCACTATCTGACAGAATAGCGTCTTGTTAAGCATGTTCAAGTTTAGGCAACAAAAGGAGTTTGAGCCAGGCATGGTGGCATACACCTCTAAATCTCAGCAACCCAGGAAGCTGAGGCAGGAGGATCACAAGTTCAAGGCCAGGCTGAGCAACTGATATATGTCTCAAAAAATAAAAAGGGGTGGGAATGTGGTTCAGCGGTTAAGCACCTCTGGGTTGAACACCAGTACCAAAAAAAAAAAGGATAGTTTACATTATACCAACTGAAAATGCTTGGCCTATTTTTTCCATTTGAACTTAATTCTAATTATAAATTGGTAAATTAAGTGTACAGGAAAAACTCCAAGTATTAAAGGCCATTATTCTTATACAGATGTATACCAGCTGTTGGGCATTATTTCGGAGGTAGTAATTTATACAAATAACCCTGCTTTCATTAGAGCTTTAAATATTGAAGCATAAATGAGGTATCATTTCCAAGATTGAAAATGGCTTAGCCTGTCTCCAAGGCTTTTTATAGGAACACTGTAATTTGTCCATCTGGATTTCACTGGTAAAGATCCAAGAACCATGATTTAATACAGGTCTGCTTTTCACTGTGTGTGAGATGAGAGTCAAAAGTCTTTTATAAATAACTTTTAAATATAACTTTTATAAAGTTAATAAAAGTAGACAATAAAATATTTTTATTTAAAAAAAGGATGCAGAACAGTGTTTACTCATATTCTCACGAATGAATTTTTCACTAGTTCCTGTGTTTCTTCCCAAATGTCATTATAAAAAAGGAAGTCTCAGAAACTGATTTCCAGGGGTATAGTCTCCAGGGATTACCTTGGGCTGCCAGTAGTTTTTTTGTTTTTTTCATTGCACTTTGTGCCTCAGAGGAAGTGCATGAGGGGTTAGCTAAGCACATGGCTTTAAGATACAAACCATGACTGAGTTTCAGCTTCATCACTGACTAGCTATGCCACCTATGGCAATCACCTAATCTCTCTAAGCCTGTTCCTTCTACTAAAATGATGATGAAGTGTTTCAAATAGTGCTTGTCACACAGAAGGAACTTTTCAAGCATTGGTGGCCATAATAATGGGCTTTAGATTTCTTCATTTGTAAAATAGGGCTACTAACATACCTATTCCTCTCAGGCCTATTTGTGGAGATTAAATTAAGATAATGCACAGAAGCACTAAACACAATGCGTGCTACAGAGCCAGCATCATTGAACTGGCTCCTGAAGATTTAATTCTCTTGGCCGCAATTACACAGAATGGGGCTTAAATTACAGGCACTCAAGTGAAGAGCACATGAAGCCTCCATGTGACTATACATCTCCAAAATCCATGATGACAAGAAATGGGTTTAAAAGACTAGACATTCCTTCTTTACCTATTAAATCTAGACATGCATAAGGTATGAGAATCCGTCACCAAATGTTTACATGAACATTTAACGTGGCCCTACCATTTAAAAGAAAAGCACTAGGAGCTGCTGATTTTCTGACTGGCCCACCTTCCTGCTGGCTGGTAACTGCAGTCAAATGAATACGTAGTCACTACTGAGACACTTCTGTGATAAAGAAGCTCTATGTAAATTATTTCTCTAAATTTATTTTCTTGAAGGATATTTCCTCTACATACTAGCTAAACAACCTCACGGAAGTTACTGAATTGCTCTTCACTTTAGTGTTTACTTTTGTGCAACACAAATATGGTGCTACCCAAATTTTCGTTTATTTCAATCAGTGAGACAATTACAATATTAACTTTGGACTTTGGTTCATCCAACAACAAACAACAGTTTACTTTCCTAAAACTTCTAATGCATGAGAAACATATCTTGCAAATAAAGACTTCTTCCTCACTGAACTACATTTCACTATGATTATGTAGCAAAGCTGTCATTTGTCATTCTTTGCAAGGCATGCTAACTGCGGAGATCAGGTTCTCAGGAGATTTTAGTATAAGATGATCTAAATGGTGTGATGTAGGCTTAATCTTTGTACTTACTGGCCACCTAGTAAGTGGGTGTATGTGCTGGCCAGGCATAGTGGCGCACATCTATAATCCCAGCGGCCAAAGAGGCTGAGACAGGAGAATTGCAAATTCAAAGCCAGACACAGCAAAATCAAGGCACCAGGCAACACAGGGAGACCCTGTCTCTAAATAAAAATACAAAATAGGGCTGGGGATGTGGCTTGCTGGTCGAGTGCCCAAGTTCAATCCCCGGTACCTGCCCTCCCCCCAGTCGTTTGCATGTGCAGGACTGGGGAGAATGCACAAAGATGAATTGGCCTAAACCTTAAAAGGGTGAAATGATTTCAAGTAACGCAGGACTACCAATTAAATACTAACAATAAAATATGTTCATTCTAAATCATTCTTATTGCTTCATAGATGACAAACATTTTTATGATGGAGGGTTTTCTACAGAATATTAAGCACAAACCTGGTAATATTCTCAAATTATAAGCACTCTGCTAGCTGGTCTGATGTTGTATGATTTTTAGACAAGGTCTAAGTTGCCCAGGCTGGCCTAAAAGTTATGAACCTCTTGCCTCAGCCTCTTGAGTAGCTGGGATCACAAGCATTCACCACTGCACCTGGCTCTATATTAAAAATGTTTTTAATAATTTTTTTAAAAAATGTTTTTCATAAAATGATGGCAATCATAAATAAACAGTCTGGTTTTTAAAAAAATATTTTATAACATTTAGCATTTAGCAATAACATCCTTCTCTACCTAAAACTTTATTCTATGAAAACCAAATATTGGAAACCACAAACAGCTCTTAATTTCTAAGGTTCTGTGATGCAGAAAGGCAAGGAATTCTTAAATGAATAACCTGTACTTTTGTCTGTAACTAGAAAAGATGAAAATCTGTCAACATAATTTGCACAAGGCACAGAGGGAGGAAACTGACAATCTAAAATACAAATGGCAATTTCTATATAGTTATCCTGCTAAACATTTTAGTAAGTGCAAGCAATACTCAGATACTGACCTCAAGGAAATAAAAACAAATCATTTTAACTAATGTCCATTAAAACTGTGAAAATAACAAAAATATGAAAGTACTCTACCCTCTCCAAGTTCAAAGCAAGTCAAAAGACATCTTTCCTGTGATTTATGTAGCATTTAAATTTAAAAGTAAGTAGACTGCATTATCAGCTCACACCAGATCTGCTTGCAGACAATAATTCTTCCTGTCTTGGACCCATGCCCATGTGCATTATTGTAATTATCAGCAACTTTAAAAAATAAAGTAATAAGGCTAGTGTATGCTGCAAGTCAGTATGTTTACTGCTTACTGCATTAGCCATTAATTAGTCTTGCTGGGTTAAAGCCATCTAATTACTAAATAAATGCATAAAGAACAGAAGGAAAAGCTGCACTCAAATAAAAAGAATGAATAAGGATATAAACATGTATGAACATAGGTAAACACACCTCACACAGTGGCAAGTACAACAGTACTTTTGTTCAGTTTGTCAGGTGGCCACCAGTGAGATGAGCCAGTTCTTGCCTTCCAGGATCCAGTCTCCACCTTAGTACTCTGAATCACCACAAGTCAGAACCCATTCCTCTTCCATTCCATAGGATTCTAAGTCCTTATGCTGAGCGCGGTGGTGCACTCCTATAATTCCAGTGATGAGGGAGGATGAGGCAGAGGATGGCAAGTTTGAGGCCAGCCTCAGCAATGCAATTTATCAAGAACCTGTCTCAAAATGCAGTTCAGTGGTAGGGCACTCCTGAGTTTGATACCCCATACAAAAAAAAAAAAAAAAGATTGTTAGCATGGCTTGCAAAGGACACTGGCACAGCCCCTGCCTTGCTCTATCACCCCACTCACTTCAATAGCACCCTTAATACTGCAACCACGCCAGGGTGACTCATCTTCAGGCCCTATACTACAAATTTTCCCTAAGCACGTGTATTCTCACTTTTCAGTACTCAGCTCAAGTACATGTCATTTGAGAGGTTTTCTGATGACTCTATCTTAAGGCCCATTTAGTTTATTTCCTCAATTAACCGGAAACTACCTTGCTCACTGACTTGTAGTATCCATTGCCCACCATTAGAATGCAAGTTCCTGGGCTGGGGTTATAGCTCAGTGGCAGAGCGCTTGCCTACCATTAGTGAAACACTGGGTTCAATCCTCAGCACCACATAAAAATTAAATAATAAAGGTATTGTGTTCATCTACAACTTTAAATTTTTTTTTAAAAGAACACAAGTTCCTATTTTTCTAACCTCTGTATCCAGCAATAGCACCTAGAATATAATACACAGTCATTTATAATCAAGTAATTGACTGTTACACTCTAAAACCTTGGGATTTAGTTAAAGTAATATTGAACAACAGTGATTTCTAAATCATCAACACTGTACTAATCTGCACACTGATCTACAAAGAATAACAAAACAAACTTACACAGGATGGAAATTTTGTTTTTAAAATTTTAATCTTTGCCAATTGACTCCAGAAAGCCACTTATATAATACAAGACCCGAACAATGTACTAGAAGAACAGCCCTCCAATCCAATATGAGCACACTCCTCAGAGGGGTTACTTCCATAGCTTCAAGGCCTCCCCTGTCTGTTTAGCTCCACATTTCTGAACATGTATTTTTGTACCATTTCAGTCCAGAAATTATCTATCAACCTGCTATTAAGAAGGTTTCAACTCTTTAACTATTACACCTTAAACTCATCCATTAACTTGTTTGTTGGTCAAATCCATACTCCTTATTTCCCTTATTCTAACATAAACACATAATGCAATTAGAATTCCTTTCTTAGCATCTATTTCCTTAACAATTTCAAGGAGAATTACTAATCAGTACATGTTGTTGATATCTCATGTACTGATTACTTATTCTCCCCTGAAATTGTTGAAACACACTCACACACCATGAACTCCTTACACTACAGTCAGATGTACTAGGTGATCTACTGGACAGACACACACACACACACACAAGTACCAGGGATGCAATTCTGGGCTTAGCGATTGCTAGGAGAGTGCTCTATCACTGAGCTACATTCTCAGCTCATGGCTTCACTACATGAAGACAATCCTCCTCCAGGCCTTCAGATCCCTGATTCATCTAGACCCATTATTCTTGTGTGTGTGTGTGTGTGTGTGTGTGTGTGTGTGTGAGAGAGAGAGAGAGAGAGAATTTTTTAATATTTATTTTTTAGTTTTCGGCAGACACAACATCTTTGTATGTGGTGCTGAGGATCGAACCCGGGCCGCACACATGCCAGGCGAGCGCACTACTGCTTGAGCCACATCCCCAGCCCCTAGACCTATTATTCTTGATCTTGATGTCATCTGTCCTGAAAATTCCTTACAATTTTCTCTGGCTTCCTGACTGTTTTTAATCTTTCTTGACTTACTTCCAGTTTTAGTGGCACTGCTGTTGATAAATCTAAAGTCAGTCTGATTCCTAATCTTTTGTGCAGTCCTGTTTTATTCCTCCTTCTCTTCCCAATCTCTGGTATTCTGAAATGACAAATGTGCTATGGTGTGATCTTTGTGTCATTCACTGACCTGAGCTCTCAATGAGCCAAGTCAACCTCAACATATTCAGCCCTATTGATTCCACCCCCTTCCTCAAATTTTTATTTAATTGCACCTTGGACCTCCTGGATTGTTCTATCCTTCTTATCTTTTTCTTCCTAGTTTCATTTTGTTTGACCCTTTGACTGGATGACTTCTATTAAATAATAGTAGTCATCATTATTTTATTCTCTTTATTTTGGAGACAAGGTCTTGCTAAGTTGCCCAAAATGACCTTAAACTTGCACTTTTCCTGCCTTGGCCTTGAGAATACCTGGGGGTTTATAGACCTGAACTACCATGCATGGCTCTATTGAATTTGGCATATTCTAGGCCAAGGTTGTAGAGCTCAGTGGTAGAGAACAGGCCCTGTTAATACTTGATACCATAAAAATCAGACTACCATAGGGATATTTTAATGAAAATCCATTTATCCAGTAGAGACTGGCACTCGATGATTCACAACAGACTTCTATGTCCATACTCTACGATGGGTTCACCTTTCACACACTACATGTTGTATACACATAAAACAACAATGGCTCTGCTTGGCTAGGAGCTGATCAGGTTTGATTCTGTGCTTTGTATTTTACCTTTTTTTTTTTTTTTTAAGTTATAGGTGGACACACTACCTTTATTTTCTATTAATGTGGTGCTGAGGATCGAACCCAGTGCCTCACACATGTCAGGCAAGTGTTCTACCTCTGAGCCACAATCCCAGCCCTGTATTTAATCTTTTAAGAGCAATTCTTAAAATAAATAAATAAATAAATGAAAATTAATCTGATTTTAATCTGTCCTGTATATTATTTCTATTGTTTAAAAATAACACTAACCAGCATCGTTTCAATGACTTGTATTAATTCACAAGATTAATCTTCCAAAGCAATAGTCCAGAAGGACATTTAGTAATATTGATCCTGAGGAAGCTAACAAAGCCTCAAATAATCATTTTTCTAGCAGCTGCTATGAAAAAGAGAGGGGGGAAATAGGTTGCCATAAGAAAAAAATGTATAATGTCAACACTAATATCCTTAGGGGATAATGGGACAGGGTAGAACCGGAGAGATCAGATGATTCTGTTAGTTCACTAAAAATTTGCTATGGGTTGGGTATAGTTACACACACCCTTCTAATCCCAGCTCCTTGGGAGGCTGAGGCAGGAATATTGTAAATTCAAGTCCAGCCTGGCCAAGTTATCAAGACACTGTTTCAACCTAACAGAAAAGTGCTGGAGATATATAGTTCAGTGCCCTGCATTTGATATGCAGTGCGCGCGTGCCCACACACCCACATATATTACCATGGGTAATACAGTGATCCTGCATTATGTGAGCTTTCATTTTACATGGTTTCAGTTACCCACAGTCAAATGCGGTCTAAAAATATTAAAAGGAAACTTCCAGAAAAAAATAATTTATAAATTTTCAATTGGGCACCATTCTGAGTTGTAAGATAAAATCTCATTCTGTCCCTTCTGGGATATGAATTATCCATTTGACCAGTGTATCCATACTGTATACGTTACCTGCCTGTTAGTCACTTAACAGCTGTCTGAGTTATCAAACTGATTGTTGCAGTATCACAACACTTATGTTTAACCCTCATTTTACTTAACAACAGCCCCAAAGCACAAGAGTAGTAATATTGGCAATTTGAATATACCAAAGATGTCATAAAATGCTTCAGGTATCTTCTCATATTATCACAAGGGTAAGTACAGTACAGTAAGATATTCTAAGAGAGAAACCACATTTGCATAACTTTTAATGTAATATATTGCTACAATTGTTCAATTTTTATTTATCATTCATCTCTTAGTAGGTCTAATTTATAAATTAAACTTTATCATTGGTATGTATAAGAAAAAACAAGATAGGGTCTTGAAACATATCCCCCCGTAGATAAGGAGGTTACTACTATAAATATTGATTTCAAGCTATCAACTCAAACCACCTTTATCTCTTCTTTTTCAATAAGGGCTAAAAACTTAACTGGTTACACATAACAAGGTAGATGGATGTATAAAACAAAAATGGCAAACCACACTTGGTCTCTCCTTCATAAGACCACAGGGTCTCTTTGCAAACTAAAAGAAACCTGTTGCTACCTGCCCCTGCTGTCAGATCTTTCAATTTCTTCCAAACACCAGGAGAAAATTTTACATTAAAATCTATATTATTTGGAAATGAAAATATGTACTTTGAATTTAAAATACAACGAAGCCCAACATGGTGAGGAAAAGATAAAACATAAGGACAGGACACATTATGTCTGTAGGCTGCAGATTTTCTACCTCGATTTTTGATTATATAGTGGGTATTACAATGAAGAGGTGAGTAAAATTCACCAAATACTAATACCCTAAAGTCATAACATAAACTAAAATTGATTGTATCCTGTCGATTACAATTTTTATAATAAGATATGAAAACAACCTAAATGACCAACAGACGAATAGATAAAAAAAAATGACATATACATAAAATGTCATATTATTCAGCCTTAAAAAGGATGGAAATCCTGCCAGCTACAAAACACGAATTAACCTGGAGGACATTATGCTAAGTGAAATAAATCAATCACGAAAGGACAAAAACTGCATGATTCCATTTTTATATATTATCTAAAATAGTCAAATTGATAGAAACAGTAGAATTATAGCTACTAGACTGGAGGAAGAAGGGCATAGAGAGTTGTTATTCAACAGATATAAATATGTTTCATTCATGTAAGATGAATAAGTTCTAGAGATCTGCTATATAGTACTATGCCTATAGTTAATAATATTGTATTAAGCACTTAGATTTTTTAAGAGGATAATCTCACATTGTGTTCTTATCTTGAAGAAAAAAATTTAATGGTTAAAATGATAAATTTTATATTATGTATGTTTACTAAGGAAACAACAACAATGAGCATCTGGATTTTGAGATGTGTAATTCAAAGAACTTTTTTTGTCAGGCTGGGGATCAAACCCCAGGCTTCATGCATGCGCCTCTACCACTGAGCCACATCTCACATCTCCCAGGTTTACAGAATTTTTATTCTTGTAGCTAACAAACTATCTGGAAGTAAAGCATATAAATCAGTGAGAAAACAAGTCTGCTAGATTAAAATAATCTACACTAAAGGACTTGAAAAGTGTTATCATTTTTCCAAAAACAAAAAACTTCAAGAATTTATCACCTTAGAAACTCCATGACACCTTCAGTTTTGATGTTATCTGTTCTGTCACAATGCCTTACATATAATAATTTAATAAATGTTTGCTAATAATGACACTGAAGAACTTTGAATGAACCAATTACCATGGAATGTCTTCAACTTCTAAATAAGTTATATCCAGAGGTTCTTTTAAATGTCAACTTGGGCTTCAGCTAAAAGGACCAGGAAAACATCCAATGCATGCTTTTCAAAGAAATATTAGAAACATGGCTGTTCAATTAAATAAATCACAGAATAGGTAATTCCCTACTTTCACATATAAAGTATTCCCGAAAACATGGGGAAGTTTCAGAGTCATGCATGTTATTTGGAAGTTCTGCTTCTAGCAAACTAATAATTTATCAAATTTCAATTATACCCAGTGTTTCAAGGGGAAAATCCTTAAACATTTTATAAAAATTCATACATAACCGAATCCATTGAGTGTTCACCTAAGTTCAAATATTTTCTACCTGGGAAGCACCAATATGTATCAATTCTATCAAACCGTGCGTCTTTCATCAGTAAAATAAGCACTTTCCTTTTTTTAAAATACATTCTTATAAAAATGAGGGTAAAATGTAGTAAAATATTCAAATACCAGTTCCAAATAAGCAACTACAGGCTGGAAAGCAACACCCCCCTACAATGTTTACGTAACAGCCCAAATTCAAAATCAGGATATGAAAGGCTATTTGAGGGCAGGGAGTGGACTTGTAAAATTTCAGTGATTTCTTGGGGCTGGGGTTGTAGCTTAGTGGTAGAGCGCTTGCCTAGCACGTGTGAAGCACTGGGTTCAATCCTTAGCACCACATAAAAGTAAATAAATAAAACACTGTGTCCATCTACAGTTTTTTTCTTTTAACTAATTTTTTATTAATATGACAGCAGAATGCATTACAATTCTTATTACACATATAGAGCAAAGCACGATTTTCCATATCTCTGGTTGTATACAAAGTATATTCACACCAATTCATGTCTTCATACATGTACTTTGGATAACCATCTACAACTTGAAAAAAAAAAAAAATCAATGAAAGTTCCAAACCATGAAGGTTGATTCATTTAAAAGCTAATCTGCTTGGTATAGTTCTAATTTCAGTATACGTGCTGCTGAAGCAAGCGCTACATACTACTAGATACACAGCAAGAGTCACTATATAATAATTTGTAAAGTGTCTATTTAGAATCTCAAGGTTTTGGTTTCTGTTGTGTGCCATGGATTAAACCCAGGGCCTAAAACCTCGAAAGCATATGCCCTACAATGAGCCACACCTCTAAGCCCCTCAAGGTCTTTTGTTTATTCGGGGCTGGGGGAATCAAACCCAGGGCCTAGCATGAGCTAGGCAAGCACTATAACCAGGGGTAGGGAACTTGTTTAGCATATGCAAAGGCCCAGGGTTCAATCCCTAGTACCACCAATTAAAAAAAAAAAAAAAAAAAAAAGAAAGAAGCAGCAGCAGATTCCTAAGATACACTGTATACATTTCAAATCATAATGTGCAACTACTAGAACTCTAAATTCCATGACAGGATAGTAAATTGGTGCAGGGAAAGTACTGAGAAACATAATAGTTTTCCCTTTATTTTTTGATTACTAATAATTACCTATTCCAAATTTCTGCCTAAATATTAATTGTCTGGTCAACCTGCTGATCTATACCCACATGCTGGTGTGAGATGGCCCATACTTCAAGCCATCTGTTCCTCCACTTGGCACAAACTTTAGAGCAAAACCTCCACTTACTGATTTATGACCTTGGTCAAGTTACTTACCTATACACACCTCAGTTTCTGCTTCTGTAAAACAGGGATAATAATTCCTGTCTCAGAGGATTATTTGAAAGTTTTAATGAATATATGAAGAACACTAAACACAAAATAACTGGACCATAAATAGCTACCATTATTTTTATTACTCCTACCAACTCCAGAATTTTCTAGTCTATTCCTGCTAATCTATTCTTCTTCCCTAAACTACTTGAGTCTCATAAATTCTCTCTAAAGCTACTTTAAAAATATTTGTAATTTCTAGGTAATTAATGTGCAGTCATGGTCAGTCCTCCCATTGAGGACAACTAAAAAATAATATTAAACATTTAAAAAGCATTTGCTTGCAGATAGTGAGGATATCTAGAAAGAGAGCAAAGAATTACCAAGCCACTATCCAGGATAGGATAGAAGCCCAAGTACAGTTTGTAGGGAAGTTAAAAGATTCTGAAGAAAATATATCTTTTGGCATCATAGAAGGACTAAAGAGAGAAAGGGACTGGAGTCCAGGGCTGAAGAAGAGTAGGAAGAGAGGATACTTGGAGAATATAAAGGTTTGGATTTGATATCCCTAAACAAACTGACCTAGAAAGGTAAGCCAGAAATTGGCAAAACGCCAAAGAGACTGCAGCTCAGTTTCCAATCATTCAAATCCAGGAAATTAGAAAGAGATTCTGGATTGCTCCTGTCCTTAAGCTCCAGGTAGAATCAAATGAAAGATGGTCTCTGGAGCATAAACACTAGGCCCTCAAATTAATCTATGAGCATCTATATAAATAAAATGTCTGACATACAATCAAAAATAACTTGCTGGAGTTGTGGCTCAGTAGTAGAGGGCTTGCCTAGCATGTATGAGGCACTGGGTTCAATTCTCAGCACCACATGTAAATAAATAACAATAAAGGTCCATCAACAACTGAAAAAAAAATGTTAAAAAAAAAATAAAATCACATGAATGAAAACCAGCAGAAAAAAATCATAGGAATGGGTTGTGGCTCAGAGGTAGAGAGCTCACCTACCATGCGTGAGGCACTGGGTTCGATCCTCAGCATCACATAAAAATAAAGATATTGTGTCCACCTATAACTAAAAAATAAATATTAAAAAAAATAGGAAAAGATCTCCACAGGGACCACAGATACAAGAATTATTAGACTATTCCACTATTCTTACCATGTTCGAAGATACAAAAAAGACTGAGACTTTCCCCATTATGATCTAGAAAGAAGAAAAAGAACCAACTTTAAATTATAAAACTGAAAGCCACAACAATGAAAATTTAAAAGTCTGGATGGAGGCTGTGGTTGTGGCTCAGTGGTAGAGCGCTCGCCTGGCACATGCGAGGCCCTGGGGTTCAATCCTCAGCACCACATAAAAAATAAGTAAATAAATTACAAGTAAAAAAATATTAAAAACAAACAAACTGGGCTGGGATTGTGGCTCAGTGGTAGAGTGCTCACCCAGTACGTGTGGGGCCCTGGTTCGATCCTCAGCACCACATAAAAAATAAATGAATTAAAAAAAAAAAACTCTGGATGGACTTAATGGTAAATAGGCTATAGCTAAAGAAATTGTCAATATACAGAATGAGTCAAAATAAAATCATTAAATGAGGGAAGACAAATGAGGAATACAATGATAATGTCTTAAGATTCCCCTGTCTCTGTCTGTCTGTCTCTCTCTCTCTCTCTCTCTCTCTCTCACACACACACACACACTCACACACACTTTTTTCCCCCTTTCCATGGTCTTTTACTGGTGCATAATGATGAGATCTGTTGTTATATATCCACACATGCAAACAATATATTTGGCCAAGGACTTCCCTGCTCCCTCTCCCCTCTTCCCACCTCCTGGTCCCTTTCCTCTACTATCTTCCTTCAATTTTCATGAGATTCCTGACCTCACCTTTCTTTTCCTTTTTCCTCTCTAGGTTCCACATTTCGGAGAAAACGTATAACCCCCTAGACCTTCGCTGAGATTGGTTTATTTAGCTTATCATGATGGTCTCAAGTTCCATCCATTTTCCTGCAAATATTTCATTTTTCTCTGTGGTTGAATAAAACTCCATTGTGTAAATATGCCACATTTTCTTTATCCATTCATCCACTAATGGACACCTAGGCTGGTTCCAGTTTGGCTACTGTGAATTGTGTGACTATGTACATGAGTATCCATGTATCACTATAGTGTAATAATGACTTTAATTCTTTAGGATAAATACGAAAGAGGGTTATAACTGGGTCATGTGATGGTTCCATATCTAGTTTTCTGAGGAAGCTCCATACTGATTTCCGTAACGGTTGTACTAATTTACAATCACAACAGCACTGTAAAAGTATTCCTTTTTCTCTACATCCTCTCCAGCACTTATTGTTTGGATTCTTGATGACTGCCAATTTGACTAGTGTGAAATGAAATCTCAGTGTAATTCTGATTTATATTTCCCTATTTGCTAAAGATATAGAACATGTTTTCATATATTTGTTGGCTTTTTTTTTTTTTTTTGGTACAAGGGATTGAACCCAGGGGTGCTTAAACACTCAGTCACATTCCCAGCCCTATTTATTTTTTATTTTGAGACAGAGCAGTCTCACTAAGTTGGGGCCTTGCTAAATTGCAGAGACTGCCTTTGAACTTGTGAGCCTCCTGTCTCAGCCTCCTAAATCACTGGGATTACAGGTGTGCACCACCATGCCTGGCTTGTTGGCCTTTCATATTTCTTCTTTTGAGAAGTGTCTGTTTAACTCATTTGCCCATTTATTAAGTGGGTTATTTGTTTTGAGGGTATTAAGTTCTTTATATATTCCAGATATTAACCCTCTATTAGAAGAGCAGCTAGCAAAGATAAAGTAGGTTCTCATCAGGCATACTGGCACACACCTATAATCCTAGCAGTTTGGGAGGCTAGCCTCAGCAATTTAGCAAGGCTCTAAGCAACTTAATGAGATCCTGTTTCAAAATAAAAAAAGGCTGGGCTGGGGATGTGGCTCAAGCGGTAGAGCGCTTGCCTGGCATGCGTGGGGAGCTGGGTTCGATCCTGTTCACCACATAAAAAATAAAGATGTTGTGTCCACCGATATATTTTTTTTTTAAATATTTTTTTAAAAAATCTCTCAAATTCTCTCTCTCTCTCAAAAAATAAAAAATAAAATAAAAAAGGGCTGAGGAGCTGGAGTTGTGGCTCAATGATATAGCGCTTGAATGGCAAATGTGAGGCACTGGGTTCAATCCTCAACACCACATAAAAATAAATAAATAAAGACATTGTATCCATCTGCACCTATTAAAAAAGGGTGGTGGTGCTGAGGATGTGACTCAGTGGTCAAACACCCTGGGTTCAATCCTCAGTACCAAGAAAAAAAGTGGTTCTCTTTTCACATTCCTACTTGTTTCCCTTACCATGAAGAAGCTTTTTAATTTTATGTCATCCATGTATTAACTCTTGGCATTATTCCTGAGATATAGGATCTTGTTTTAAGATATTTTTTGGAGTCCTATAGGAAAATAGAAAACTACTAAGTAGTAAAATGTTAGTAGATATTTAAACATTTAAAGAGAATGATTCAGGGCTGGAGTTGTGGCTCAGTGGTAGAGTACTTGCCTAGCATGTGTGAGGCCCTGGGTTTGATTCTCAGCACCACATATAAATAAATGAATAAAATAAAGGTCCATCAACATCTAAAAAAATATTTTAAATAAATAAAAATAAAGAGAATGACTGAGAAATTTCTAAAACTGAAAGACATCAACTACAGATTAAGGAACTTCACAAGAACTTTTTTTTAAGAATTCACACTTCTTTCCTGCAGTGACCTCAAACCCTGCAGTTTCCACCATGCCAGATGCCCAAGAAGAATGGGACTGCCATTTATGAACTCCTTTTTAAGGACAGTGTGATGATAGCCAAGAAAAATGTCTATATGCCCAAGCACCCAAAGCTGGCAGATATGAATGTGTGCAACCTTCACATCATGAGGATAGTCTCTCAAGTCTTAAGGCTACAGTTTGCCTGGAGATATTTCTACTGGTACCACAATAAGGGCATCTACTATCTCCATGATTACCACCACTTGCCACCTGCAATAATGCATGCCACTCTAATGTTGTATAATTAATATTCATGGAAATAAATAAGGCCGGGCATGGTGGCAGACACCTATAATCTTTTTTTAAATTTAATTATTTTTTTAAATACATGACAGCGGAATGCATTACAATTCTTATATACACATATAGAGCACAATTTTTCATTTCGTTGTATATAAAGTATGTTCACGCCAATTCATGTCTTTATACGTGTACTTTTTTTTGCATTACAATTCTTTTTTTTTTTTTAAATTATTATTATTATTTTTTAATATTTACTTTTTTTTAGTTTTCAGCGGACACAACGTCTTTGTTTGTATGTGGTGCTGAGAATCGAACCCGGGCCGCAGGCATGCCAGGCGAGCATGCTACCGCTTGAGCCACATCCCCAGCCCCTACAATTCTTATATTACACATATATACCACAACTTTTCATATCTCTGTATATAAAGTAGGTTGACACCCAATTCGTGTCTTCATACATGTACTTTGGATAATGACGTCCATCACGATCCACCATCCTTGCTAATCCCCTGCCTCCTCCCTTTCCCTCCCACCCCCCTCTTCCCTATCTACAATTCATCTATTCCTCCCATGCTCCCCTTCCCTACAAGACTATGAGTCAGCCTCCCTATATCAGATAAAACATTTGGCATTTTTGTGGGGGGGGGATTGGCTTACTTCACTTAGCATTATTGTCTCCAATGCCATCCATTTACCTGCAAATGCCATAATTTTATTCTCTTTTATTGCTGAGTAAAATTCCATTGTGTATACATGCCACATTTTTTTATCCATTCATCCACTGAAGCGCATCTAGGTTGGCTCCACAGTTTAGTTATTGTGAACTGTGCTGCTATAAACATTGATGTGGCTATAATCTCAGCAGCTCAGGAGGCTGAGGCAGGAAGATCATAAGTTCAAAGCCAGACTCAGCAACTCAACAAAGACCCTGTCTCTAAATAAAATATTTTTTTTAAAGGCTGGTGGTAGGCTGGAGATAGAGCTCAGTTGGTAGAGTGCTTGCCTTGCATGTACAAGGCCCTGGATTCAATCCCCAGCATCACCAAAAGAAAAAAAAAAAGGCTGACTTGGATCACTGGTTAAGCACCACTGAGTTCAATGCCTGGTACCACAAAAAAAAAAAAAAAGGAAATATACTTTTGGAGATGAAGCTCAGGGGTAGAGTGTGTGCTGGCCACACGAGGGCCCTGAGTTTAATCCCCAACACCCAAAAAATGACATACAGTGAAAGATGCACTTTTTAAGTAATACCTGAATCAAAAAAACAATAGAATCACAAAGGAAAACCAACTTTTTAACTAAATGCTCATTTTAAAAAAACCTCATGAACTAAAACTAAAGATCTGTTTGGAGGGGAATTTATAACTTTAATATAAAATAAAAGAAAGTATAAAAAAACTGAGTTAGGCAACCATATCAAATTGTTAGAACAAACTTGATTGGTTATATAGTTTGGTGTTAAAGCACTTGCCTACCATGTACAAAGGCCCTGGGTTCAATCCCCAGCATAACAAAATAAAATTTTAAAAAAGAAAAAGAACAAATTAAACTTGTGGAAGGTATAAAGAAAGAAACAATAATGAGCAGAAATAAAGTTGAAAAAAATATGCAGTATGGGATGGGGATGTGGCTCAAGCGGTAGCGCACTCACCTGGCATGCATGTGGCCCGGGTTCGATCCTCAGCACCACATATAAACAAAGATGTTGTGTCCACCGAAAACTAAAAAAAATAAATATTAAAATTCTCTCTCTCTAAATATATATATATATATATATATATATATATATATACGTGTGTGTGTATGTATGTGTGTGTGTGTGTGTGTGTGTATATATATATATATATATACACACACATACACATACATATGTAGTAAGATGAACAAACCCCCAAGTTGATCATTTGAAAAGTCTAGTTATTGCTAACACATGGCAAGACTAGCTAAAAGGAGGGGTGAAGCTGGGCAGGGTAATTTATGCCTGACATTACATTTACCTGGGAGGCTGAGGCAGGAGGATTGCTTTGAGCCCAGGAGCAACACAGTGACAAACCCATTTCAAAAAAAAGGTGGGCTACATAACATAACTGCAGATTCTGACATTTCAGAGACCATAAGAATATTTATAAAAAACTTTAATCAGATAAGAGCTGAGGTTATAGCTCAGTGGTAGAGGATGATATGCACAGCACATGCAGCCCTCAGTTCCATCCCCCAGGACTACAAAATTAAATTAAAAGTCAGATCAAATAACAACTAGACACACCAAAACTGGCAAAAGATCTGACTTCATAACTATAAACCTTAACACAAAGAAAATTCCAATGACTTCACTGGTAAATATCTCCCAAACTTTTAAGGAAATGATAATGCTGCTCTTAAATAAAATATTCTAGATATTTTTTTTAAAAAGGCAAGCTCTCTGCCAAGCTTTTATGGAGCCAGCAACTCTGAAACTAAAACTTTACAAGTATATTATAAACAAGAGAAAAATTATAGGTTAAACCCACTTTGGGGCACAGAGGCAAAATTCCTGAACAAAATTTTGGCAAATCAAATCCAGAAAAATTTTAGCAAACAAAATTTGGTTAATTTCAGGAATGTAAAATTGCTTACAATATTGCACTATCAAAATTAAAGAGCAGGCTGTGGGTGTGGCTCAGTGGTAGAACACTTGTCTAGCATGTGCAAGGGCCCCAGTTTGATCTCTAGCACCAGGGATTGGGGAAGATCTTTGGGAATCTTAGAATGAAAGAGTTCTTTCTCTTCTGATAAAAGGTGGTAGGTATCTGGGGCTGGGGCTGGGGCTCAGCAGTAGAGCACTAGCCTAGCACATGTGAGGCCCTGGGTTCAATCCTCAGCAGCACATAAAAATAAAACAAAGGTATTATGTCCAACAACAACTAAAAAATAAATATTTTTTAAAAGGTAGTATCTGTTAGTATCATATAAATGATACAGTTTCCTCTGAGATCAGGAGTTAGACAAAGATGTTATATAACAGCTTCATCTATATCATCTAATACAGAAAACATGTTACTAGAGTCCTAGCCAATATAATAAAGTGAGAAAAAGAAAAGCTACAAGGATTAAATGCAAAGAAAACTCACAGAATATATTCAAAAAGTTTCAAAGCTACAGATAAAAGGGCTAGGGATGTGGCTCAGTGGTTAGGTGTCCCTAGGTTCAATCCCTGATACCAAAAAAATAAATACATCAAGCTGGGCATGGTGGCACATGTCTATAATCCCAGCTACTTGAGAGTTAGGAGGATCTGAAGTTCAAGGCCAGTGTAAGCAATTTAACAAGATTGTCTCAGGAAAAAAAAAAAAAAAAACCTATTAATAAACCTAACAAAACTGTTTAAGATCTCTATGCAAAGTATAAAACATTGAGTATAGAGAGGACCTAAATGAAAGCATATGACATTTTCCTGGATTGGAAGACTCAAGGTTAGGGTCAGGTTTTTTTTCTAATTGAACCACAGACTTCATACAATACCAATAAAAATTCCAGTGGGCCCTTGGTGCAGTGGCACATTCCTATGATCCCAGCTACTCAGGAGACTGAAGCAGGAGGGATGACAAGCTCCAGGCTAGTCTAGGCCACTTAATGTCACCCTGTCTTTTTTTTTTTTTTTTAAGTTATACATGGGCATAATGTCTTTATTTTGTTTATTTTTTTATGTGATGCTGAGGATCGAATCCAGGGTCTCACACATGCGAGGCTACCGCTGAGCCACGACCCCAGCCCTCACCCTGTCTTAAAATGAAATAAAAAAAGACTGGGACTGTTAGCTTAGTGGTAGAACCCCTGGGTTCAATCCCCAGTATTGTGCAGGGAGGGTCCTACCAGGTAGTTGTTTCTGGTGGAATCTGGCAAATTTACATAGAAAGAAATGTGTTAAGGAATAGCCAAGACACCATCAAAGACAATCAAGGTTTAAAAAAAAAAGCTTGTTCTATTAGATATAGAACCATACATAGTACCTGGTGCAAGGATAGACAAAGAGAACAATGTACTGTAAGAGAGAAAACCAGATTCAGAGATACCTGATTTACAATAAAGGTGGCAGAGAAGAGCAGAAGGGAAAGGACAACCTTGACGATAAATGGAGCAGGCTGGATATCCATATGGAGCAACTAGGAAAAAAAAGACCTTCACTATATACCTACCTAAATAAATAAATCAGTTCAAGTATATGATAGCTCCAAATGTAAAAGGCAAAAAAAAAAAAAAAAGTTCCTAAAGACAGTAGAATGAATTAGATATACCTTTCTTATGTTCACATATGCATACATGACCAGTGTAATCCCAAATCATATAAAAACCACAAGAATGGGAAGTTTTACTCCACCTATGTATGTCAAAATATGCTCTACTGTCATGTGAATTTAAAAAGAACAAATTAGAAAAGAAGTTTAGAAAAAACAATTCTAATAAAAGGTATATACAGTCATAAGATTGGGAAAATCCAGTTTAAAAAAATATTTTTAGGTCTTCAGGATAGTAAAAGAAGAATAGGACACAAAAAGCACCTAGGACACAAAAAGCACCTACTATACTTTTTTTTTTACATAAAGTTGGAGGAAGCTACCTGTGAAATGTGTGAGGACCTTTTCAGCGTTGAAGCCAGTGAGGGGGTAGATCTGTTATTTGGGAACTTATAGTGGCATTCCTGTTATTAAGATCGCCCAATTACAAGTGAACTCCCCCTCCACTCTGCCCAGAAAGGTCCCAAGCAACACTGGAATGGGTGTGACTGAGTAGCCTACCTGCCCCTACCTCTATCCTGTTTTGGTGAAGAACTTTCTATCGAATGTCTTTGATGTGTTCTGATATAAATAAACCAGGCACAGGCTCTGTTCTTTGTCAGAAGCCCCCATTCTGAAACCGTATTTCTGTGTCCTGTGGTTATTTCCTAGTACTATTTTTCCTAGCTTTTATTTCTCAGCCAGCCCCTCTCTCCAGAGGAGAGTCCTTTCCTTCGCCCACGCAGAACATGAGATAAAATAAAAACTGAAAAATTAGACATTAAAATTAAGACCTTCTTCAAAAGACATCAAGACAGTGAACGGATATGGATGTAGTTCAGTGGTAGAGTACACAGTGACCCTAGGTTCAGTCCCCAGTACCCACCCCCAACCCCCCCCAAAAAAAGAGCAAAGGAAAGCCACAGAGAGAACAGCATTAAACTAGAAATAAATGGCAAATAGGCAAAACAAATTGTGTTTCATTCATACAACAGAATACTACACAGCAATGGAAACAAACCAATTACAGCTGCATTCAATACAAACTACTCTCAAAAATAGGTTTGTTGAGGGGTTGGGGTTGTGGCTCAGTGGTTGCAGGCTTGCCTAGCATGCATGTGATGCATTGAGTTCAATTCTCTGCACCACATACAAATAAATAAAATAAAGGTCTATCAACAACTAAAAAATATTTTTTAAAAAATAGGTTTGCTGAAAGAGACCAAATACTTACAAATACATATTGAATCATTTCATTTACATGAAGCTTTAAAAAAAAGGAAAAATTAGGGTGGTGTGAGGAAGTTTGGGTGGAAAAACTATAAAGAAAGGCAAGAAATGATTACCATAAAAGGGTAATAGTTACTTCTGGAGACAGAAAAGAAATTTTGGCCATGTTCTTTTTCTTGACTTTGGTGGTGATCACACAAGTGTTTGGTGAAAATACAAGGAGGTATATTCTTTTTGTATGCTTTTAAGTTTTAAAAATCTCAAAAATACCCAAGGGCTTACTTAACACTAAACAAATTATTTACTACAGCTGTAATCAAACCTGAGCAAGCTTCATGAAAACATGACTGGGAATACTACACTCCTCACTCAAGGTAAAACTTGCTTCTGGAAAGTTCAAATATGATCTTTATTTCTGTTTTATTTCTGTGTATCTGTACTATTGTTTTTTAAGGCTAAGGCAAAGTGTTAAATTTATCAAAACTGGATGTTTGCTATGTATTTTAAATATATTTATATTACAGCTATTCATAATTAAAGAGGGTAAAATAAAGGAGATCCTATCAATTCATCTCTCCAGGTAAAAATCCTGCTTTTACCTGTGCATTTGTTAGCCTTACAGAGAAAAAGATGAAATATTTGAAAATATTTATGTTTTTACCACCACCAAAAAATTTCCCCATTTTCTTCTATTCCAGATTATCTCCTTTTTATAGTTCATGCAAGTCAAAATATTCACTCTTCCAGCCACTGGGTTCTAGATGACAAAATGAAGTGCATAGGTAACACATATGCCTAAGACAGGTCTCAATTTTACCAGTAACTTTTAACCCATGGGTAATTTCGAGTAAAAAAAAAAATTACTTCTCTTTCCACCAGCTCAGCTGGATAACTTCCCAAATGGAGAATGTCCACGTAGCAGACACTGTTAACTGATGATAACACTGGGTTATTAACAATATTCATAGTTCTCTTTTCAAACCACACACAATTTGATTCAAGGCTGCATCTCCTGCTCCTGGCCACCTGCTTCATCAAAAAGCGGGTTTTGAGAATCTACGACTATTGAGGTAGCACCATCTCTCCTGCAAAGGCTTGATTTGGCTAGAAGCTCATAATCTGGCCAGTGACATTTTAGGAGTCTTGTGAAGGTGGACTTTGAGAAAGGTTTCTTCATTCTTTAAAGGAGATATATGAGAAGAGACGGTTTCCTGCTCTTCCTCTGGACATGTTCTTTTCTTTTTTGGGGGGGCAGGGGAGTGGAGGTGGGGTACCAGAAACTGAACCCAGGGGCACTTAACCACTGAGCCGCATCCCCAGCCATTTTTATTTTTTATTTTGAGACAGGCCTTGCTAAATTGCTGGCCTGGATCTTGCAATCCTCCTCAGACTCCTGAGCCGCTGGATTACAAGAGTGCACCACTACTCCCAGCTCCTCCAGATATTTTCTCCACAGCATGCAATAACCACTCTTCAACCACTGGGGGAGTTAGTTTCAGGAAGATGGAGTAGAAAAGATGGTGGCAAACTGCTAAATAACCAACCTTTACACGTCTCACTCCAAAAACTGTCACAGTCACATTGGTCATTGATCAGTAGTTATAAATCTGGTGCTGTTAGCCTTTCCTCTTCCAAATAATGCTATGGATTGTGATAAAACTCCCCATATGGGGGTCATAATTTCTTTTAAAACTATTGTCAGAATATAAAGATGAAAAAAGAGAACTTCCATATTATACAAAAAAAGTTCAAAAGTTTTTTTAATCAGTGTAAAATGTAAAATGTCAAAGAAGTCAATTATATCCTCCAGAGTCATTGTTAAATCTCATATTGATTCGTTTGATATATATATATGTATACGGGGGACTGAAACCAGTGGGGTTTAACCACTGAGCCTCATCCCCAAACCTTTTTATTTTTTATTTTGAGATAGGGTCTTATTAAGTTGCCCAGGGCCTTGCCAAGCTGCTGAGGCTGGTTTTGAACTCAAAATCTCCCCGCCTTAGCCTCCAGAGCCACTGTGAGCCACTGGGATTACAGGCATTTTAAAGACATAGTCATGTCAAGATTTTTAGTAGTGTGAAAGAGAAGTAAACATTAAAAACAAAAACAAAAAAACTCCAAACAAACAATAAACATTATGAAACAAAAACAGAAAAAAAGGAAAAAAGCAGTGGACTTAGGATGGACAGATTTATGCCCTGGCCAAACCTTGGTCTCTACTAACTACCTTATTAGGTGAGGATAACAACCAGACTGCTGTTTTCTTGGGGTTTCTTATTGGCTGGAGTTGTTTTCTCTACTTGCATTTTAGAATCACCTGGAGAGCTTTTGAAACTGAGCAGCCCAAATGTCTACAATGAGTATTTGGGGGTGGGGACCTCAAAATCACATGCAAGGGCATTTCTTAAGAGTAAAAACAAACCTTATTTGTTGTTACTTCTGTATTGTTATAGCACCTAGCACAAAACCCCAAAAAGGAGTTTAATACTACTTGAATAACAAAAGAAAAGCTGGCTAGTTTTCTAACCTTCCTATTTTAAAAAAGATTACAGTTATGTTTACAAATAATTTTAAAAAATCAAAGATTTGGGCTGGGGTGTAGTTCAGGAGTAGGGTGTTTGCCTAGTATGTTCAAGGCCCTGGAGTTCAATCCTCAGCACCACAAAAAATAAACAAAAAAAATTAAAAACTAAAATTAAATAATAATTTATGATGCTTATATAAAGAAAAATTCCCTTAAAAGCAATTATTAGTTGCACTTAATACAAAGAACTGAAACCCATTTCTATCTGAATAACTACATGATCCACTTTCCATTTCAGGTCATAAATCAAGGTATGATATACTAAATTTAATTAAGCTTAAAAGTAATCTAGTTTATCTCACTAAAAAACAAGTCATGAAAATTGAATTATAGGCAATTTAGAATTCTCTCTCTACTGGTTCCTCCACAACAACTACAATTATTATACAAAGATTTACCCCTATCTTTTTTTTTTTTTTTGTGGTGCTAGGGATTGAACCCAGGGCCTTGTGCATTTGAGGCAAGCACTCTACCACTGAGCTATATCCCCAGCCTCTACCCCTACTTTTTGACAAAACAAGATTCTTTTCTTTCAGGAGTTAATTATTATAAGATAATTCAAACTAATCATTATAGTGTCATTTTTATAAAATTTCTGTACAAGATAGAGAAGAACATACACCACCAAAATGTTTACAGTGCAATATTCCTGGAGATTTCAGATTAGTTTTCATTCCTTATTATTTATATATTTTTAATTTTTTAGTTATAGGTGGACACATGTCTTTATTTTACTTTATGTGGTGCTGAGGATTGAACCCAGTGCCCATGCGTACTAGGCGAGTGCTCTACCTCTGAGCCACAACTCCAGCCCTTTAATATGTTTTTACAAATGAGTACGCATTACCTACACAAATTTTCTTCTGTTATTTTAAAAATAAAACATGAAAGCCTGAAAAATCAGTAAGGGTAAATAACATGAGAATCTTAAAAAGTTATGTCTTTATTTTTCCAAGTCAAAAGAGCATAAGTTAAAAATCTGATTTTTGTATTTTGAAAAAATAAATAACCTTCCACACATTACTGCTAAGAATTCAAAAGTTCTTCAGCTTTAAAAATAACCATGTTTTCAAATGCAAGGACACTTTGGGGTCAACTAACAAATGGTTCTATAGACATTTGTTACTGGATTCAAGTATTGTTGAACTTCCTTAGGTTGATAACCATACTAAGGTTATGTATGAGAATGTCCTTGGTTCTTAGAAAATACACACTAAAGTTCTAAAGGACAAAGGGAAAAGTGAATACAACTTACTTTCAAACAATTTAGCAAAAAAATATAGTAAATAGAATAAATGTTAAAGTAAACCTTTTTTTTTGGCTGTGCTGGAGATCCAGAGCCTAGCACATGCTAAGCATGCTCTCTACCACTGAGCTAAACCTGGCAGCCAGTGAAAGCAAATTCTGAATATTAATGGTAAATGTGGATAAAGTAGTATGAAAGTTGTTTGTACAATTTTTGAATTTTTTTAAACGTAAAGTTATTTCTAAATTTAAAAAAAATTGGGAGCTGGCACTGTGGCTCAGCAGTAGCACACTTGCCTGGCATGTGTGAGGCACTGGGTTCGATTCTCAGCACCACATATAAAAATAATAAAGGTCATCAACAACTAAAAAAAAAATTTTTTTTTAATTTAACTGAAAAAAAGTAATAGGAAAAAAGGTATATTGGAAACTGTCCTAACAACAACAACAACAACAACAAAAAACACTTAAGATCATGCTGAACCCCAACTACAAGCAAGAAAACATAGCAACACATTGGGCCAACAGTAGACTTTAAGTCAGTACTATCCAAGAAAATTAAATTTTTAGTATTAAATTTTCTAGAGGCTAGGGTTGTGGCTCAGAGATAGAGCACTCACCTAGCACGTGTGAGGCCCTGGGTTCCATCCTCAGCACCAAATAAAAATAAATAAAGGTACTGTGTCCAACTACAAAAATAAAGAAATATTTTTTTAAAAAAAAATTCTAATAGCCATATTAGAGTTAAAAGAAACTGGTGAAATTAATTTTCATACACTTAGCCAAATGTCTAAAATATTATCATTTCAATGTAATCAATATAAAATGTGAGATGCTTTACAACTTTCATACTAAATCTTCAAAACCAGATATTTTACACTTAACAGTGTATCTCAATTCAGAAGCTAAGTTTGTTATACCATATAGGAAATATTTCACCTGCATTTAGATTTCATAAATGTACAGTTAAACTAGATTTACAAGACAAAATTATTTCAAAGTTAAAAAGTTTTCCAATCCATTTTTTATATGTAAACTTCTTAAATTAAAATTAAGAAAAAAGAAAAATTCATTTCTCAGCCACACTAGCCACAATTATCTCAATAGGTAATGGCTACAATATAGGAAAGCCTAACTTTAGATGAGAATAAAACAAATTCCCTCTACAAAAGGAGTTCATAAAACAGCTTCTATTATCAACAGATTTTTAACACAGTCATAACAGAAACACTACCAACGTACCTCTCCCAAACACAATTAGATATTCCCTATTTCAGAAATACCAACACAAAGCCTTCTCTCCTGTGCCTCAGTTGTCATACTGTCATTTAGGCTTAATTTGAGTTTCCTGAAAATTGGCAATCAAGTGGCCCTCTTATTTTCAGATGTGCCAGAACTAGTTCCAGCTCTAAGAAGTCTAAAATGTCCTTGTGTTTAGCATACAGGGTTTCAACGCAAAAACTGTCTCTTGATTTCCAAACAGGAGCAGGCACACAGGAGAAGGTCTCGGATTTAACAGAGGAAGTGACCCTGAGTACAGGGGGTGGGGGGGTTTCTTTTTAAACAGGTGTAAGAGATTAATTTAGTCAACACCAAGCAACACGAAAAGATTCGCCAATCAATAATTCTGTGCCAAGCAACTTGATCAGGGATTTGGCCAGAATCCCTTTGGCTAATCTCAATACGGGCCTCCCCAAAGACATCCTGATTTAGGCCATTCTCATCTAAATTAAGGCTTAAGCAATCCTGACAGCAAATAAAATCAAATTATATACATGTGAATAAAATTCTGCCATTCTCACAAAAGAATAAAGATAACTTATTAAGTGGGCAAAAACAGTTCCATAGGATAAAAGTTACCATAAACTAGCATTTACAAAGCATTTTGCAGAAGTTGATATCTTATTTTCTTTAGTCAGATTTTTCAATTGAACACAGTGTGGCTAGCAAATTTAATCCACAACAACCAATTCTATTATTGTTTTTTCGTTCTCCATAGGCATGTTAATATTTTTTAAAGTATTTTTATATTTTTATGTGGTGCTGAGGATCAAACCCAGTACTAGGCAAGCACTCTACCACAGAGCTACAATGCCAGCTCCAATATTTTTAAGTTGATAAATCCTCTCTTATGAATTCATTAGTGCCTGGAGTCTCTCATACCACTGGAAAGTGAGGTAAGAGTATGAACAATGGTTTCTGACATCCTACCTCACTAGTTAAGTTCCATCTTGCAATACAAAATCCCTTTTTTCCCTTTCCCTTCCCGTTCTACTTATGTAGTTGCTTTTCATGAGACATCTTATGGGGATCCACTTTGTGGAGACTAAAATAAAAGCCTGTGTATATCAACATTGACTATTTCTACTTAAAACTTAACTCCCCCCCCCCCCCAATCAAAAAGCTTAAGCAAGACGAATACAAACGTTTTTAAGCCATTCCTTAAGGGATTTTTTCTTATTAGATTTCTTTTGCCATGGAAATATTTACACATTCTATAGAAGTAAATAATACATTCTAAATTGGGGTATTTATTAACAAGTTCGCAGGCAATGCCTAGTTATCAACTCCAGTCTCACGTTTCTGAAATTAGCACAACACGCAGAAACCAAAAGTAATCTTAAATATAGCGAACAGGCACAAGGAATAAACTACATAGAAACACACATTCCAGTGCAACACTTCAAGCACTATTTTGAGAAAAAAAAATAAAAATAAAGTCCCACGTCTACTTCAGCAACAGAGGGATCCTCTAAGGAGGCTCAAGGCAGACCGCGCTGCAGAACGCCAATCCACACCGATTCTGGCCACCCTGCCTTTTCCAGTGGCCTGAACTCCCGCCAACCACCAGGGAGCCTGGCCACTTCACCACCCAGCAGCGGGGAAAAAAAAATTTTTTTTTTACAGGGTTACCTCCGATGCGAAACGTCCACTGACATTCTGACACTAAAAAAGTAGCATTTAAATAGAGTTTTTATAACGCCTTCAAAGGATACTTTCCTCTCTGGCTAAGACCCCACCCTTTCCCCCCTACTTAAAAGAGGCAAACACCAAATCCAGAGGCAGGTTTTCCATAGTTCATTAAACTTGAGCAACCGGCTGTATTGTAAGGCTCCGGTTCCCGGCCTGCAGCCCGCGCGCTGGCACCGGTTCCCGCGGCGGCCAGGAGAGCAAAGGCACCCCGCGGCCGGTGCGGGCGCCTCTCGGGACGCGCCCGGCAAAGCGGCCGCTAGCCAAGAGCCGGGGCTGCGGAGCCGCATCCCACAACAAAGTCCACCTGGCCAACAAAGGCTTAGCCTGCCGTCTGCAGGTGGGAGTCCCGTGACCAGAGGCCCTGCCGCCGTGGGAGAGAGTGAACCGGGTGTGTGCGGGACCGCCTCCGAAGGGACCCAGACCCCGAGATGCGAGATGCGGAGAGGCGGTGGCAAGTGCCCCACTAACGCCGGCGGGGCCGCAGGGCGCTCGCAGAGACAAGCATTTTCCCGAGGGAGGGTGGGGCGAGCGTCCGGGCGGCTCCGAATCCCCGGAGAATGTACCGGTGCCGCGGGCAGGTTGGGGGCTGGGGCGGTCGGGGCGGCCGAGGCGGCCTGCCGCCCCCAGCGCCCCGCAGCCCCGACGCCTTTCATTTGGCCTCTGCGGCGGCGGAGGCGGTCCGACCTCAGCGCTTAGCACTGCGCCAAGCAGGGGCGGGCGGGGGAGGGCGCGCCAGACCCGCCGCAGCGACGGACCACCCCTACCACCCCGCGCTGCGCCCCCTGTCCGGCCCGCCGCGGACCCCACTGCCAGCCCACAGGCCGCGCTCCCCGCAGCTCGCGGAGACGGTGCTCGGGTACTCGCCTAGTCCTCACCTCGATGTACCCGGCCAGCGCCGCAGCGGGTGCCGTAAGCACAAGCAGCAGCAGGATCAGGAGTTTGCCCGTGGCCGCGGCGGCCGCCGTCCTGGTGGCCGCCATCCCTCACCGGGTCGTTCTAGCCTGGGCTCTCAAGCTCACACACACGGGTTAGAACGCTTTCCCCACCGCGACCCAGAAGCATCTGAAGCCGGTTCGCCGCCGCCCCGGGGGTTTTACACCAACCGGAACTGACTTCACAAAACCACGCCCTCCTCCTGCAGCACCCAATGCTGGCCCGCAGGACTGCCCCCAAGACACCGCCCCTTGTTCGTTCCAGACCAAATCAGTGCATGGCATAGCCTGCTCCTCCCGCAGTCCCAGACGCGCGCCCCCGCCCGGCTCCGCCCCCAACCGCGGACAGCCCCGTCCCCGCCTGGGACCCCGAGGGCGTGAGGCGCGGGGGTGTGCGGTGGGTGGACCGCGGGCCTCTGCTCCGCTGGGGCGGAGGTGCGCTCCGGATACTAGCACCCGCGCGGTGATTTGTGTTCACGACTCTGGTCTATCCGCCTGCAGCCTCCGGATTCAAGCACATTCCGCTTCCCCGCCCCTGCGGAATATTTTTCAGATTCCTTTGGGTACCGCCTTCTTTTTGGTTCTGAAAATGGTTTTGTTAAAAACAGGATGGATCGTTAAGGGTCCAGGACTATTTACCAAAGGTGAACCCCGAGGCAGAGGGTAGACTAAAGCAGCGAGCCTTCCTGCTCCCTCAATCCCCCAAGTGGAACGCGCCCGCCTCCCGCGCTCTCCTACCTACCTACCTACCCACCCCTAGTCTGCTTCGCCTCTTCCTTGCCCGTGAACCAACGGAATTTCCACACCGTTGACCTGTGGTCCTTGGGCCTCATCCCAAACCAGGGATAGCTGCTTTGCATGAAGACCCCTAGTGCAAGCACCACGCTAAGTAGAAAGACCAGGCCCCCCTCCTCCTCGTGTTTTAGGAAAAGATCCTGGTTTATTTCTTACTCTGTTTAAGATCACTAGCAAGAAAATTGCCTTCTGTTTTCTTCCTCCACTGCATTTCTTCTCACCGGGAAAAGGTTCTGCTGCCCCATTTCACATTGGCACCATGGCCTTGCCATCATGAGGGCTCTGCTAGCTTTGTATCCTTTCAGTAACCTGTAATTTATGTACCACTTTCTGCAGAAATCTGGACTAGCTTCTTTAGGTTCAACTAAATAAGTAGTCTCTACCCTCAGCAACTGACAGTAAACAGAGGAGGCAACGTTCACAGAATGAACAGAGTGGAGCAATGAGAAGAACCCTGGATTATTTTGAACTACTCACCTACATTGAGTAGTTCCTGTGGTTAAACTGGCTCTTCCTCATTCCCCAAAAACTTTGAGTACCTTTCCATTACAGAGTCTTCCTAACACTGCTCCTGCTGTGTGCTCCATATTTACCTATTGGGAACATTTTCACTCTTTCTATGCTCAAGTAGATGTGATATCATTCATAACTGAATGCTCAGAGGATTATTTCCTACTATGGCGCTTGCTCCCCTAGTTATTTCCTTGCCTCCTATGCCACTGAAGATACTTGGCTATATCATACTGCAATGCCCCTCACAGTGGAAGCCTTGACAGATGTGTGTTCAGTGGTTTTGAAGCCAATTATCTGGGTGCTAGTCCTGGTTCTGGAACTGACTTGAGTTTAGGTCTGAGTTTTGGCCCTCCCCCAAAATTATATGTTGAGGCCCTAACCCCCAATGTGATATTTGTAAGTGGGTCCTTAGGGATATTGGAGGGAGGAAGCCCTCCAATAAGGATTAGTACCCTTATGAGAAAGAAGAGACTAGAGTTTGTCCCACCCCTCCTCCTTTGCATTCTCTTGTCTCTGAGACCATCATAAAAATGTAGCCATCTGCAAGCCAGGAAGAGGGCCATCGCTGAGGAACCAAATTGTCACCTAATCTCAGACTTCTCAGCCTTCAGATCTGGGAGAAATCAATTACTGTTGTTTAAGCTACCTAGTTTATGGTATTTTGTTACAGTAGCTGGAACACCTGTGTAACAATGGGCTCCCTCCTTCAACACTTGGGACTCTCTTACTTGTCAAGTGTGAATCTTAAAGCCTATCTCATTTCACCAGTTAGGTGATTCAAAGAAAAATGAGAGCTAAGCACAGTGGCACATGCTTGTAATACCAGCGACTCTGGAGGTTGAGGCAGGAGGATCATGAGCTCAAAGCCAACCTTAGCAACAGAAAGGTGCTAACCAACTCAGTGAGACCCTGTCTGTAAACAAAATACAAAATTGGGCTGGGGTTGTGGCTCAGTGGTTGAGTGCCCCTGAGTTCAATCCTCAGCACCAAAAAAAAAAAAGAAAAGAAAACTGAGGGCTGGGAATATGGTAGAGAACTTGCCTGTTATGCACCAGGCCCTGAATTCAATGGGGGGGGGGGGGAGGGAATGAATATACAAAAGTGAAAAGCATAAAGAGACTTAAATATAAATGGTGGAAGATGGTAAAACAACTGATAATCTTTTGTGTGTGTGTGTGTGTGTGTGTGTGTACCAAGGCTTGAACCCAGGGGCACTTAACCACTGAGCCACATCCCCAGCCCTTTTGAAATTTTTTTTTAATATTTATTTTTTATAGGTGGACACAATATCTTTATTTTATTTTCATGTAGTGCTGAGGATTAAACCCAGTGCATCATGCATGCTAGGTGAGCACTCTACCTCTGAGCCACAACCCCAGCCCCGCCTTTTAATTTTTATTTTGAGACGGGGGCTCACTAAGTTGCTTAGGGCCTTGCTAAGTTACTGAGGCTGGCTTTGAACTCATGATCCTCCTGCCTCAGTGTCTCCAGAGGGCAAAATTGTGATGTATGCAGTCAAGAGGAGAAATAAAGGATGTCCACATACTTCTGCCCCTTTCAATGTTTTATTCACTCAAATTACTCAATACAATTTCACTCTATAGGTTCTTAATCAAGCAAACGACAATCCTTAATGCTAGGCACTGCAATAGACATAATCAATTCACAGCAAACAATTCTAGATTAATTAATCACAGCAAACAATTCTAGATTAATTCTAAGCACTACAAAACACACTTAATCATGACAGGCTAATAACAGACATTCCCTCTGCATGCTAAGTTCAAATGTCAGATCAAAAGTCTTAAGCCTTAGGCTTTATGTCCAGCAGATGCACACTCACTCAAACCACGGTGATCAGGTCCGGAACCAAGGCAGGCTTCCCTGGCGTGTAATGGGGTATAGTTTAGGAGAGGGCTGTAGGGAGGGTTGTAGGTTGTAGGGCTCTCACCAAGGTCCAGACCAGGAGGTAGAGTTCGAGATCGGTGAGGACTATGCTGGGAATCAGGAAATGATGACAAGTGATGGGATGTCAGGTCCTCATCAGGCTCTCCAGTTTAAGTGCCTCCTTATTTCAGCTAGCTGAATCCCTGTTCATCAGCTCTATTATTTATACTAAATATTGGGCCTTTTGATCCCCCTTTCAATCCTTATCAATCCCTATTCATCAGCTCTATCATTTATACTAAATTTTGGGACTTTTGATCCCCCTTTCAATCCTTATCAGCTACCACCAGATTTCTCCATGACATCATTTACCCTGGGGTCAGAAACTTCTGGTCTGGTGGTCTCCACCCTAATCTTCTTGACTTTCCCACATATCAGGAGAGGACAGCCTGCCAGAGGCTTCACTGTGTTTATCAGGGTGAGGGGAAGTAACTTGTTTGAGGCCACACTGGAGGGCTCTGTGAGTGTGCCTGGTGAGACTGCAGGTTTCAAAGTGGAATTTTTAAAATGGAGTTGCTTACGCTCAGGCCTAAGGCCATCCTCACATTCAGCTTCCTGAGCCATTGGGATTACAGGCATATGCCACTGCACCTGGCCCAAAGATTCTTAGTTAAGTGTTGATTGTCCTGTTCATCAAAGTTCAAAGCTTGAAAATATTACTCTATTTTATTAAATGACACTATTGGGTGCAAACCTAGTTTTCCAATTCTCAAATGACAATTTTTCATCCCAAATACATTCTTGTCTGTGACCAAGGTTTAAGAGTGATATGTTTTCATTTTAGTAACTTTTGTGCATAAAGTAAAAGGCCATAATCTGTTCTTTCCATCTTCTTAATAATCAGACTTTCTTCTAAAACAGTGTCTTCCATGTACACCTAAGACAAGTGCATTTCTTTGTTGTAAAAAAAAGCAAAGTTCATGTCCCTGTCTGTATAATTACATTAGCAGCATCCTCTTGTTCATTTATCCAGCATATATGGGGCAGGGAGATAGGGGTGCATAAATAGGGCTATGATAGTTGCTCCCAAATCAGGATATTTTTCAGAATCAACAAGGAGTTTTTTAAAATATTTATTTTTTTAGTTGTAGATGGACACAATACCTTTATTTTATTTTATTTTATTTTTTTTTATGTGTTGCTGAGGATAGAACCCAGGGCCTTGCATGTGCTACGCAAGCGCTCTACCACTGAGCCACAATCTCAGCCTCAACAAGGAGTTTTATTTTAAGTCCCAGTCTCAAGCTGGGGTTGTAGCCCAATGGTAGAGCACTTGCTTAGCATGTATGAGGCACTGGGTTTGATTCTCAACACCATATGTGAATAAATAAATAAATAAAGGTCCCTAAACAACTAAAAAAATTTTTTTTAAGTCTCGGAAATCCTAAATCTCTAAGGCTGGGATATCCAAGGGAATCAGTATATGCATATATGTTCAAAGCTCTTCCCAATAGTTGTGTTGTTGTTGGTTTGCTTTTTGTAGTGCTGGGGCTTGAACACAGGGATCTAAGCATACTAGGCAAGTACTCTACCACTCAGCTACATCGCCAGCCCGCTAATAGTTTTCAGAACAGCTGCTCTAAAGTAGTAGTTGCTTGATTCTTGGATATCATGGAAAAGGAAAAACATTTTTAATTGGAAGAACTAACTTAAAATTAAGAGTATTTTTAGTTTTTTTTTAAATAAAAGCATTAAGACACATAAGGAAGACATGGTGGTGTGCATCTTAGCTACTCAGGAGGCTAAGGTAGATTTGCAAGAGCCCAGGAGTTCAAGCACAGCCTGGGCAACATAAGAGACCCATCTGCTCTTTTTTTTTTTTTTTTTTAGTGCTGGCAATTGAACCCAAAACCTTGTGCCTACTACACAAACATTCTACACTGAGTTACAACCCCAGCTGGAGACACCACCTCTTAAAATATTTTATTTCATGAAGACACGATTTATTATCACCACCATTTAATTAAAGAAAGAGAATTTAACAACAAATAGTAAGAATAATTATGGGGGCTAGGGATGTAGCTCAGTGCGTAGAGTGCTTGTCTCGCATGAACAAGGCCCTGAGTTCAATCCCTGGCACCACATATACCAAAAAGAAAAAGAAAAAAGGAGTGTTCTCTAAACAAAGGAAATACTAATAGAAGGCTGTGATCTTGAGAAAGATTTAAAAGGGGGAGTATACAAAAACAGTTAAAAATAAAGTAATAGACTAATTCTTAAAAAAAAGAATAGTTATGATTTTTAAATTTTTAAATTAAGATGTATTATTATTCTCATTACAGATCAGAATGGTTAAGACTTTATAATGCAACAATCCTGGTTTAACACAGGTGTAACCTGTGAAGGAAGGGAAATAAGTGTGAATCAGTTATATACCTTGGCCTACCACTGGTAACCTTGAAATATCTGCCTCCTGTTACCCAAATTGCCCTTTTCCCACTCAGCCTTGGCTGCCTTGACTTGGTTTGGCATCACCTTTTTATGGGAATATTCTTCTCTTCTCCTTCCCCTTCCAGCATGAGTTTGGAATGTGTTCCCCAAAACATTGTGTACACATCTCTATCACAATATTACTAAGTAAACTAAGTATGAATCATTTGTTTTTATCATGAGTTCCTTGAAGGGAGGAACCATGTTTTATTATCTCCACATTGTAGCATTCTATTTGTACTTAGTGGACATTCAAAAAATATTGCTGCAATGGGAATGTAACACAGTGTTAGAACATATGATTAGCATGTTTGAGACCCTGGGTTCAATCCCCAGCACCAAAAAAAATAAAAAATTACTGAATGAAATATATAATCAAATGAGCTTTGCAATCTATTGGGGAGGAGGAAACTTGTACGTTCATAAGATAGTACTAGGTGGAAAGTCATAAATGCATATGGGGAGAACTGAAGGCTTTGGGGGAATGAAGAGGAGAAGGAGGGCTGGGGATGTGGCTCAAGCGGTAGCGCGCTCGCCTGGCATGCGTGAGGCCCGGGTTCGATCCTCAGCACCACATACAAACAAAGATGTTGTGTCCGCCGAGAACTAAAAAAAAATAAATATTAAAATTCTCTCTCTCTCTCTCTTTAAAAAAAAAAAAGAGGAAAAGGAAATTGGTTACACCTAGGTAAGGACCTCAGACCAAGGTCATAAAGGAGATATGCAAAATTTCCTGGGAATATATACAGGATGTACATAAGTAGTGTCAGGAGAGAACATGAAGTATGAAGAAACAGTGTAAGCAAAGCATGGGATTAGAAAAATGTGAAATAGGTAAGCTAAGACATGAACATTTCACTTAATTAGAACACAAAGTTCATGATACATGATTAAGGTAGTACAGTCCAATGGGTTTACCAAAAGAAGTCATAGAATCCTTTGGATAAGAACATAATTCTTGGCTTTTAGGCAAGAATGAATGTGATAACTAGATGAGGAATGAACTAGAAGCTGGAGGTAAGGAGGCAGCTAGGTATATACTATAATCTTGGGGGAAAATCAGTAGGGCAGATCTGAGAGAGTTGCAGTAGGATTAGAAAGGAGACAGGTGAAAAGGTAAAAATGTGTAGTTTTGGCCAGTCACTGACCCAGGGAATCAGTGAAGTAGAGTGAAGAAAAGGGAGGAGGAATGAAAAGAAACTTGAGTGCCCCAAAGTGGCACCTAGGAGAACACAGTAATGAAAATGCCATTGACAGAAATAGGGAAAAAATGATTATTGGGATGAGAAGCATATGGAGACGTGAAATTCCAGCAACATCTCCAGCATGAGATGCTTAGGAATTACTCGGGGGTGGGGGGGATGCACAAAGAGAGGATAGAGTCAGAATTAAAATATGAAGAGTTACCAACCCAAAGTTTATTAATTAAATCCATAAGATAGCCAATGCAGACTGCAACAAGAAAGGCAGAGAGAAACTAAAAGGATGTGTTATTTTTCATTCAATTAATATTTATAATCACAGAATACAGTCAAAAATTAGAAAAGCCACCAGACATAGTGGCACACATTGTCATCCCAGATGTTTCAGAGGCTGAGGAAAGAGGATCGCAAGTTTAAGGTCAGCCTGGATAACTCAGCAAGACTCTGCCTCAAAATAAAAAAATACAAAGGGCTGGGGGTGTAACTCAATGGTAGAGCTCCCCTGGACTCAATCCCAAATAACTTTAAAAAGTTAGAAAAGTAATATGAGGACTGAGAGAGAACCACTGACCTTGGAGGCCACTGAAGAAAACAAAAATTTAAGTGGCTCCTCAGTGAGGAGAGCTAATAGTTTACAGTCATCTCTTCCAAGATGTTCCCTGTTGAAAGAGGGAACAAAAACTGTCTCCTGTGGAGTACAGAGTTTTGCTGTTTGCTCTTGATAAGAAAGTGCTGGTAAAAAGAACACATTTAAAAAATCAGTTCTGAAAAAAAAAAAAAAAAAGGAGTGTGCTTGTAGGAGAGAAACTGAAAAGGCCAGAGAGATGTTTAAAATGTGTAAGGTTAGTATCATTCCCATTTTACAGATGAGGAAACTAAGGCTCAGAGAGGTTAAATAATTTATCAATAGCCTAAACCAGGGGCTGGGGATGTGGCTCAAGTGGTAGCGCGCTCGCCTGGCGTGCGTGCAGCCCGGGTTCGATCCTCAGCATCACATATGAACAAAGATGTGTCCGCCGAAAACTAAAAAATAAATATTAAAAAATTCTCTCTCTCTCTCTCTCTCTTAAAAAAAAAAAAATAGCCCAAACCAGTTCTAGCAGAGAAGGAAATTGAATCCTGTCTTTTCTGGCTCAGAAATGGATGATCTTCTAACCACATCTCTACTAGCCATCTCCTCATGACATATTAAAAAATATTAGATAGATCCCTCAACAGACACATGAAAAATGTTTCAATGCCTTGCCATTCTGTTTACTTGCATTTTGTTTTATTTTTAAAATATTTATTTATTTATTTATTTACTTTGTAATACTGGGGATTGAACCCAGGGACACACTACCACTGAGCTACATCCCCAACCCTTAATTTTTTTTTTTTTTTAAATTTCTGAGATAGGGTCTTGCTAAGTTGCTGAGACTGGACTTGAACTTGTGATCCTTTTGCTTCAGCATCCCACTTAACTGGGAATTATAAGCATGCGCTACCGCATCCAGCTTTTTACTTGTATTTTATTTTGTCTTTGTGATATTCTGAAAAATCACTCTTTGGGAGGGGGGTACTGCAGATTTAACCCAGGGGTGCTTTACAACTGAGCTACATCCCCAGCCCCCTTTCTTTTAAATTTTGAGACAGGGTCTCACTCAGTTTCTTAGAGCCTTGCTAAATTGCTGAGGCTGGTCTTGAACTTATGATCCTCCTGTCTCAGCCTCCCCAGACACTGGGATTACAGGCTTGCATCACTGTGCTCAGCAAAATCACATTTTTAATAATAAATAAGCCACCATAAAAATGTGACTCATGGGCTGGGGTTGTGGCTCAGTGGTAGAGCACTTGCCTCAAATGTGTGAGGCACTGGGTTTGATCAGCAACACCACATAAACAAATAAATAAAATAAAGGTATTGTGTCCATCTACAACTAAAAATTTTAAAAAATATTTTTAAAATGTGACTCATTGTCAGGTGCAGTAGTGAAAGCCTATAATCCCAGTGACTCTGGAGGCTAACACAGGAGGATCGAAAGTTTGAGGCCAGTCTAATTAATTTACCAAGGCCCTGTCTCAAATAAAAAATAAAAAGGACTGCGGATATAGCTCAGTGGTAGAGCACCCCTTGGTTCAATACTCAGTATCAAACAAAATAAAACAAAGCAAAAATGTGACTCATAGTGTCAAAAATGTGACACTTTGCATAGTGTCAGTATTGTAGCCAATGAGGTCTCTCTGAAGCGTGATTATTGATAATTAAAAATGTGACTCAAGAGGAGTTTGAACGTTATCTAGCTGTCCCATCTTTTTCTCCTGCCTAGAATGCTTCTGTGTTCTGTCTGCACCTATGCTGAGCAGGTGGAATCTCTTCTCAGAGGGAAGTAAAGTAGTTTCTTTGAGCAGAACAGGTTTAACTTGAGGTGAGTCACACCTTTACCACATAAATACATCATTAAGATTTAACGAGTTTAATTTATGGTCTTTTTTTTCCTACCTCCTGCTGATGTAGACGAAAGGATTTATCAAATAAGACAAGTAGGGGCTGGGGATGTGGCTAAAGCGGTAGCGCGCTCGCCTGGCATGCGTGCGGCCCGGGTTCAATCCTCAGCACCACATACAAACAAAGATGTTATGTCCGCCGAAAACTAAAAAATAAATATTAAAATTCTCTCTCTCTCTCTTTAAAAAAAAAAATAAGACAAGTAGACAAAAATATCAAATCCTAGTCAGATGTGGTGGCACACATCTGTAATCCCAGCAACTCTGGAGGCTGAGGCAGGAGGATTGCCAACCTCAATAATTTAGCAAGGCTATGAACAATTTAGTAAGACCCTGTCTCAAAGGGGAAAAAAAAAAAAAGCCCGCTGGCAATATATGTGACTCAGTGGTCAAGTGTTCCTGTCAATCCATGGTACCAAAAGAAAAAAAAAAAAGAAAGAAAATAAACTAATATTGCTTGAACTGATTATAATCTACATATGGAAACATGTTTGAAATCACATGCTTGGGAAAAAAAAAAAACTTTTAAACACCCTATGCACATACCAAGTTTTGTTTTGCTGGTAAACTGGTTTACAGGCTTGAAGCAAGCAGGTTTTGTAAGGACAATCTAGGGAGCCTTCTTAAAGAAAGAGACAGTGTAAGATTATGAGGGTTCCTACCAGAGCCTTGAAAAAGACGGCCAACCGAGTGGCCCTGAAACTTACTGTTCATTAACTCTGCAGAAAAAATGTTTCTGGTTGCAAATCATGTTTGCATGTTTGAAGGAGTTGTCATTCTATGTGAGCTGCCTGTTTAGCTTCTTTCATTTACTGTTGTTCCTAAGTCTTATTTGAAAGAAGCCAACCCATTCCTTGCACTTTAGTTGGTTTATTCTACCTGTGGGCTGTGATTATTTTCTCATAACAATGCCACATTTTGTAGTGCTTTTGCTTGGTCTTTCTTGGAATAATCATTTTTTCTACCTTTAGTACAGGAAATATAAGTACAAACTTCAGTTCCGGGAACTGCATACATTAAAAGTTCTTATTGTTGGTGATTTCTTTTTAAAATGTTTTTTTCAGCTGTAGATGGACACAACAACTTTATTTATTTTTATGTAGTACTGAGGATCAAACCCAGTGCCCCACATGTGCAAGGCGCACGCTCGACCACTGAGCCACAACCCCAACCTCTTATTGTTGGTGATTTCTGCATGGTACTTGCTTTTCAGAAAAGCTGATGTGGAATTAGAGATACCACAAGTCTAAGAGTTTGAAGGTAGATCATCTTTCTACTCTGTGTAAGGTTCTTTCTACAACATGTTTTATAGAACCAGCTGAGGTTCTATAAACCTATAGTCCCAACTTACCCAGGAGGCTCAGTGAGGAGAATCACTTGATTCCCCAAATTCAAGACCTCCCTGGGAAATATAGTGAGAACTGCACTAAAAACAAACAAACAAACAACAAAAACACCACGAAGCTACAATATCTATAATGGTAAGATACAGAAACTCACAAGTCCATTGGCTAGAAATGTTGTCTTTTAGTCAAGCTAATTTTGCACAATTTTTGTTGTTTGTTTTGTTTTGTTCTTGAGACATAGTCTTGCTGTGTTACCCAGTCTCATCTGGAACTGGTGAGCTCAAATGATCCTCCCACCTTAGTATCTCAAGTAGGTGAGGGGAAGAATACAGGAGTCTGCCATTCATGCCTAGTGCTCCATCACATATTTGAAGATGTCTGCCTTCTTCATTCAGCCCCCTCACTCTCAAAATTATTTCTTTACTGTAAAGTTACTCCTTTTTTAAACCATTTTACATGTGACATTGTTTTCAGATATTCTGATCATTTTTATAATCAAGAATGTATGTAGGGCTGGGGTTGTAGCTCAGTGGTAGAGCACTTGCCTAGCATGCGTAAGGCACTGAGTTCAATCCTCAGCACCACATAAAAGTAAATAAATAAAATAAAGGTATTGTCCATCTATAATTTAAAAATATATTTTTTATAAAAAATAAAGAACGTATATAAAGCCGGGCACAGTAGTACGCGCCTGTAATCTCAGCAGCTCAGGAGGCAGGAGGATTGTGAATTCAAAGCCAGCCTCAGCAACTTAGCAAGGCCCTAGGAAACTCAGTGAGACCCTGTCTCTAAATAAAATATATATTTTTAAAAAGGATGGGGATGTTTGCTCAGTGGTTAGCACCCCTGAGTTCAATTCCCAGTAACCCCCACCAAAAAAAAAAAAAAGATCATATATAGAGACATACTTTCCAATTTATCAGTCAGCCCCTAAAAATGGGGAATCCAAAACTGAGCACAATATTTTTCATGCTAAGTACACACTGTCCAGAAGAGACATCTATGTGGGAAAAGAAATCCTGAGAGACAAAGATTTTGTCCTTTATTTACTTTTTGTTGATGCTGGGGAATCAAGCCCAGGGCTTCACATATGCTAGGCAAGCATCTACCACTAAGCTGCAAACTTAGCCCTGCTCTTTATTTTGATAGCTATAGGAGACCACTAAGTGATGGTTACATTTGCATTTTAGAAAGATTACTCTGTTGACTAGAGGATAGATTAGGGATGAGCCAAACCAGGAGAAGACTGCAATAATTTAGGGGCAACACAGTAAGAGGGCTGAATCAGGCAAGAGGAAGTAGTCATGTGAACCTCACCTCATGACTTGAGGAATAAGGAAAAAAATACAAGGGTCTAGGGCATAGCACAATGGTGGAGGATGGTTGAAGGTAGGGTGGAATAGCAGATAACACCATGAATTTCGATTCAGGGAAGTTCAGTGTTTAGATCCCTGCTTTATTATTTCTGGCTGTGTGCCCTTAGCTACTCTAATTTCATCAAAGCTCCATATTCTCTTTGTAAAATGGGATAATACCACCTTTTTAGCAGGGGTCTTATAAAGACTAAATAGAATAATGGGTAAAGTGCTTTTGTGTTAGCTCAGCACACAGCACATAATAAGTACTTAGTACAGGACAGTATGTAGTCATAGTTGTTTGGGGTGGTGCAGCAAGTTTGGGGGAAGAAAAGATAATATTACTATAATAGCTCATGTTTGTATAGTGCTTTTCAATTTTCAAATTTCTTTTGCATCCATTACCTCATTTCATATTCAAAAGAACCTATAAGTCTTATTTATTTTGTTTCTAGGACTCCATTCTAGGAAAATAATCCAAATGAAAAACACATTTGAGGTATGATAAATTTTTAAAAAGCATAATGCAAATTGCATATATAAAATAATTTTAATTATACATTTAAAGTAAACAAGAAGAAAATAAGTCAACATATTAATTTTTCTGCATGGAGGGATTTTCGATAATTGTTTCACACTTGTTAACATATTTCTGTGTTTTCTAAATTTTCAATAATAGATATGTATTACTTTTATAATGGAGAGAGTAAGATCCACTTCTCTTTTGTTTCTCTTTTTTTTTTTAACAATACCATATTAGGTAGACAGGGTAGTCATCATAATCTCCATTTTATAATACACTTCTGTTGATAATAATAACTACAACTATCTGTTATCAGTACTCACTACATGCTGGACATTGTTCTAAGCATTTTTTTTTTTTTTTTTTGGTACCAGGAATTGAACCCAAGGATGCTTAACCACTGAGTCACATCCTCAGCCCTTTTTTGAGACAGGATCTCACTAAATTGCTTAGGGCCTCTCTTAATCCTGAGGCTGGCTTTGAATTCTCCATCCTCCTTTGAACTTGCCTACCTCAGCCTCCTGAACCTCTGGGATTGCAGGCATGTGCCACCACACCCTAGTTTAGACTTTTTAATAGTTATTAACTCAGTTAGAATGCATTCAAGGGCTAGGGATGTAGCTTTTTGGTGGCCTAGTATTCATGAAATTTACGAAGTCCTAGACTTGATCCCCAGCACTAAAAAAAAAAAGAAAAGAAAAGAAAGAATCATAGATAGCCCATATATCATTAGGATGTTTTTGGCTGTAAATAATATAAATGTCCAAACCGACTTAGACAATAGTATTTATTGGCTTATCTGGACTGGATAAGTCTAAAGATAAAGGGGTAGAGATCCGGCATGGTTCCAATCAGGTCTTTAGTTCATGTGTCTATGATCCTCTTGTTCTTGCTGGTGTGGCTGCTTCATCAGCAGGCTAAGGCAGTCCTTTGCTACAGTTTCAGATCCTGTTCTACATCTGCACAGGAAACTGTCCAGAAGAAAATACAACTTCTGCCAGCCTTTCAAACAATAGTTCTGAGATTCTCTGGTTGAATATGTTATGTCACATGCCCACCCTTGAATCAATAATTAGGCAATGGGGGTGGGAAGAGAGGATGAAAATAGAAATGTGCTGAGTATCTAAAGCAACCAGGACTCTCAATTGGAGATGGGAATGGTGTTGGGCAATAGGTGAATAATTGAATGAAAATCAAACCGGAAGGGGAAATGGGAGATAGGATGCTAACTAGGCAACAGACCAGTTATGTTTGTTAATGTTTGTTAGTTACTGTTTTTCTTAACCTTCAGTTTAGTTTGGAGCTTACTGCCAGGTTAGCCACAAATTTCATCTTTCCCCCTTCCCATATATTCTTCCTAGCTCTCTTATTTTTTTGATTCTGTTTTTGTTATTCTGTGTATCATTGAATATATACTGATTTAGTAGAGTTTATGAAACCCTTCAACTTTAAATTACTTTGAAATTTGAAATTAAACTAGAAAATCTCCAAGTCAAAGTTAAGATGCAGAAGGGGTTCTTCACTCATATTTTTATTTGGCTTCTATTGACAGTCTTATTTATTTGATATTTTTATTTTAAAATGCCAGAGAGTAAGCCCAGCTAGCATCTCAGGCAGGCCTAAGTAAGAGAATTGGGAGGACCCCAAGGTATATTTCTAACTTATTGATTGTTATTGTTCTGTTTTTGTTTTACTTTTTATGTAGCACTTTTATTGATACACAGTTCACATATCATTACAACTAACCTACTAAAGTACACAATTAAATGAAGTTTAGTATATACACAGAAGTGTGCAGCCATCACCACAACTAATTTGACAAACTTTTCTTTTCCTTTCTTTCTTCCCTCCTTCCTTCCTTTCTTTCTTTTTCAAACCAGAGATTTAACCCAGGGGTCTTTACCACTGAGCCACATCCTCAAACCTTTCTTTTTATTTTTTAGACAGGATCTCACTAAGTTGCTTACAGCCTCCATAAGTTACTGAGGCTGGCCTTGGACTTGCAATCTCCTCTCTATTCCTCCCGTGTTTTAGGGGTTACAGGTGTGCACCACCACATCTGACTTAGAATCTGTTTTCATTACCCCCCAAAGAGGCACTGTGTCCACAGGCAGTCACTCCAATTTCTCTCCAGTCCTCACCCAACCACTAATTTACTCTTCATATTTATAGATTTGCCTTTTCTATACATTTTATATGAATAGAATCATAAAATATGTGATCTTTGTGACTTTTTTTTTCATTTGGCATGTTCTCAAGATTCAACCATATTGTACCATGTATCAGTATTTCTTACTTTTTTGGGGGTGGGGGGGGGAGTGGGGATTGAACCCAGGGATGCTTTCCCACCGAGTTCCATCCCCAGTTCTTTTTATTTTTTATTTTGAGACAGGGTCTTGCTAAATTGCCGAGGCTGTTCTCAAATTTGTGATCCTCCTGCCTCAGCCTCCCAGGTCATTGGGATTACAGGCATGCACCACAGCAATTGGCTTGTATTTCCTACTTCTTTTAGGCTGGGATTAAACCCAGAGCCTTCTACATGATAGGCAAGCACTCTACCACTGAGCTATACTCTCCACATCTTTGTTGCCAAATAACATTCCATTATATGGATAGACTGTATTTATCTCTTCAGCAGTTGATGGACATTTGTTTTGGGGAGGTTTTAAAAATATTTTTATTAGTTGTTAATGGACCTTTATTTTATTTATTTATTTAATGCAGTGCTGAGGATCAAACCCAGTGCCTTACGCATGGTAGGCAAGTGCTCTACCACTGAGCCACAACCTCAGCCCAGACATTTGTTTTTTTTCCACTTTTTGACTATTAAGAATAAATTTCTGGAGCTGGGGATGTGGCTCAAGTGGTAGCGCGCTCGCCTGGCATGCGTGCAGCCCGGGTTCGATCCTCAGCACCACATACAAACAAAGATGTTGTGTCCGCCAAAAACTGGAAAATAAATATTTAAAAAAAAAAAAAAAAAGATGTTGTGTCCGCCGAAAAACTAAAAAATAAATATTAAAATAATTCTCTCTCTCTCTCTCTCTCTCTCTCTCACTCTCAATCTAAAAAAAAAAGAATAATGGGCATGGAGTATAGCTCAGTGGTAGAGCGTTTGCCTAGTACGGGCTGCCAAAAAAAAAAAAAAAAAAAGCACTATCTCAAGAAAGAGATTGCCGAGGAAGAGATTGCCATGTAGAACCAAAAGATATACATTAATTAATGACATCTGTTCAGATTTCAGTAGACCAAAATACTCATACTAGCTATTTGGTGAACGTCCTTTTCAATATTAAGGTATATGAGAAATGTAATATTAACTTTTAATTTCATACAGTAATTCTCTGAGGCTTAGGGGAGACTACTGTGTTCCACATTACATAGACAATAGGTAGAAGCAACAGAATTTGAACCCAGGTCTGCTTCTTTCTAGAACTCTCTCTCTCTCTCTCGAGTACTAGGCTAGACACATAGTTCTCAAACAACACTAAATATTTTACTGTCCATTTGTCAGAAATGGGTGTTTTCCACATTTTTACCATGACACCATTATTTATATAGATGACACCTTGAAAAAGGAGTATACACCAAATCAGTAATTTTACTTGCAGACAGTTCTCCTGGTCTCCAATCTCTGGAGGGCCTTTCATGTGGCTCTCTCTCCTGACTTCTTAAGAGAACTGGTTCCTGATCACATTTTTTGGCACGCCTCTTTGAAAGCACAGTCAGCAGCATTCAAAGAAGCCCCTGGATGCCTGCCCTACAGGGACTTTTGATGATGTCTGTACTATTTTGAGATAAAAAGAGTTCTGCATCCAGCAGTCCAGAAACATATTCAAAAGTCGGCTTTAAATCCCTTGTTACATTTTACATGATGAAGGCTGGGAAAGACTTGAGCTGTTTCCTGACCTACTACAATAAGCTGTGTTTCACTGTTTGGGGTGAGTTGCCGATTAGACTAAGCACATGTCACCATGTGGTGACTAATACCACTGTCGTGCCTTCAGATATTACTAATCTTGGACTGTTCACATTTGCTCCAGATCTGTTCAGAAAACCAAAGTGTTTTCAGAAAACCAAACCTGTGCTTTGCTGGTATTTACACACTAGATTACATAGATATGGTAAAATATTATGGAATCAAGACTCATCTTAAGAATTTTGTCCAATTTGTTAAATATAACAATGCATTCTGGTTATATGATAAAAATATAATTTTTGCCTTTGAATGAATACTAAAAAGTATTTAGGGGTAACACTGAAAAGTAAGAGGTTGCCTCTATAGGAGACTGCAAGGAGACAAGTGAATAGTTAATATGTGCATACTCATATTAAATGATAAATAAAAATGCATACCTGTATACCTGTTTCTTTTCTTTTTTTTTTTTTTTGGTACTGGGGATTGGACCCAGAGATGCTTAACACTGAGCCACATCCCAGGCTCTTTCTATTTTTTTTAAATTTTGAGACAGGGTCTCACCAAGTTGCTGAGGGCTTCCCTAAATTGCTGAGGCTGGCTTTGAACATGGAATCTTTTCTGCCTCAGCCTCTAGAATTGCTAAGTTACAGGCATGCGACATAATGCCCAACTATGCATACCAGTTTCTCAAATCACTGTTGGACCCTATGTGTGACCTTTCACACAGAAATAAATTATTTGCACGAAAGTTGCAGTAAAGACAAACTATAAGGCACACAGATCAAGAGCTGACATGTTAGGTGAGAATAGCGATACTCAAATATCACAAGATCAAGTTAACAGTCATCAAATAAAAAGATTGTAACCATTTCAAGTCATGAAGACTGATCTATGGGGCAATAACCCATCCTTGCAAGGAGAAGTTTTTCTTGTAGTGGTTGTTTTAATCTTTTGCTCTTGGCAGCTGCCCTAAATAGATTAAAGGTAAAGCTTTCTGGATTTATGAGGTTGAATTTAGAGTGACCGAGGGTACAGTAGCAGCAGATCTAAGAATTTCTGACTTCAATAATAGGTAAATCTAATTCCTCATCTACATGGCAAATTTGCTTAGTTCTTCAGAAAAATATTTTTGGTATTCAATCCTGAATTTTCTCGTTTCCTATCACTCAGTTTATGTTATGTGTCAACTCCAATTTAAGTACAGAGTTGTCTGATGAAAACCAAAGTCAGTTTTCAACCACACATATATTTTATGTGTTGTCTAAGACCTCTGTCTTAGTTTCTCAAACTGTTAACCCTCCTTTTAGTCAATCCCTTGAGGAAATGCAAGGACAGACTTTTATTTTTTAAGTCTATTTTACCCCTGATTAAGCAATTCTGGCAAAAGGGCATTTGGGAATGAGGAAAGGAAGAAAAGAACAGCTAAAACATAGAGAAAATCATAGCAGGACAGTTACTTAAATTGAACTTTGGGTGTAATTTGTAGCTTTCCATTTGAGTTCTACATCTTATCAAAAATAAATCCAGTGCCTATTGGTTTTATGTATACTCAATAAATACTTCAAATTCTCCCTGCCACTAAGTGGCATTGAAACGTTGTGTATTAATCAACATTAAAAACTTGGGATTGAACTCAGGCGTGCTCTACCACTGAACAACAATCCCAGCCCTTTTTATTTTTATTTTTTGTTTTGAAACAAGGTCTCTCTAAATTGCCCAGACTGGCCTTGAACTTGTGATCCGTTTGCCTCAGCCTCCTGAGTTGCTGGGATCATAGGTGTACACCATGGTACCTCACAAGATGAAATTTAAAATCAGATCATTAGCCATCAAAAATTCTGAATGTGTGCTGTAATATTTTCACACTCTATTCCCTGTTTGTAACTGCTTTCTTTGCTTTGTACTGGGCAGCTTTGGCCTTAATCAAATCTTCCATTAAGGTGGGAACCAAAACAATGAATGTGTGTGTTAAAGATAAAAAGAAATCTAAAACTAAGTAGCAACAAAACAACTGGAAATCATGGTGCTCAGATGTTTAATATTCTTTTTTTATTTTAAAAATATTTTTCTTTAGTTGTAGATAGACACAATCAATGACTTTATTGTATTTATTTATTTTTATGTGGTGCTGAGGATCAAACCCAGTGCCTCACACATGCTAAGTGAGTGCTCTACCAATGAGCTACAACCCCAGTGCTAATATTCTTCAGAAATGTTAGATCATTATCTTTAATTAACTTTATTTTTTGGAACAGTTGTTGGGCCATTTTAAAAAATCCTTTATTGTTCTGGCAGATCTGATTTGCAAAAACAAAAAGGGAGAAATGTGATCCTGATATATTCAGCACTGGGAAGATTATTCTTAGATATTGTGTATAATTTTGGCTTCCCTAATTGAAAAAGATATGCACAACTTGGGAATCATCCCCCAAAATCAATCAAAATATTCAGAGGCTAGAAAATAAGCTACATAGAATTTATGCTACAGATGTACTCCCACAAATGGGAAATAATGATTGTTCCAGTTTATTTGTCATAATTTTATTTATAAGAGCAAAAGATTGAAATCCATCTAAAAGATGAACGTGAGATTGGTTGAGTGAATGATGGATGGCATGTCTATACAATGGAATTTACTGTGGCTGTCAAAAAAAAACTGAGGAAACTTTATGTTCTATTATGGAAAACAATCTCCAACTTTCTTTGTTAAGTAAAGCAAGCAAGGTACAGAACTGTGTATGTAGTATGCTAAAAAGTAAAACAAGGGGCTGCAGATGTAGCTAAGTGGTAAAGCATTTGTGTGGCATGCGTGAGGCCTTAAGTTTCATCCCAGCAACATAAAAATAAATAAATAAATAAACAAATAGGAATGATATATTTATATACTTGCATATAAATAAAAATAAATTTTAAAGTATACACATGAAATCAATGATAGTGATTGCCTGTAAAGGGTAGGTGGGAAATAGATGTATGGAATGGGTAACAGTGGGAGAAAGAAATGTTTTATTTTATAGCTTTGTGTATGTGTATGTATATGTGTGTTTGGCAGTACTGGCGAAAGAACCTAGAGACACTCTACTGAGCACATCTCTAGCTCTTTCTATTTTTATTTTGAGACAGGGGCTCATTAAGTTGCTGAGACTGGCTTTGAATTTCCAATCATCCTGCCTCAGCCTCCTGAGACGTTGGAATTACAGGCAAGCACCACCGTGCCCAGCTATTTTTTTATTTTTTTTTAAATGCATTATTTACTTTAAAAAAATCAGTAATAAAAGTGAAACAAACAACAAAAAGAAGATAAACAATATGAAGAATAAAGGTGAGAGGGATGAGGATTTCAATTGTGTTTGCACTTAAGAAGAACCCTAAGGGCTGGGGCTGTAACTCAGTGGTAGAGCACTTGCCTAGTACATGTGAGGCACGGGGTTTGATCCTCAGCACCACATTAAAATAAATAAATAAAATGAAGGTATCGTGTGCATCTACAACTAAAACAAAGAACCCTAAACTACACATCTTAGCTGAGTATCTCCACAATCATAAATTACCACATGGGTAACTCAATTTGCAAAGACAAACAATGAGTGGATTCATTGTGCCACAATATAGCTCACTCATGATTCAAAGACATGGCCCTAATTCACAAATGAAAATATTGAATTAGTAGTTGATTTTTTTCAAAATGACATAGAATTAGTCAATGAAACAATAATACAATTCACTATTCCCTGGATTTAATAATGGTTGTAAAGCACTCTATCGTTTGCAAATTGCTTTCATACATCTTATCTCATTTGATCCATGTTTATTAAAACATTACACACGGGCTGGATATATAGCTCAGTTGGTAGAGTGCTTGCATCCCATGTACAAGGCCCTGGGTTTGATCCCCAGCACCACAAAAACAAACAAACAAACAACAACAACAAAACAAACAAAAAAAAATATGTAGGGCTGGGTATGTGGCTCAGTGGTAGAGTGCTTGCCTAGCACGTATGAGGCACTGGGTTCAGCACTCAGCACCACATAATAAACAAATAAATAAAATAAAAGTATTGTGTCTATCTTGGGCTGGGGATGTGGCTCAAGCGGTAGCGCGCTAGCCTGGCATGTGTGCGGCCCGGGTTCGATCCTCAGCACCACATACAAACAAAGATGTTGTGTCCGCCGAAAACTAAAAAAGAATAAATATTAAAATTCTCTCTCTCTCTCTCTCTCTCTTAAAAAAAAAAAGTATTGTGTCTATCTATAATAAAAATTAAAAAAAAAGATTATGAACATTCTATTTTTTAAATGAGAAATGGAAATAAAGAGGAGATAGACACTTGCTGATGGTTTTGACAACTAATGCCCAATTTTTTTTTAATGCTGGGAATAAACCCAGGGCCTCATACATACTAGACAAATGCTCCAACACTGAGCAACACCCTAGCACCTACAACACAATATTTGAAATTAAGACTAGCTTGAAAAATGAGAGGACTATATATCATCACTGTTTGCTAAGTCATAGGACTCCTTAGAAGTAAACTACAAAATTCTCCTACTTCTGTTTTTGACTTTGAGTTATTTCACAATTATTAATTTTTATTTATTTAAGCCCAGAGATTTAGCTCAATTTCTGAATTGTCTTGTTTCTTCATGGTAAAAAGTATATAAAACCTTTTTTTTTCTCTTTCATCCATTCAATCTTTTTTTCTTTAGAGATTGAATTTGGGGCACCTTACCACTGAGCTGTATCATTAGCCTTTTTATTTTTTTATTTTGAGACAGGGTCTCTCTAAATTGTCAAGCCTGGTCTTAAACTTGCAAATATCCTGCTTCAGTCTCCAGAGTCACTGGGATTACAAGTGTGAGCCACTGCACTGGCTTATCCACTCAATCTTTTTTTTTTTTTTTTAATTAGTTGTTCAAAACATTACAAAGCTCTTGACATATCATACTTCATACATTTGATTCAAGTGGGTATTCACTCAATCTAAATTTTTTTTTAGTTGGATGCAATACCTTTATTTTATTTATTTATTATTATGTGGTTCTGAGGATCGAACCCAGGGCCTTGCACGTATTAGGCAAGCAGCTCTATTGCTGAGCCACAACCCCAGTCCTCAGTCTTTAATTTTAATGTGCCTAAGAATCACAAAGAAAGCTTATTAAAATGCAGATTCCTAGCACTTCTCTCCAAAGATGGTGATGCATTGGAAGTGGAGCTCAGGAATATGCTTTTTTCATAAGCATGTAGCTATTCTTATTCAGGGAATCTGAGCATTGCCCTAAATAACATATTCAACAACAAGTGAGATTGTTTGTAACAAGTAAGTCTGTGAGGCTGATTAAAATCAAAGAGCCTTCTCAGATCCTCTTTCCGAGCTCATTATTGCTAATACAAAGAGGCAAAGATGAGTAGCTGGAAGAGATGATTAGCCCCTAGTGAGTTGAGGAGGAGCCAATGGTGGCGGCGTACCTTGCTAATATTTGCCCAGCATTCAGAGGAAGATACACGATTAAATAAAGATGAATCAGATTTATTTCCTTTACCTCCAAAACTCTGAAAGTAGGAGATTAAATATGTCTTGAGGGACCTAGACAAGCTGCCTATTTGCTTCAAAGGAGAATTGGTAAGTGTTGACCATGTCTATTAAAGACTTAAGTGGTCTGGGATTTGGTTACCCAGAGACTGTCTTTTCCCTCTGCAGTGCTACATACAGCCATTTGAGATCTGGTCGGCCACATCTACTTGCAGTTCCCAACTTCCATTTACAGAAGAGGAGATGAACTGCACAGGCCTCTCCATGAACAACCGTTATTTACATAAGTTCCTCCCCACTGCAATCCTGGTAAAGCCTCCAACTTGGCTTCTTTCAGAGTTTGGGCCAACATTTTTCTTTCCTCAGCTGGCCTCTCCACTCAAGAGTATTTTGTGAAAGCAGCTTTAAAATTACTTGAAATGGCTTAATGCCTAAAGCACACATTTGTTATCTGCTGAGGACTTTTATAGTTTTACATAACTTACTGAGTGTTTTTCAACTTTGTGCTTATGGCCGAAGGCAATTATTGCAAAGGACATATTTTTATTAATTGAAATAATAAATGCTTTGTAGGTAATCTAATAAAATGTGGTGATTTCAGGTTTGAATGGTATATTGAGTCATTCTAGAATAGCAGTAGAACTTATCTCTGGAAAAGCAAAATGAAAAAATCAAGAGAGAAAATGAAACCAATGAAAGATTAAATATAGTCCACTAGGTGAGATCTCAGAAACAGTGGAAAGAATTGTAAGAGAATCTCACATTTTTGGGGGGAGTGGGGGGATAGTGCAGGTGCTGGATGTTAAATTGAACTCATGCATGTTAAGCACATGCCCTGTCACTGAGCTACATCCTCAGCCCCTCCTAAGTTTTGAAAGATATTTTCATCAGAAATTTCATTTGCTAATTGTTTTTCCTTGATGCAATGATTAGGAGGTGTTAACTTATCTCTTTGCCCTATCTTTTAAAAGCAGAGTGTGTCCTTTATAAAAGTAGGAGTTACTCTTAGCTGTGACCACTTATTGGCCTTTTGGACTCATCTCATACCTATTTGCCAATTTTCTGCTTTCCATACCCCACTTTTACAAATTACTATTAGTTTTTTTTTTTTTTTTCTTTCCTAGATGGACGTACAGATACTCCTCAAAGTCAAGGCTGGGGGTTTAGCTCAATCAGTGGTAGAGCACTGGTCTAGCATGATTGAGACCTTCAGTTCCATCCTTAGCACCTGAAAAAATAAATAAATAAATATGCATTCAATACACCTAACCTACAGAACATCCTAGCTTAGCAACACAGTAAGCTACAGAGTATTGGTGGTTTCCCTCCTGACCTCGGGGATTACTGGGAGTTGTGGCTCACAGCCACTATCCAGAATTACAAGAGAGGATCATACCATGTATTGCTAGCCTAAGGGGGAAAAAATCAAAATACTAAATTCAAAATATAGAACTGGAGATGTAACTCAGTATAGAGAGCTTGCCTAGTGTGTTTGAGGCCACGTGTTCAATCCTCAGCACTGCAAATAAATAAAAGTATGGTTTCTACTAAATGTTTATCATTTTTATCATTTTGCACCATTGTAAAATTTTAAAAATCATAAGTCACACCATCAATAAGTCAGAGATTGTCTATGGATAGATCCAGAAACTGGACGTTTTTCTGAAGATGAAATTGAATTCTCTGATATGTTTGCTTCAAATTCTTAAACTCTATCACAAGTAAACATAACAAGGAGACTTAGATGGATGAATCTACTTCTGTCTCTTGGTAAGATCTTTATCCGAAAATCTCGAAGGTGTGGGCTGGGACAGAGCCTGAGAAGCTTACCAGAAATAGCAGTCTCAGTGGGCTGAGTGGTAAAGCTACTGACTAGTATGCTAAAGACCCTGGGTTCAATCCCCAGCATTAAAAAAAAAAAGCAGAGTAGCAGTCTCTAGGGAAGGGCAGAGTTGCCTCTGATAAGCTCTGTCTTTATCATTCATGTATCCCTGCAGTTTGCTTATTTACAATTGCACGTACAGAAGTTTCCAAAGCTAAGAAAATGAAAGTGGAAAATTTGGAAAGTGCAGGAAATGACCATAGCTGCTTGCTGCCACCTAATTCCAGATCAGCACTACTCAATAGAGATGAGGACATGTTCTCTATCTGTGCAACCAGTACCATAGCTGCTAGGCACATGTGACTATTGAGCACTTGAATGTGCCTAGTGTGAGCTAAAGGTGTAGAAACCTCATATCTAGCGTGCAAGAAACCTTGGGGTGAATCCCCAAAATGAAAAAAGGAGAGATGCACCTAGCATAATTAAGTAGATGAATTTTAATTTTTACTTAGTTTTAATGAATTTAAACTAAAATAGCAATAAGTAACTAGTGGGTACTATTTTGGACAGTGCAGTTCTAGACTCTCAGGGGCTTTTCCGTGTTATTAGACATCAAATCCAGATTTCTTGACTGGTTTACAATTGAAAACTTAACCTTAGTCAGTTCTTTAGTTTATACTCAAAGTCAAGGAAAAAAGTATGTAAGAAGTGAAAGGATAAGGACAAAAAAATGTTATCATTATTAAGGTAGAAGGAAGACACATATATAATTACAAACCAAGTAGTTAAAAAAGAAAAAATGTAATTGATCACCTGGACATTTGGTATCTACAAAAAACTGGCAAACAATTTTGGTTTGTTTTCTTTTCTTCTTAATAAATGGAATGGAGTGAATTGGCAGATGAATTTGGTATTATGCAATACAGTGAAATATAAATGAAAAACAAACATCAGGCAGGCCTAAGTAGATGTGGATCATATTAAATATTTACATGCTACACAACAGATCTTTTGTAAAAGGCAAGTTTATAAACCAGAAGCTTTAATAATAAAAGGGGGTGGGAATAGTCTTGTTTATGTAAGACCTGCCATTTGACACCTAGGCCAAAGGCAATCCAACTCAGCTGCCAGCAGGCGACTTTAGTATACCAAAATAAAGTTATCCAGTCGTTTTTAAGTTTTATACATATAAATGAATGAAAAAGATGAGAGGTACATATGCCAAAATATGTTGATAGTGGTTAAATCTGTGAAAGTTATCATCGTTATTTTCTTTATTCTTTTATGTTTTCTCTAGATTTCAGCATTAAACTGAAACTTTTTTTTTAAAGAGAGGAGAGAGAGAGAGAGAGAGAGAGAGAGAGAGAATTTTTAATATTTATTTTTTAGTTTTCGGCGGACACAACATCTTTGTTTGTATGTGGTGCTGAGGATCGAACCCGGGCCGCATGCCTGCTAGGCGAGCGCGCTACCGCCTGAGCCACATCCCCAGCCCTAAACTGAAACATTTTTAAAAAGATTTTAAAAGATTTTTTTAATAGTTGTAGGTGGACAGCATGCCATTATTTAATTAATTTATTTTTTTATGTGGTGCTAAGGAGCGAACCCAGTGCCTCACACATGCTACGCAAGCACTCTACTACTGAGCTATAGCCCCAGCCTTATTTTTTTTTTTTTTTTTTAAGGAGAAGAGCACAGGGAATAATATAGTAAACACTTATACCTAGACTGGAAAGTTGTTCATAATTTGTTATGTTTGCTTTGCTTATTTCTTCTCCTCCTCCTTCTTTTTTAAGAAATAAAAGGTTGGAAGTATAGCTTGGTGGTAGAGCACTTGTCTAGCATACACGAGGTCCTGGGTTTGATTCCAAGCACTACGAAAACAAAAAAGCCACTACAGCAGCACCAACATTCCCTGTGTATCCTTCCCAGTCTCCTGGCTCCTTCCTCCTCATAAGTAACCATAAGCATGAATTTAGTCTTTTCCCACCCATTTTAAGTACTTTTTTTATATATGCATATATTCATGAACCATATGTAAAACACATGTTTTAGTTTTAAAATTCACAATGAATCATATTGCATGTGATTTTACAAACTGCTCTTTTCTTTTAATTTTACGTTTCTGAGAAAAGTTGAAACAGATACACATATATGGTCCAGGATACACAAATAAGAAAAACGATTTCTAAAAAGTACTCTATCAAAAACCACCACCACAATAATAAAAGGAAACATTTTTACAGAACCCTATGGTGGGGCTAGGGATGTAGCTCAGCGGTAGAATATTTGCCAAAAATGCAGAGGGCCATGGGTTCACTCTCTAGCATCATCATCATCATCAAAAAAAATAACTTTATGTTATGTATTTTCAATTTAGATAAGAAAACGTTCAAGTTCAGGGCCTTGGCTGGGAACAGAGGTGTATACCTATAGTCCCAGTCACTTGGAAACTGAGGCAAGAGCAGGAGGATCACTTGAGGACAGTTTGGGAAACAGAGCAAGACCCCTTTCTCAAAAACAAAACAAAACAAAAAAAACACCACCACCAAAAAAAAAAAAAAAAAGAAAAAGAAAAAAAAAAAAAGCAGAGCATGGTATCGCCTACTGTAATCCTAAAGACTGCAGGAAGATCCCAAGTTTGAGGCCAGCCTGGGCAACTTTTTGAGACTCTGTCTCAAAAAATGAAAGAGCTGGGGATGTGGCAGTGATAGAGCATATCTAGATTCAATCCCCAGTACCATAAAAAATAAAAAAGGAGGGGGCATTGAAGTAGCTCAGTGGTAGAACACTTGCTTATCATGCATGGGGCCCTGGGTTCAGATCCCCAACACCACACACACACACACACACACACACACACACACACACAACAACAACAACAATAAAAACAAAGTTCAGGAACTTGCTTTGTACTACCAAGTCAAAGGGTAGAATTTCTGGGTTGTACGGTACATTTATGTTTGACTTTTTAAGAAATTGCCAAATTGTTTTCCAAAGTGGCTGCCCCATTTTACATTTCTATTAGTAAAGAACAAGGGTACAAGGTACTGCATATCTATTATTTTAAATTGGTATATGGTATGTGTGGTTGCATAGTTTTTGAAAGTAAGAAAACTGTGGCTGCTAGAGAGGTAAACTAACTCACAGCAAGTCATTCTCCATTGAGAAGACCCATTTTCAACTCTATCTGCTTCCAAATTCATCCTTTTTTTTATTAAGAGATGATCTCTTTCTGGATATTTCTTTAACAGGTGTATTATGGTAGCTCAGCTGAGCCTATGAATCCACACAAGAGAAAGGTGAATAATGATGCCCCCGGCCAGGGAAGAAGGATGGAATGACTAGTCTTTTTGTCACATGGTCCAGGATACCAAGCCCTGGGAATCATTTACATGACTCATTTATTTCTTTAAGTTTAGAACAGAATTCCAGTCCAGACTAACTAGTGACACAACACATGAATAAGCAGGCCACTATCAAAAAGGTTTTCACTACTGTGGATTTCGACACTCCTGTAATCTCTTGGCCAGCCATGGGGCTGGGAGAGATTTTTGACTTTCTTCTTGTCTCTGAATCAGCAAGTAGTTACTGAAATCACATCTGCTAACAAGTCCAGGCAACAGCTGACTACATTGTTCCCATTGCATTATTATGTATTGTTGGTCAAAACACCAACAACAGAGTATATAGACTGATTACATAAATACACAGGGAATGCTTAGTCAAATTGAAAGGATGGAGCAAAAACCATTGCTTCCTATAATCTTTCTCTTCAGCAAGATTTTCTAAAAACTATATCTTTTCTTATTTGTGTCTTTCTACATGACTGCCTCCAGGGACATTATGTTAGGGTAAACAAGCATAGAGTTTGGCCTTCTCGTTCATTTATCCTTGACAGCAGGAGCCTGCAGTGCATGGCATGACATCTTGTAACATCAGACCTTCTTCATGTCTCACCTGGACTGTGGCAATCAATCAGTGTCCCAAAAGCCGCTCTCTATTCCTATCTCCTCTATCCAGGCCATTTCTTACACTGCTTCTTGCATTATCTTTGTAATACACATTTGTTTTTAATTCAAGGGAAAACAGAATTTTATTATTTAAGTAGATTTATGGTATTGCAATAGGTCCAGGTAGTTCCAAATGTGTTTCTGTATTTGATGTATTTATTTATTTTTGCATGGCTAGAAATAAGACCCAGGGACTTGAGCATGAGAGACAAATCACACACACACACAAACATATCCCAAGCCTTGTCTATGTATTTTAAAGATGCCTACTGAGCCCAGAATTGTGGTTCACACGTGTAATTCCAACGACTTAGGAGGCTGAGGCAGGAGAATCAGAAGTTTGAGGACAGCTTCAACACCTTAGCTAGATCCTATCTCAAAATTTAAAAAAAGAAAGGAAAGAAAAAACGGTCTGGGGTTGTAGCTCAGTGGTAAAGTGGCCTGGGATTCAACTCCAGTAAATAAGTAAATAAGTAAGTAAATAAATAAATAAATAAAATTTAAATTATATATAATTTTAAATTATAAATAAATAAATAAATTTTAAAAACTGAAGATGCCTGATGACTTATGGGATGAGCAAAATAAGTGAACATATTTAAATGTTGTCAATTGCTAGAGAATGAAATCCATATTTCTTTAGCAAATCATAAGAGACCATCTATAATCTGATTTGGCAATGTAATTTCTTACTATTCCTGTTTTCTCTATTTGAAAAGGCTATTTATTCACTCTCTATAATTTTTAGCATTTTCTCAGACTTGAACATAAAGCAATTGTTCAGTAATGCTGTTTTGACCTGTCAAGAGCTATTTTAATTCTGTATGTCTTCAAAGGAAGCTTCTACTAATTTCTGTGTCTTTCTTCATAACACAAGAGGTATAGGAATTGGAAATAGGGGCTGGTGTTGTGGCTCAGTGGTAGAGCACTAGCCTTGCATGTGTGAGGCACTGGGTTAGATCCTCAGCACCACATAAAAATAAATAAATGAAATAAAGATATTGTAGCCATCTACAACTAAAAAATATTTTAAAAAAGAATTGGAAATAATTACTGTATATTTTTACCTTTCTCCTTAGAGTGCAATCACTGATAACTGATTAGTTCAACCTATGTCTTAAATTTTTTTGAAGGCCAAAACTTTTTTTCCCTCAAATGCTAGGCATGGAACCCAGGACCTAACATATACTAGACTAGTGCTCTACCACTGAGTTATACTCTGAGTCCTAATCTTCATTTTAAAATCATAGAAGAGTTCACCTTTAAAAGTAGAATAAATCATAAAGAAATAGCAAATAAAAATAAAGATATATAAATAGCCAATTTCCCAATATTAGCTAATCTAATGAAATGTAATTAAAAAAAATTTTAATGGTAATTTAAACCTGAACTGCTAGTTAATTTCTTAAGAAAACATGAAAATAAAGGAAGGAGCTAGGAAGGTAACTCAGTGGTAAAGCAAATGCCCGGATTGCATGAGGAAAGTGTTATGGTTTTGACATATATCAAAACCCTCAAAGTTTCATGTGCTGGAGACTTGGTCCCCAATGTAAAAGTACTGAGATCTTTAAAAGGTGAGGGCTAATGAGAGGTAATTAGGTCATTGGGGTGTGCTCTCAGAAGGGATTCATGCTTATCTCTAAGGAGTAGGTTAGATCTTGAGAGAATGGTTACTATGAGAGAGGGTTGTTATAAAACAAGGCCACACCATTTCTTTGGTACCTTCTTCCCACTATGTAATGTAATCTGTCATATTATGAGGCAACATGAGTCCCTCACCAGATGTGGCACCCAAGTTTAGACTCTTTCGCTTTTAAATGTGTGAGCCAAAATAAACATCTTTTCCTTATAAAATTTCAGTGTCAGGTGTTTTGTTACAGCAGTATAAAAGAGACAAAGAAAATACAAATGAAAGATTTCCATTGGATATCATAGGTTATCTATAATTTACAAACTACAGGGAGGTAAACATTGAACAGTCCATCAGTGCTACTCTGGAAAATGGGTGAATTAAAATTACCAGGAGAATTACAAGATTTAGCCAATTTCAGATTAGCTGACATATTTGCAAATTTTAATTATATATTAATAATTTTAAAGTCATGTTGTTCACTTCTGTTATGTGAATGACCAGTCATATAAGCAAGTTCACAAAATTATAAGATGTTTGATTACATCTTATAGCCATTATTTAAAAACTAAACCATGAGCCAGGAGTGGTGATGCACATCTGTAATCCCAGTAACTCAAGAGGCTGAGATAGGAGGATTGCAAGTTAGAGGTCAGCCTGGGCAACTCAGTGAGAACTTGTCTCAAAATAAAAAAAAAAAAAAAATTAAAGCGGCTGGGGATGTAAAACACCCATGGATTCAATCCCTAGTACCATAAACAAACAAACAAACTACTGTAAAAAAAAAAAAAAAAACTAGAAAAAAATTGCAGCAAATTTGGCAGAATCGATATATTGTTACATAAAAAGCTATTAAAATGAGATAAAGACACCGTCTTCAATAGTTTTGTTAGGCAAAAAGCATAAAAAGACAGAACACAAAAGAATATGATTAATAGGTAACTAGAAAAGTTTTTCAATTTCAAGTTCACCAGAAATAAAAATATCAGTTTTTTAAAAAATATTTTTATTAGTTGTTGATGGACCTTTATTTTATTTATTTTTTTATACGTAGTGCTAAGAATCGAACCCAGTGTCTCACACATGCCAGACAAGTGTGCTACTGCTGAGCCACAGACCCAACCCCAAAATATCAGTTTTTGCTGAGAGAATTAACTAAAATTCAAGAAAATATTAGTAGTATCATGCATATCTTGTGAGTATGTGATAAAACAAGAAACTAATACATATCTGGTGGCAATATAGAAGTTGTATGCTCCTTCTGAAAGGCAGTGTGGCAAAATGTGCAAGGATCTTAAAAATGTTCATACTCTTGGGTGATTTCACTTCTGGGATCTATACCTCTGGAATAATCCTAAATGAGGAAAAAATAAATAGAATTTGCCAAAAGATATCTGTTAAAACTTTATTTGTAGTTGCACACCATTTAAATATTGAGCAATGTGAGAACACAAGAGAAATTATAGTATATTTATTTAATAAAATATGAAATAACAAATATGACTTGATATAGACAACTCCTATAAACATAATATTGAGAAAAAATAAAAGAAAGTTGTAGAATATATACTGTGTGACACTAATTATATAAAGCTTATAGCATGCAAATATATTACATATTTCTTAAGGATACATATAAGCCAGGCATGGTGGTATACACCTGTAATCCCACCAACTGGGGAGGCTGAGACAGAAGGACTGCAAGTTTGAGGTCAGCCTGGGCAATTTAGTGAGACCCTGTCTCAAAATTCCAAAAAGGGCTGGGGATATATCTTAGTGATAGAGTACCCTTGTGTTCAATCCCTAGTAACTCTGCCCCTATAGATACATATATACTTGATAAAATATAAAGAAATGCATGGGTTGGCTAATTATTCAGTTTCAGAAAGTGGTTACATATCATTAAAGAGGGAGAGAGCTGCAAATAAGGAGGATTCCAAAGAGGGTATGAATTACATTGGTAATGTTTTCTTTCTTCCCTTTTCTTTTCTTTTTTCCAGGGCCTTGTGCGTGCTAGGCACATGTTCTCACACTGAGGTACATCTCCAGCTCCAGTGAATTTTAAATTCATTGGGGATGTTGGGTTGTTCATTCTATTATTCTCTACATTTTGGGTATGTTTTAAGTAATTTGTGACAACTTTAAAATATTATGTAGTAGAAAGAGCTTTGAATGTTTTCTCCATAAAGAAATGATGAATGCTTGAGAAAGACATTTCCAGATTTAAACATCACATAGTGAGCCAGGCATGGTGGTGTATGCCTGTAATCTCAGCAACTCAAGAAACTGAGGCAGAAGAATCAAAAGTTTGAGGCTGACCTCAGCGACTTAGACTCTCTCAATATAAAAAATAAAAGAGCTGGGGATGTAGCTCAGCAGTAAAACCCCCCTCCACCCTCCCGGGTTTAATCCTCAATACCAAACAATAACAATAACAACAAAAACAACAACAAAACATGAAACAAAACATCACGCAGTGTATACATGTATCAAAACATCACATGGTACCCTACAATTTTCATGTTTTTTTTGGGGGGTGGGGGAGTGGGTGTACTGGGAATTGAACTCAGGGGCACTCAACCACTGAGCCACATCCCCAGCCCTATTTTGAATTTTGTTTAGAGAAATGGTCTCACTGAGTTGTTGACTGCCCCACCATTGCTGAGGCTGGCTTTGAATTCATGATTCTCCTGCCTCAGCCTCCAGAGCCGCTGGGATTACAGGCATGTGCTACTGTACCCGGCAATTTCCATGTTTTTATGTGTCAGTTAAAAGGCAAATTTAGGAGCCAGATGTGGCGGTGCACGTCTATAATTCCAGAGACTTGGGAGGCTGAGACGGGAGGATGGCAAGTTTGAGGCCAGCCTCAGCAATTTAGCAAGGACCTAAGCAATTAGTGAGACCCTGTCTCAAAATAAAAATAAAAAGGACTGGTGATATAGCTCAATGGTAAAGGACCCCTGGGTTCAATTCCCAGTACCCAAAACCCCAAAACACAAAAACCAAATTTAGGACAGGGCATGCTGGTGCATGCCTGTAATCACAGCTATGCATGAGGCTGTGACAGGATGATCTCAAATAGGAGGACAGCCTGGGCAAATATTAAGACTCTGCTCAAAAGAAAAAAAAGGACTTGGGATGTAGCTCAGTGGTAGAACTCTTAACATATATGAGGCCCTGGATTCAACCCCTGGCACTGAAAAACTCAAATTATAAAAAATTATGTAACTATCATAGGGCTGGGGATATAGCTCAGTTGGTAGAGGGTTTACCTTGCTTGCAGAAGTCCTGGGTTCAATCCCCAGCACCACACATACAAGAAAAAGTCATATTACTATTGTTACTTATTAATATAGTATATATTATATAATTATATTACTTATTATGTAAGTTTTTATAGCTGGAACAATGGGAAAAATGAATTAATCATCTTATTTTCCTTTTAAAAAAATAAATATTTTTTTCAGGCCAGGTACAGGGTCATACCTGTAATTCCAGCTATTCTGGAGGCTGAGGCAAGAGAATCACAAGTTCAAGGCTAACCTGGGCAGGTTAGTGAGATATTGTCCCCAAATAAAATTTTTTAAAAAGTTGTATGTGCAAGGCCCTAGTTTCAATCCCCAGTATCACAACCTAAAAATAAAATTAAAACAAATAAAATGAAAAGGGCTGGGACAAAGCTCAGTGGGAGAGCATTTGCCTAGACCCTGGGTTCAATCCCCAGTACTGGAAATGTTTTTCCATGAGAAATGTACTCCACATTCCTTGGCTTGCTCATTGCTGGTCACAGAAACCCCTTAATAATCCAGCTCCAACCCAGCTTTCTATGGTATCTCCCACTAATCCTCCATAAAAGCATGGAATTTCTGCTATATTCTGCTCTCCTATCTCCCTACCTGTGTTTACATCATTTTCTTCTCCCTTGCCGATAAAACCCTCATCCTTTCTATCTGCCTTTCTAAAATAATTTATCTTTCAAGATATAACTAAAATACTCTATGGGTTGATCATATCCAGTGTTAATATAATGAATGAGTACCTCAATTTGACTGAATGGTGTGGAAATGAAGTAGAATAGAAACAGCTTGTGCTCAAGATAGGAGAGGGGGCTGGAGTTTCCACTCAGTGGTAGAGCATGTTCCTAGTATGCTTGAGAACCTAGGGTCCTGAGGCCCAGAGGTGGAGAATGAAGAAGCCAGTGGTAACAATGGCAATGATAACTACTAAAATTTATTATATACTTACTATATGCTAAGCCCTGTGTTACCCTTTTTTTTTTTTTTTTCTTGTATTGAGAATTGAACTCAGAGGCATTCTACCACAAGCTATGTCTCCAATCCTCTTTATTTTGAGACAGATAAGATAAGACAACTTATCTTGCTAACTTGCTGAGGCTGGCTTCAAACTTGTCATCTTCCTGCCTCAGCCTCTGAATTCTCTGGGGTTAAAAGCTGCTGCCATCCTGCTAACCCCATTTCCATTCCTTGTAACTTATTCTCATGGCTGTCTTTTCCACTCAGATCTCAGAGGGGAGGCTGCATGTTTTATTGTGGCTGTAGGGGAGAAAACTGATATAATTCTTTATTTTCTTTACCATTTGAAATTCTGGATAACTCTAGAAAAAAACAGGATGATTTAATAGGATTTGATAAAAAGTTAATTGTGGAGTTTGACAGAGTAAAAAAATTGAAATTTTGATCACAAAGTTGTTGCTTGTACCAAGGAACATATATAATCATAAGAAATGAAAAGTGTTGGTTTATGTTTTTGTGTTAGGCTTCAGATTTTGACAAAACTTCCAGATAGGTATTGATAATCTTGGCTAAATCAATCACAACAAGCAGATGAGAAGAAAATAAGATGAATGCCTAAGAAAGAGATGATGTTGTCCCTATTGGAGTGATACAATATATTATTTTACTTTTCTTTTTATTCACGGTGCTGGGTTTGAACATAGGACCTTGTACATGTTAGGCAAGTGCTCTACCACTGAGTTATACCCCCAGCAGTTGTACCTATTCCTAAAATAGTTAATAACAAGGCTTTATATGCCTGAGAATAAAAAGACAGTTTTTCACAGTGTTGAAGACAAGGCAACAATGACTAACAGTAATGACCAACTGGGGATTAAAATGGAGCAAATTATCTTATATGCATTTATGAATATGTCAAACTTAACCCCACTGTTTTTTTTATTGATTTTATTATTTTTAAAAAATACATGACAACAGAGGCCCCACTGTTATGTACAACTGTAATGCACTAATATAAAATATGACCAAGAGCATAATCAATTTCTATCTATGTCTGTATGTGGGGAAAAGACAGCATTTTATTAAACTCCTATAAAATCAAATCTAGAGAATTCAGAGAACCTCCTTGATGTATGACATCTGCAAATATCCAATTCAGGCCTCTAACTAGTGATGAGTGGTATAACTTTCCATCCCATGAATATATTCCATGTTTGTTTATTCCAAGTTGGCAAAAGTCAATGCTGGTAATTGCTTACTGTCCTGTCTTTACCAGACATTAGGGTGTGTTGATGATACAGTACTAGAATATTCTTAATGGGTGAAATTTTCTGAACCTTGCTCACATTCTTTATGTGTATGATATATTTTTGCTACCTCTCAAAGTGTGATCCATGGACCAGCAGAAACAACATCGCTTGGAATTTGTTTAAAATGCAGAATTCAGAATTCTACATCCCACCCCCAGACCTTCTGAATCATAATCTGCATTTTAAACAGAATCCCCAGATGATCCTATTTGAATAAAAATTTGGGAAGTACTGCTGTAGCCAATTAAGAAATCTGTGAAATCAACATAGAAGTCCTTTGGTTTTCAGCAACTATAAGGCAAACAATTTTTAGTTATTATGGGGTCTTGAACTCCTTGAGGAATGGCTAGAGACTATGAAGTCTCTCCTCAGAATAAATACACATATGAATTCAAACACAGTATTTAGAGGGATTCATAGATTTAAGATTAAACCTAGGAGCTTATTTTGTTCCCTAACTTGGGGGAATGCTTTTAAACAAATTGCTTATGAATGGACTAAGTGATTAGGTCATGAGCACAACATGAATTGTCCAGATGTTTACATATGTGTATGTCTTTTTCTGAGAAGGAAAGTTTTATTTTTAAAAATAAAGCTAAAATTATTTTCTCTATAAATCTGGTCAACAGCAATGATTGCACTTTAGGTAATAGTGATTAATGTTTCTTTCTGGTGAGAAAATTTAAATAATTAAACTTAAATTACATTTGGTCTTGATGGCAATGAAAAGCTGTTGGATGCTACATTGGAATATTAATATTTGAGAACAAAGTATCTTACTTAGTTCTCAAGCTCTGAGGGTTATTGTAATGTGATAAGGAAAGGCAGTTAAGAGAATATTTACATTCCATGACCATGAGAGTAAGTAAATTTTAAAAATGTTGTTAAGGAGGGAAGGTCTTAACTTAAATTTAAATCTATGCAAGGTCTGTTTCTTGTTATGTTGCTGAGAAGAAGTGAAAACTTGAGCAACTTAACACAAAAAATATCATGTCAGGCATTTAAAATACAAGTAATTTTTTTACCCTCATTTCTTCCTATCTCCTACTCTTCTCCCTTCCTCCCTCTTTCTCTTTCTTCCTTCTTTTTTCTTTGTCTTTTTTTGTGGTTCTAGGGATCAAATCCAAGCCTTCTATGCATGATAGGCAAATCCTCTACCACCGGTCTACACACCCAGCTCTGTCTTCTACTTTTAATCATTAGAGAAATGTTCTCTTTACTAGCAGAGAAGGATTATTTCTCTAACCAGTGGTACTTTGTCTTTAAAATTATGCATCCCTAGCCCTCATAACAATATCACTGTCTTTTTAGTCTTCTCATAGGCTTTATAGCCATATGTGATGGAAAAATCCATCCAAATTTTTTCATCTGATTTGCATCAGCAATATCTATTTCTAAGGATTATTCATGGATTACCCATAAATATTCAGAGCCATGTTCCCATGGATCTTAATCTTTGCTATATTTGGCTTAGAGTTTCATTTTCTAAAAAATTTTCCATTTCTTTTCTCCACATTCAGCATACAATTCACCCTAGTTTAACATTTGGTCAGCCACTATATTTGCAATCTCACTTGGCTCAAATGGGGCTATTCATAGGAAAGGCGAGGCAAGTTGTAGAGCATTATACAAAAAACAGGGGAGTTACTCAAAACAGAAATACCTTGCCATGCATTGAGTTTTAAAACTTAAAATTTAAGTAAACCAAAAAAAGATGTTTGTATGCTTAGTTGGTGAAAATTCTTAGAAAGTGTTTTCTTCAATGTTCTCTGACAGTCATCTTTTTGAAAAGTAGTCATTCATATCTTTTTAGCTTACTCATAAGTCTTTTGTTGTTGTTGTTCTTGTTTTACCAAGTACTACCTTTCTGCTCTTATTTGTAAGGAAAACAAGTAAACTACTGGCTCAAAATCAACAGTTGTGGGGTCGGTGCTAGTGCCTGTAATCTCAACGCCTTGGGAAGCTGAGGCAGAAGGATCACAAGATTGAAGCCAGCCTTAGCAACTGTAAGGCACTTAGCAACTCAGTGAGACCTGTCTCTAAATAAAATACAAAATAGGGCTGGGGATGTGGCTCAGTGGTCCAGTGCCCCTGAGTTCAATCCCTGGTACCAAAAAAAAAAAAAAAAAAACCAAAAACAAAAACAGCAATTGTCTTATTCCGTCCTTCCCTATTGTTCCCTTCTGTCATTTCCCCCATCATTGTTCCCTAGAACTGAATCTGAATCATAAAAAGAAGGGCAAAGTAGGCAAAAGGTCAGTTTTTTTTTTTTTTTTTTTAAAACAGTCTGTATTTAACAGCTCTTGGCTAGAAAGTACTTGGCTAGAACGTGACCTGCTCCAGTAAACAACCAGAAATCCAGTTATTCTTTACCCTAAAGCAAAAGCATAAGGATGGGCCCCTGGTTGCTACATAGGAACTGTTTGGGGACCAACCAGTGTGATCAGAGGAAAGAGAAGCACAGATTGTTTAGCTGTGTTTTCAGCTGTGAGGGCTACAAAGAGGACATAAGTAACCTGGGCAAGTGAACAGACCACAGACAAAATGGTGAAGCAGGTTGAGCATGACTGGGGCAGAGATGTCAACCCTCTAGAAGTCACTCTTCATAACTGAATCATCTCACATATCTTATTTCTTAAAGCACCAAAGTGCATAGTAGACTAGCTATAAACATATTATTCTATGGCATATTGACCTCAAGGACAAGGACCGAGCTTTTGGTTATAGGAGGATCATGAGCTTAAAGCCTGCCTCAGCAAAAGCAAGGTGCTTAGCAACTCAGTAAGAGCCTGTTTCCAAATAAGATACAAAATAAGGGTTGGGATGTGCCTCAGTGGTCGAGTGCCCCTGAGTTCAAACCCTGGTAAGCCCTTTCCTCTCTCCCAAAATAGGTATTTAAGCAACCCCTATGGGTATCCTCTTGCCTCTGCAGTAGTTCTGTTTCTATTTTTTATACTGCAAATGAATCCTACTCCTTTCATTCTTTTTTTTTTTTTAAGTTGTAGATGGACACAATACCTTTACTTTATAATTCATTTTTTATGTGGTGCTGAGGATGGAACCCAGTGCCTCACATGTGCTAGGCAAGGGCTCTGCCACTGAGCTACAACCCCAGCCCTACTCTTTTCATTCTTAAAAATTAAATTAAATTAAAATTAAAATAAGTATTTAATAAAAACACTTTCACTTCTCTTTGATGTAGCTCAATAGTAGAGCACACTTGAGTTCCATCCCTAGAACTACGAAAAAGCAAAAATAAAATAAAAGTTAAAAAGAAAATAAAAATTAATAAGAAAGATTACTTTTTAAAAAAATTTTTAGATGTTGGTGGACCTTTATTTTATTCATTTATTTATATCCACTGCTGAGACTAGAACCCAGTGCCTCACACATGCTAGGCAAGTGCTCTACCACTGAGCCATAACCCCAGCTCCAAGCAATAAATATTTTTTAACCAAAGACTTTTTATAATTTATTGAATACTTGCTAAAGTGTATGTACATCATTTTTTTAATTAAAAAAAAAAATTTGCAGAGGTTGGGGTTGTTGCTTGGTGGTAGAGCACTTGCCTAGCCTGTGTGAGCACAGGGTTTGATTCTCAGCACCACATAAATAAACAAATAAAAAGATTTTTTTAAAATTAAGGTATTGTGTCCATCTACAAGTAAAAATATTTAAAAAATTTTTTTGTAGTTGTAGATGGACAGTGTGTCTTTATTTGCTTATTTTTTGTATGTGATGCTGAGGATCAAACCAAGTGCCTCATGTGTGCTAGGCAAGTGCTTTGCCATTGAGCCACAATCCCAGCCCCCATTTTTATATGTACATAGATTATTTTACATAAATTCATAAATGTGATCATAATATATCTGGATTTTATGTTTTCCATATTGCAGACTACTTTTTTCTTCTCTTCCTTTTTTTTTTTTTTTTAAACTTGGTTCTCCTAGTCCTCTGCCTATATCACTCTAACCCACATATCTTGGTAACTGTACAACATTTTTTTCTTCAAGCTCAACCATATGTACAATATATATGTTACATATATATATATATATATATATATATATTTACAAATATTCAGATATTTGAATATATATATATATATATATATATATATATATATATATATATATAGTCATCCCCCCTTATCTATATGCTCTAAGATGTTCCAAATGCATGTCTGGAACCGTGGATAGTCTGGAATCATATATGTGTGTGTGTATAGTGTGTGTGTGTATCATGTTTTTTTTCCTATACATACATAACATCTCATGTAAAGTTTAATTTGCAAATGGGGAGTAAGGGATTAGCAATAATAAAATGGAACAATTATAACAATATACTGTAAATAAAAGTTATATGAATATGACTGCTCTGTCTCTCAAAATACTACCTTAGTTATCAGATCAACTTTTGGGGGAATTGAAATGATTGTATTCAACTAAACTTTATTTTATCCAGTAATGGCCCAAAAGCACAATAATAGTGATTCTGACTATTTGAATATGCCTAAACTGCTTTCTTAAGTGAAAAGGTGAAAATTCTTAAGTTTTAAGGAAAGAATTTAATAGATGTTGCTAAGATCTACAGCAAACAAATCTGTCAAAGTGAAGAAAGAAGAAGAAGAAATTCATGATAGTTTTGCTGTCCAGTTGATTACAGTTATTGAAACTGTGGAAAATGAAACTATGAATAAAGGGAAAGTACCATGCAGGTTTTTCTCATTGCTTTACAAGAATTAAATGTCTCATTGATTCTTGGCCTTTTGGCTAAGATCAAATGTAGAAATAAAATGAAATATTACACCTGAGATGGTCAGTTTTATGTGTTAATTTGCTTGTTCCATCAATTACTAATCTAGGTGCTACTGTTAAGGTATTTTTGTATTGATTAAAATCCATAATCAATTGACTTTAAGGAAAGAAGATTATCCTAGATGATCTGAGAGGGTCTCATTCAGTCATTTGAAAGGCTTTCACATGGAATGGGAGTGTAGCTCAGTGGTGGAGAGCTTGCCCAGCATGCACAAGGCCCTGGGTTCTATTCCCAGCCACTAAACAGAGAGAAAAAAAAAAAAAAGAAAGAGGGCTGGGGTTGTGGGTCAGTGATAGAGTGCACTCTTAGCATGCGTGAAGCCCTGGGTTCGATCCTCAGCACCACATAAAAATAAAATAAAGATTTTAAAAAAAAAGAAAGAAAGAAATATGCCTTAGGAATGTGACTGAGCCTTCTAGGAAGAAGAAATTCCAGCTGATTCAACTGTGCAGAGTGCCTGCTGCCTGCCTGACTGCCCAGCCTACAGAACTCAGATTTGCCTAGCTAGCCCCACAATCCTGTAAGTTAACTTCCTGTAATAAATTCCTACTAGTTCTGCTCTTCTATTTGAGCCCTGACTGATACCGTATGCTTTTTTTTTTCACTTTGCCTTTTTTATTCATCAGTATTTCTCAGAAATTACTCCAAGTCCACTGATAAAGCTCTAGTTCATTATCTTTCACTACTGCATACTATTTTATGGCATGATATACCATTATTATTTGACTATTTCCAATTTCTTTCTATTATGAAGAATGCTGCATCAAATGCCTTGTATTGGTGCTTTTCTTTCTTCCAGATAGAATCTCAGAATGGGGACTGCTGAGTTAAAGCATCTTATAAATATAGAAGCAGAAGGAAAGCTTCTCCTGCCTCCTCTGAACATTTTCTGGGATAAACCAAAAAATGGACAGATAAATAAAGAAAAGAAAACATGCACAATTATTAATGTGCTTAGGGAACAATCGTAGGACTGTTGTTACCCAATAATCCAGTGGGGTCCAGATGCTTATATACTGTTTTTCAGAGAGGAAGGTAGGAAGGTGACCATTTTGAGGAGCAGTGAATTATTTCAAGTGAATGAGGGGACTCAATGATTAGATAATAGTAAATGTTTTTCTTTGGGAATTTAATGGGTCCAGGAGATGGCCAATATCTTGTGACAAAATCTGTCAAGTATGATTACATTCTTTAATCTCCTTCCTTAAAGATAAGAGTTTGGTTAATAAATACTTAGGGAGGGACCAAAGGTACTTGTCTTATTCTTCAGAGGGTCTGTCTGGTCTTTAAACAGATAAAGAAATGTCAGAATAAAGCCTCTTTCAGCAACTGCTGTTCTTCAAGTGCTTATAATTTAAAACAATCAAGCCAGGTGGCACATGCCTGTAATAATAGTAACTCTGGAGTCTGAAACAGGAAGATTGCAAATTTGAAGCCAGCCTCAGCAATTTAGTGAAAACTTCAGCAACTCAGCGAGACCCTATCTCAAAAAATAAAAATGACTGGGGATATAGCTCTAGAGGTAAAGTACCCCTGAGTTCAATTCCCAGTACTAAAAATAAATAAAATAATTGACACACTAGACAGTCATATTTTGGGAAGTTCATTTGTTGAACCTCATCATAGATATAACCTGCAATATCTAAATACCTATAAACGTATTTAATTTTAATTGATATTATGACCTTGCATCCCAAGTAGACTGGAACAAGTCATACTGCCACCAATATTATATGCAAGTACTCTAAAAATAGATGCTATTGCTTTTTAAAAGTTTTTTCTCTCTGAAGAATATGAGTGATATCTAATAATTAATTTTCACGATACCTTAAGTTTTAGCACCCCGCCACACTACTTGGAATTGAACCAACGCTTTAATTTTCATTTTGAGACATGGTCTTGTTAAGTTGTCCAGGCTGGCCTTGAACTTAAGATCCTTCTGCTTCAGCCTCCTGAGTTGCTGGGATTACAAACCTGAGCCACCAAGCCTGGCTTGAGCATCTCTAAATATGATTTTGGGCATTTGGATTCATCTGTTACTGAAGTCTGCTCTCTAACCCTTTTTCTTTTTGAGATGCTAGAGATCAAACCCTCGCAAGTGCTTTACCACTGGGTCATATTCCTAGCCCTCCTTCTCCCTGAAATTTTAATTCTCTTTGTTTATTTTTCCATTGGGTTGTTTTGCCTCTTCCTTTTTTTTTTTTTTTTCCTTCAGTACAAGGATTGAACTCATGGTAGAAAAGTGCTCTACCACTGAGCTCCATTCCCTAAACTGTTTGGTCTTGAATCTGTGATCCTCTTGCCTCAGCCTCCAAAATACCTGGGATTGCAGGTATGCACCACCATACCCACAGTCTCCTCTTATAAAATTTTAAGAAATTACTGAGACTTTGGATGTAGCTCCATTGTTAAAGCATGTACTTAGAATGTGCAAGGCCCTGGGTTCAAACACTGTCACCACAAAAACAGACAAAAGAAATAGAATGGCTCTTTGTTCTCTGTATAGCAAAAAATTTCATTTATTGTTTATTGAAATTGTTTATGAGATATATTGCCAAAATGTTTATTTATAGCTAATTAAAATATGCCTACTGTCTCCATTGTAGCTTTAAAATTTTTTTTAACCTTTTACATTATAACTCCTTGGTTTCAAATTTTGGTGAAAAAAGTCATTGTTGTCTGTAGAAGAGATAGCACATCCTATATTGTCTTGTAGAATTTTTACTATTTTGTTGTTATATTTAAGTCTTTAATTTAGTCTTTTTGTTCATATGTTTGTAAACATATAAAGAGATTGCACTGCTTACTCTCTCTAGGACCATGAAATTAGCAGTAGGGTAATAGCATCCATCACTTACTACTAACATTCAAATAGAATGCTTTTAAAACTTGGCATTAAGGTTTGCTATGATAGCATTCTAGACCCAATTTCCATTATCTGATGAAACTTTTCCTTATTAAAAATTTCTGGTATCTTGTAAAATTAAGTTGCTGCTTAAGGTTTCTCCTACTGCTATAATGAATTATCTGATGTGCTATAAAATATGAATTCCTGATGAAACTTTTTCATAAGATTCTAAGAGTATGGATTCACTGGTTTCTAACGTGGCATGACTTCTGTTTGAGAGTTATTCCATGTCTACTATAATAGTCCCCCCCCACCCCCCGACGTAGGATCAGTGTTCACAAGTAGAGCATTAGCTAAAAATTGAGGGAAGGCTTTATCGCACATCTTACATTGTATATGGCCTGTGTGTCAGTGAGCTTTTTGTCATGGAGACAAAATATCTATGAAAATCAACTTTAAAGAATTGTAATGCATTTCCGTTGTCATTTATTTTTAAAAAATCAATTCAAAAAAAGAAAAAAAAAGAGTAGAGAGAGCAGACATCCTTAAAAAAAGAAAGAAAGAAAAGAAAAGAAAGAAAGAAAATCAACTTTGAGGAGAGAAGATGTATTTTGACGCATGGATTTAGAGGTTTCAGTCTGTGGCCAGTTGGCTCCATTGTTTCTAGGCCTTTGGTGACACAGTAACATCATAGAGGTAGGGAATGATAGAGCAAAGTTGCTTGTCTCATGGTGTCTGAGAAGCAGGGAAAGAGAGGAAGGGGCCTGGGGCAAGATGTAGTCCTCCAAAGCATGTTCCAAAGGATCTATTCCCTTCAACTAGGTCCCACCCCTAATAGTTTCTACCACTTCTTGAAAGTCCATTCAGCTATGACTCTATCCATGGACTAATCCACTGATGAGATTAGAGCTCTCATGATCCAATTACTCCCCCAAAGCCCCACTTCTGAACACTGCTGCATTAGGAAACAAATTTTCATCCCAGGAGCCTTTGGGGGACATTCCAGATCTACACTGCAACCCCCTGTATGGGTTCTCACATGAACAATAAGCAATGTGATTGGAAAGACATCCTTTTCCAACATTCAGGGGTCTCTCTCCCGGAAGAATATTATAATATTTAGTGAGGTACAGCTTCTGCATGAAGATTGTGGCACATTCATTGTCTTTATAGGGTATCCCTCAAATATGAATTTTTTCATACCCAGTAAAATTTGATTTACCACTGAGTGCTTTCTCGCCTTTCTTACAAGTGTAGTAGAGTTTATTGCCAGTATAAATTCTGTTCCTTTTGAGGCCTGGATTCTTTCTAAAAGCTTTCTCATGTTACTGTATTCGAAAAATTTCTACTTTGTATGGATTATCTGATGAATAATGAAATTTTCTTCTGAATGAAGATTTCCCACATTCATTACATTCATAGTGTTTCTTTACAGTGTGAACATTCTGATCAGGTGTTGTTTCAAGCTAAAGTCACTTCTACACTGATACAGTTAGGGATTTCTTTCCTATGTGCATTTTCTCATGTTCTGTGAGATTTGATGTGCTACAGAGGGCTTTCCCACTTTTTTTACATGCATAGGTTTTTTTCCCAGCATGTCCTTGGTGTCTAACGAGGCTTGACATTTTACTAGAAGCTTTCCCATTTTCATAAGGCTTGTTCCTAGAATCATGAGTGTGAAGTTTTCAATTATAGCTGAAGGACTTTCCACATTCATCACTTATATATAGCTTCTTAAATGTAAAACAAGGGATAGGGCTAGGCATGGTGGCACATGCTTGTAATCCCAGCGGCTCAGAAGGCTGAGGCAGGAGGATCACAGGTTTGAAGCCAGCCTCAACAAACTTAGTGAGGCTGTAAGCAACCTAGTGAGACCCTGCCTCAAAAATATAAATTTAAAAAGGACTGTCCATATGGCTTAGTAGCTAAGTTGCCCTTGGTTCAATCTCTGGTATAAATTAAAAAAAAAAAAAAAAGAGGGATGGGATTCAAGAGAACATTTGTGGTTTTTCTTTTAAAAAATATTTATTTTTTTAGTTGTAGTTGGACACAATACCTTTATTCCATTCATTTATTTTTATGTGGTGCTGAGGATCAAACCCAGAGCCCCACACATGCTAGGCAAGCGCTCTACCACTGAGCCACAGATCCCAGCCCCAACATTTGTGGCTTTTCTTCTTCTTCATTGTCGTCATCGTCTTCTTCTTCTTCTTCTTCTTCTTTTTTCTTTTCTTTTGGTACTGGGGCTTGAACTCAGGTCCTCAAGCATGCAAGACACATGCTCTACCACTAAGCTCCACCCCCAGCCTTAAGAGAACATTTGTGGGGATGGGGATGGAGCTCAGTGATAGAACATTTGCCTAGCATGCCAGAGGCCCTAGGTTCAGTCTCAGCACCACAAGAAAGGTGGGGGTGGATATCATTTGGGGGAAGAGGAAAATTCTTGACTACATTGGGCATATGCATATTATTTCTCTCCAATATGCATTTGCTCAGTATCTATGAAGTATTGCTTCAGGCTAAAGGTTTGTCTACATTCATCACATTTTTTTTTTTTGAATGCTGAAGATTTTATTTTGGCTGGATGCTTTCCAACATTTCTTAAATGCTATGGTTTGTCTTTTGTACCAGTTCTCAGGTGCCTATAACTTAATTCTGGGAAAAGACTTCTCAAAATGATTGCCCTTAAAGAAAACTACTACAAATAGGATGAACATAGCTCTGAGGATACATTGAGGGAAAATAACAAACTTGGTTTCTCCTATTATATTTCCACACGACAATTAATACAGGAGACTTCTCTGACCGAAGATATGGGAGTCCTCTCTCCCTACATCAAGAAAGGAATCAACTTTACAGCACTAGACTCCAGCTGGGTATCCTCTTATCCAATTCAGTTATGAAGCAGTCTACCTAGAAAGTGTCAGATTCGACAGATTGAGGGCTCAGTCCCCAAGACTGTCCCCCACTTTAGATGCCAACTCCAAATCCCAGGTTCTTCTCACAACACCCTCCTTTGGTTCCATTAATCTGCTAGAGCAGGTCACAGAATTCAGGGAAACGTTTAATGTTTAAAGTTTTTTATAAAGATATTATAAAGGATATTGATAAACACTGGATGAAGAGATGCATAGGGCAAGTTATGAGAGAAGGGATACAAAGCATCTGTTTTAGTCAGTTTTGAATCACTGTGACCAATACACCTGACAAAAACAACTTAGAGAAGGAAAATATGATTTTGGCTCACTGTTTCAGAGGTTCAGTCCATGGGTGGTCAACTTCATGGCTTGGTCCCAGATGAGGCAAGAATATCATGGTGGAGAAGGAAACTTCTCAGTTAATGACAGCCTGGAAGCAGTGTGAGCTCAGCTTGCCAGGAACAAAATATAAACACCAAAGGCACACACCCATTGACTTATTTCCTGTAACCACACCTGACTTCAGTTACCACCCAGTTAATCTATTCAAGGGGATTAATCCTCAGATTAGGATACAGCTCTCATAATCTAATCATTTCACTTCCCAGCATTCTTGGATTGTCTTACATATCAGTTTTGGGAGGACACCTCATATCTAAACCATAATAGCATCCATGCCCTGAGTATGCCACTCTCCAGGAACTCCCACATGCTCAGCTAACCTGAACTCTCCAAACCCCGTCCTTTTGGGTTTTTATGAGAATCACATTACATATACATGTTTGATTGAATCCTTAGCCATTGGTGAGCAACCTAACCTTTGGGGGTAGTGGGGTTAGAAGTCCTAACCCTCTAATCTAGCCTTGGCTGCCATCCTGAAGCTACCTAGGAGCTTCCAGCTCCTGGGCAACTAATTAGCATACATAGGAACAGCTTCCTTCATTTCAAAATCTAAATTAAGGTCCAAATCTTTCATATTAAATCACCTCCAAGCTGAGCATGGTGGCCCATTTCTAAAATCCCAGCTACTTGGGAAGTTGAGAAAGAGGATTTCAAGTTTGAGATCAGTCTGAGAAACTTAGCAAGATTCTGTATCAAAATTTTTAAAAGGGGGTGATGGTGCTGGAGATATGGTTTGGGGGTGAGTTCAATCCCCAGTAATACACACACACAAAAAAAAAAAAAGAAAGAAAGAAAGAAAGAAAAGGGTTAGGGATGATGTAGCTCAATGGTAAAGCATTTGCCTAGCATGTACTAGGCTCTGGGGTCAATCCCCAGCACTGCAAAAAATCCCCCAAACAAACAACAAAAAAAAAACAATATGATCATAATCAACAACAACAAAAATGAATAAATATATAAAGAGCTGTTGTGCTGAGCATGGTGGCACATGCCTGTAATCCTTGTAATCTCACCAAAAAAGGGCTGGGGATGTAGCTCACTGACAAAGTGCCCCTGGGTTCAATCCCCAGTACAAATAGAAACAAATATACATTGTTGATGGCTCAAAATCCCAGCTGTTTACATTCAGATAATTTCTTTCTCCTCCCCACCTGCAGTCTTGTACCACATAGTTTTATTCCCTTTATAATATCGGATTAGTTTTCTATGACTGTCATTAACAAGTACAATAGATTGGGTGGCTTAAAACAACAGAAAGATATTCTTTCTCAGTTCTAGAAGTTAGATGTCCAAAATCCAAGTTGTGGGCAGGCCTCGTTCCCTTTCCCTTTCCTTCCTCCTTGAGTTGGCTGTTGCTGGGCTTTTGGAATAAATTTTGAATTCTCAGTTACATTTGTGGTCACCCATACCTACATCTCTTTGGCCTCTTTTACCCATTTTTAAAAAAAATTTTTGGTGGTGCTAGGTATTGAACCCAGGGCCTTGTGCCTGAGAGGCATGCATTCTACCAACTAAGCTGTATCTTCAGCCCCTCTTTTACATTTGAATCTTTTTATCCTAAATTTGAAGCTCTGAACAATGCTGGTTGGGACACAAACTCCTTGGTTCTTTTTCTGCAGCCCACCAGGTTGCCACATCAGTTGTTTACTGCTGTCATTGCCTGACCTCACCACGCAGGCCTGTAACCAGATGATTGGCATTTTTTGTTCCTTTGTTTTGTGGGACTGGGGATTTAATCCAGGGTATTGTGTATGCCAAGCAGGCACTCTATCGCTAAACCACATCCCCAGCTTTTTAAATTTTTTAAAATTTCAAGATAGGTTCTCACTAAGTTGTCCAGGCTGGCCTCAAACTGCCATTATGCCCCACTTGTTTTTTTCTTTTTTATAGTATCTTGTTTTATTTCGAACTTACAGAAAAGTTGTAAAAACAATACAAGAATTTTTATATTTTGTTAGGTATAGTTCAGTGGTAGTGTGTGCAAGGCCATGGGTTCAATCTCTATCTCACGCCTACCCAGAAAAGAAATCCCATATGCATGATTTTTCATTCTCACTCTCTGCATATAAATGTATGTATTTTCTCTTTTCTGAATTGAATATAAGTGATTCAAGGTATGTTTCCTAAAAGGAAGGATACGGTTTTTTATGTATCTACAGTGGTCAAATCAGAAAATTATCATTCATATGGGATTATTGTCTAATATATAGATCTTACTTTCATGTACAATGCTGTTCTAAGTTGTACCAATTGTCCCACTAACATCACTCATAAATTTATTTTTTAAAAATGTGTTTCACAGGTTCTGTGTTCAAACCTGTAATTCCAGCGATTTGAGAGGCTGGGGCAGGAGGATCACAAGTTCCAAGCTATCCTCAGCAATTTAGTGAGGCCCTAAGCAGCTCAGCAAGACCTTGTCTCAAAAATAAAACAATAAATAAATAAAAAGGGCTGGAGAATGTAGCTCAGTTATTGAGCACCTCTGGATTCAATCCCTAATACCAAACAAAAACAAAACAAATAAACAAACTCAGTCCCCCCCCCCCCCCCCCCGCCCCCAGGTCTGATCTAATCAGGGCATGCATTTACTCAATACTTTTTAGGCTCCTTTAGTCTGCAACAGTTTTTTGGGCTTTGTTTGTGTTTCATAATATTAATTTTTTGTTACTTTTTTTTCACATCAGATGTGCCCACATCATAGCAAGTCTTGTGGGAGGCACATTTCACGGGACATTAAAACTCAATCATCACTGAGTGTGATGTTGCACACCTGTAGTTCCAGTTATTGGGGAGGCTGAGGCAGTGAGTATACCAAGCTGTGAGTATATTAGTTTTGATCAACAGGCTAAGATAATTATCTGCAGACTTTTCCACTGTGAGGTTATTGCTTTTCTCTTTGTAATTAATAAGTATCTTTGTGGGGCTGCTGGGGTTGTAGATGAGTGCTCAAGTGCTTGCCTAGGCTATAAATTCTAAACTTAGCACCGTGTGTGTGGGGTTCTTTCTGGGGAATTTTTTTGGGGGGGGTACTGGAGGTTGAACCCAGGGGAGCTTTCCCACTGAGCCATACCCCACCCCCTTTATGAGACAAGTGCTTACTAAATTGCTAAGGGTCTCTGAGATGCTGAAGCTGGCCTTGAACTTCTTATCCTCCTGCCTCCACCTCCTCAGTCACAGGGATTATGTGCACCATGCTTGGCTGTTTGGGGGAGATATTTTGAGAACATATTGATATTGAAATTCACCAATTATATTTAGTATCCATGAATAATTCTTGCTTGAAAAATTTTAATAATGATATGGTTGCTGTCATATGATTTTTTTCTCTAGCATTCCTTTTGGTTTTCTCTGTAATGATGAGTTTTTTTTTTCTTCCCCAATAACTTTGGTGCTTTTTGTTTGTTTTCTTTTGTTTTGTTGCCAAGGCTGGCCTACAACTGCTGCCCAAGTGATCCTCCTGCCTCTGACTCCCAAATCTCAAGCAGCTGGGACTACCTGCATATACCACCAGGCCTGGTTCTGTTCAGCTTTTGATGGCTATTCTCCTGTCACTTATCTCTAAAATTCAGCAGCTCCAAAGAACTTAGTTAGTCCTAGAACTCTTGTCTTTTCTATATATATTCTCTTTCTCTTTTTTTCAGTATTGGGGATTGTTTTTAGCCAGATTTTTTGTTGCTGTGGCCAAAAAGACCTGAGAAGAACAATTAAAAGAGGAAAATATTATTTTGGGGCTCACAGTTTCAGAGGTCTTAGTCAAAAGACTGGCCCTATTCCTTGGGGCTGGAGATGAGATAGAACATCATGGGGAAGAGTGTGGTGGAAGAAAGTGGCTTAGGACATAGCACCAAGAAGCTGAGAAAGAGAGAACAAGGACAAAATATAAACCCCAAAGGCACACAATTAGAGACCCACCTCCTCCAGCCACACCCTACTTGCCTGTCAGAGGATTAATGTACTGATTAGGTAAAACCTTTAATAATCCAATCATTTCATCTTTAAACTTTTTTTGCATTGTCTCACACATGAGCTTTTGGGGGACACCTAATATCCAAACCATAACAGGGATAGAACCCAGGACACACGCCAGGCAAGTACTCTACCACTGAGTTACATCCCCTGCCATTATTTTATTTTATGTTATTTTATTTGACAGAGTTTGGCTAGATTGCCCAAGCTGGCCTTGAACTTGAAATCCTCCAAGGTAGCTAGATTTATAGTCACATCAGGCTTCTGTTTCTTCTCTAATCGTCATTAGATGGCTGCAACTAATTAGACCTCAGCTAATATGTATTTGGGCAATGATCCAACTCTGAACTACATCCCTGCTCTAAGTCTATGTAGCTAAATAAAGCTTTATTTGGTTATTTCAAAATTTTATTTCCAGTCCCTATCCCTCCCTTGAAACCCAGCTGCCTTTATAGTGTGTCTTTTTGGATTTCTGAAAAAAAATCTTTCTTTCTCTCTCTTTCTTTCCCCTCCTTCCTTCCCTCCCTCCCTTTCTTTCTTCTCTGTGTCTCCCCATTCACAATACAGACCAGGCACAGGGCTTGGGCTGAGGTGTACCATTGGCATACTGTCATCTTTCTATATAGTTAGTATAAGAACATAGCCTGTGGTAAGTATTAGGAGGTTCCAAAAGATACTTCAAACTTAATATGACTACCTACAATTATCTAACTATATTTCTCCCATTCTTTCTAGTCTCAGTTAAGATACCAGCATTTACTTGGTCAAGTCTCAATTTTTTTTTTTGGTGGGGGGAGTACCAGGCATTGAACTCAGGGGCACTCAACCATTGAGCAACATCCCCAACCCTATTTTGTATTTTATTTAGAGACAGGGTCTCACTGAGTTGCTTAGCACCTCACCATTGCTGAGGCTGACTTTGAATTCATGATTCTCCAGTCTCAGCTTCCCCAGCTGCTGGGATTGTAGGTGTGTGCCACCATGCCGGGCTCAAGTCTCAATTTTGTAGTAATTTTTGATCATTCTCTTGTCATTATCAGCAAACATCATTCTGTCCCATATCTTATCCATTTGCAAGTTCTCTGGTTTCATCTCCAAAATATATATGTGCTTACACATGTCCCCTCATTCATGCTCCTGTTTTGGTTAAGATCACCATCATTTTCTACTTAGAGCACATTGAAATATATATTCCTTGCCTCTAGTATCTTGTACCCTCCACCAACAAAATAAGCACCATAGTGGCTAGAGTTATCTTAGAAAAAAAAAATTGTTTCATTCCTTTGCTTAAAATGAACTTAAAACAACTCCAATACCACAAAGTCTTATATGATCTGTTCCCTGGTTCCCCAAGTTGTCTTGTATCACTATGCCCTTTGCCCTGTGTTCAGCAGGGCATTTTCATTTTCTTTTTCTTTTTTTTTTTTTAAGTGTATCAGAGTGAAAGTACCTAAAGGCACAAATTTTTGTATTTTTTCCTTTGGTCTGTTAATTGATGAATCCTAAAGCACCTAATATATGCCTGGCATACAGTAAGCACCCAATTAATACTTTTTCAATGGAAAATTGAATGAATTTGTGCACACCATACTACTTTGAAAAAAAAAAAAGTTTCATGGCTTTTCCATTTGCTGTTCTCTCAGACTGGAATGTTCTCCAAGATCTTAGCATGACTGGCTACCCACCCACCCCCGCCCCCCCCCCCCCAATCATTTAACTGTCAGCCCATGTTAGTATCTTTTAGAAAGGAGTTTTCTGACCCCCTGTTTGAATTGTCAGCATTCTCACATTTTTGTATTTCTTGCTTTATTTTCTTCCCAGCATTTATCATCACCTGGAATAATGATAATTATTATGTTTATTATAACACATTATATTAATTATAATAGAGAAATTATTATTATGTTTATTATGATATATTATTATTATTAGGTTCTAGGAATGTAACCTGGGGCACTACTGCACTGAATTACATCCATAGTCATTTTTATTTTTATTTTGAGACAGGGTTTTGCTAAGTTGCTTAGGGCCAGTTGATGACGCTGGCTTTGAATTTATAACCCACCTGCCTTAGCCTCCTGAGTTGATGGGATTACACTGTACTATTGTGTCTGGCTATCACCTAAAATTATTTATGAATTTTCTTAGGTGGCTTCCCTGGGACTGGAAACTTCATGAGAGCAGGGAGTTAATTTTTTGTTGTTGTTGTTCCCTCTTCTATCCTCATTGTGTAGAACAGTGACTGGTATACAGTACATATATAATAAATATTTTCTGTACACCACAATAAATGGCTTATACTTTGTAAAATTTTTTGTACCTTTATTTTATTTGTTTTTATGCGGTGCTGAGGATTGAACCCAGCACCTTGCATGAGCTAGCAAGTGCTCTACCACTGAGCCACAACCCCAGCCCTTTACTGTGTAAATTTTAAGAAACTATTTAAAACCATATAAAAAGCAAATTCCTAAGATTCATTTCAGACCATCTTGAATAAAAACAAGCTGTGGGATGGTGTCTACTTGTAATATTTGTGTACTTCGAAGTTTTAGAACATTTCTTTAAGTTCGTGAGGATAACTGGGACACTCTGGTTCAAATAGGCCGACATCTCATGATGAATGTTCTTTTGGTTTCTTGTGTCATTTCTGGTTAGCAGACCTCAGAGACTTCCAATTCTAATGAATCTCAAAAGGAATTCTCCTCAGAGGCCAAGGGTTTTAAGGCGTGGGAGCTTTTGTCCAACCTTTGGCATAATATGTCACTCACAACACTAAAAAGAGATCATTTTAATGACTCTCTTAGCCAATATATTCATTCTTAAGGCAAATGACTTCCATGTTCATATACTCAGTAAAGAGTGAATAATGAATATCACTTCTCACCAAAAATGTTAAAGTTTACCTCATCAGATCCCCTTATATATTTTTTCAATTAAATTCAGCAAGGTTTATTACTCTTAACCTTTATTTATTTATTTTTTGGTACCAGGGATTGAACCCAGGGGCACTTAACAACTGAGCCACATCCCCAGCCCTTTTTATTTTATTTTATTTTTTTTATTTTGAGACAGGGCCTCGCTAAGTTACTTAAGTCCTCACTAAATTGCTGAGACTGGCCTTGGATTTATGATTCTCCTGCCTCAGCCTCCTGGGATCACAGCCTGCCTCACTGTGCCCAGCTGTTTTTGAATTTTTAAAAACAGAACACTCTCCTCTTCTTTCCACTATTTTCAATTATTTAAACAAATCAGTAAAGAGAATATCAAATGAATTTTAGTTTTTCCCCTTGTAGATATTTTCTGTTCTCAAGAAAATATCTACAAGGGGAAATATCTGTCGTCCCCCCTCCCCCATTTTCTCCTTATTTTTTTTGTTAGATAATAGTTTAGCCAGTTTGTAGGTTTTATCATCAGCATTCTGTTTAAGTTCTGGGCAGTGTGCTAAGGAAAGCACTTTACTCAGTATTTTAAAGAGATCTCATTTAATCTTCAAAACGTGGATGAGAAAACTATTCCCTGAAAGTACAAAGGTCCAAGGTCTTTGAAAACTAGTTGCCTTCCCTATTGCCAGCGGGTAGTTAGAATTGAGGTTTGTATTCCAAAGCCTGAGCTGCTATCTACTTTGTTGCCCTTTGAGAAGGCAACTTTAAGAGAGGATAAGATGTGGAAGTCTGAGGTTGAGAAATGAATGGCTTAAATCACTTGTTTAACCAGAGTTAACTAATGCTTCTCAGTGTTTATGGAACTCAATTTAATTTTCAGAATGGTAAAGGGGGGAGGAGAGATGCAGTGAAGACGGTTTCTGGTTTGACAGGAACTGAACGCAGATAGGTTCCCAAGGACTGAAAGGTGGATGGGCTGCGCCTGGGTCAGCGGGGCGCACCCTGAAAGACTTAAGACTGAGGCGTGTCCTGGGCGCGCTGAGCCTGGAAGCGTTGTGGTAGTGTTTGGTTTTCGCCCGCGCGAGGCTGGCAGGCCCCTTGGGATGAAAACTCCTGGTGGGGCGGGAAGGCCCCAGCTGACGCCTGTCCCGCCACAGCCCTGGTGTGCTCCCCAGAACTCTGAGCCTCTCAGGCGTGCGGGAATATGGGCTGGGAATCCCCGCGCACAGTCAGTCCTCTTATTGTGGACACACCGCTGGATACTTTCCTCCACCTTGTCCAGGCCCCAGAGGGGGCTTGACCCTGAATGCAAAGAGTCGGGCTTTCTGATTGGCTTAGAGTACAAACGCAGGCGAGCGCCGCCTGAGACCCGCTCTTCGATTGGATTTTACGTGAACAGTAGAGCACGAAATAAAGAGGCCTTCAGTCATTGGGCCATTGTGTGAATCTCCTTTTGGCTTCTCTGCCGACTGAATAAGCGTCTCAGGATCTTCGTCATGACTCTTAAATCTGGGCCTGTCAGTTCGCCCCAGCGTTTCTCGTCTCTAGGCACGGCCTGGAGTTTACAGAGTGTAACCAATCATATAACGTCGAGATCAGGTTGCCAGGCAGATTATGCTAATAAGGCCCCGCCTTTTATGCTGCTCCCACTCTGCGGCGGGAAGAACCACCTGGAGGTGGCGGGGGGGTTTGATTTCCATCACCCCTAGGGAGAGAGGATCGGGGACCCGCTGATCTTCCAGCTCCCCTCAGCCAACGTCGTGTAAGTACCTAAAGGATTAAGGGAACTGGATAAGCCAGGGTCCAGAGTACCCCATAGTCTGGGAGGGTGTTTCGTCTTTGCTTAGTCCCACCCAAAATGGCGCCCAACTCTTTCCGCGTCTCAGAGCCCGGCCGGGGCCAACCGACCGCGGACCCGGGTGTGGGGGGGGAATTGATGGTGGTGGTGGGGGGGAGAAATCCCGGCGGCACCGCCCGATGGTACAGTCCAGCCGGGGCTGGGACAAGGCACCTCTCTCGGGGTGGGGGGTCAAACCATCTACACCTTCTAAGGGGAAAAGGGCAAAACCTCCTCCGGGAGGCCCTCCTGGCGCTGCATTCAGCGATGGCTTCAGCGCCTCCTCGCCCCTTCCTTCCCCGCGCTCAGCCTCCCCCCTGCGACCCCCGAGTGGCTAGCACGCTCTGCCGGCCGCGCGCACCTCTCCTCCCCTGCCCGCGTTGGTTGGGCCGGGACGGCGGTTGGGCTGCCTGCGCGTTCCGGCAGCGGCGGTTGTGCGGGCGCGCGGGGTGCGGCGGCCTGTCTCCGGCGGCCAGTCTCCATCGGCTGGGCTCCCATGGCCGTCGCGGGGGGTGGTGGCGCGGTCTGGGCTTCGGGGCTGGCTGGCGGGCCCGCGGCGGGCGGGCAGCGGGCGTGCACGGCCGAGGTCTGTGGGATGGAGCCCCAGCTTTGTTTGGCGAGGCCGAGCCGCCCACCTGCCATTGATAGCTGGTCCTCCAACCTTTATTTACAAGTTGGCGTGGCCTGGACTAGGGAAGCCGCTTTCAGTTGTTTGGGACGGCCCTGTGGGACAGTCCTGTGAAAGCCGGGTTCGGGTGGGCAGGTCGGAGGCCAAGGTCGTGCTCCCGGCCTTGCTCCTGACAGCCTGCGCCCGCGGAGCAGTGCCAAGGCCGGCGAGGCCAGTGGGTGTTCGGGAGCGGGTTGACAGTCCAGCCGACTGTCAGCTTTTATTAAGTAAAAACTTAAGTGTGTAGCCAGGTATTAGGTATTAAGTGAAATGGAATAGTCACCGTCTGCCCTCCAGGCACATGAAAGCGGTTTGGGGTTTTGCTTTGTTCTTTTGGTTTTGCTACTTAGAATAGTTAGATTTTAACCCATTTTTCAATCAATATTTGTGTACACTTAGAGGAAGAGGAGGGGTGGCTTTGTCCTGTCATCTAGGATTAAACATCACTCAACCGAGTCCTGTGTCCTAATTCGTCTCGTTCACCTGTTCCAAGTTTTGACCGCTAATCATCCCTCGGTTTTTTTTTTTTTTTTTTAACTCAACAGTACTTACCTTCATTAAAACATCACTCCTGTTTTGTGGCTTCTTTTTCTGACCTGTATCCCTCTTTGATGTAATAACTCCACAGCTGTAAGCTTCTTGAAGGCAGGAGGATATACAGTGTTACACTGTATTCTTTTGTATTTATCCATTCCACCGCCAGTATCACAGTAGCTTTTACATTGGACATGCTTATTTGTTGCTCTAGAATGAAGAAAACAAGATTAAAAAGAAAATTAGTATTGTTTGGGGGGCAAAGCAAAGTGTTTATATAGTCTGGTGTATTAATCAAGTTAACTTTTGATGTGTTTACTTTTCCCAAATAATTGTGAAATCAACGTAAAACGAACCATTTTAAAGTGAATAATCCAGTGGCATTTAGTAGAAGGTTTACATTTTGTACTTTGGAGACATTTTTTCCTGCCAGCAGGGGTGGTGGTGGTGCTTGCCTGTAATCCCACTGAGGGTGGAGGATCCCAAGTTCAAGGCCAGCCTCAGCAATTTCTTGAGCTGCTGTCTCAAATCTGTAGGGCTAGAGGTGTGGTTCAGAGAACTCCTCCTGTTTTCTGTACTCCAGGGGTGGGGGGGTGGGGCAAAAACCGTCTTGTGAATCCTCTGATTCTGTAAGCACTCAGTTTTAGCTATAATGTTATTTATTTTGCAAGGGTGCTGAATTGTTCTCTGTTCTTCCAAAAAAAGCCATTTACTTTCTCTAATGTTTTACAGCTTACTTTACTACATAATGTGTGCATTCTATGTTGTAAATCTAAATGTAGGTGAGGATGTATAATGTATAAGGCAAGGTCCTTGGATGCTTTTAGAAATTATGGCATGTCAATCCAATGTAATCCCAAATTGGTTGGCATTGCTTCAGCTTCCACTTGCCTGTTTTGTTTTTCTTCTAACAATAATGCATCCATGATAGAAAACATAGAAAGAGCATTAAAAAACCCTAAATTATAATTAGAGATAATCCTGATATTTTAAAGTGTTTTTAATCTTTGTGTTTGTGCATAAAATATTTTCACAAATGTAGCATTAAGTGTAGTATCTATTTTGTTTTAATAGGTTCCTAAAAATTTCACTGATGATTTGCCACTTTTTTAGTAGTTTATCCCATTATTTGAAAAGGGGGCATCATGAAGTTCTTTGCATTAAAAGAATATTTTATTTAGAACCAGGGCACTGCACCACTGAGCCACATCTCCAGCCCTTTTTAAAAATTTTTACTTTGAGACAGGGTCTCACTAAGTTGCTTAGGACTTTGCTAAATTACTGAGGCTGGCTTTGAACTTGCAATCCTCCTGCCTCAGACTCCTGACCTGCTGGGAGAATAAGATTTTAATACATTTTACCTTTTAAAAGCTTCACCTAATTGATAGTGATAGATTTTTGGATAACAAGCAGAATTAATCAGAGCTGAAACTACTGAGCTGTAATTTTAGTGTCCTCAATAAATTTACATATTAAGCACTGGTAAATAGATGGTATCTGTGTAATTTAACTTGGTAAAAATGATTTGGGAAAAACAAATATTAAATCTCCTTGTCGTTTTAGACAGTTTGTTTTAAACTAGAAAGCTAATGTACTTTGACCTATTGCCACTAAAATACACAGTCTTCTCTCAACCCCACCTGGAAGAGTATAAACACACCCAGTTCAGCAATTTATTTTTCACAAGCAGAAGTTATTGTTTAAATTTGTCCTGGAGCTGGGCATGAGCCCCACCTGTAATCCAAGCGACTTGGGAGGCTGAATTAGGAGGATTACGAACTTGAGGCCAGCCTCAGCAACTTAATGAGACCCTGTCTCAAAAAATAAAAAGGGCTGAGGATGGAGCTCAGTGGTAAATTGCTGAGCTGGGGTATGGCATGTACTATTCCCCCCTAAAAAATAAGACAATTTGTTGTAGGTACTTTAATAAATTAATGAAGAGAATTTGGCTAGTGAGTTAGAAAAAAATTGGGGGACTAGGGTATAGCTCAGTGGTAGAGTGTGTACTTAGCATATGGGTACTGTACTTAGTATCAGTACTAACACCTCCATTATCACCACCATCACCACCAACAACAAAAAAAAACACACACAAAAAAAGGGAGGACATTTTCCACAATGGTCCTGCCCTGATTCTGGAATTTGGAAAGGAACAGAGGGTTAGTGGAGAGCTTTTCATTATTTTGGTCCATACTGAAGATGCTATCCTTTTCCCTACTCTGGCATTAAGCTATTTAATTTCATAATATTAGAACTAAGTACCCCTGGTTTTTGCCCACTTTTACAGTCTGACTCTGATGTTACAATTCACAGTCTGTTACTTGCTGTGATCTTTAGAAGAGCTGTCCCTTAGATCTGTTGTGTCCAGTACTGTAGGCACTAGACTACCTGTGGCTCTTAAACATTTGAAAGTGGCTAATGTTGTACGTGTGAAATATATAACAACAGATTTTTAGATTTAGTATGAAAAAAATACACCTCAGTATCTAAAATATTGATTACATGGTGAAAAGATAATATGTTGGTTTGATTTCGATAAAATATATTATTACAATTAATTTCACCTATTTCTACTTCCCCCCTCCCCCCAGCACTGGGGATTGAACCCATGGTTGCTTTACCACTGAGCTACATCCCCAGCCCTCTTCAGTTTTTGAGACAGGGTCTCACAAAGTTGCTAAGGCTGGTTTCAAACTTGTGATCCTCCTGCATCAGCCTCTTGAGTCCCTGGGATTATAGGTGTGTACCACCACGCCTGGCAGAAGTGAATTCATTAAGACATTAGAAATGGTTTCAGATGTTTTTTTCTTCTGAAATTTTTTTTAAATGACTTACAAAGGATAGAATTTTATTTAACTTATTGTTCCTGAGGCTGGAAGTATAAGAGCGTGGTGCTGGCTTCTGGTGAGGGCCTTCTTGCTATATCCCAACATGGGAGAGGGCATCACATGGCAAGACCAAAAATTCTTTTAAAAAGCAAATCCTACCATTCCTTGAAGATTTTGAAGGCAATTTGTTAGGGGTTATTTTCAGTGTTGCAACAACCATGATTATAGGCACTCGTAATATAATGTTCTTCTGGTAGGGGAATAGCTATAATTCCTTTAACTATTGCTTTGTGTTTGACTAATTTTTGAAGTATCCTTTCCAAGGCACCTGTTTATATTTAGTTCTTAACATGTGACATTGATAGAAATGTTCAATTTTACAAATGAGAAAAAGATGACAGAAGTTTAGTGAATTAGACAAGAGTGGGGAGATAGCCAATAGGAACAAAGGGCTGGGTTCTCAGTCTCAAGCAATGGTACATGTATTAATGAGGTTTCAATCTCTTTGTCTTTATTTGTTCATCTCTTCCTTTATTCCATTGAAGTTGATGAGTTCAAAATTACTCTGTATTATTTATTTATTTATACAGTGATGGGATTAAATTCAAGGCCTGGACATACCAGCCAAGCACTTGACCACTGGACTGTTACCCTCACACCTGCCCCTAGATTTTGAAAACAGATTTTTTTGGTACTGGGGATTGAACCCAAGGCTTAGAGCACACTAAGCAAGCTCTATATCACTGAGTTACATCCTTAGCCATCCAGTCTCTGGATTTTAAATAGTTCATCATTTGATAAATTTAAGAACTTACAAAGAGTAATGTTTAAGACACTTGTTTATGTGACATGCAGGTTATCTCAAGTATCTTAAACCTGCTGAAGTGAGATATAACTACGATATAACTATATTATATAATTGTATTTATAGTTTAAGAATTAACATGAAATTATGTAGCAGCCATTGCTTTTTTTTTGTACCAGGGACTGAACTCATGGGTACTTGACCACTGAGCTACATCCCCAGCCCTATTTTGTCTTTTATTTAGGGACAGGGTCTCACTGAGTTGCTTAGCGCCTTGCAGTTGCTGAGGCTGGCTTTGAACTCTTCTGTCTGATTCTTCTGTCTCAGCCTCCTAAACTGCTGGGATTACAGGCATGTGCCACCATACCTGGCAGCAGCCATTGCATTTTGATGAACTTTGTTTCATTTAAAAATTTTAAGGAATTTTACATTCATATTTATATATATTCATCCTGTGCACTCTATATGTGTTGGTTAGCTTTCTATTACTGTAAATACCTGAGATAATCAGCTTGTAAAGAGAAAAGGTTTATTTCGCTCAGTTTTGGAGATTTCCAATCCATGTTCAGTTGACCCCATTGCTTTTGATCCTGTAATAAGGCAGCAAAATCATGGCAGAAACATGTTAGAGGGGCAAAATTGCTCTCCTCATAGCTGGGAAGTAAAAAGATGAAGAGACTAGGGTCCCACAGTCCCCCCCTTGAGGACATGCTCCTAGTTACCTGGAGACCTCACCACCTTTTAAAATTTCTACTACCTCCTAATAGTACCAAGCTGGGGATTAGGCCTTTAATACATGGACTTTTGGGAGACACCCAAACCATGCCACTTGGTAATTCCCCCCCCCCCCAATTATATCTTTTCATATATCATTTAAAAAATAATACCTTTGTTCAGATCCATGACTGAGTGGCTGGCTTTCTTTCTTTCTCTCCTTTTTTTTCTTTCAAACCAAGGGGTGCACTACCATATCCCCAGCCCATATTATTTTTTACTTTGATACAGGATCTTGTTAAATTGCCAAGGCTGTCTTCAAACTTACCATCCTCCTGCCTCACTTCCCAAGTCATTGGGATTACAGGTGTGTGCCACCACACTGGGCTCAAGTCAGCAGTTTTTAACTGTTATAAATCTCTTATATATGTGTGTACATATATGTAAATATTTGTTTATATTTACATATATGTAAATATAAATATATATGTATGTATTTGTGATGCTGAGAATTGAACACAGGGCCTTCCTCATGCTAGGTAAGCACTCTGTCACTGAACTGCAACCTTTGGCTCTGCAGATATATTTTGAGTGTAACAAAATATGTATAAGACTTACTATTGTGTGACTTTAAATAAAACCTAAGTTAATGTACAGCACAGTGGTTCAAGAATTAGAGATTCAATTTTGTAAAGGTGCCCATCTTCTGGAAACTGATATAAATTTAGTGTAATCCTAGCAAATTTTTACAAACTAGACAATTTAAAAACGTTTGTAATGGCCCATGAAAATGCATAACACCCTTGAAAAAGAGAAGTTGGAAGCTTCTGTTCTAGAGATTTAGAACTACAGTAATTAAGACTGTGTGAGATATTGGCATCAGTTGGATTAATAGTATTAGATCAGTAAAAAATATAAGGACTCTGGAAATAGTCTCATCTATATGCAAAAACACTTGATTAAAATGACCTAAGAGGCATGGCAGATGAAAGGCAAAACAATAAAGCTTTTAAAAGTTTAATATAGGAGAGACTGGGGTTGTGGCTCAGTGGTAGAGCACTTGCCTAGTATGTGTGAGGCATTGGGTTCGATCCTCAGCACCACGTATAAATAAATAAAGGTCTAGCAACAACTAAAAAATATATGTTTTTCAGTATACAGACTTATATTTATTTTACATTTATACTTATTTGCAATCTATTTTTTATTTGTTTTAATTAGTTACACATGACAGTACAATGATCTTGACATATCCTACATTTGAATCAGATGGGATATAATTTCTCATTTTTCTGAGTGTATAGGTTGCAGAATTACAACCTGTATGGAGAGGATATTTATTTTTAAAAAAATATTTTTTAGTTGTAGATGGACATAATACTTTTATTTTGTTTATTTTTGTGTAGTGCCAGGATTAAACCCAGTGCCTCATGCATGCTTGGCAAGCTCTCAACCACAACCCGGCCCATAGGAGAGTATATTTATGGTTTTAGTAGTATCGAGAAGGGATTCATAAGCAAGATGCAGCATATACTAATAGACAGTGGAACAGCCTCAAATGGGCACTTCAGAAAAGGAGAATTCACATTTCTAATAAATATATGAAAAGATTTTCCATTTTATTAGTAGCAAAGGAAATGCAAATTATACCCACTATGTAAATGCCTTAACACTGTACACCTAAGTTAAGGTAGGCAATACCAAATCCTGAGCATGTTGAGCAGTAGAGACCCTCATACATGGTTAGAAAGAGTATAAATTAGTGTAACTACTTTGAAAGACAATTCAGCATTATCAAGAAAATAAAAAGCCTGCTGTAAACCTATCATTTCCATTATTAGAGAAATATATGCTCTTGAGAACCAGAAAAAAATACTTGGAGTAATTTATTTTTATGATCTGAATTGATTCAATTAATATTTGAGGGTTTCTATGATCTGTACACATAGCAGTGGATAAATGCTATTTACATTATCCTCCTCTGCTGAATATTGTTTTTTACTGCTGAATATTTTCACAAAATATTCCATTCAGTATGTTCTTCCATTTTCCTAAGACAATGCTGTACACAGAACAGGCATTTGATAAATACTGTGTTTTTAAAAAGTATTATTCAATTTTTTACAATGGGAACCTTTCACTATAGGTTTATAATTGCCCAGCTCCCGGGCTGTTGAGCAATTTGCTCAATTAAATCTGCTTGTGTGGGTTTAGTAAATTACAACCTCCTCTAGTTTCCTTGAGATGAAGTCTAGCCTCCTGATTATATCATCTAGTGGGAGACAAGGAGACAGTAGCCAGTCCATTTCCTCTTGGGGTTCTTGGCAGCTTTGCCTAGGGTGAAAGCTGTTTCTGGGGAAAGGAAAAGAGGTCCAAACTCTGTAGTAATAAATATCTGGGATTAGATCCCACTTAGTGCTACGACCATGGTCAAGTAACCATTCTTGGTTGTGGTGAGAATTGTTTTGAAAGCTAATATTTAAAGGACATCTCACAGTGCCTGTACCTTATAGGTGCTCAGTAAATGGCAGCAGCTGTAATTGTTACTATTCACTAGTTGTTTACTTAAGTAGCTGCCTTTCTACAGTGTACATTTTGAATCAAATGGCCTATGATTATGCTGATTTTTTTTGTAGTTGTAGATGGACAGCATACCTCTATTTTATTTGTTCACTTTTATGTGGTGCTGAGGATAGAACCCAGTTACTCACATGTGCAAGGCAAGTGATCTGCCACGAGCTACAGCCCCAGCCCAATTATGCTGATTTTTTTAAAAAAGAGCTACATTTGTTAAAGGATTACAATTTTGTAATTTCATTTAACTCCTTCAATGAATTTACAAAGGAATCTAGCATGTCCTACATTATACCTGAATGAAATGATCTAGTTATGTATTTGCAAAGAATACTTACTGCTGAGTGCTCTAAACCTGAAAGCTTCTATTTTGACTCTCAATGTAGAAAAAAAATGCTAATTACCATAGTTTGAAAAGTCTATCAATTTGAATTCGAAATATATTTTCTGGTGAAATATACTGGGTGAGAGCGAACCCATGCTTATAGTCAAGAGATGTTTATTCCCAAGTTTAATAATAGAAATAAAAGAGACTTTCAAAATGGTCAACATCTTTACCCATCATGGAAATGCAAAATAAAACTACATTGAGTTTTTCACCTTGTCCCAATCAGAATGGCTTGTTTTTTAGAATATACTATTTTGATACCAAAAAAACAAGCTGGGCAAAAGCCACTGAGCTACATCCCCAGCCCTTTTTTAAATTTCATTTTGAAACAGGGTTTTGCTAAGTTGCTTGGGATAAGTTGCTTGGGCTAAGTTGCTGAGGCTGGCCTCAAACTTGTGATCCTCCTGCCTTAGCCTCCCGAGTCACTGGTATGATAGGGGAGAGCCAACAGTCTTGGCCTTTTTTTTTGCTTTGTTTTGTATTGGGGATTGAACCTATAGCTTCATAGCAAAGTACACACTGTACCACTGAGCCCCTGCCTAAGATTTTCCCTCCCACTGTTTTGCAGTGCTGGGGATAAAATGCCGGTCCTCTTATATGCTAGTGCTTTACCATGAGTCACACCTCCAACCCAAAATTAAGTTTTAATGATGTCAATACCTGCCTTAATATGTCTTCTACTTGGGTTCACCATGTTGTTAATCAAATACTTGTATTTTTAAAAAATTTTAATTAAAATTTTTTTTAAAACTCTTCTGCATTTCACATTTAGCTTTGCTAACAAGGGACTGAGGATGAGGAATGGGAATTTGAAAATGAAAATCAGGCCACATTAACCTCTTTACAACAGGTAGGAATTAGATATTAAAGGGAATTACTTCAGACTAATATCTTTTTGCTTCTTAGCCTTGGGTCAGAGTTATGTTTCAGTCTCTTTGAACTAATAACTGTATTTTTCAGGAGTTGAGGAAGAGTGAATAGTAATTAAATTGTTTTTTTCTTACATTAATTAGGAAAACTATGCTCTAAAATACTTTTCTTCTAAGCAATTATAATACTTATTTTTTTTTCTTAGAATATTTTGAAACACTTGAATTTATTAAGGAAACAGATTAACACTTAAGCCTGTGCCTCTTTTTACATAATGCAGGATTTTATCCTAAGGACTTGGGTTGTGACTTAAGTCATAGTTACTACCCAGAATCGCCAGTAAGGAAGGCTTTTTAGGCCATAGACGACCCACCTGGGAGTCTCCTAGTTACTGCAACTGCTACTTCAACAGAAAAACTTCAGATATGTGGGGCAGATACTTTCCATGCAGAGGTAAACCAGAGCCATAGATGCTATCTATCTCCCTACTAGTTGTTTTGTGAATGAAAGCTGCTATTGAGAAGGGACCTGGGCATGTTCTTGGAGCTTTTGCAAGTCTAGTATCCATAGTGAAAAACATGAATGTTTAGTATTGTTTAGTGAGTCATCTGCAGCAATCTCTCAGTCTTCAAATGTCCTCTGCAAATCTGTGTTTACATTCAGGTGTAAATTTGCCTGTAACTATGTGGTAAAGGGGAGCTAGGAGATAATCCCCATGAGAGCAGTCTGGTTGGCAAAGTAAACAATTATGTTCACCATAATTGGACCCCAGCCTTCTCTAAGTTCTGAGATATAAAGATCATACAGACATTAGGGAAGATGGTGATTTGTAAATTTTGTTTTTAGTTTTTTTCTTTTGGTACTGGAAATTGAACCCAAGAATGTTTTGCCACTAAGCTACATCCCCAGCTTTTCTTATTTTTTATTTTGAGTCATGGTCTTACTAAGTTGCTTAGAGCCTTGCTAAGCACTGAGGCTGGCTTCAAACTTGGGATCCTCCAGCCTCAGCTTCTTGAATTGCTGGGATTACAGATGTGTGCAACTGTGCCTGACTTGCTTTGTTGTTTTGAAAGAAGATATACAAGTCTTTTAACTAAGTTTTGTTTACCAATAAAAAAATTTTTTTTAAAGGTGGTGACTTTGTCCATTGATAGTTTGTGTAAGAATATTTATTAATGTTACTAAGTCAGAGTAGGAATTCAGAGCTTTAATCTTTGTCCAGTGCTTACCAAAGGTGGTCTGGCCTCATTGTAATCAGGCCTTCACGTTACTTCTAGAGTGATTTCCCAAATTGTCACTGCTATGATGAGGTATTTTTCTTTCCCTACTGTGCAGGAGTTAAGCCAGATTTGGCTCATTTAAGGATCACTTGGGGAAGTTTATAAACATTTTTGTATTTCCTTTTACCCCTGTAATTAATTGCATTACCATCTTCAGGGGTGAGATTCTGGAGTTTGTTTTTCAACTAACTCCGTATTTGATCCTAGTAAAACTAGTCCACAAACTTTATAAACTGTAGGCTAATTGAATAAAGTTTAAATTCTTCACCTTGCACTTGTGGCCTTTGTAGACCTTTTTAGATCCATCCTAACTGTTTGAGGCTTTTCTCTCTCATAGTCACTAGTCCCTAAGCATATCCTTAATTTCTTGCCCTGGAACTTTCTCAAAAAACTTGTTAAAAATGCACTCATTGGGGGCTGGGGTTGTGGCTTATCAGTAGAGTGCTTGCCTAGCATGTGTGAGGCGCTGGGTTCGATTCTCAGCACCACATAAAAATAAATAAATAATATGAAGGTATTGTGTCCAACTACAACTAAAAAAAAAAATTCATTGTTAAAAAAATGCACTCATGTTTGCTCTAATGGCAAATATTATATACCCCTTCCCCTTCTCTATATATGTAAAGTCTCTTCTTTTTATTTTTTAATTTGTTCTAATTAGTTATACTTGACAGTAGAATGAATGCATTTTGATACATTGTACACAAATGGAGCACAACTTCTTCCTCTGGCTGTACATGGTGCAGAGTCACACTGGTAGTGTAATCATACATGTATATAGGGTAATAATGTCGGTTCCATTCCACTGTTCTTCCCATCCATATACCCTCTCCCTTCCCCTCATTCCCCTATGCACAATCCAAAATTCCTTCATTCCCTTTTCCCCATTATGGATCAGCATTTGCTTATCAGAGAAAACATTTGGCCTTTGGTTTGGGGTTTGGCTTATTTCGCTTAGCATGATATTCTCCAACTCCAATCATTTACCTGCAAATACCATAATTTCACTCTTCTTTAAGGCTGAGTAATATTCCATTCTGTATATATGTAGCACATTTTCTTTATCCATTCATCAGTTGAAGGGCATGTAGGTTGGTTCTATAGTTTAGCTATTGTGAATTGAGCTGCTATAAACATTAATGTGGCTGTGTCCTTTGGGTATAAACCGAGAAGTGGGATAACTGGGTCAAATAGTGGTTCCAAGTTTTCTGAGGAATTGCCATGCTACTTAGTGGTTGCATCAATTTGCAGTCCCACCAGCAATGTATGAGTGTACTCTTTTTCCCCATGCTTGCCAACACTTATTATTGCTTGTATTCTTTTTTTTTTTTTTTGGTGCTGGGGATTGAACCTAGGGCCTTGTGCATGTGAGGCAAGCACTCTACCAACTGAGCTATAGCCCCAGCCCTTATTGCTTGTATTCTTGATAATCGCTATTCTGATTGGAGTGAGATGAAGTCTTAGAGTAGTTTTGATTTGCATTTCTCTAATTGCTAGAGATGATGAACATTTTTTTTCATATGTTTGTTGATCGATTGTATTTCTTCTATGAAGTGTCTGTTTAGTTCCTTAGCCCATTTATTGATTGGGTTGTTTTTTTGGTGATGAGTTTTTTGAGTTCTTTATGTGTCCTGGAGATTAGTGCTCTATCTGAGGTGCGTGTGGTAAAGATTTTCTCCCATTCTGTAGGCTCTCTTTTCACGTTATCCATTGTTTCCTTTGCTGAGAAGAAGCTTTTTGGTTTGAATCCATCCTATTTATTGATTCTTCATTTTACTTCTTGTGCTTTAGGAGTCTTGTTAAGGAAGTCAGGTTGTAAGCCTGAAGATTTGGGCCTATTTTTTCTTCTATTAGGTTTAGGGTCTCTGTCCTAGTGCCTAAGTCTTTGATCCACCTTGAGTTGATTTTTGTGCAGGGTGAGAGATAGAGGTTTAATTTCATTTTACTACATGTGGATTTCAGTTTTCCCAGCACCTTTTATTGAATAGGGTATCTTTCTCCAATGGTTGTTTTTGGTGCCTTTGTCTAGTATGAGATAACAGTATTTATGTGGTTTTGTCTCTGTGTCTTCTATTTTGTACCATTGGTCTACTATTTTGGTGCTAATACCGTGCTGTTTTGGTTATTATTGCTCTGAAGTATAGTTTAAGATATGTAAAATTTCTTGATGTTTGTTTCCAAATTGCTTTTAAGAAAGTTTGTATTAAAAAATACAAATGGGGGGACGTGCTGGGGTAGCTCAGTGGTAGCGTGATAGAGCCTTGCATGTGGAAGGCACTGGATTCCATCCTCAGCACCACATAAAAATAAATAAAATAAAGGTATTGTGTCCATCTACAACTAAAGGTATTAAAAAAGAAAGTATGTTTTAGCTGGGTGTGGTGGTGCACACTTTTAGACCCAGCAGTTTGGGAGGCTGAAACAGGAGGATCATGAGTTCAAATCCAGCCTCAGCAATTAGCAAGGCCCCAAGCAACTCAGTGAGATCCTGTCTCTAAATATAAAATACAAAAAAGGGCTGGGGATATGGTTCCCTTGTTAAGTGCCCCTGAGTTCAATCCCCAGTACCAAGGAAAAGAAAAGAAAAAAAAAAAAGCTTTGGGCTGGGCGCTATGGCACATCCCTGTAATCCCAGCAATTTGGGAGGCTTGCACATAGGAGGATTGCAAGTTCAAAGCCAGCCTCAGCAATTTAGCAAGGCCCTAAGTAATTTATCGAGATCCTGGCGGGTGCTGAGGTTATGGCTCAGTAGTAGAGCACTTGCCTAGCATGCGTTCCATCCCTGGCACCACATAAACAAATAAACAAATAAAATAAAGGTATTGTGTCCATCTACAACTAAAAAACTTAAAAAAAAAAAAAAAAAAAGGGCTAGGGATGTGGCTCAGTGGTTAAGTGCCCCTGGGTTCAATCCCTAGTATTTCCCTCCCACACACATAAAAAAATAGTATGTAGAAAATAGTGCACGTGGCGGGGCTGGGGTTGTGGCTCAGTGGTAGCGTGCTTGCCTAGCATGCATGAGGCACTGGGTTCAATTCTCAGCACCACATACATATAAATAAAAATAAAAGTCCATCAACAATTAAAAAATATTTTAAAAAATAGTGCACGTGGTATTTAATCTCAAACAGTAGAATTATATTTTAATAACAACAGAAAAATTTTACATACTGCTTATATTCTAAAACTTTCTCATCATTTGTGTGCCTCTTGAGACATATTCAGTGATTGTGGTTGTTTCTTGATTGCAAGATTTACTTTGTCATGTCAGATATACCATAGGACCCTGGTTTTTCTTTTCTTTTTTGGGGTGGGGGGTACTATTGGGGATTGAACTCAGGGGCACTCAACCACTGAACCACATCCCAAGCTCTATTATATTTTATTTAGAGAGAGGGTCTCACTCAGTTGCTTAACATCTTGCTTTTGCTGAGGCTGACTTTGAACCCACGATCCTCCTTCCTCAGCCTCCTGAATCACTGGAATTATAGGTATGTGCCACTGCGCCCAGCAGGACGTATTTTTCTTACCACAGTCTGCCCACACTAGTGTCCACAAGTTTTCAAATTTTTGATAAACATAGTCATAAAGTAAAAAGAAGTATTTTTATAGTCTTACACCTTTGGGATTGCCCTCAGTTTCCTATCAAGGCAGCCAGGTCTTGGTCAGACCCTGTAGAGAGGGTATACTTAGGGAAATAAATGTAACTTCTGCACCTGCTTTTTCATCCTGGGGCATTTTCTTATCCTTGAGATGGGAGGAAAGGCTGGGGAGCCTATCAGAAGTGCTGCTGAGAGAGAAGCTTGAAAGCTTTAGGCAATATTATGGAACTGGGGAGATAACAAATTTGTGAGTAGAAGGGCTGTTAAGGCAATGAGAACCCAGAGGTTAACACCTAGAGAAGGGAGGTTCAGGGACATGAAGCTGGTTTTCCTTGGAGGTATTTGCTAACTAAGTTGTCAGAGCTGGTCAGAAGGGAAGAAGTTAAAACATAGCTGCATAGAAGAGGCAGGGGTTTTGTAGTTTCCTGGTGCTAAAGAGACAGAAAGCGTGGTCTGAGGCTACTAAGGAAGAGGTGCTCTAATGTACACTGCAGAATTTCCCTTGGAGCTTTGGAAGGTCAGATCATGGGGCAAACAGAGTAGAGATCAGACTCAAGTCAGCTCAGTGATTTGCCCTGCACTCTGCAGCCTGCCAGAGGGTGGCTCTGGGACAAAGATGGTGTATCTGGATGTTTCTGGGTATGGTGGTCTGTTCCATGAGGCAGATGTATGTCCCAAGTTGGATGTTTATGATTTGTGCAGTTTTTTGTAGGCATGGGACACACTGAGCTGCTTTGAGGTTTCCACCTAACATCTTGTGAGAGTAAACTGGAGGATCCCTGACAGATTTCTCTTTGAAATTGTCTTCACATTTTACCAGCCAACCAGCCATTCTTTATAGAGGAAAAAGCAAACATCAAGGTATGTCATTCCTTAGAACTCATACTGACTCTTGGTTCCTTTTGAACTCACAAGAATTTTCATGTAGGATTGTCAGGCTCAGACCCCCAAGTCTCTCAGCCTGGGTTTTTCTTTTCTTTTGAGTGAATGGTAAGGACTCTTTTGAAGGACTAGATGGCCCCTGATGCATCATGAACCATCAAAATGGATGGGAGGATCTGTCTTTGTTTTGGTACGTGAAAAGTTCTTATCTGAACTAGGGCAAAAAAAAAAAAAGTCCACATTTCTTGGGTTAACATGAAGAAAGATTTAATTGCATGTCTCTTTTGAAGCATGAAGAAAGGAGTGCTACAATCTTGACTGAAAAAAAAAAACCCTTAGGTGACACTCCCTGAAGCCCTTTGTGCACACAGGAAAAGTAGGAGGAGTTACTACCTGGCTTTAGGGACAGAAGGACCTGTGCCCCAGAAGGGGCGGTCAGGTCTGCTTAATTTGCTTCACTCCTGTGCTTACTTTTGTTGTCCAGTTTTCCAGTCTAGTGGAGTCTTCTTGGTTGTTTTGTTTTCAAATCTTGGTTCAATTTTCTTCGGCTACACCGTGTGTGTGTGTGTGTGTGTGTGTGTGTGTGTGTGTGTGTGTATTTTTTCTTCTCTTTTTTGCAGTGCTGGGATGGAACCCAGGGCTTTTTGCATGATAGACCAGTGCTCTACCACTGAGCTATGCCCCCAGCCCCCACAGTATCTTTCCAAATGATGTCTAGAAACAAAGGAGGAACATTTCTTTTATCTTTTTCATTTTATCAGTGCTGGGCATTGAATCCAGGGCCTTGCATGATAGGCAAGTGCTTTACCACTGAATTATATCCCCGGCCCTTTTAAAATTATTTTGAGACAGAGTCTCACTGAGTTACTGAGGCTGGCCTCAAACTTGTGTAATCCTCCTGTCTCAGCTTTCTGAGTAGTTGGGATTACAGGTGTGTATGTATTCCTGCCTAGCAGGAACGAATTTTTTTTAGGATGTATTATATACCTGTTTTTTGGTTGCATCAGATAGTTCAGTCTAGTAACATCAAAGAGTACTACTCTTTTAAAGTTTTTCTTCCATTGTCTACTCACCCAGTTTTTGTTTTTGTATGGGGGATTGAACCCAGGGGCATTTTATCACTGAGCTACATCCTCAGCCCTATTTATTTATTTATTATTATTATTTTTTTCCGAGAGAATTTTTTAATGTTTATTTTTTAGTTTTCGGTGGACACAACATCTTTATTTTATTTTCATATGGTGCTGAGGACTGAACCCAGCACCATGCGCATGCCAGGCGAACGCGCTACCACTTGAACCACATCCCCAGCCCCTCAACCCTTTTTATTTTTTTAAGACAGGTCTTGCTAAGTTGCTGAGGCTGGCCACCAATTTGTGATCCTCCTGCCTTAACCACCTGAGTCACTGGGATTAAAGGCATGTACCACCTCACCCCGCTTCAGTATTTTTTCATTTCTTCTGAGTTCTAAACTATTTGTTCCAGATATCAATTAAATGTAAAATCTGTACTTCTGATTGCAAATGAATGAATGCACTAGAAGCTCTTTATTTTCTTTGTACTTGGTCTCATTTTATGACTCTCAAGTTTAACTGTTTTAAACTAGCTGCTCAGAGTGCAGCACTAGTTTATTATTTAGTATAAATTATATGTTTTCATGAGTTTTGAGTTGGTGTGGGCATTAACTAATTAAATCAATTGATAAGAGTGAACTGCTTGGGCCAGTATAGCCCATGGTAAGCTCTCAGTGTATGTGAGCTGTCCTCATGTTCTGTCCCTGTGATTGGCCCTGAACCCATTGTCTTCCTTCCCCTCACCTTGCCCGGGGGTGGGCCAGTGTAGGGTCAGATTAAAGTCCTACATTTGTAGTTTCTAGTGTGGCTGATGCATTGGGGAATTTCCCCAAATCCTGCATGCTGCAGTCTGTCTGGGCACAAAATAACAGAGCTGCCACAAAGCCTTGTAGGTTCAAACAGCAATTCTTTATTCCCGAACTCTCACCGGCACTCTACACACACTTCCTGGGAACACACTCCCTCCACTGGGCTCCACGCCAATTCTCTCAGAACCCCCAGAGAACTCAGTGGGAACTCCAAAGGCAGCAGGATCCGCCCTAATCCCAGCAGGATCCGCCCTAATCCCAGAGCAGGGTCACCTTTCAACCATTCCCTCTAGCAAAATGCCAGGCATCAATCCTACTAAACTGTGGCTCTCAACACCTGCATATAAAGCATGTGAATTAGGTCAGAAGTCAGAAATTCAAAATTGAAACCTCAAACCGGAAATTGAGAATTTATGAATTAGGAAACCCAGGACGTGGGGGAAAAGAAGCTCTTCATATAGGTCCATAGGGCTGTGCTGATTCATCTGTGAACTTCATGAGGGCATTCTTTGCAGCCTCTCCAGTCTGTCTGTCTGTCTTTTTTTTTTTTTTTTTCCTCTCTCTCTCTCTGTTCCCCCTCTGTCCTGCCCACCCCCCAAAGTGTCTTAGAGGTACCTATGTAGATAATGTATTATATAAGACCAAATATCACTGCCTTTTCCCCATGACCCCACCTCTAGTACAACTAAACACAACAGCTTAGGAAGTGAGAGAGTGATACTGAGGTTAAGTTTGATAGGGCATGAGCACTGTTGGAAGTCACTGCTATTTATTGTTTGCTTACTTTGTGCCAAGCTTCTTGAAGATTCGATATTGTGACCACCCTTCTAATAGAGTTGCTGATTGGCTCTCAGGAATTTCAAAAGGGACTGTGTTGGCAACCAGCTCCTTTGACCTTAACTTTTTATTTTTAAATTTTATGATACTGGGGATTGAACCTAGGGGAGCTTTACCACTCAGGTAAATCCCCAGCCTGTTTTATTTTTTATTTTGAGACGGGGTCTCACTAAGTTATGGTGGCTAGCCTGAAACTTGGGAACCTCCTGCCTCAACCTCCAAGTTGCTGGGGTTACAGGCATGTTGCCACTGTGCCTGGGTCACCTTAACTTTTTGTTGCTGTTGCTGCTTATCATCTTGGCCAGTTCAAGGATGTAATAAATGAACAAGTAGCAAAAAGTGGGAAATTTGGGAATACCTAATTTTGCTTAAACTAACATTTTAAAAAATAGGATAGTAAGGTTGGATGTGATTTTTTTTTTTTTTTGGTGGTGGTGCTGGGGATTGAACCCAGGGCCTTGTGCATGCGAGGCAAGCACTCTGTCAACTGAGCTATGCCCCCTGACCTGGATGTGATTTTTATGTAGATCATCAATGGAGTCCTTTATACACAGGCCAAGGGTTCTTAGTATGGGATGAGAAGTTGTGTAGATGCTGGCTAAATATATGGACTTGCAGCCAAAGCCTGGCTTGCATTGCAGCTCCACTGTGTCCTAGTTCTGTGACCCTGAACAAGTCACTTAATCTCCCTCTTAGTCCCTCACCTTCACATCAAAGAAAAGTTTGAGCCAGAGTAATGATGAAGAAAATCACTGTCAATCAAACCCCACATTAGGCAGCCTGCCAAGGTAAATAGGAGACGAAATGTACCAACTTCATAGATTATTATGAGGATTAAATGAACCAGTACATGCTTGGTACATAGTGCTATACAGTGTTAGCTATTCTTATTATGTGATGTAAACATATATATTAATATTTCATGGTATCATAATTTCAGGGGCTCTGTCATCTCAATGTAATTGAGAATCATGGGCCTGGAATTTCTCTTCTAATACTGAAACCAGTTTTGTTATTCTATGCTATAGAATTGGATTTCCTGTTATCTTTCCCCCTTTTTATAACTCAGTGTTGTGAAGAAGTATTTTCTCTGTAACCTAGAGGGAAAACACTTTTTTTCAGTTACCAAATGTAATTTGATCTTAAATATGAGTTCACAAGGGATTCCTGTTTCTTATCATGGTGTTTTTGTGTTATATACATACATTAGCTACAATTGTTATTTATTTGTTAAATATGTAATATTTTTAGGTTATTTTTTCTTATAGATGAAGAAACTGGAGCTCAGTGATCAAGCAAATTGCCAAAAGCTGTCAGTGACACATCCAAAATTTTAAGACACACTGTCTTGATTCTAAAGCCTGCTCTAATATCAGTATGTGCAAATCCAAATTCCTAATCCAGTGACTATAGTATGTGTGGTCATTTATTTAAAACAAATTCAGGCATCATTCCTTTAAATAGAGACTAATTTCTATGTAAGTATTCCAGAAGAATGTTCCTTTGATGCTTCAGTCTGCAAAAGTCACTATGTAGCTGGAACATATTCATTTTTTTTTGAACATATTCATTGAAAGAAATGTGAAAGATTAAAATAAGCAATTGCTTGTTCATTAGGCTAGAGAGTCTCTGGGCTTGGCTGCTTCCTATTTACCCTAGACAAACCTTTATTCCCTAGTGTTGGGGGAGGCAGTGTGTGGCAGAAGTGAATGCCCAGCAGCTAGCCATTCTCTTAGCATTTGGTATCTTCTTGTGCCTCCTTGAGGCTTCCCCACTGCTGGGCATCACCTGGCTTTGCAGTGCTGATGAGTGCAGGTGTGAGCAGTGGGCACTTAAAGTTATACCATGGAGAGAACAACAGACAAATTCTGCCTTCACCTCCCGCTTCTGTGATTCCTGGGCTGCTTCTTAGGTCCATCTGCAGCTTCTAATCGGACTGAGACTCAACTTGTCCATTTTTATGATCATTTTTCAAGTTCCTCACTTTCCCAGTACTTTATTTCTTTGGTATGTCTAGTGTTGGCTTTCAGGAGGGAGCCAGCAGTATATGCTAGTTAGCTTGTACTGAGCCAGACAAGGTTACTTGTAAGTGCATTGTCTGGAGTGTAGCTCTCTTCTTTCCAGTACAATAATGTTATGTCTAGCATATAAGAGGCCACATCAGTGCAGAAACCTCTGTTGGTAATTTTTTTTGTTTTGTTTTGGGTACTGGGGTTGAACTCAGAGGCACTCAACTACTGAGCCACATCACCAGCCCTTTTTTGTATTTTATTTAAAGACAGGGTCTCACTGAGTTGCTTAGTGCCTCACTGTTGCTGAGGCTGGCTTTGAACTCATAATCCTCCTGCCTCAGCCTCCCAATCTGTTGGGATTATGGGCGTGTGCCACTGTGCCTGACCTCTGTTGATGGTTAATGTTTTTCTCAGGTTAATAATGTATTAACAATTTTGGGGAATGTAACCACTATGTATCATAACATGTTTTGTTTTTTTGAGAGGGTACTGGGGATTGAACCCAGAGGTGTTTTACCACTAAGCTATGTCCCCAGCCCCTTTTTGTTTTTTATTTTAAGGCAGGGTCTTACTAAGTTGTTGAGGCTGGCCTGGAACTTGTGATCCTTCTGCCCTCAGCTTCTCAAGCTACTGGGATTACAGGCGTGTATCACTGTGCCTGGCTGTATCATAACATTTTTAAAGTGAAAATTGTATTTATGGTTCAACCTGGAATCCTGGCACCCATCTACCTTTGAAGATGGAGCTGGGCCTTTTCCTCCTCTTCATATAGGAACTACTGGAGTAGTGGCTTTAGCAGAGAAGGACCTTGTGATGGGTGGGTACAGTGCTGGTGGATGATAAGAGTGGGTAGGGCTGTGGGATGGGTAGCAGGATGGGAACTCCATTCTCTGGGGCCCTATGATAATTGGGAGTTTTTTTTTTTTTTTTCTTTTTCTTTACTCTCTATTACTATCAGTGCTACCCTATAAGTATCACCTATGGGGAGCTGGGAAAGTGAGCTGTCATCTTTCCTACTAGATGATGAGTTCCATGGAAGCAGGGTTTTTGCTTTTTTTTTTGTTGTTGTTATTATTGTTTAAATCCCCAGTGCTTTCCATGTACTAATGTGTTTGATGTTATCAGGCAAGAGAAAATTGCTACCATTTTTTCATTGCTATCATTTCTTTTTTTTTGGTGGTGGTGGGGAGAGTGGGATAACAGGGACTGAACTCAGGGGCACTCAATCACTGAGACACATCCCCAGCCCTTGTTTGTATTTTATTTAGAAACAGGGTCTCCCTGTTTAGTGCTTCGCTAAGTTGCTGAGGTTGATTTTGAACTCATAATGCTCCTGCTTCAGCCTTCCAAGCTGTTGGGATTACAGGTGTGTGCCACCTTGCCCGGCTCATTGCTACCATTTCTTGAATGTTCATCATTAAACTGAACAAGATTACAAATGTTGCCATGTTTTATGGAATCTAAGATGCTGATGGTAAGATGTATCAGTAAGAAAGAAAAAAACCCTTGTTAATTAAATTCAGACTCCAGTGCTTTTTTTTTTTTTTAAACTTAGAATGTTTGTTATGTACTTTCTATTGTCATTATAGTGCTAGAGATCAAACCCAGGACTTTGTGCATGCTGGGCAAGTGCTCTCCCCTTGAGCTCAACTGCTGTCCCCAGCCCTGTTATATACTTATTGAAAGAGCTCTTTGAAATTTATTTACCTTTAGATTTTTAAATCATATCATGTGCGTACATGAAAGGGAAAATATAAGTAAGATAAATTGATTAAAGTATTCCTAAGATTTCTTCACTCTAAGAGTCTGATTTTTGAGAATCTTTTTGACTCATAGTTGTGATATGGTAGTTTCCCACATAGTGTTGTTTTCTGTGCTAACAAGAATGTGAGTGATGTGGCATTTCTTAAGAGGGCACACCACCATCTCCAGGAATATGATGAGTGTATAATGTTCTATAAGTTTTGATCCTGGGGTTTTCTTATTCAGCCTGTAACTGGCCATTCTTCCCCACAAATCTCAGTAATATCAACACTTCCTGTAGTTTTATCCACGTGGGCTATCTTTTCTATCTAGGTCCTGTAAAGACTTTGATTGTTCAGGTCATTATTCTAATGGTGAATATTTCTTTCCGTAATCAAATTTGTGCCTTGCTGTTGTTTTCATGACTTCCAGTTTCAATATCAAGTTATAGTGTGATCTTTTTGAGGACATTTAAAATGGCAGTTAGAGCTAAGCATGGTGGCGCTTGCCTATAATCCCAGTCATTTGCGAGTCTGAGGCAGGATGATCACAAGTTCAATGCCTAGCTGGGCAATTTAGCGAGACCCTGTCTCAAAAAAAAAAAAAAAAAAAAAAAAAGATAGTGAACTGGATATGTAGCTCAGTTGTACATGAGTACCTGGGTTTAATCCCCAGTACTGCCGAAAACAAACAAAAAAGTTTAAAAAAAAAAAAAAAAGTACTTACGATTCATTGTGTCCATTATCAACAATATACCTGACTCAGTTGAAGTGAGGCCAGACTCATAATGAATTACAATGAACAAGGAGGCCACTAATGGGCCAGCAGTGACCCTACTTCCTGATTGCATCTGGATGATAGTGACTGCGCCATACCATTGAATGTGAAATAGTTTCCTATTTCAACAATGTTAAAATGTGGGGGAAAGTGCATCATAGATTTGATGAAATATGTATAGACTGTTAATTTTACAAATCTGTAATTCTTACAGTAACCATGCAGGGCTGATAATTTGAATTTTCCAAAGATGATATAAAAGATCAGAGCGTGTGACTACTAAGATCTCATCTATCAAGTAGTTGGTAGATTTGAGGGCTTAGTCTTCAGATTTGTCTGATTCTAAAGCTCACATTCTATACTATACAACATGTTCAAAAAACAGTAAAGTTTTAGGAGGGTAGAGTTTTTTCTTTTGAGATAAGATCTTGCTGTATTGCCCATGCAGGCATCGAACTCCTGGGCTCAAGTGATTCTCTTGCCTTAGCTTTCCAGGTAGCTGAGACTACAGGCATGTGCCCTGCACATGTTTTTTTTTTTTTTTTTTTCTTCTTCTTTTTTTCTCCCTTCCTCCCTCACTGTCCCCCCTTTCCTTCCTCCCTTCCTTCTTTCCTTCCTCCCTCCTTCCCTTCCCTTCCCTTCCCTTCCCTTCCCTTTTCCTTTTTTGATATACTGATGTTTTTGTTTTTGTGGGGCTTGAACTCATTGCGCTATACTCCCAGCCCTTACATTGGTGTTTTTTACAGACTGAGAACAATGATTGGCACATACAAAGTACTTAATAAATATTGTTGAGTAAAGTTGATCATTAGGAGGTAGAAATGCAAGCTTGAAGCTTGTCTTCTTCCTGGGAATGAAGCCATTAACTCTCTCTTTTTTGCTCTCTTTTTTTGTACTAGGGTTTGAACTCAGCGGTGCCTAACCACTGAGCAACATTTCCAACCCTTTTATTTTTAATTTTGAGATAGGGTCTTACTAAGTTGCTTAGGGTCTTGTTAAGTTTTTGAGACTGACTTTGAACTTGTGATCCTCCTGCCTCAGCCTCTTTAACCCCCGGGGACTAAAAGCATGTGCTACCACATCTAGTTGAAGTCTCTCTTTTTGGACAATGGGGAAAGGAGAGAAAATGATGCCTCCTTTTAGACAAGGTGTAGGTGTGGTTCTCCTGTTCTCTCAGATCTGTAGGAGATAAATAAAATGGAAGAGTAGAAGGAAGTTCATGCCCATCAGTACCTGCCTGCTGGACAGTGCTAACATGGCTCCTGGGGTTCTTCCTGTGTTTCCTATAAATCATCAATGAGCTCTATAAATTGTGCAGCTAAAAATAAAATAAATATGGGTTCAGTGGTAGAGCACTTTCCTTGTATGCCTGAGGCCCTGGGATCAATACCCAGCTCTGAAAAAATAAATAAATGAACAAGCAAATAATATATTAAAAATAAATAAAAAAAGGAAAATAAACATGACAAGTCTTATATACAGACTCATTACAAAAGAAGTTCTTGTATAGGGATGGACTAAGAATTGTTAGTTTTTAAAAGATTATGTTTTGAAAATACAGAAGGACTGTATAGTTTATCTACAAATTTTGAAAGTTGATACATTTGAGAATCCATGATGTGCTAGACCTGTGCCTAGAATTACTTTAGGAATTATTATCTCCATTTTACATATGATGATGTTGAGTTTCAGAGATTTGACCAATGTGAGATGTGATAAACTGTTTTCTAAAAATGTTATATATATATATATATATATATATATATATATATATTTATTTATTTATTTATATATAGTTGTGGATGAGCCTTTATTTATTTATTTTTATGTGGTGCTGAGAATTGAACCCAGTGCCTCACACATGCTAGGCAAGTGCTCTACCACTGAGCCACAACCCCAGCCCACTGATAAACCGGTTTTGGTTTTGGTTTTTTGCAATACTGGGCATTGAATTCAGGGACTTGCAAATGCTAGGCAAGTACTCTACCATTGAGCTACATCCCCAGACCCTAGAGTAGACTTTAGAAACCATTTTATGCTCTTGTTTTGCAAATGTCCAGAGGATTTAAGGTGATTTACTTGGTTAGTGGAGTCATGCCTAGGGTTCAGTTTTCTGAAAAATGTATTAAATAATACATAATGGCAGAACATTATACTGGTGTTTCAAATAGTTTAGTAGTTATAGAAACTCCATGTGTCTTATAGCCATATCTTAAAGAACAAGAACTACTAACTGGATATCTGGTGTCACTACATTGGATTCCAGACACTTTTTTATTGTATGCTGGTGTTGGAACCCAGGGCATCATGCATGTTAGGCAAACATTCTACCACCGAGTGACACCCCAGACAGTTTTTTAATTAAAGTGTTTTCACCATCTTGGGAAAATAAAAAAAGAAAAACAACTTTCCTCGTATACTCTCACTGAACAATCAGCATAGAAAACTTCTCTGGCCACTTGTGTAGGGGCTCCCAACCTTCTATCAAGCAAGCAATCAATTCTGTACTAGTGGGGTATTCTCTAATCCATTTCAGCTGTGACCCTATTTGTCTGGAGATAGCTCATGTCTTCCAGGTTGAAGACTCAGCCCCCAAGACTACCCCCCCTTCAGATGCCAGTCAAAGGCTCCAGGTTGTTTTCCATGTGCTTCTGACTGACCTGTATAAATCTGGGTTCCCATCCCCCTTCTCAGATCAATTAATTTATTAGAGTGGTTCATAGAACTCAGGGAAACCTTTAGTTACATTTACTGGCACATCACAAAGGATATTAATGAATACCAAATGAAAAGATGCATAGGGCAAGTAGGGGAGACAGACACTTTCTGGGTGTTCCATCTTCCAGGAACCTCCATGATCTTAGCTATCTGAAATTTTCCAAAACTCTGTCTTTTAGGGTTTTTTGGGAGGCTTCTACCCCAACCAAGGTCACTGCATAGCATGCTTGATTGAATCACTGGCCTTTAGTGATCAGGTTAACCTTTTCAGCCCCCCTCCCCTCTATACCTCCCCTTTCCTCCATTCCTAACCCCAGATTGGGGGTCCAGGCTAAAAGTCCTAACCCTCTAATCCTGCCTTGGTCTTTCTGGTGACCAGTTTTCATCTGAAGCCATTGATCATGTCATGTCAAAGATACTTATCCCTTTGAAGATCCAAGAATTTTAGGACTTGTATATCAGGTAAAGGAGACAAAGACCAAATATGTGTTTTATATCAATCACACTGGGCTTTATTTGCTAGCAGTATTTAAAATTTATTGGGAGGGGCCATTATGGACAGTAATTCACATTATTAAATTTTATTGGTATGTTTTCCTTGGTAATATATTAATTGTCCCCCCCCCACTTTTTTTTTTTGTTTGATCCTATCTGCTAAGTAGTTATTCCCTACTACCCCCTTCAAAATCTTTGCCTAGTTCGCCAGTATTTTATGTCATGTATTATTTCCTTATACTAGTAAGATTAGAAGAGATCCTTCAGTCTGGAATAGTTGTCCTATCCTTTATGTTCCTGCTGTTTTCCTCCTACTCACCTATTCCAAGAAGTCATCTCTGATCACCCCTATTTGGAGCAGATATCCTTTCCTGTGTTCCCACTGCACATTATGATATCTTTAAATCACTCAATAAAATCATCTAGGTCTATCACAAGCCAGGAGTTAACAAAACATAACTCCTTGACCTTAAGAAATATAGAGGAGGCAGACAAGTAGATAAGAAAATGCAACATGATTGTATAACTTTCAAAAACTGATTACTATGTAGCAAGCATTGTGTTATGCACTTTGTGTTCATTATTTTGTGTCATTCTCTCAATAATCTTATGATCCTTATTTTACAGAGAAGGAAGAGAAATATAGAAGACTTCTGCGCTCTACCCTAACCAAGGTCAGTTAAGCCTCAGAATAGCTACCCAAATCCAGATCTAGAGCTCCTGTCCTTCCCCACTCTTCCTCTTGCCCCTACATGCATCAGTGCACTTGTTCTGTGTCTCAGGTGGTCTCAAGCACTATTCAAAGAATAGTGCCAGCGTAGGTATTTGGAAACTAATAATGACTTCAATTTTCATACAACCACTTTAACTGCTTCAGTATCTTCCCTTTGAGATTACAAAAGGAGCTGAGAATGGTGGCACATAGCTGTAATCCCAGCAACTCAGGAGGCTGAGACAGGAGGATCATAAGTTCAAGGCCAGCCTTAAGAATATAGAGAGGCCCTAAGCAACTTAGTAAGACCTTGTCTCAAAAAATAAAAGTGTTTGGGGATGTAGCTCCGCGGTAGATCCCCCACCCCCAAAGAAAAAAGTTTCCAAAAGGACACAGTATACTAACACATACAGTGCAACACAGGTAAAACAATGTATATTAAAAGTTACTCATCATGGTATTGCAGGTAATAGCAAGAGATTAGAAAGAACCTAAATGTTTTTCAATACAAAATTAGTTTAAAAAATCATGATATATTCATACAATGAAATTGTGCAGCTATAACAAATAATGAGGAAAGTATATACAGATGTGCAGTGATATAAAAAGCATGATGTTATATGGAATGAACAAGGTATAAAAGAAAAGGGACTTTATAAGGAATCAGTAGTTATGTTTCTTTCTTTTGGTGTTGGGGATTGAACCCAGGACCTCCTGCACTTAAAACATGAGCTCTACTACTGAGCTACACTGGAGCCCTAATAGCGTGTTTCTCTTTGTGATTGGAGAAAATGAAGGCAGTAAGACACTCTATCTGGGCTATGTATTTTGTGAGGTCATAGGCTATGCCTGCCTGATTCTCACAGTTGCTTTGTGCCTAGCTTAGTGTGCACTCAGTATTTGTGCAGTCAAGGAACCAAGTTGAAAAAAAAGAAAATCGCAAATTCCCTTATTGGAAGGACTCATCTCTTTTGTGTTATTCCTGCTAAAAATATGCATCCTAAATCTAACCATGAAGAAACATCAGACAAACTGAAATTGAAGTACATTCTGAAAGATAAATGGCCTGTGCATTTCAAAAATGTCAAGGTCATAAATGACTTAAGAGAGCAGAAGACTATTGGATTGAGGGAGACTGAAGGAACATGACAATTGAATACACTGTGTAGGATGCCAGATTGGATTGGGGCCAGAAGGAAAAATATTTCTTTGGCTATAAAGGACATTAATTATACAGTTGACTATATTTGAATAAGGTCTATAAATTAGATAATTGAGCTGATCAAATTTAATGTTAACTTCTGGATTTTGATGATACTACTGGAATTATAAGAAAATGTTTTTGTTTTTAGGAGTGAGGCACTTAAGAATTTAGGGGTACAAGGTCATTGGGTCTGCAATTTACTCTCAAATGGTTCAGGTAGGGGAAAAAAAGAGAAAGAATAATAATAAAGCAAACATGGTAAAATGTTAGTATTTGAAAAATACAATAATTCTTTGTACTAGTTTTGTAACTTTTCTGTCTGAAATTATTTCAAAATAAAAACTTTTTTTTTTTCTTTTGTAGTACTAGGGATTGTATCCAGGCTTTTGCACTTGGAGACACCCCATCACTGAGCTACATCTCACCCTTGAACTTGGTATCCTCCTGCCTCAGCCTCTCGAGTAGCTGGGATTTCAGGTGTGTAACAGCATGATTGGCTCTTTTTATAGATATTTATATTACTGGTGACATTTTTTTCCCTAGGTTTCTTAATATTTTTGTTTTTTTAAATAACAACTTTGTTGAGGTCTAATTACATACCATGTGCAATTCATCCTGAAGATCTTTTTACATAGATTTTAAATATTGCCACTATATAAGGGAGGCATTTTTCTAAAAATCAACTTTATAAGGGTATAATTTACATATGATAAAATTCACATATTTTGATTGAAGAGGTTGATGACTTTTTTTCTTTCTTTTCTGTCAGTACTGGGGATTAAAACCATTGTCTCGAGTTCAATCCGCAGCACCACAAAACAACAAAAAACCAGGGCCTCATATATGCTAAGCTAACAGTCTGAAACTGAGCTATATCCCCACTCTTTTTTATTTTTATTTTGAGACAGAATCTCACTAAGTTGCCCAGGCTGGCCTTAAATTTGTAATCCTACCTCAAGGTTTATGAGTTGCTCAGATTATAGATGTACACTACTAAACCTGGCTAGTTGATAACTTTTTTTTTTTTTTTTTTTTATGGGGGATTGAACCCATAGGAACTTAACCACTGAGCCATTTCCCCAGCCTATTTTTATATTGTTTTAAAGACAGGGTCTGCTGAGGGTGACCTTGACCTATTTGATCCTCCTGCCTCAGCTTCCTGAACTGCTGTGATTACAGACATACCCCATCATGCCTGGCCTAGTTGATTTTAAATTTTTTTTTTTTAAGTTATAGATGGACACAATACCTGTATTTTATTTATTTATTTTTATGTGGTGCTGAGGATTGAACTTAGTGCCTCACACATGCTAGGCAAGTGCTCTATACTGAGCTACAGCCACAGCCCTAATTGATGACTTTTGATACATATATTCTCTATGTAACCATCACTCCAATCCAGATTCAAGATAAAAGATATTCCCATTTCTCCAGAAAGTTCTTTCATGCCCCTTTGTTTATACATTCAGTTTTTGGTGGACATGGGTGTTAAGTACTCTTTGAATGGGGAAAGGAAGAGTAAGGTGTATGCCAGGTGAGTGAGTGTGGGGGATGGTGTAGGAGGGGTGAGGATGGCAGGAACAGGCTCCTGAGTGACTCAGAAGATGGTTCCCATGCAATTTGGACACAGCAGTTCCTGTATTCCAGAGCTAGGCACAGACATAGGGTGTTCTAGTATCTTTCTTTTTTGGGATATATTTTGGTTCAGAGATTAGAGGATGTGTGGTCTAAAAATGTGCAATTAATAATGGAGAACATTCTGACTGGCAATTGGCTCATAGTCTTTCTTATCTGACTTTATTGGTGTTCTGATCATCTTACTTTTTCCTGTCTACGTCTGCTACTTTACTGGGAGATTGGGAAGAACTATCAGGTTGGCTGCTGCCATGTTAACACAGCATTTCTCATGTGATATCTAAAATGTCAATAACTTATTGTTAAATAGGAAGATTATTGCTTTAAAAGTCTATTTGGAAAGGAATAAGACCTTAAGATGTAGATTTTATGCATATTGATGCTTAGTAAAACTTGATTTGGTCATTGATCATTCCTGTACTGACCAAATGGGAAACAAAATTTATATTTTCACTCACAAATTGTGACCCAGAAAGTCTAGTTCTCTATACCTGTCATTTTCCTCCTTGTTTTATGTCTGCTATTATTATTCTATTCATATTAAGGAGAGATGGTATAGGCAGGTAGTGTCTACCAGAAAAAAGCTTGGGCTACACAGTGATCAGATTAGGTTATGAACTTATAATTTGCCTGTGTTTAATGTCTGGAAAACTGTTCTCAAGATAACTAAAATTACCTTCAGCATTTTTAATGATGGTTACAGTATATATACAGTGTATATACATTTACACTCTTCCTGACGAGTGCCTAGAACACACCAAACACACGATACATGGTATTATTATTCTAAATGATTTCTTCATTTGCTCAGGTGTATTGTCTTTTTTTTTTTTTTTTTTTGGTGGGGTATCGGGAATTAGAACTTAGGGACACTTGACCACTGAGCTTCATCCACTATTTTGTAGGTTGTTTTGAGACAGGGTCTCACTGAGTTGCTTAGTGCCTCGCAGTTGCTGAGGCTGGCTTTGCACTCGCAATCACCCTGTCTCAGACTCCTGAGCCACTGGAATTATAGGTGTGTTGCCTTTTTTTTTTTTTTTATTTTTTTAAAGATGTTGATGGACCTTTATTTAATTTTATTATATTTATTTATATTTGGTGTTGAGAATCGAACCCAGTGCCTCATACATGCTAGGCAAGCACTCTACTACTGAGCTACAACCAGAGCCCGGTGTGTTGCCTTTTAACAAAGCTTTTTCTCCCCTTTCTTTGATAAAAAGTAATTAATTAAAATACATTGTCTCTTCCCAGACACACTGCAGAGAGACCTTTCTGTCCTTCCTGAGCGCACAGATGCTGGACAGATGATTGTCCTCTGCCCTGTGCTGCTGTAGGTGGCCCAGACTTGGAGCTGTCCAGCAGGAAAGTATGGATTCCAAAGATGAAAGCTCACACGTGTGGCCGACGTCTGCAGAGCATGAACAGAATGCCGCACAGGTGAAGGGTGTTCTCTTCCAGCTGGCTAATGATAGCAGTGTTTTTGTTGGGTTCAGTTTGCTGATAGCTAAAGAAATAATAGCTACTCTATAGTAATGAGTAGTTGGGAGGGAGTTGACAGGAAGAACTTGTGCATAGCACTCTGAATGCTCCATTGCCATGTTTCACTGTGATTTAGAAAAACCCATATCCACTGCCCCACAGTCTTGGTTCCCTGCCCCAGGCTTCTCTGCCTTATTTGCAACTTAGTTTCAGTTTTTAGACCCTACTTTATTTTTCATTTTTGGTGTTGAAAGCCTCAAACTGTTGTTTCTATTATGCCATTCAGTATAAGGTTTCGATTCTATGTGAGTTATAAGATAACAATGTATGTTTATAAAGTGAGTGGCCTTTTCTTTTAAATTTAAAATGTAAACTTCTAAATGCAAATTGTCCCATTATGAGTCACAAATTTTGGTTAGTCATTTATTCAAATACTATTGTCATTGATAATCTCTGGCTTTTTCTTTTCTGTTAGCTTTCTCTCTCCCTCTCTCTCCCTCTCTCTCCTTCTCTCTCCCTCTCTCTCTCCCCCTCTCCCTCTCTCTCTCCCCCTCTCTCTCTCTCCCTCTCTCCCTCTTTCCCTCTCTCCCTCTCTCCCCCCCCCCCCCCCCCACCTCTCTTTCTTTCTTTATCCCAGGGGCACTCTACCACTGAGCTATATCCCCAGCCTTTTTAAATGTTTTTTTTAAAAAAACATTTTTAGATGTTGATGGACCTTTATTTTATTCATTTATTTGTATGTGGTGCTGAGAATTGAACCCAGTACCTCACACATGCTAGGCAAGTGCTCTACTATTGAACCACAACTCCAGCCTCAATCCCTAGACTTTTATTTTATTTTGAGACAGGGTCTTGTGAGATTGCCTGAGGCTGGCCTCCAGCGTGCTTTCCTGCCTCAGCTACTTCCTGAGTTGCTGCCTGGCTGATCTTTACCTTTTGACTTGCTGGTGGAACCAGCTGCATTTTCTTTTTCTTTGCAAAGGGGACTCATATGTTGCTCAAGCTGATCTCAAACTCCTGAGCTCAAGCAATCTGTGTGCCTTAACCTCCTGAGTGTCTGGGACTACAGGCTCGTGCCACAACCACCTGGATTCACCTGCATGTTCTTTTGACTTCTTGGTAGAGGCACATCTCTGCATTTTTTTTTTGGTGTGGATTTGAATTTGGAATGGGTCAGCAGTACTAGGGAGCCATGTTTTATTTGTGACCAAAGTATAAAACTTAATTTTTATTCATTAGGATAAATGTGAAGTTTTTGTTCAAATTTTTATTCAGTCACATAACTACAGTACTATCATAAAAATCAGGAAGTCAACATTGAAACATTCAAATAGGTAAGTCTTATTTAATTTAAGCAATATCATTTATATTATAATATGTAAAACTGATCATCTGCTATGAATTAAAAGTCTCAGTCTGAAAACTTAAAAAACAGCAGTTGTAGCTGGGTGCAGTGGCACATGCCTGCAATCCTAAGACTTAGGAGGCTGAGGCAGGAAGGTCACAAGTTCAAGCCCAGCATCAGCAACTTAGCAAGAACCTGTTTCAAAATGAAAAATAAAAAAGACTGAGGGTGTAGCTCATAGCTCAGGGTAAAGCACCCTGGGTTCAAACCCCAGTACAAAAAAAAAGAAAAAAAGAGAGACAGTTTCATAGTGTTCTCATATATTTTGCTTATCAAAAAGCAAAACAAAGGTGAATATGGTTGTGATGTGGTATATAACCAGAGTCCCTATCTCTGGATAACCAAATAACAGATAGCTAAGGCCAGGAATCCTCCATTATATTCTCTCTCTCTCTCTTTTTTTTTTGTACTGGGGATTGAACTCAGGGGCACTCCACTACTGAGCCACATCCCCAGCCCTTTTTTTAATTTTATTTAGAGATAGGGGCTTACTGAGTTGCTTAGGGCCTCAATAAGTTGCTGAGGCTGGCTTTGAACTCATGATCCTCCTGCCTCAGCCTTCCAAGCTGAGGGCCACCTCGCCTGGCCCCTTATATTTTTTTTTTCCTAGTCATTCATGCTCTTGGCTAGGAAATCTGATTCTGGTGGTTTTTTTTTTTTTTTTTTTTAATTCTTCAAATTCTGATTGGCAGAATCTGAGTGAGGAAGACCAAGCAGAAAAGTTTATATCTTAGATGGCTCATCTTTTTGGGAAATGTTTTTTCCTTCTTTAAGCACTGGACCTAGTTCAAAGCTTTGTTAATGAACAAATCTGTATAAACTTTATCTTCATGGATAAATCAAATTTACATAGAAGACAGACTAATCATTTAGTATAGAAGTGGAAGTTTGCTGTATTCCTGTGATGTTTAATTTACGTTTGGCTTCTGGGTTTCTTTCTGGGGATTAAGTTAGTTTATATCCGCTTTGGAATCTATTTCCCCACTGGAGAAAACTGACAAAAATGTTAGGTCCACTGCCAAGGCAGTGGAACGGTAAGGGTCCTAACCTGAAAGCGTGATTTCCACATCAGTACATAAATGATCTCTCTCCTAAATGTGTACTTCAAGCATCTGTTTCTAGACCTTCAGTCTTGGGCATTAGGCCACATTCCAAGCTGTAGCCCTCATAAATGCAGTCCTACATGCTGACCACTCAGAAAGTATTTTATAAAACTCAAGTTTTTGCTTTTAGTTCTTTAGGTTTTGGAAGATAGAAAATTGTTTACCCTGATGACAACTAAATATTTGTCTAGAACCCCTTAAAAGTTTTTTATAAGGATTTTCTGTGTGTTTACCTCGCTGGCAAAGAAGAGTTTTGTTATTCATTTATTGATTCTGCTGACATTTCCTGATATGCCTCCAGTATGTTCTTTTAGTGTGAAAGAACTTACAGGAAAGAATATGGACTTATTTAAAAAAATTTTTTTTAGTTGTAATTGGACATTATACCTTTATTTTACTTATTTATCTTTTATGTAATGCTAAGGATCGAACCCAGTGCCTCGCATGTGCTAGGTGAGTGCTGTACCACTGAGTCACAACTCCAGCTCCTAATATGGCCTTATTTTAATAACTAACTTAAAGGAACTGTTATAAAATAGATTTTTTTTGTGATATGCTGAGAGCAATTGGCTTTTGAGGTCTTGACATATTTGTTCACATTGCAGAATAATTTGTATTTTATATTTTTTTTTGGTGTTGTCAAAGAGGAATCTGCAGTCACTTTTCCAGGATCAATTAACCCCCTACCACCTATGACTCCCCAAAGGAGTTATCTGCATTGGACATTTGAGGCAGAGGAATTTAAGTCATTCTCTCACATTAAGTGATAAATCTATGACACAGTTCTTACACTCTGTCTCCTAGTATCTTAGATGGAACTGCCTAAATTCTCATTCTTTCATTGGGGATATTTTAGGAGTGCAAATGTGCTTGGTTGGCTATGTACCTTTGTGAGATTGATTTCTTTTTACAAGATTAATTGCTATAACTTGTCTTGTTTTTTTGCACCAGGTGCACTTTGTTCCAGATGCTGGAACTGTGGCTCAGATTGTCTACACTGATGACCAGGTCCGTCCACCCCAGCAGGTGGTGTACACGGCAGATGGTGCCTCCTACACTTCAGTGGATGGTCCCGAGCACACACTAGTATACATCCATCCTGTGGAAGCTGCACAGGCATGTGAAGAATTAGTGTTTTTTAATTTGTTAATTAATTAATTAATTAATTCAGCAATTACTTATATTTATTCTATGCCAGTCATTATGCTAGGTACTGGTGAAGCAGGTAACGTTCAGATAAGATTTATGTTCTCAAGGAGCTCATAACCAACTCATCAGAGGAAGAGATCGTTCATTTAATTTAAATTAAGGCTAATAAGTATTTAGAGCACTAGTTTTATATCAGTTCTTCTCTCTAGTGACTAGATTGTGAATTTATTACTTTTTTTGAGTATCAGTAACCAGGCATTTAGTTCTATATAGCTTAATCATAGATGGTTCAGTGAAAATGTATTGTTTATTTCAGTTAAATGTATAAGCAAAAAGTTCTAATAGCTTATTAAATACCCTTTATTAATAACCTACTGATTCTTAGTCTATAACAGAAGCCATTGTGTTTACTGGTAAAAGCTGTACAATTTTAGCTACTTTAATTTTTTTCCCAGTGGCTTGAACTTCCCAAAGATACGACCCTAGTTTACAAATGTTATTTTCTATTGTTCATACTTTACAACGTGTAAAGTACCTTTAAACATGTTTTTTTTTTTTTTTTTATATCCCCAGCCCCCTGGTCTGGGTTTTGTGCCGCTCCTCCATGTTTTTATGTGTTAATGTTGAACCTAGGGCCTTGTGCTTGCTAAGCACATGCTTTACCATGAGCCTATTCCCAATTGCCAAACACATGTTTTTAAAAAACAAATTATATACTTTGTGGTAGGATCCTGATAATAAAATTCGCCCCTCATACAATATTTAATCAAGAGACTTCCAATCACTCGCAAGAAGATATGAGGCTCACCTAGTTAATACTTTTCTAATCTATATAATGATGAAATTGCCAAATACTTTGATGGTACTTTTGGAATTCCTCTGCTTAGGTTTAGTCCTCTAACTCTATTAAAATAAGACCACATAATTTATGAAAAGAATGTCCTGTGCCCAACTATAGTTTATTATGATGTTACTAAACATCTAAAGTTTTTAAAAAAATATTTATTTTTTTAGTTGTAATTGGACACAATACCTTTAATTTTATTTATTTATTTTTATGCTGTGCTGAGGATTGAACCCAGGGCCTTGCACATGCTAGGCAAGCGCTCTACCACTAAACCACAACCCTAGCCCCTAACATCTAAATTTTGATAATTTAAAAAAGTCAAATATGAGAAATCTGATCCTGCCTGAAACCGTTCTTTACATTTCTCTGGAATTAAAATTTAACCATAGGATGCTGGAGTTGTGGCTCCGTGGTAGAATGCTTGCCTAGCACATGTGAAGCACTTGGTTTGATCTTCAGCACCCCATAAAAATACATAAATAAAGGTATTGTGTCCATCTACAACTAAAAAAAAAAATTTAAAAAAGATTTAATCATAGTTCTTATTCCCGTAAGTTTGTTAAAATCTTGGGCAAATTAAAATCTTTTAAAAGCTTTAGAAGAGAGCGTATTTTTTGGGGTCAGGATGTTAACCATGGTGCCTTGGCTATGATATAGTCTTGAAGATTTTCTTACTTTGCTGCAGTATGACCCCACTAATTGTTATCACTTTTTCTTAACTTGTATTGTGACTTTACTGGCTTTTTCCAAACCTATGGGACATTAAGTTCAATTTATATTACTTCTACTTCTCTTCTGATAATAAACATGAGTTTGTATTTGATAGCATTGAAAACCCTGTTTTTATGATAATCTTCTCTGTGTCTATATATCTCCTTCCATTTTCTTTGAATCACAAATCTGTTCCAGTGAATGATGTTATGTGAATATATATATATATATATATATATATATATATATATATATATATATATATATATAACACCTTGTTCTTACATGTCTTGTATATTTTCATGACATACCATTTTAATTAGGTATGACATTCAACCTCAAGATAGGCTTTGGTTAAAAGTAAAATAGTGAAACATGTTAGCCATGTGAGATCGTTAGACATACCATCTCATTGGAGCCATCTGAATGAAAAGCTTTCTTTAGCCAAATGTAAGATTGCTATCTATATCTTCTTTATTAATGAAGAATTATCAGCTATGATGGTAGATAACTCTCCTAAGCATTGGTGCTTAGCAGTAGTATGATTTTTCCTGTGTAGGCAAATGTCTAAAGATCTATTGATAATTTTTTTTCTTTTTTTTTTTGGTCTAGACTCTGTTTACAGACCCAGGCCAGGTAGCTTATGTCCAACAGGATACTACAGCTCAGCAGGTAATGACTTACGTTTTTGTTGTTTGTGGATAATACTGTGACTGTCAGTTCCCTGGAATTTTCCTCTAATCCTCTGCCTGGTGCTATTTCTGAATATTTTTTTCTTAAATACTAAGAACATTCTCTGAGAGCTTCTTTTCATGGAAACAAAGCAAAACGTAACATAATACTAACACACTCTAGTCAGTAAATATTAGAATGGCTGGTAATAAAAAGTGATTTGTCAGAGAAGTTTTTTTAAAAAAAAAAAAAAAAAAAAAACATATACTGGAGAGGCAGAATCACTTGAGCCCAATAGTTTGAGATCAGTCTGGGCAACATAGTGAAACCCCCATCTCTAAAAACCAAAAAAGGATATAAGCAGTACATTGGTTCATGCTCCAAAGAATAATCATGAAACTTTTTTCTTTTCGTACTAGGGATTGAACCCAGGGTCTAACACATGCTGGGCAAGTGCATTGCCATTGAGCTATATCCCCTACCCTTTTTATTTTTAGACAGGGTCTCACTACATTGCCAAAGTTGGATTTCAACTTGCATACTTCCTGCCTCAGCTTTTCCAAAAACTGGGATTACAGAGATGCACCACCTTGCCCCCTGCTAATGATGAGTTTTTAATGTGTCTTTTTTTTTTGGAAATGTTTTTGTACTTGTTCTATTTTTAAATACTGAAGAAATATTAGCTTAAATTATATTTCAATTTGGTGATAGCCTTCCTCATTCTGGCTTCTGAAAAACTGAAATTCTTCTTGATTTTCTCTTCTTTTTTAATACTGTAAAGAACACTATCATGGATGTTATATTAGATTATTTCCTTTGGCTAAGTCTCCCAAGGAGGAATGGTAGAGACAAAAGATATTCACATTTTAAGTTATTTAAGAACCAAGTTTGGGCTAGAGGGTGTAGCTCAGTAATAGAGTGCTTGCTTAGCATATACACGGCTCTGGTTTGGATCCTCAGCATTGAAAATAAAAAGAAATAAGAACCAAGGTTTTATTTGAAAGTGCGTAAAAATACAGGAATAAAAATCAAATAAAGGCCTAGAATCCCAAATTTGAATTGGAATATCAATACGAACTCAAGATATATTTTTTCTTCCAAAAAAACAAAAACAAAAAAAACAAAAACATGTTATCAGGACTGGGGTGTAGCTCAGTGGGAGAGCATATGTATTGCATGTATGAGACCTGGATTTGATCCCCAGCACTGCAAAAAATGTTCTGTAGTTCTGGTCACTGCAGAGGTGTAGAGACATAAGGATCAGTCTCGTATTACCGAGCATCCCTACCACCCCTCAGTGTGGTCTCTAAGTACAGATCTCCAGTATAAGGAATTAGAGCTTCTTGAAGAAATGTCAGATTTCAAAACTAGGGGAAGGAATATATAAGATGAATTTGGAGCATCTCATCTTCTCAGAATGCAAAGGAGTTGTTAAAAACTTCTGGTGTCCTACGGAAGCAACTCAAGATGTAATTTGCAGGGGCCAAAATAGGACAATTGATCTGTCAGAAAGGCTAATATCTATAATCGATTAAAAGTACTTAAATATACTTATAGTCTGCATATTCGTTTTGATATTGAAAGAAATAACTCATTGGTCACTTTTTTCATGATGCTAGGGACCACCACATTATCCTGAAAACTGGTAAATGAAGGGAATGAAGTACTTTCTCTCTGGAAGTATTCAAGTAACCAGTTACTTCATGAAGGACCTTCCTTCATTCGTTCGTTCGTTCGTTCGTTCGTTCCTTCCTTCCTTCCTTCCTTCCTTCTTCCCTTCCTCCCTTCCTCCCTCCCCCGCCTCTTTCTCTTTCTCTTTTATTTGTTCTTTTCAGATATACATGACAGTAGAGTGTATTTTGACATATCTTATGTACATGGAGTATAACTTATTCTAATTAGGATCCCATTCTTGTGGTTTTACATGATGTGTAGTTTCACTGGTGGAAATTTTTTTTTCCTTCTTAATATTTATTTTTTAGTTGTAGTTGGACACAATACCTTTATTTATTTTTATGTGGTGCTGAGGATCGAACCCAGGGCCTCACACGTGCTAAGCAAGCGCTCTACCGCTAAGCCACAACCCCAGCCCATGGTGGAAATTTCTTTATAGAAGCATTCCAACTAATAAATATAGCACCATTTGTATTCCCTAATGACATATGAATCTAGGCAGTGATTAGCAACAGCATACTAAAACCACTAAGAAAAGTTGGTTTTAGAGAGGAATTTTATAATAAATCAGAATAATAGCAACTTAAACCTCTGACCCTTCTTAGTATTGCTAGAAGAGAGAAAACCATTCATTACATGCCTCCTGGTGTTGGGTACTTCTGACATTACTGTATACCATGTGTGAAGTATTCATCCCCCCAAAATCAAACCTGAATCTGATTGAGTCTCTAGATTCAGCTGCCAGATTATAGGGAGCATGGTTCACTAATGAAGTTAAAAAGACACACAAGATTGTAATTAGCAAAATCTAACCTGTGGGAAACTCTAGAATAAATGGTCTGGCTTATTTATTCATTTGTTCTTTTGCTGGGGATGGAACTCAGTGCTTAATATATGTTAAAGAAGTGCTCTGTCACTAAGCTACCCCCTTAGTCCTTGACTTTTTTTCCCTACAAATAAAACACAAGCAAAAAGAGGAGGTAAGAGAGCTAACAGATTAAGAGGCTTTAGGAACGTTATTAGTTAGACGCAATATATGGTCCTTGTTTGGAAACTGATTTGAACAAACTGAAGGTAAAAATATTTATGAGACAATTGGGGAAATAGTATTACTAACTGGATATTGATAACACTAAGACAATTTTTTTAGATATAATATATGAAATATAAAATAATTTTGTAGATATATATTAAACTATTTACAAATGAAAATGTATAACATCTAGGTTTGCTTCAAAATAATCTAGAGAGGAAGAAAGTGTAGGAGATTAGTTAGATGTAAGATGGGCTATGACACTTCTCAGAAGATGATGTACAATCAGTCAACAAATGCATGAAAAAATGTTCATCATCGCTAGCAATTAGATAAATGCAAATCAAAACCACTCATCTCACTCCAGTCAGAGTGGCAGCTATTCATACAAATAACAATAAGTGTTGGTGAGGATGTGGGGGAAAAGGTACACTCATACACTGCTGGTGGAACTGCAAATTGGTGCAGCCAATATGGAAAGCAGGATGGAGATTTCTTGGAAAATTGGGAATGGAACCACCATATGACCCAGCTATCACTCTCCTTGGTCTATACCCAAAGGACTTAAAAACAGCATACTACAGGGACACAGCCACATGAATGTTTATAGCAGAACAATTCACAATAACTAAACTGTGGAGCCAACCTAGATGCCCTTCAATAGATGAATGGATAAAAAAATGTGGCATATATACACAATGGAATATTACTCAGCCATAAAAGAGAATAAAATCATGGCATTTGCAGGTAAATGGATGGGTTAGAGAAGAAATGCTAAGTGAAGTTAGCCAATCTCAAAAAACCAAATGCCGAATGTTTTCTTTGATATAAAGAGGCCGATTCATAGTGGGATAGGGAGAGGGATTGGAGGGGAAGGGAGGGAGCATGGGGTTATTAATGATGGTGGAATGTGATGATCATTATTATCCAAAAGTACATGTATGAAGACACGAATTGGTGTGAATATACTATGTATACAACCAGAGATATGGAAAATTGTGCTCTATATGTGTAATAAGAATTGTAATGCATTCTGCTGCCATATATAAATTAAAAAAAAGATGGGCTATGAGTTGATAATTATTGAAGTAGAATGGCAAGTGCATTAGGTTTATCATAATATTCTCTATTTGATATATTTTTGAAATTTGTTTTTACAAATGGAAAAAACTATTTTGATAAGACTTTAAGTTGCTTTTGGATACTGAAAAAATGGATATTCTTGGGGCTGGGGTTGTGGCTCAGTGGTAGAGTGCTCACCTTGCATGATTGAGGCGCTGAGTTCGATCCCGCCACAACATAAATGTAAAATAAAGATCTTGTGTCCACTTAAAACTAAAAAATATTTTAAAAATGTATATTTTCACCCAAAATATATGAGTATGCCAGTTTTCATGCTGCCTTGCCACATTGGTTATTTACATTCTTTTCAAATTTTGCCAATCTGATAAGCAATATCAGATTGGCAGATTTGTTGGTCAGAGGATTTTAATATTAAGGCATAGATTTAATTAAAGGACTTGTTGCTGTTTGCACTTCAAAGCACCCTTCATCTTTTCCAATCTCCAGAAACAATCTACTTACTTCATGTTTTGTACAAAAGGAAAGTTGCTCTTATCCCCATGAATCCTGGCATTGTAAAGGCAGTGTAACTGTTGTGTTAGCATCTTTCTTTTCCTTTTCCTTTTTTTTTTTTGATGCTGAGAATGGAACTCAGGGCTTAGTGCATGCTAGACACATGCTCTATCTCTGAACTACACCCTTAGCCCCAGCATCTTTCTTTATTGTAGTTTCCTTTCAATCAGCACAGCTTTTATTTCTGGTTTTCATACCTCGGCAGTTGTCATTCTACGTGGTGACCTGGATAAATTCTGGATAGAAAATTGGGATGAGGGTTTAACACAGATGATATTTGCATTTGTTATTGTTGCCTTAGTGAAAAGGTTTCTATTTCCAATTGTTTTTAGTGGTAGCAAAATCTGTTTAAAGTCCTTTTCATATGTGCCTTCCCTTGTCCTTAAGAAAAGCATGCATAGTCTCTAGACGTGAAAGCACAGTCTCCACTTTGTTTCTGAAAATGAACATGTGTGACTCCCCACACACTGAGAAGAAAATATGCTGCACTGATAATTGGTCTCAGTAGGAACCAAGAAGCCTTCTGTCGTGTTTGCTGCTGTCCAGTGGCGTTTCATATTCCACTTCTCAGATAAATTGTATCCTAAAATACATTGTGTAGCTTCAGAAATAATTATAGAGTGGCATTAAATGGAAGAAGAAAGAATACCATAATTTAAACCAATTCCTTTTCCTTTTACTGTATTTGATTGTACATGACAACACATATAGACACTAAAATAATTTCATTTCTTATTCTTTTCCTGTAAATAAAATAGCACATGTTGCTTACCAACTCACTGCCTGGCTAATACCTTAGGAGCATGTGTGTTGCCCTGGCATCCAAGTTTACCTTTTCTGCCCTGGTTGGATAGATTGAATTCCAAATTCTGAATTCCCTGGGGGCCATTGTGATGAAGTAGAAAAAGCAGGGCAGAGGCAAAATTTGAATTTCACTCTGCCTTTTAGGAGCTGTGTGATAACACTTGGACTCAAAGGAATTTAAATATATGCCTGGCACTCAGTAAATGTCAGTTGAATTTGAATCAGACAAATTTGCAGTGCATCCTACTGTGTGTTCAGGTCTATACTCGCTAGAAATACATAGCTCTTATCTAGACACGATCATCAACCCCCCCACCCGGGCCCACCCCAGCCCTTCAACAGTAGTTTTCTTGGTTCTGGTGTACATTCAACTGCTTTAGCATGAGTCCTTAAAAGATAATGTGGAAGTATTCAAGTCTTTCCTTTGACAGTCTTTTGGGAGTATCCCAGCATGGGGGAGGTGAAGATTGTGGTGATATTTTGATGTCAGCTTTCTCAGCACTGGCAAGAAACCAACAGCTACCTTACTGAATGAGAGTCCTGACAGCATTTATTGGGAACAAAATATATATCATCTTAGCTTTTCTAGTATAACTCTGAATTGCTGAATTCATTCTTCCAGGATGTCCTGGCAGAGAGATAAAGAATTTATGAGGAGCAGAGGTGTTTGTATGCTTTGGTTTGTTTAGTGTGTGATAACATTCATCACTAATGCTGGCATGAAATTTAAGTGGTTTAGAATAAAGGGTGACAGAGTAAACAGTGCTCTGAAATGGGGAGAATGAAGTAGCTTTCTTGTAGGATGTGATGAGGAGGCCAAAGCCATTGCATTGCCAGAAGTCCCCTGTCCTCTTTTTGTCTCCATGTCCCCTTGTTCTCACCCTCAGGCAGTATTTTCTTCTGTTTCTGTTGAAGCTGAGGCAGGCTGGGAGTGGTGACTTGTCCCCAGACCTTTTTATATTTTATTTAGAGAGACTCTTTAAGACTCTTTAAGCAACTCTTGCTGAGTTGCTTAGGGCCTTGCTAAGATGCTGAGGTTGGCTTTGAACTCATGGTCCTCCTGCCTCAGCCTCCTGAGCCACTGGGATTACAGGCATACAACACTGTGCCTGGCTGAGACCTCATCTCTCTCTCTCTCTTTTGAGGTATTGGGGACTGAACTTAGGGGAACTCAATCATTGAACCATATTCCCAGCCCTATTTTGTCTTTTATTTAGAGACAGGGTCTCACTGAGTTGCTTAGTGCCTTGCCATTGCTGAGGCTGGCTTTGAACTCGTTATCCTCCTGTCTTAGCTTCCCAAGCTGTGAGACCTCATCTTTTAATAAAAGTGTTTTTAAAAATTAAAAATAGTAAAAATAAAACATGTATTCTAGGGGTGGGGATGTGGCTCAAGCGGTAGCGCGCTCGCCTGGCATGCGTGTGGGTTCGATCCTCAGCACTACATACAAACAAAGATGTTGTGTGCACCGAAAACTAAAAAAAAAAAAAATAAAAAAAACCAAACAAATAAACATGTATTCTATTTGAGGTAGCTGATTTTATGTGATTTTTGGAGCCAGAGTGTTTCAAATATTGAGCAGTGGTCTTTAAACTATCCCAACAGGCTGTGTTCTATAAATACATTCAGTACTGTTTCTTCATAGATTTAGATGCATAACAACAACAATAACAAAAGAATGTCTCTGTGAATAGTAGCAAAGAGTTTTTCTAGTTGCCTGAAGGGATTGAAGTCATTTCCCAAAAGGCCACATATAGTTCAACAAACTATATTCACACAGTCTTAGTTGAACAAATACTCTATGCTCAGCAATATTGTCTTTTAAAGTTATAGAGGAAGTATATGATGTCACCTTGGTCCTTTTTTTTTTTTAAAGAGAGAGTGAGAGAGGAGAGAGAGAGAATTTTTAATATTTTATTTTTTAGTTTTCGGCGGACACAACATCTTTGTTTGTATGTGGTGCTGAGGATCGAACCCGGGCCGCACGCATGCCAGGCGAGCGCGCTACCGCTTGAGCCACATCCCCAGCCCGTCACCTTGGTTCTTAATGAAGTTAAGATTATAATTATAATAATTACGCTGAGTACTAAGTGCCAACGATGCTGTTACTGCCCTTACATGTATATTGTTTCACTTTATCCTCACAACAACCATTTTGGTATATATTCATGTGTCCATTTGACAAATGATGAAACCGAGGTTCAGAGAAATTTAATAACTTGCTAAGTAGTGGGGTCAGGACTCTTTCTAAAATCTGTCTGATTTCTGAGACCATGGTTTACTTCCTAAGGCATAGTTGGACAGCCAAGATGGACTTGTGGAAGTGAATACTCAGGGACAAAGCAGATGGTGGTTGGCAATGGATACAAGGCTATGAGGAATGGCTAATGTGTGAGATGTCAGAATCAAAATTCTCAAAGATCTTAGCAGACTGGAATAACAGGAGTAATGAAATTCATTGGAGATAAATGCAAAATCCCCCTTTTAAGTAAAAAAGCAGCTATTTAAGTCCTGAGGAGGGGAAAGATGGTTTAATAAACTCTGTGAGGGGGAAAAAAGGACTTGGCAATTAATTTTAATTATTGGCAAGTTCAGGTTCAGTTCATACTGGAAGAGTAGATGTCATAGATGCTAATACTGTTTGATGCTATATTCATAAAAATATGGAATCCATTGAGAAATAAATGAAGGCAAGAGGATCAGAGACCTGGTAGTTCAGGCATGTGAGGAATGATTGAATGAATTAGGGGTTTTTGGTCCTCAAGTGTTTAGTTCACATTGCTGAAGGATTAGACTTATTCTACCTAATTCCAGAGGAAAGTCCTAGGCCCTGACCAATGAATGGAAGATGTGTGTGGGGAGATTTGGACTAAGCAGAAGCTGTTGGGGCTATCCCAGAATGATCTGGGCTGCCTGGTAAGGAAATGAGGCTCAGGGTTGTGGAGATCTGGATTCTGTGACTCTTAAATGCTATAGGAATTTGGAACATAGGGGGTTTAGTCAGAGAGGCCTAGAAGCAACATATAGGGCTCATTGGGAAACTGAAACATAACTTGATTTAGAAGATTGGTGAGGGAAGAACATTCTAGGAGAAGAAAATGGTATATGAGAAGTAGAAAGAAAAGGGAGTAGATATATTTAGATGCTTGATTCATTGAATAGGGAAGGGTACATGACATGAATATGACCTATGAACTAATTGGGCAGGAGAGATAATACTGAATAAAAGGAATCTAGGGTATAATATAACTTCATAACACATGAGAAGCAGGAGAACTTCTTTTTTTTTTAATTTTTATTTTTTAGGAGAACTTCTTAAGGTGCCATTTATTTTCTACCCATGTATTTGATGAGATAATATTGATCCAATATGTCACCCAAATCTTGTTTTATTTGCAAGAGCCTGACTTCAACATCAGGAAGCCAATAGGTATCTCCTTTGTTCCTTCCTGAAAACCTTAGCTCCCTGAAGTGTTTGAAAGGAGACTTGTCAACCATAGAATTAAACCAACCATGTATTGTACCATGTTTGGATTTAAAAGTGAAGTAGGTGGGGGCTGGGGATATAGATTAGTGGTAGAGCACTTGCCCAGCATCCTAGCATAGGGAGACCCTAAGTTCTATCCTCAAAACTGGGGGAAAAAAAGTGGTGGAAGTAAAGCAGACTGGGTGCACACCTATAGTTCCAGCTACTCAGGATGCTAAAGCAGGGTATCACTTGAGCCCAGGAGTTTGGGGCTGGCTTGGGGAACATAGCAAGACCCCATCTCTTGAGGAAAAAAAAAAAAAGAGCCAGGTGCTATGGTACAGTTCTATAATCCCAGCAACTTGGGAGGCTAAGGCAGAAGGATTACAAGTTCAAGGCTGGCCTCAGCAACTTAGTGAGACCCTATCTCAAAATAAAAAAATAGAAAGGGCTGGGAATGTAGCTCAGTGGTAAAATGTCCCTGGGTTCAATCCCCAGTACAAACAAAAACAAAAACAAAGTGGTTGAAGAGTGGCCAAGTCATTCTCTCCTTTGTGTGGTGGTATCCTGAAAGGGCAGGTGGGACCCTCACCCCAGATTTAGTTTATACTGTGAAGACTGAGGATCCCCCATACCCCAAGAGATGATGAAAAGATGTTGCATATTCTGGAAGTCTCTGAGGAAGCATGGTGGTCCTCTAGAGCAGGTGTGAATTGACTTGTGGGTGCAATTCAAGGAATAGAGCCTTGGCATCACTGCTTCTAAAGGATGGAGTTAGATGCTTAAGATTAGGGCCTTGTTAGGTTTGAATCTCCTGCTGGAATCAGAGGAGAGAGACCCAGGCTTTCTTCTTAGCCTTTCAGATAACAGGCAGAATGGGAGGAAAGAGAGCTGAGCTTAAAAGCTGTGAGCATCAGACATCTGAAAGAGTCAGACTATTTCTTACAGCCTACAGGTAGAAACCATTTTTCCATTTTCCTTGCCGAGAACTAGTTTAAAGAATATATTCCACCACAGCCTATCCTCTGTGTATGCATGTGTGCCAACTGACTGAAAGCAGATGTCTGCTTATTTTCCACCTTAAACTTCCCTCCAGGCCTCATTACCTGTGCATAACCAGGTACTGCCTTCCATTGAAAGTGTGGATGGTTCTGACCCTTTGGCAACTCTGCAGAATCCAATAGCTAGACTGGAGGCAAAAGAAGAAGAGGAGGAGGAGGAGGATGAGGATACTGAAGAAGAGGAGGAAGAAGACGGTGAAGACACAGATTTGGATGACTGGGAGCCAGACCCACCCCGGCCCTTTGACCCCCACGACTTGTGTAAGTGCAGTCACTGGACTCTCAAAGGAAGCCACATGATCTTTTTTATGAGTGTGTGTGAATGTGAACATGGCTCATTTGCACTGAATCCTTCCCACATCCCACACATTGTGTCACATGCTCTGTGTGCATCATCCCACTTCATCTTCACAGTAGCCCAGGGAAGGAGTCATGACACTTGTATTTGTTTTCCAATTTTCCTGATGAGGAAACAAGCCCAGAATAGGTTAGGCAACTGCTCTGGGTGACATGGGGTGAATGGCTGATGAGGCATCTGAGTCTGGTCACTCTTGATACCAGCTTTCTATTGTAGTTGACCTAGTCCTGGACTATTCAGCCATATCAGTTCTAACAAGTTTGCTTTGTCACTTTCTTCACTAGAAGAGCTTCCCAGCCAGGTGCAGTGGTACACATCTGTAATTCCAGTGGCTCAGAATGCTGAGGCAAGAGGATCGTAAATTCAAGGCTAGCCTCAACAATTTAGGAAGACCCTCAGCAATTTAGCAAGATCCTCAGCAATTAAGTGAGACCTTGTCTCAAAATAAAAAGGGCTGGGAGTGAAGCTCAGGGGTAAAGTATTCCTGGGTTCAGTCCCTTGTACTAAAAAAACAAAACAAAACAAAAAAATTAAGAGTTTCCATTACCAAATCATTGTTTTATCTGTGGATCTTCACGTACATATAGCAAAGTTCTGACCTCGTTCATTTGAGTGAATGAGATTGTTCAGAGCTTTGTGGCCTTACAGTACCTCTCCTGGGCCATCCATGTGGTGCTGGTAAGCTCTCTCTCTAGGGGGCCAGTGTTCAGCCCTGTACTTAATTATTACCCAACAGAAAACTTACTTGTTTAATTTTTCCTTGAACTCACAAGTTTTCAGGGGAACTCCTAAGTCAAATGCACAGAAAGCCACTTTAATAATAAATATTAATACAAAGTTGTTCTCCATTATTTGAGAATTATAGGAATTAAAAATATCTAAACCAGATTACCACATTGCTGAAGGAGGTGAAATGGTGAAACATGAATGTGAATACTGTATGGTCCAGCCACTGTTCCCCTGCTTTATGGTGATGTACATCTTATTCTGGTGGATAATGTATACATGGGTGCTACTGGCAAACAGGAAATGTGACTGGCTTGGTGCAAACTGAGTTTTTTAGAATGAGCTAGAAATGCATGCATTTTACCTGAGAGTAAAATGATGTCAAGAAACTTGACTATTCTTCAAGGTTTTTTTCTTTTGCAGGGTGTGAGGAATGTAATAATGCCCATTCTTCAGTGTGCCCCAAGCATGGCCCCTTGCATCCCATCCCCAATCGGCCTGTGCTCACTCGGGCAAGAGCGAGTCTCCCCCTGGTCCTCTACATAGACAGGTTCCTTGGAGGAGTGTTTTCAAAAAGGCGCATTCCCAAGCGTACCCAGTTTGGCCCTGTGGAGGGACCCCTTGTCAGGGGGTCTGAACTGAAAGACTGTTACATTCATCTAAAGGTAATTTATACTTTTTCCTATTTCACTCCCTTCTTTAACAGTTTTTCAAGGGGCATTCATTTCTTTTGCTGAGTCTTTTGTTTTCATTTCATAACAGTCATTTGCTAGTATTTTTCTTTTTATGCTTAATTTTAAATGGAAACATTACTCCCCGCCCCAATAAAATGGAGGTCATAATTTTAGACCCCTGTGAATAATTCTGAGAAGTGTGGTTTTTAGGGTCTGTAGTAATATGCTAGAATTGACATAGTAAAATGCTATAGACTGAGAGGCTTCAGCAATGGAAATTTCTTTTTTCACAGCTCTGGAGTTAGAAATCTAACATTAATGTGTTGGCAGGTTTCTCCTTGACCTGCACATGACTGTCTTCTTATTGTGCACTTACAGGGTCTTTCCTCTGTACTTATGTGTGTCTTTTCTAATTTCCTCTTATTAAATGGACCAGTCATATTAGATTAGGGTGTACCTTAATTATGTTATGTTCACTTCATTACCTCTTTAAAGGTTCTATCTCTAAATGCAGTCACATTCTGAAGTACTGGAGGTTACAGGGTCCCCACATGACTTAGAGGTTGAGGGACACAAAATTCAACACAAAACAGAGAAATTGGTGTGGGTTTTTTTTTTTTTTTCATTTCTTTTTTTAAAATGAACTTTGGAATGTGGCTGGGCATGGTGGTATACACATGTGATCCCAGCAACTTGGGAAGCTGAGGCAGGAAGATCTCAAGTTGGAGGATAGACTGGGCAACTTAGCAAAATCCTGCCTCAAAATAAAAAATATAAAAAAGCTTGCTGAGGTATAGCTCAGTGTTATAGTGCCCCTGGGTTCAATCCCTAGTACCACAAACAAAGGAAAACAAAAACAAAATACTTTGGATACTTTTTTTTTTTTTTTTTTTGGATGCTGGGGATGGAACCCAGGCCCTGTGCATGCAAGGTAAGTACTCTATCAACTGAGCGATATCCCCAGCCCCAAAACACAGTACTTTGGAATACAGAAAATTACACGGATGTATGTAATCTGCTGTGTGCCATTAATGTTTGCAAAATACCCCACTTTTCAATATTAAAACAGGCTCGGTTTGAATTTTTTCTGTTAAATAATTGTTCACTGGGGCTAGGCTGTTACTCAGTAGTAGAGCTCTTACCTAGCATGTGCAAAACCCTGGGTTTGATCCCCAGCACTGCAAAAACAAAAACAAAAAACAAATAAGAAACCTACCCCAAAACAACAAAAAATAAGTTTGCTGTATGTTGAAGAATATTTATTTTGATCGCATTCTTTACTTTTAATGATTTTGCTTCTATCCAACCCTCTTTACTATCTGCTGTTTTGAATAGCTACTCTGAAGCACTAAGAAAGGGCAGTAAGAAAGGGTGAATATCTGAAATGTTATTTAGAGAAATTAGCTGCTGTTGTAGGGAGGATTTCTTTTAAACTAATGCTCAAGATCTCCAAGCAAGAATATTACCTGTCTTTGGGCTGAATATTATAAATGGATACAGTTGAATCTCCAAAGGATGCAAATTATAATGAAGTGGAGAGTATTATGCTTGATTTTTATTTACAGCATTTTTGGTTGTGCTAGTTTTGTGAGATATTAACTAAAGCTATGTAGTTTTATTGGTGAACTTTTAGATTTTGCCATGTAATTCTCCTATAGGTAAGAGAGGTTTCAGGAAGTATCCTTTCTTTCTCTTTATGTTTGGTAAGTCACAATTCTAGTATCTTTCTAGATACAAAGGGAAGATATATGGTTAATTTAAGGAGAAATATTTTGTATATTATTGCTAATAGTATATTGAAGGTTTTGTTTTTTTGGTGTGGGTCTTTACCTTTTCTTTGGTTGCAGGTTTCTCTTGATAAAGGGGACAGAAAAGACAGGGATTTGCATGAAGACCTATGGTTTGAGTTGTCTGATGAGACCCTGTGTAACTGGATGATGTTTGTACGTCCAGCCCAAAACCACCTGGAGCAGAACCTGGTGGCTTACCAATATGGCCACCATGTGTATTATACAACGATAAAGAATGTGGAACCCAAGCAGGAACTGAAGGTATAGTGCTGGATCTGGAGGGCTCTCTGCTAAAAAAGAACTTATCCTAATTTTTTCCTTCTAGTAAGTATGATTCTTACTAAAATGGTTCTTTACTGGTAATTTATTTACCTCTGGAGCCATCCCTAGGGGAAATTGGTTCCGGGATTCCCCCAAGATCCTTATGTAAAATGGTGTAATATTTGCATAGAACTTACACATTCTTCCCATGTATTTTAAATTATTTCTAGATTATTTATAATACCTAATAAAATATAAGTGCTATATAAATGTTTTTATACTGTATTGTTTAGGGACTAATGACAAGAAAAACTCTGTATATTAAGTACAGATGTAATTTTTTTGGACAGTATTTTTGGTCAGCAGTTGGGGGAATCCATGGATATAGAGGGCTGACTGTACTATGTACTACAGATCAGTAATAATCTTGTAAATAAAACAATGAGAAGTAGATGGGCTCTGTTCTCATCAAGAGCCTACAGAAAGGCATTAGGTCTGGGGATAAGAAAGTGATTGTATGGGGAGCTGACTGATATTTGTGATGGGGTAATTAAAGATAGTATCACTTAATGTCATTTATACATAACTAAAGAAGAATTTGTTGTGAAATGTGGGATTTTATAAAATAAAATTCAGATGGATGGGCAAGATTCCTTTTCTTTATCTGAATACTTCATTTTATTCAAAGAATTCTTTGACTTCTGATTTCAGAAATATGTATTTTGGGGGTAACCCTGTTAGAATTTGTCTAAATATTGACTTTTGATGACATAATGAAATTTTGGTATGATTCCAAAAGAAAAATTCTTTTTTTTTTTCTTTTCCTATGCTGCTAGGGATAGAACCCAGGGCTTTACACATTAGGCAAGTGCTTGATCAATAAGCAACTCTTCCTGCCCAAGATTCCTTCCTTCCTTCTTTAGCATATATTAGGAACATGGACAAAAGAGGGGGGCCAAAGTAGTCTTTAACTTCCTGAGGTAAATAACAAAATAGATGAGAAATGATTATATCAGTACATGAACACTGAATTGCATAGTGTCTCAATGTTAGAAACTGATTGCTCCTCTTTAGTGGGAGAACAAAGTCCTGGATTTTATTCAAAAGGTGCAAAACCTCTGTCTTGGAAACCATCAGCTAGATAATCCACCAGCCATGAAGAAAATATGTAAAAAGAATGTCAAAGGAGATTAACATCTCATGCCATCTATTCCAGTGCTGCACCACTGAACTAACTTACTCTAGCTCTGTTTTCTCTTGTAAAAAAGTAAGTGTAACTGTAGAGGTTAAGATGAATAGAAATAATTAAATAGGAATTTAATATTTGAGTACAATAAAACAACCAAAACAACAGATAGAAGGAATGAGAAAATGGGGAAGTATTTGTAATACAGGGTAAAAGATTTTAAGTATGATGACTGATACAAAGAGTTGTATACCTTCAACTTAGCTACATCCAGATGGACAAATGAACAAATACCAAGAATAGACTCTATTTACAAAGGGAAAAGAAATGTTAAAAAAAAAAATTAACCCTTAATCCAGGTGTGGTGGTGCATACCTGTAATCCTAGTGACTTAAGAAGCTGAGGCAGGAGGACTGAAAGTTTGAGATAAGCCTGGGCAACATAATGAGATTCTATTTCAAAATAATAAGGAAAGGTGCTGGAAATGTAGCTTAGTGGTAAAGTTCATTCCCCAATAGTGCATGAGGGTGTGGTGCAGCTGGGGTTATAGCTTAGAGGTAGAGTGAGCATGTATGAGGCCCTGGGTTCCATATCCAGAATGGACAAAAGAGAAAACAAAAAAAAAATGTCCCCAATTAAACTATTTTTAAATGCTTAAAATTTTATTTATATATATATATGTGTGTGTGTGTGTGTGTGTGTGTGTGTGTGTGTGTGTGTGTATTTAAAACTAAAATGATTTATAATGTAGAACATGAAGACGACAGTTTGCAAATTCATTATCACTTAAAGGAAATCAGTGTGCTAAGCTTTGAGAAATGAGATGTTCCAACATATACACCAAAAATTTAAAAACAGAATTAAATTAAAACATGAAATGTTATCTAATGTAATGCAGATCAGGGGATCAAAGATGAAGGTCACACATTATTAAAAAGAAATCCAACCAAGGACAGCTGTGTCATGATCTCTCATTAGTGTCACAACAGTGCCTCTCTTTTGGTGGACTTGAACATTTTGGCAGACATTCAATCAGCTTTAAAAACAAAAACAAAACCAAGAAAAACCAGTTTTTACATGGCTACTATTGTTCTTCCCACCATCTTCCGGCTTGTTTTTTGCTGCTATTTCTCTCAGGCGTATTCTCCTTTTGTTCATAATGGGGATCCCAAGCACCCAGAATTGGCCTTGTACCCACCGCTGCTGGTCCAGCCACTCACCCTGCCTGCATTTTTTAAATTGATAAACATGGTTACTTTATACTTATCAAAAGAGCTATTTTAGATTTAATTAGAAATAATTTTTAAATCATATCATCCTTGTGCATGCATGAAAATGCATACTTAGGTAAAAAGTTAAGATATAAAACTGCTTTTTATGCATTGTCACTTTTTCCCCTTTCAATCACTGGTTTACATCATGATGTCTGTGATTTTTGGGGGCAGTACTGGGGATTGAACTCCTGGCTTCTTGCATCTAAGGTAAATGTTCTTCCACTGACCTACCTCCCCAGCCCTTTTTGTTTTTTATTTTGAGACAAGGTCTCACTAAGTCACATAGGCTGGCCTCAAACTTGTAATCCTCCTAAGTACCTGGGATTATAAGTATAGGCCTCATGTTTTTGCTTTTCTGTCTTCTGCCATCTTCTGTTCCATTAAGATGATATTGATGATATATTTTTTTTGTGTGTGTGGTACTTATGCATGCTGTGAAAATACTCTACCCCTGAGCCACATCCCAGTCCTTGATATTGTTATATGTATATTTCCAGTCCTTGGTATTGTTATATGTATATTTACATATATATTTTGCGCCTGGGATCAAACCCAGGACCTCGCATGCGGTAGGATTTTGTTCTACTACTGAGCCATATCCCAACTCCTCACAATCTTTTAAAAATAAATAGTCCAGGGCAGGGGATGTTGCTCAGTAGTAGAGTGCTTACCTAGCATGTGTCAGGCACTGGGTTTGATCCCCAGCACCACATCAAAATAAAACAAATAAAGGTAGTAAAAAAATAAATATTCCACTATTGCCTCTGGGATCTTGTTCCATACCACGTAACTTTTTGTATGCATGGTGGTTGGAATTGGGCCTGACACTTGTGCTGTACCACTGAGCCATACCCCTATCAAGTTTGAATATTGTGCTTTCACATTCATTTGAATTCATCTGTGTCTTTTTCCTAAATTGAATCACAGGCCCTTGGAAGCGAAGTGTTTTTTGATCAAGTCAGTAGGAAGTTTCTGACAGTTCTGACTGAAGCCTTAATGAGAGGCCTGTAGAATGCTAACCAGTCTCTTAACCACTTTGAAATTTTTTCTTATTCTGAGGGAAATGGCAGTTTTTTTGGCTTTCATTTGTAGTGCTTGGCAGGTGTCAACAAGTCATGGAACCCAAAGGGGGCTTATAACTGAATGAGGTAAGAACAGTGCAGAGAGCTGGGCCAGACTTGTGCAGGAGTGTTGTGCAGGTTCTGAGTGCTGCATCATGGCAGCAATTGTAGGATGCCAACCAGAGTGGGAGATGCTTTCTGATTTCTGAGATGTTAAATATGAAAAAAGATACATCTTGGAATTGATGGATTAGTGTGTGTTTGTAATAGCAAAATATAAACCACCTAAAAGTACAACCATAGGGGCACAGTTGAGTCTATTATGGAATACAGATTCTACATAATATTACTCCACCATTCAAAATGAAGTCTGCCTTTATAAATATTCCCTTATATTTAAATTAATGTTCTATAAAAGTTACATATGATTAAGTCATTTAGTGATTAATAAGTTGAAATCCTACTGTGTTTCAGACAGTAGGAAAAAAACAAGCTTGTTTCCCTGTGTTCAGGGAACTTGCATTCTAGGGGGGAAGTGGACAGAAAGATGTAAACAAATAAATAATATCCAATAGGAGTTAAGTTTCATGGTGCAGAAAGAGCAAATAACGGGAAAGGGACCAATTTAGATGTGCTTCATAGAAAAAGCCTTGCTTAAGAGGTGATAGGCTGAGGACTGGGAATGAGAAGAGACCAGTCCTGCAGAGGGTTATAAGAAGAGCAAAGGAGAAGAACCTTGCACTCCAGGGGGTGAGCCAACAAGGGCAAAGGCTTGGATGGGAAGGCACTGGGCATGTTTGAGTTGCTGAGTGTAGGCCATCTTGGCTTAAAGGTGGGCAAAGTGATAGGAGCTGAGGTTTCTTAGTAAGATAGAGGAGATCATGGAGCCCTTGGAGGATTATCATGAACATTTCAGGTTTATTATGAAATAAGCCATTTCTGGTAAAACAAAATTCAATTGTGTTTTAAGAAGACAATTATTTTAAGAAGACTTTGGCTCCTGTGTGGATTGCAAGGAAAAAGGGAGGCTAGTTTGAAGGCAAGAGATGGTGGTGGCATGCCTCCAGGTGGAAGAAGCAGAGATGGAGAACACCTGAGGAAGTGACAGTTCTACTGAAGGATTACAGAAGCAAATGGAGAAACCAAAGATACATTTTAGGTTTTAAGTCTGAGCACTTCGGGGGAAGGTGAGGCAATTGAAATGAGAAGTTAGGTAGAGGTGGAGATATGAGTTGGGAAGCATCAAGAATTCCATTCTGGGCATGTTAAATTTAAGTTGTTTGTGAAATATCCCAAATATCAGATCAGAAATAGAATACATTTGGAGTGATCAGAGAAGGGGCATCTGGGATGAAGGTATTAATTTGGGAATCATTAGTATAGAGTGGTTAGAAATTGATGTGATCAGTGGAGGGAAAAATAAGAAGGCTCAGGACTTGAATTAAGCTTTGAGGAACACTAATATTGGGAAGTTAGGTGGAAGAGGAGCCAGCTAAGGTGAGTGAGCAGAAGCAGCTATTGGGGTAGGAGAGAAACAGCTATCACTGGCGTAGGAGAGAAGAGCCCTGGGAGAATGTGGAAGTGTTTGGTACAGTCCCATTTGTGATCACAGTGTGAGTTATTTGGTGGCAGCCACTATGATTGCAGTTGTATTCAAATCTGTGTTTAAATATAGCTCTATTATTATTATTATTATTATTATTTTACAAATCAGAAGAGGCTATTTTATCTAGATGAAGAGACTATGAATAAAGTTCTTCTGGAGTTATTCTAATTAAAAAAAAAACACAGAATTTTTAAAAAGGGAAAAGAAAACAGGCAATGTGTCTTGACTTCTTGACAGATGATCTGCCAGATGGGTGTTGGGGAGCCAGGTTCACAGTGTGGTTTTTTTTTTTAATGGGCTGTGAAAAAGCCTGAATTGTTTCATTTAACAGGAGAAATAATGTAAGCATGCAAAGCACATCTGGTGATGTTCCTTAATTCTTGATGTCCTTGGTTCTTGCAGGTGTGGTATGCTGCATCCTATGCTGAGTTTGTGAACCAGAAAATTCATGACATCTCTGAGGAAGAAAGGAAAGGTGGTTGGACTTTTATATTGTATATTTTCTACATGAATTCTAAGTTGTATATGTTACATCTTCATGCAACCTCTAATTTTTTCATTTCAGTGTATTTCAGAAGATATTCCAGGTTCTTAGAGCTACACACCTCCATCTAACTGTAGGATCAAATTACAATGACATATTTACATTTCTTTCATGGGTGCTAGAAAATAGTATTTAATATAATAAAAACCTGCAAATACTAAATTAGAACCTAGATCAGAGGAGAATTCTTATCTGGACTTGAACATCTTTGAGGACATGGTAAAGCAGGCATTCACTTTATCTTTAATGTAAATATTAACTGAAATGCCATCTCTGTATAAAAAGGTGAACAAATTATTATGTATACTGCTTGATGAATTTTTACAGTGAACTCATGTAAGTTCCCAAATGTGATTACTCTCTGTGTAAGTTCCCAAATGTGATTACTCTCCTGACTTTCAATACCACACATAAGATTTACTTGTTATTGAATTGCACATAAATAGAATTATATATACATTTTTTTGTGTCTGGGCATCTTACTCAGCATTGTGAGGTTCATCCATATTATTGGATATGATTGCAATTTATTCATTTTATTGTTGTTTGGTATTCTGTTGTATAAATGTATAACCATTTATTTATCTATTATGCTGTAGATTTGATTGTACAGTGCAATTATCATAGTAAGTACCCAGAATTAGGTCAAATTTCACAGGTTAAGGGCACAGTTTTCATTAAGAGTCCCCTCGCTTCAGATATCAGATGCAAGCTCCGTGGTTCCCAACCTACCTATACTACTAGCTATAATTTAGGGAGCTCTCTATTGCTCTTCAGGTTTGATAATTAACTAGAATGACTCAATAGAGAACCTAGGAAAGCACTTTATTTAATGGTCACAGTTTTTTTATAAAGGATATATATATCAGGATTAGCCAAATGAGGAGAACTAGGGTGAGGTCTAGGAGGGTCCCCAATGAAGCTTCTGTGTCCTCTCAGGATATATCATTCTCCTGGCACATTGATGTATCATTGCCAATCATAGAAACTCATTTAAGCTTTGCCGTTCAGAGTTTTTATTGAGGCATTATTATATAGGCATGATTGAATTAATGGTCATGTGATTGGACTCAATTTCTAGCTCTCATTCTCCTCTGGGAGGTAGGGCTGGTATTAACTGATTCAAAGCACCAACCCCCCCCCCCCTCCTTTTTTTTTTTTTTGTGGTACTGGGGATTGAAGCCAGGGCGCTCTACCACTGAGCTCTATCCCAGTCCTTTTTATTTTTTATTTTGAGACAAGGTCTCATTGAGTTGCTCAGACTGGCCTTGAACTTGTGATTTTCTCTTCTTAGCCTCTAAAGTGGCTGGGATTACAGGTGTGTGCCAAGCACCTGGCAAAGCACCAACCTAATCACAAGGTTGAACTTTCTAACACTGCTACCCCTGACTCTGAGTCATCTCCTTAGCATAAACTCAGGTAGGATGAGGGGCCATGATGATAACAAAGGCACTTCTATCACTCAGGAAATTCCAGCTACTAAGAGCTTTCCTCCCAGGAGCCAGAGACTAAGGTTGGCCAGATTCTTTATCTTATATCAGGATTGTTCGTAGTTTTGGGCTGTTTTAAAAAGTGCCTGCTCTGACTGTTTTTGTACATGTCTTTGGTGAACACGTGTGCACATTTCCTTTAGGTGTACATCTAGGGGTGGAATTACAGGGTCCTATGTTATGCATATATTCAGCTTTAGGAGTTACTTCCAAACATTTTACTGAAGTCATTATATTGGGCATTGATTTTTAAGTTATTTGTGATAAAATATACCCTTAAATTATGAGACTTGGGCGGGACATAGTGGTGCATACCTGTATTTCTGGTGACTCAGAAAGCTAGGGCAGGAGAATCGCACCTTTAAATCTAGCCATCCTGGGCAATTTAGCAAGACCCTCAGCAACTTAGAGACCCTGTTTGAAAATGAAAATAAAAAGGGCTAGAATATAGGTTAGTGGTAAAACTTGCCCCTGGATTCAATCTCCAGTACCATAAAAGAAAAGGAATATTATGAAACTTGGATCTGAATCAGTGGATTATCTAAATACAGATCTCCTTACAGTGCTTTCTCTCTTTCTGGGTGAAGGGTGTGTGTGTGTGTAGAGTGGTGTGAGCGTGTTGTTCCTTTGATGTCCTGCATGAATGTGTCAGAAAATAAGAGCCTATAACTCACCTCTGTGCCAAATTCTAGTCTTTGATTTTATAACAAGAAAGTCATACAAATAGCAGATACTGTCTGCAGGAAGATAAGAATGGCAGAGAAAACAGGCATCTGAGTTTTCCTGGTGTCTGTTGATCATCAGCTTTCATGATTTCTCTCCTGTGATTGTAGTTCTTCGAGAGCAAGAGAAGAATTGGCCCTGCTATGAATGTAACCGCCGGTTTATAAGCTCAGAGCAATTGCAGCAGCATCTCAATTCTCATGATGAGAAACTGGATGTGTTTAGCAGGTATGTATGAGGACAAAGGCTCACAAATCAGGTTTGGAATCATTTTTGTACATAGACTAATGAGTGTGTATGCTTACACAGGTAACCAGTTAGGTAGCTATCGAGGATTGTCTTTCATAACTAACCCCTTCCTTATTTACTATTTATTGCTTTTCTAGCATAACCAATACCCAACAATGGAAAATCCCCTTACTTCAGTTAAGTCTCCCTTAACTAGAGATTATGAAGTAGGAATCCTTCAGATAGCATTTAAACATCAGGGTAAGGGTATATTGGAGTAAGAGGAAAGACCCAGAGTTCAGTCAGAACTATTGCAACAGTTCAGGTGAGGAAAGAGTGTTCTTTAGATTAGATGGGACAGATGTAGGATTGTCCACTTAAAGGATTTGGAAAGATACAAGATGGTGTGAAACCTCACTTAGGAAAGTGGGAAAGAGAATATTCTAGGGAAGTACTGTACAGTTGCCTGCAACACTGAATGTCCATATGAGGTTCACAGTCATAAAATGAGAGACTACAAGCAAGACTGTATGTTGTTTTCGAGCCCCATCCAGCTGCTGCAGTGCAGGCAGGGAACTGGGTTACAAAAAATGTGGTTTTGCTGAGAGCATCCAACACAGTGACAACAAAGAAGCAGCAACTCGGATGGGGATCAGAGAAAATACAAGGGATTGATTGCAGTGAATGACCTTTGAGGTGTGCTATGGACAAAGGAAGGATTGGACTGGGAGATGACGGGAGTGGAAGGGTTATTGAATTTGGGTATTGGAGAGAGTGAGCTGGAGAGGTAGGAGATAGTGTGTCAGAATGGGCCTTTGTGGAAACAGGGGCAGTGGGATTGTATTGAGGATGACAGGTCTAAGATATGACCTTGGGGATAAATATCTGAAGGTGATGGATGCAATGAGATTCAAGATATTTACTCCTAGGTTTTCTCACTTTTCATGGTTCTATTACATCATTTTTTATATTATATTAGGATTTTTGACTTACAGGCCTGCTGCCTCTGCTAAATTCTGAGGATAAGATCACCTTTAACTTGATATCTTTAGTGCCAAGCATAGTGTATGACACATAGAAAAGTGTTCACTTTCTATCTGATAAAATAAATTTGAGACAAATGAGCAAAATCTGAATTTTGACTAGATATAATAATATTGAGCAACTACCTGATTTTTTTTTAGGTGTGATAATGGTATTGTGTGTGTTTAGAATTTTCCATACTTGAGAGTGAGTAGAGAGCATGTGCCTGTAGTTCCCGCTACCTGGCAGACTAAGGCAGGAATTTGAGCTCAGGAATTTGAGACTAGCCTGGGCAACATTGAAAAAAAAAAGAAAAGAAAAATTTTGTTAAATAGCTATGTAGAAGAGTATGATATGATGGATATTCACAAAATATCTAAAAGATGTTTTGTGATGTACTTTTGAAATATCTTAATAAGGAATTTTTGTATGTTAGTCATTCATTAAAGGAGGTAAAATTTATTCAGTATCTTAGCCAAACTGTGGAACCAAAGTAGGCGTTCATCAATGGATGAATGGATAAAGAAAATGGGTATATGTACACAATGGAGTTTTATTCAGCCATAAAGAATAATGAAATTGTTAGTTGCAGGAAAAAGGATGAAACTTGAGAACATTATGTTAAGCAAAATAAACCAAACTTAGAAGGTCAAGGGTCATATACTTTCTCTCATGTGGAAGCTGGAGAGGAAAAAGGAAAGGTGGGAGGGATCTCATGAAAATGGAAGGGCAATCAGTAGGGGGAAGGGACCAAGGAAAGGAAGGATAGGAGGGAAAGGGGAAATACTGGAAAATGATATTGGCCAAATTATATTATATTGTGTGGTGAATGAATATGTCACAACAGATCCCACCATTATATGCAACTATAATGCATTAATAAAAAAATGTGGAAACAAAAGGGTTGTGCCAGTTACAATGTCAACAGCAAGATAAAATAAAATAAAACAATTTGGTGTTTGGAATAGTTGAATTAGAAATTTGTACTAACCCTCCTGAAGATTTTGTTTGTATGTGGTGCTGGGGATCGAACCCAGGCCGCAAGCATGCCAGGTGAGCGCGCTACTGCTTGAGCCACATCCCCAGCCCTCTCCTGAAGATTTTGGTAAAACAAAATACTTTGCATTTAGCCACATTTTGTGGAAGAAATCTTGAACTGAGGTTAAGAGAGGAAGGCTGGAATCTTGTTTAAGATAACATGTCCTCAAAACACACTAGGCTTAGCATGTTCTGTCTGCATTTCTCACCTCCTTTCAGAAGCAAAATGTTGTCAGCACTTTGTGTTTACATAGCTCTCTTTTTTCCCCCAGAATAATTTGAAGACACCTCTTTATGCTTTAGAGAGGGCAAAGATAAGAACTTTAGAAAGTGTTTCCATTAGAGAAAAAAATCAGGGAAATTAATCAAGTGAGGGGAACTCAAAATCTGGGGTTAGTAACGACCATTTAGGGAAACATTTTATGGAGTATGATGTAACTATAACTATCCGTAACCCAATCTTTTGTCCCCAGAACAAGAGGCAGAGGGAGGGGACGAGGCAAGAGACGATTTGGTCCAGGTCGAAGGCCAGGGCGTCCTCCAAAATTTATCCGCTTGGAAATAACCAGTGAAAATGGAGAGAAAAGTGATGATGGGACACAGGTACTGGGAATTGGGAAAGAACTCCTTCTTAGATGCTTGTTTAGAGAACTTTCAGAACTCTGGCTGGATTTAAACACAAGCACCTTTCAGATGTTAATAGTCCTGTCAAAGAATCAGAGCTTTGCTGCTTGTTAACTTAAGTGGGATTTGGAGAAGGGCAGAAAGCATGTATTTTCAAGTGTTATTCACAATTATTCACAGTTATTCAAAAACTCAACTTTGCTGCCCCCCCAAAATTTGATATTGGCCAGAGATATTAAAGAGGCAATTTTGTTTTATTAATTTAAACCATTACAAAATTTGATATTTGTGAAGGTTCATATCATGATCCTCCCCATTCAGTGGTCTGAAATATCTCGTGATTTTTGTATTTTGTGTGTATTTAATTAATTTTCCCAGAGGGAGAGTATTTTTTTTTCTCTGAGTATTATGAATCTGGTCATTTAAAAATAAGCAATAGCTGGGCACAGTGGCTAGCTACTTGAGAGGCTGAGTGGGGAGGATCACTTGAGTACAGGATTTTGGGCCCTGCCCAGGTAATATAGCAAGCCGCTGTCTCTTAAGAAAAATTTTTTAAAAAGCAGCAATTCTAAATCTGAGCCGGTAGTCCTTCTAGCACTGATCTCTATCTAGGTAAGTATATAATTCTTGGTTATTGCAAATTTCAGGACTTGCTACATTTTCCCACAAAGGAGCAGTTTGATGAGGCTGAACCAGCTACTCTGAATGGGCTGGATCAACCGGAACAGACCACTATCCCAATCCCTCAGCTGCCACAGGAAACTCGGTCGTCTCTGGAACAAGAACCAGAAACTCACACCCTTCACCTACAGCCACAGCATGAAGAGAGTGTGGTACCCACCCAGAGCACTTTGACCGCAGATGACATGCGCAGGGCCAAACGCATCCGAGTAAGTGGGATGCTCATTCTTACAGCTGGTCTCCTTCTTCCCCTCAACGCATGGTGTTCCAGCCTGTTCACCATCCACTTTGAAATCTTGTTATCTAGCCTATCATATGCTTGCAAGAAAGTTCTCTTTCTTAATGTTTCCATATCCTATGGCAGGCTGGCATGGCTGGTCCTAGATTTTATCAGCCTGGATTTTGGCAGCTCCTGGATTAGTATAGTAAAAATAAGATAGCTCTTCACATCTCTAAGTTCATAGATTAGAAATGGAGAAATAAGTATACTTAATTATAATTATTATATATATATTTTTCTTTTATTTCTTTTTGGTGCTAGGGATGGAACCTAGGGCTTCCTGCATGCTAGGCAAGCACTATTCCACTGAGCTACATCCCTATCCCTAATTATTTATGTTAATTATTTTAAGCCAGGCTTGTCTGTTTCTAATCATAGCTCTCAAGTTAATTGTGGGGAACTAAAATTGGTTATCTACTATTTCCAAGGGGAGACTGGCAAGTGTCACTACTATTTGTCAATGCAAAGGGAACTGTGTCCAAGTTGATATGACAGGTATAGTCCACACACTTGGGACAGCATGAAGTAAAGTTGTATGTCAGGAGCTAACTAACATCTCGCTTATGTGACCTGTGTCTTGGCCTTAGATCATGAGACTACAGGGCTTCCATGATTTCCAGTTAAGATGTGTGTTTCTCTTACTATTTCACAGTCAGCATTTGAGTCTCAGTAACTGCAGGGATTGCATTGTAGAAAACAGTATGGTTTTGTGTGATGTCTATGCAGACAAAAAGCAATGACATAAAACCCATGTTTGTGGCCAGCTGAACATAAAAAGACTTTGATTTGTACTTGACTTTAGATGAAAAAGATTTTTTACACAACTTCCCAGGCTTTACAAATTTTAAATGGATGATTGGTTTAGATTATGTTTCTTTTGGTCTTCTTTTTTTTTTTTTAAAAAAAAAAAAAGATGATAAGTTAAACTGTATTCAGAGGGTCCATGGTAGTAGGTACAGATAACATTGCGAAGGGATCTTGCTGTGGGTAAGAGAAATTGGGTTCAGCTACCTCTTTTGGTTTTCTTATTTGCCTATAGGCTAGAAGGGACCTTGAAAAATAGTCCAGGCCTTCATGTAAAAATACTTTTAAACGTTCATAGGTACATGACAGCTTTGAGGGGCTCTTAAGAACTCTTTATCTCAGTACCCTTTATGAGGGTCCTATAAACTGAAACACATACAACTGTGGCTCAGTGTGTACTACTTCAAAAGGATCGATAAACATGTAAACATAGGCCAGAAAAACAAAAAGCTATGAATATCTTCTTATCCATTGTTCTACTTTATTTCCCAATCTTCACTTTTTTCTCTTTTCAATTACTATCTTTTCTGCTTTGGCTATTCTGATATTTTACTAAGTCCAGAGAAATGCTTGCTAGATTTTATTTTATTTTTTCTTTGAAGGAAAAGACTTTAAGCTTACACATGTAGTGAAGCTGTAGATGTATAAGCATAGTGTATTCTGTACTTGTTCTTGAAGAAGTTGGGGTACAGGTTCTGTATAAGTTTCCTTGTGTCACAACAAAAGCCACAGGCATGTGGCTTTTAGAAGTCAGTCTTAGTTGACCTATCTTGTTTTTTCCTCTTACATATTCTAAAAAGCAGGGCTATGTATTTTTTCATCTTTTTTATCCAGATTGGTAATGACCAACTGAAGGGAAGTCTTCCAATCCAATTGGTAATGTAACTATTTTTCTCTCCTCTAATGCTGCCTGCTCAGTTGGAGCTGCAGGTAGGTTTGTTTCCTGTGTTTCACATAACAGAATGTTATTTAAGTGTTTGCCTGACCTGCTGTTCATTGCAACCTTTATTTACTAAATCCTGATGAAAAGCACAATTTGGTTGCTCCAGTAAATGCATATTAATGAATAATTATAATTCATTTGCAAATAGATTCATGAGTAAATTACGGGCTGCATATTCTTCCTGTATGAAATGGAGGTTAGGACTAAGTGATCTCCAAGGTCCCTTCCAGTTCTAAAATAATTTGAATTACTTATGGAGTGGTACTGAGTTCTAACTGTCTAGGTATCTGACAGAACTTTCCCTTGAGCTCTGTATCTAAAAGCTGACAGTCTAAAAATAGCATTAGATTGTTTACAGTTATATGTGAAATGTAAAAGTACAGCTTATAATTGCTCTAGGAACTTGGAGGAGTGAAAGACTAAAGAAAGGTGGAGGAGGCAGGGAATAATTAATAAATGAGGGGAGACATAGAGTGAGTCCTTGAAACAGAGAGTCTCTTCTAGAAGGTAAATCATCCCAGAGGAGGGGAGCCATCAAATTAGAATCTCAGACACAGGGATGTGCTTGGTGTAGTTATAGGACAGTGCAAACAGTAGCTTGACCCTAGAGTAGGTGGTAAGTGAAGAATAGTGGAGAATGAGGTATATTCAGCAAGTCTAGTCCACCAAAGGCTTTAAAATCCAAAAATAGTCCAAGGAAAAGTTGTTAAAAACAAACAACCAAGAAACAAGCATGATGATTTTATTTCTTTTTAGGCTCAGGATTAAAATAGTACAAAAATTGGTCAATAATGTAGATTCCTTTAGCTTTTTTTGTTGGTTTCTGGAAATTGAACCTAGGGGTGCTTACCAACTGAGCCACATCTGCAGCCGCCCCCTCTTTTTTTGGGGGGGGTGCTGGGGATTGAACCCAGATCGTTGTGCATGTGAGGCAAGCACTCTACCAACTGAGCTATATCCTCAGCCCCTAGCCCTTTTTTTTTTTAAATTTTGAGACAGGGTCTCACTAAGTTGCTGATGGCTTCACTAAATTATTGAGATTGGCTTTGAACTTGTAATCTTCCTGCCTCAGCCTCTGGAACCACTGGAATTACAGGGCTGTGCCACCATACCAGACACTCCATTAGCTATTAATATCAAACTTTAGGAACATTTTAGAAACAAAGAATCTTGTATCAGAATTCATTGCAATGTGATTCACAGAACTTAACAAAAATAGTGTTTTGGCATCCTTAGAGCAGCAGATGTGCCATACAGTGTGATGTGGTTGACTGACAGGTGCTCAGGGATCAGAAGATCCTGATACATCTATGTGCTGCCTCTTCAGTTGCCATGATTTCTTCTAGAAAGTGGACCATTTGTGGCTCTACACTATAGAAGTTACCTTAGAGCAGAGCTGGCCTGCAAGTGGGTCAAAGGATGGGAAATGTTTCAGCACTTTTACTACCTTGTAATATGGGGATCACATAAGTATCATTAGCTCAGAGAAATACAGGCTAGTTCTTGAGTATTTAGACAGTGTTCTGGGCTCCATGGAAATCAAAGGGATGATAAGAGTTGTCAATAGAGCTAAGGAAGTGGAGTCAAGAGGCTGCTCAATTTAAATCAAGTGTCTGAAGGTATTCATGCTAATCAGAAATGACAGAAGACTGATTAGCATAATGGACCAAAGCAAAACTTAGCTTTGGATTTGGCACCCAAGGAGAAATGGAATCCTTAGCGGGACCATTGTCAACTGTTGTGCATTGTGTCTGTCCTTGGAAACTTGACCAAAGTTGGATAAAGGAAATTATTCTTCCATGGCAGACATGCTCTAAATCTTGAATCTTCTCTCAACCTAAGAATAGCATCTGTTATATGGCATCTTTCCATAAAGTTTTGAAAGTAGAGAAAATAGTAAGAACTTTTATGTAATGTAAAAATGTGTCCAGATAGAGTAAAAAGATGAGGTGATAGCTAAGCATTATGAGGAAGTGAAAGCAAGCTCTGTGGCTGATTTGAAAAGGTCTGTTTGTAAAGATCTTCATGGATACTGTAGAAAAAAACTAGAAATAATTTTTTGAGTTTTATTTGAAATATATTTTATTAATTTTCAAACTACTATTGGATGTATCCTATGAGCTAAGCTAATCCTTTAATAAATGAATAAAATATGATGTCCTCCCCCTCTCCTTAGCAGCCCCAGTCTGCTTGGAAAGACAGCAGAATTGTTATTTACCTACTCAAGATAAATGCGTAGGTAGCATCTTTAAACATCTCTCCTAACCCTATTAGAGAAAGCTAGAGAAGGCAATTTTCTGTTATATGGAATGAAGTATGTTTAGAAATTTTAATAAATTAAATATAAATATTTTGCTTTCCTCCCAAATGATTATTTCACATTAGTGTAGAAGTTGCTGCTAAGTAATTAAGAGTTAAAGTAGTGTTCACTGTAATTTCTTCATACCACAAAGATCTCATTAATCCTTCAATTACTACTCCTTTATAGCTAACAGACATACTCACTCAACAGGTGTACTTTTTGAGGGATTTTTCTCCCTTAAAGCTATCTAGAGCTTTCCATTGGTGTTTTTGAGGAACTTATGAATGAGTCTCCATAATAGCACAATTAAATATTCTGTGTTCTCTGTGTGGAAGATGATTCTGTAGGTCTGCTCCCAGTGGAGCATGGATGTTTCTCTAGCAATCGTGATGGATTTGCTCTGAATATCCATCTTCTCTCACTTGAATCCCCTGTAACAACTGCATGAGTTTACAAGATGGCTAATCAGCATTAGAAGTGCAATCTGTGACTGCCAAAGGGGGGGGGGGAGAGAGAGAGAGAGTAAGAGAGGGAGGGGGAGAAATTGCCCTAGTTAGGAAACACAGCAATAAGTTTAACTTTGTTAGCATGGCATTCTAACTAGTAGACCTAACTGGCTACCCCAGGAATTTGTCCTCTGCATTTTCTAAGAAGGAAGTAATGCAATGCATATATTCTATTTATGATGTGTCCTTACATGTCATGCCTCATGAACAAGCACATCCACATAAATCTGAATTCTTCATCCCCCTTTCAGTTCTTTCTTTTTAAGTTGAGATCTGACATTACATAGCATAAAATTCACTGTGTCTGTGTCTGTGTGTGTATATACATACATATACACATATATACATTTTTATGTATGTATGTATACATACATGTATGTGTATGTGTGTGTGTGTGTGTGTGTATATAGATATATATACACACACACACACACATTTTAAAAAACATTTTTTTGTGTGTGCTGGGGCTAAAACCTAGGGCCTCTGATATAATAGACAAATACTCTACCACTGAGTTACGCTCTCAGCCCTAAAATCCACTCTTTTATTATTTTATATTATTACTATTTTTTTTTCTTTAGGGGTATTTAACCCAGTGGTACTCTTCAACAGAGCTACATACCCAACCCTTTTTGCTTTATTTATTTTTGGGTACTGGGGGTTGAACTCAGGAGCACTCAACGGCTGAGCCACACCCCCAGCTCTCTTTTGTATTTTATTTAGAGACAGGGTCTCACTGAGTTGCTTAGTGCCTAGCTTTGTGAGGCTGGCTTTGAACTCGTGATCCTTCTGCTTTAGCCTTCCAAGCAGTTTCAATTACAGGTGTTCACCATTGCGCCTAGCTCTTTTTATTTTTATTTTGAGTCAGAGTTTTTCTAAATTGCTGAGGCTGGCCTCTAACTTACAAAACTCCTGCCTCAGTCACCCAAAACACTGGAATTACAGGCATGTACCATTGCACCCAGCTAAAATTCACCCTTTTAAAGTAGTTTTTAGAATGTTCCTAAAGCTGTATAGCTATCATCACTATACCTACATCTATCTATCTATCTATCCTTATCTCTATCAATTTATCTCAAATCATCACTATAATTCCAGATCATTTTTATTACCCAAATCCATTTTCTCCAACTCCTGGTAAGAACTAACTACCCTTTGATTCTTTGTATTATCTTTTTTTTTGCTAGATGTTTTAATTACTCTTCAAATTCTTTCCTATCAGGGGCTTCAGGAAATAATTCTTGACTAATGTGCTACAACCTCATTCATGCATGTGTCATTTACCCCGAGTCCTTTTTTCCAAATATCCAAATTTTGTCTTTTTCCACTCTGGAGTTTATTTTCTTATGCAAGTCTTTGTTGGGAATGCTTTTTTGAATGCCATCTCAATCTTTAAAAAACAAAACAAAACAACAACAACAGCAACAAAAACACGTATACACAGACATAAACCACAAATTTTTTTCTTTTTAAGATAAACTTTTTTGGGGAGGGATTCATTTTCAGCATTTTCACCAGAAAAATCTTTCTACTGTGAATGTCCTGCAGGGATCATCCTTTGTTTCCCTGTGGAAGTGTGATCCACATACATACTCATTTCCTCACTACATAATTGTATTTGTGTCTGTCTTTCAGAATGCAGCTCTTCAGCATCTGTTTATTCGGAAGTCCTTCCGGCCTTTTAAGTGTTTGCAGTGTGGGAAGGCCTTCCGGGAAAAGGACAAACTGGACCAACACTTGCGCTTCCATGGGCGGGAGGGGAATTGCCCATTGACCTGTGATCTCTGTAACAAGGGCTTCATCAGCAGCGCCTCCTTGGAGAGCCACATGAAGCTCCATTCGGACCAGAAGACTTACTCTTGCATTTTTTGCCCAGAATCCTTTGACCGCCTTGATTTGTTGAAAGATCATGTGGCCATTCATATCAATGATGGCTACTTCACCTGCCCAACTTGTAAGAAACGGTTCCCAGATTTTATCCAGGTGAGTGTCTGCTACTGAGATTTATGTCTGCTTCCTTCTTTTGGTAAAAGAAACTGATTTTTTTTTAATGCCTAGCACCTGCATTTTCATAATTTCTTTGAAACAGCTTTATAATTGAGAACAATATTTTTTTTCAAACTACTTTTGATAAACAAGAGTATTATAACAATTATCCTGATCAGTCATTGGTATTTAAACATTCAAGTCATATTGCAAGTAAAAAACACCCAGATCTGGTTATAATTTTTAAAATGTCTATTGTAACCTTGTTAATATCCATTTCTCATATATTACAGAGAATCTATAAAAGATATACTCCCATTTCCTGGAAACATCTTCCTACATTGTGGTTTCTTATCTTACTTTATAAGGTTATGCATTTTGGAAGTGAAATAAGAGAAATATATTAGTATTTAATAATTTTTTTTCAAGCACTGACTGCTTCCCTGTAGTATTTATTGTCTGTTGGAACAAAATAGGTGAAGATAAATCCCAAAATATTCATTATTCCATTTGGACTTTAAGTGTTTATATTTTTATATGCTAGTCAGTGAATAATTAAATAACTTGTAAAAATACACTTATTGAAATTCCCAAAGCACAAGTAGACTAGGATTTAATTATAGTTCTACTTGTGTTTAGTCTTAGAAATTTTCATACTTCACACGAACAATTATAAAGTTTGCTAAGGCAGAATTGAAACTCCAAAAATAATGAAGCAAAATGTCTTATAGGAATAGTTTCATCTGACTCACGACTTAGTTATACCCATAGTTCTTTCTCATGTGATTTTGATGGCTGTAAGTTCAGAAACTATATTCTTTTTTGGGGGGTGAGGGTATGCTGGGAATTGAATTGAGGATGAAGCTATATTCTTTAATTAAGGTTATCTAAAAGCAAAGAGAATAAGTCCAAATTTAGGAGAAATGACCCCAATGTTGTAATCATATATAGGTAATGTTTTCTTTGTTATCTAATTCATGTATTTAATTCTTCAGAAACTAATATTTTTGTTTGTTTGTTTCAGTGCTTGGGGCCTCATACATGCTAGGCAAGTGCTCCACCATTTGAACTATATATCCCCAGCACTATCCAGAACCTGATTTATAGGGAGATGTAAAAGGATCATTTACTAAAAGGGGCTAAATTGCTTCAATATGTGTTGAAGGCAGAAAAAAAATGAGGAAGAATTATTTTTTGTCTTCTCATAGATTATATTAGCAAGATTTATTCAAACCTAAAGGAACCCTGCTTAGTCTTAAAAAAAGAAAAAGAACATGGGCAACATTTTGTTCTACTCTTCAGGTCACCTGGGAGGTTAAGATTTGAAAGGTTTTCTGGCTTCTTGTTTTGTTTCTTTGTGACAGGGACAGTATGTGGTATTGAGGCCAATTATCACATCTGATTGGAAGTCATGGCCAGGTTGATGAAATCCATGGTAATGCTTTGGCTCCCTCTAGCGTTGATAGCTACCTTTGGTCATTTCTTTTGATGTCAGAGTCCCTGAGTTTTCCCGGTTTTTACTGCCAGGTGAAAAAACATGTGCGCAGCTTCCACTCAGAAAAGATCTACCAGTGTACAGAGTGTGACAAAGCCTTCTGCCGCCCTGACAAACTGCGACTCCACATGCTCCGGCATTCAGACCGAAAAGATTTCCTATGTTCTACCTGTGGGAAGCAGTTTAAGGTATGAAGCCAACAAACAGATTGAAGTGTGGTACTCACAGGCAATGGAATTATGTTAAGCTAAGGATACATGCCTGTAGCTAAGGGGTGAGGATATTGCTCCATAGTGGAATGCTTGCCTAGCATATGTGAGGCCCTGAGTTCTATCTCTAGTGCTGCCAAAAAAAAAAAAAAAAAAAACCCTATTAATTTCACCAGTTTACCACTCACTTTTGAAATACTGGGCTTGGGATGAATTTTGGGCTTCATGTTTGACTTAGTTGTTTATAATATTGAAGGTCATCACAATTATGTTTGGTAACACACATACAACAAGATATAAGCTTTGAAAAGTACTTTCTCTTCACATCCTATACAAATATACCCTATTTATATTAAGGAAAAAGCTTACCTTACTTTATTTTTTTCAAAATAACTAATTCAAATCCTCAAATAGACTAATAATGCATATCCTGAAAGAATCCAAATGTATATTAATTTTAAGAGCAAATGTATACTAAATTGCTCTTGAGGAATTCCTGAGGTCAATACATTTACATACCACTCAAATCAAGAGATTTTTATTGAACACTTATTAAGTATTAAAAGCCTGTAATTGAGCTCATAGGTAGTAGTACTCTCATCTAACAGGTAGGAAATGTGAAGAACATTGAGAAGGTGAAAGCTACTTTGGAGAATGTTAATGATTAAAGTAAAAAATAATAAGTATCACTAATCTCCTGGAATTTAGAAGACAACAAAGAAAAGCTAGCAGGAGGCTCAGAGATAAGAGTTGCATAAATAAATGTGAAAATAATAAAAATTATATATATATATGCAGAAATGTATGTATGCAGAAATCAGGCAATTCTACAGAAATGTTATTGAGAGACACTATCGAATATGATTGTTGATCACAGTTCATAGAAATTGGAAAATAATTTCCAAGGGAAAACTCAGGTTATATTTGTATAGGATGTGAAGACAAAGAGAAACGGAAAATACCTTTAAAGCTATGTCTTGAGGTATGTGTGTTACCAAACATAATTGTGATGACCTTCGATATATAATAACATAGTTTAGAACTGTGTAGGAGACTCTAATGTGAAAAATAAAAGTGGTCTGGGTTTTATCTGCTTTCTTATATATTTATGGTGCTGGTTACCCTTTTCATGCTAGATTCATTTTAATACCTATAAATATTAAAAAAAACCTGTTTTAATTTTCTCCTTTAATTCACACAGTATATTAGATAGGGTTCAATCATCAAGGTAAAACTACCATAATTTTATAGAATAAGGAATTTTCTTAAAGGATAAAAAAATTAATTATAGGAGAGGTTAGAGGAGTTAAGGGTCTGAAGGGAGAATTTGGGGAATCAGAGAAGTCTCCAGCACAACCTCTGAAGCACTGCTGTGAGTGGACAAATGGCAGCTTACCTGGGAATCTGGGTACTCAGGCACCTCCAACTGCAAGGTGGGCTCAAAAAGGAGAGTTGGCACAGTCCATGGAAGTCCATTGTGGCTGCATCTGGCAGCCTGCTTGGAATTGACCAGCAGGGTCAGGAAGAGAGCTGGTGGCTGAGTGGGAGGGAGAGAGGATTAGTGGGAATCCATTGGCACCTCCATACCAATACCACCTCCAGGTGGCTTTGTTCCTACCTCCCAATCTGGTGCCAGTGTTTCTTTTGGCTAATTCTAACCTGGAACAATGCTTGGAAGGGGATTCCATTTAAACACAGTTCATCTTAGTCAAGTTGACACACTGCAAAGCCACCATATACCTATACTATATTTTTTCAGATTATAACTGGCATAATTTTTCTGAAGAACCAATCTGATGTCATGACCCTTCTGAAAAATCCTTTAATAGCTACTCATACAGATGGATCCCAAAGCTCTTGCCACCTAAAAGATAGTATAAGATCTGTTTTCTCACTGTTTCTCCAGTTTCCACTTTACTTTGCACTCTGGCTTTACGAATTAGTTGGATCCGCTTCATCATGGGGTCTTTCCCTGGGCCCTTACATTTGTTCCCCCTCACAATCCCTGGCTTTAAATAAACTTTCAGACTCTTATCATTTCACCTGGCTAGTGTCACTTCATTAGAGACATTTCTTGGTCCCTGGGTTAAGTGTTTCTTCTATGTATTCCCATAAGACCTTTTCTTGGTGTCCCTAATACTTGTGTATTGCAACTGTCTGTCCTGCTAACTGTAATTTCCAAGGGGGCAGCATATATATAAAGATAAGGTAGGACTTTCTGACTTTAGGGAGTGTACACCTTAAATGTAAAGTCAGACATTAAAAATATTATTGATGCCAGGCGCAGTGGTGCACACCTATAATCCTAGCTGCTCGGGAGGCTGAGGCAGGAGGATTGTGAGTTCAAAGCAAGCCTCAGCAAAAACAAGGTGCTAAGCAACTCAGTGAGACCCTGTCTCTAAATAAAATACAAAAAAAGGGCGAGATGTGGTTCAGTGGCCAAGAGCCCCTGAGTTCTGAGTTCAATCTCTGGTAGCCAAAAAAAAAAAAGAGAGAGAGAGAGAGAGAGAGAGAGAGAGTGTGTGTGTGTGTGTGTGTGTGTGTGTGTGTGTGTGTATTTGATATTACAATAAAAGAAAGGACAAAGTGCTGAGGGGAGTTCATAGATGAGCTGATATTTTTTATTTTCCAGTACTGGGGATGGAACTGCGGGTTTCATACATGCTAGGCAAACATTCTGCACTGACCTACACCACCATCCCAAAGTGACACTTTTGGATTCACTAAAGGATGGGGAAGAGTTTGCCAGCTGAAGAAGGGAAGTGGATGAGGAACAAGGGAGGAATGAAGACGTGCAGAGCAGAGGGAGCAGCAGGGACTAAGGAGATGAGACGGTGAAAGGTAGAGTGGGTGAGGCACATGGGAAGAGGCTAGTGGTGGGATGAAGCCAGAGAGGTAAGTTAAGCCAGTTTATTATGCTGAGTAACCAAAGTTTTGGTGAAGGGAGCCAGAGGCTTTTTGGAGTAGAGCTTAATCTCAGGCAGAGGCTGTGGACAGGAAGAAGAGAGTCCATACTGAAGGCAGACATTGGAAGGAGAACTCCCAGGACCTTGGGTCTGGGTGAGGGTGAAGGAGGGAGGGTGGATACCAAGGAGGTACATATGGGAAGGAGAGAGAGTGGGGAGATAACAAATCTGGTTTTGGAGATTTTGGGATGGAAAGGAGCCATGGAGATTTGATATTCAAATCTCGTCACTATAAACATGACATGATATAGTATTAATATGATATGATTTATGATATGATATAGTATTAGCTTTGAGATTTAGGAAATTATTTGGTTAAGGGGAATTGGTCTGTTAAAGGGAATAGATGGGAGAAACATTTGAGATTGATGGTCAGGAAAAAGTGGAAAGGCAATGGTTCTTTATCATTGTATCTGTACTGAGAGAAATATTGTTATTTAAAGCAGTGTCTTTAACCCATTTTTTTTTTTCTGAGTATTTAACCCAGGGGTGCTTTACCACTGAGCTACATCTCCAGCCATTTTTATTTTTTATTTTGAGACAGGGTCTTGCCAAGTTGCTTAGGCCTTGCTTAGTTGCTGAGGCTGGCTTCAAACTTGCAATCCTCCTACTTCAGCCTCTTGAGTCTGAAATTAACAGGTGTGCACCACTACAACCAACCTTAACCCAAATTTTACTGCAGACTAAGAAACTCTGAATATTCTCTCCTGGGCGTTCCAGGAATGAGAGGTGGTAGAACAGGAAGAAGAGCAGTTATATCCATAATAGAAGAAGTGAAGGGTACCTCACATTGGAACTCAGCATCTAGCATGATTCCTGATACTTGGTAGGCACTCCCAGAATATTTGTGGAATAAATGTGCTGGAAAAATGAAGTGTTAAAAAAATTCCCTGTTCCAAAAGATGGGAAGAATTATTTTTCTTTTCTTTCTTTTTTTTTTTTGTACTAGAGATTGAACCCAGGGGCTCTCTACCATTGAGCTATATCCGCAGTTCTTTTTATTCTTTATTTTGAAACAGGGTCTTACTAAGTTGCTGAGGCTGCCCTGGAACTTGTGATCCTCCTGCTTTGGCCTTCTGAATTGCTGTTGATTATAGGCATTCACTATTAAGCCCAGCAGAAATACTGTTGTTTTTTTTTAAATATATTTTTAGTTATTGACAGACCTTTATTTTATTTATTTATTTATATGTGGTGATGAGAATCAAACCCAGTGCCTCACACATACCAGGCAAGTGTGCTACCACTGAGCCACAGCCTCAGCCCCAGAAGTACTAGTTTTATAGGAAGATTAAAAATCTTTACAAGACTAATAACAGTTTAATGATATTTTAAAGAGCAGAGAGCCCTACTGGATAAGGGACTTGGCAATTGTTGAATTTGTTTTTATTCAGGATGTGTTCAGCTAATTATCTCTCTTTGGCCTCATATCAGCATGATGTCTACCTGTAGTGGACAGTACATTTGAACTTCTAAGTCCACAAATGGAGAGATTTCTTACCTAAGTTCATTTGCGATTTAGAAGGAAATCATTATGTTTGTTGAAATGTATGGCTTTTGTAAATCCAGTATTGCCTATCCTTCGTTATCAAAACTATAAGTTTTGTTTTGTGGTATTGGAGATTGAACCCAGTGCTCTAGCACTGAATGACATTCCCAGCTCTTTTTGAGGTAGGGTCTTGATAAGTTGGCAATTCTGGCATCAAATTTGTGATCCTCCTGCCTCAGCCACCAGAGTTGATGGGATTACAGATGTGCAGCACTGCACCCAACTTGTCTTATAGTTCTTAATACCTAACTTACTCCATGTACCCTTTGTCTCTACATAAATGTGAAATCTTTCCTCTCAGATATCAGTATAATACATATTTGGTGGCCACTTTAAACCAAGGCTCATTAGAAGACACTAATTTGCTGGTGAACAGATTCCTAGTCACTTTTGTCCCAACACTGTAGCCACTCAGATGCCTCTGAGTGAGTTGTGGTGATTGATGATTTGTATCGATATTTTCTATTATTCCTTCAAATAAAAATGTTTTACCCTCACTCTTATTCCTTTTCCAAAACTTCTTTTCAATAGCGAAAAGACAAACTACGGGAACACATGCAAAGGATGCATAATCCTGAGAGGGAAGCCAAGAAAGCTGACCGTATCAGCCGCTCCAAGACCTTCAAACCTCGAATCACATCCACGGACTACGACAGCTTTACCTTCAAGTGCCGGTTATGCATGATGGGCTTCCGGCGACGGGGCATGCTGGTTAGTGCCAGATGGAGGCAGGTTCCTGACTCCAAACCTCATTTTTGTCAATGATGATGGCTTTGGTATTTTTATTCTGTACTAAGTTATGTTTGTCAGTAGCTTTTATCAATAGCTAGGGGAAGAAACAGGTTAATAGTTCCCAGTTTGGAGTTTTCTTCTTTCCAATCTGCCTTTGCCCTTCAGTACCACTTCTTAGATGACACCTCTTCCTCTTTTTTTTTGTAGTACTGGGGATTGAACCCAGGATTGCTCTACCACTGAGATACATCGTCAGCCCTTTTTAATTTTTATGTTGAGACAGGGTCTAGCTAAGTTGCTGAGGATTGCCTCAAACTTGTGATCCTTTTGCCTTCTGAATAACTGGGATTATAGGTTTGGACAACTGTTCCTCTCTTGGGTGACCTTTAAAAGAGGTCTTTTTCTGCCACCATTTTTTTTTTTTTTTTGGTGCGCTAGGGTTTGAACCCAAAGCCTCATGCATATTGAACTTGTGCTCTGCCATTGAGCCACACACCCAGCCCTCTACCACTTTTCATTACCAGTTTTGTTTTTTTAACCCTTCTTAATCCTTTTGCTCTGGTCCTGTTTTATTTCCATCCTTCTCTTTTGTGTTCCTGAATATTATTTTTGGCAGGATTTTTGCCTCCTCCCCAACTGTCCTCCGTTTTTGATTCTTTTTTTTTACCAGCTAGGGAACTGCAGCAATGGGAGAAAACTCTCCATCGAAGCAGGGTATGTGGTTCCAGACTAGAGGCAATATCAGGATAGTCATTTATTGCTCTCAACTTATTTTGACTTTGTAACTGTTGCAGAAAATATTTCTGCAAGAGCTAGAGAGTCATAGGACAATATTCAAAATTCAGAACCTTACTTTGTATCAATTCATTCAGTGTTCTCAGTAAAGCTAGGGCAACTAAATTCCAATGAAAGACAGGTTTGCATCAGGAGAATTCATGGAAGAAATTCATGTTCATGTGATTTTCCTTTTTCTAACAGTATTTCTTTTAGGTAGAGACTATTGATGGGACCTGGAGTGACCCATTTCCCCCTCAGTTATTTGCCAAGTTATTAGCAACTATTAACATGCTTTGGTATCAGATGGGTCTGATGATGTTGGTTCTGGGCAAATACCTTATTATTTTGAGGCACTGTGTCAGAGAATTTCAACTTCTAGCACTCATCATCAGAGGCATTTATTTAGCTTTTGTCTGTAATGGGGTCTCTTTCTCATTTGTTCTTTCTTTCTTTTCTTTTCTTTTTTTTTTTTTTTTCCACTTTAGGTAAATCACTTATCAAAGAGGCATCCAGACATGAAGATAGAAGAAGTGCCAGAGTTAACTCTACCCATCATAAAACCAAATCGGGATTACTTTTGCCAGTATTGTGATAAGGTAAGGTAAGAGCAAAATATCCTTCCTGCTGTGCCACTGTGGGAGCCCTGCTCAGAGCCAAGTGTGTCTATGTGTGTAAATATATACTAGTTACTCTTAACAGATGGTTCCCTGCTTCTTAGTAGTTTTCCATTCAGACCAGAAAGGGCTACAAATGCAGTTTCATTTTTAGCCAAATTTTTTTTTCTTAAGAATTTGTTTTTCTTATTATTTCTTCTCTCTATGACTTTTGTTACAAAAGAACAGGCTTGTTACCAAGAGCCTAGAATATGAATTCATTTTATTCCTAAGTTCTTAACATGAGAGTATTTATCATCTTACTTGTAAATATGTGGTAGATTTCTAGAGGACTGAGTGGAATGTGAAAAAGTTTGTGATGGTAGAGTACTCTACTTGTACTATTTCATTCTTAATTTTTGTGTAGTTACAAAAAAGACAGAAAGAGAACATACTGATTATTATAATAGTGTGTATAATATAGCCTTGTAGAATGTAGTTATGTCAGATTAAAAGTAAAGAATATGATTTAAATATAGAGTCCCTACCAAAGCTACTAGTTGCTATTAAACTTGCCATTTGAAGATTCTTTGGTTCCTAGTAGTTGGTCACATACATCATATGAGAGCTTTTACAGATAGACTAAAGGATGTACTAGCCTTAAAAACGAATCTCTATTTCTTTATGTCCTCCTTTTGAGCTTTCAGGTAAAGGATATTTTTATAGTTAAAATCTTAGATATATACAGAAAAATTCAAGGAAAATGCCTGGCATATCTGTAGTATTTACTTGTTTTATTCTGTGTATTTATGTATATTATTCTTCAGAAGATCTGTTAATATATTTTCTTTGGGGCATTATCATTTTTTTTTTTTTTAATTTCCTTAGAGTGAAATTGTTAGTTTGCTTTAAGCAAGAAAAAGGAATTGTACACTGCTTTCATGGCAAAGTATTTGAACTTACAGGTTTATAAAAGTGCCAGCAAGCGTAAAGCCCATATTCTGAAGAACCATCCAGGAGCTGAGCTCCCACCAAGCATTCGGAAACTTCGTCCTGCTGGTCCTGGAGAGCCAGACCCCATGCTGAGCACCCACACCCAACTGACGGGCACCATTGCCACCCCTCCTGTCTGCTGCCCTCACTGCTCCAAGCAGTACAGCAGCAAGGTATGGCACCACCTTCTGACCACATCTGACAGCAAAACCTCTACATGAGGTTTTCATGTCTTAACAGAAGGTGACTACTCATCCAGGTGGCCGAGAGGTCTCCTTTCTAATTGATGGGGGATTGAAAGAGACGTCATTCTAGTCCCTGTAAGCACTGAATTCTCAGTGCTACTCCTTCACTGCAATATTATCAGAACCTCTAGGGTAGCTCCCACAGTGATGAGTGGGAGGAGAATGTTGTACACTCCTAGAGTTAGTGCCTGAACACTTGACTGTTCTCCTCTGCCCTTGGCATGTTGAGGGTCTCAGATTTGAATATTCTGCACTCATAGTTTATAAGCTTAGGCTTATGGAAGCATTATGTAGGAACTGAAATGGTGGTTCTTGAAAAGGGGGTCATTTGTGCTGGTGATGGGGATTGTGACTGATTGTTATGGATATTAAGGGGGTGAGGGATGCTGTGAAGATTTTGGACTTGCCTGATGGTGTAGGATCATGTAAGTTTTTACTTTTCCACCTACTTTTTTTCTTTCACTTTCATATCCTTATATTACTTTTGGAAATGCAGGCATAGAGTTGATGTTGCTCTGATTTTTCATTTTATTTTAATTACTTAATTAACTTGAAAGATGGGGTTAACTATGTTGCTTAAGCTAGCCTCAATCTCCTAAGCTCAAGGGATCCTCCTGTCTCATCCACCCAAGTATCTGGGACTACAGGAGTATGCCATGGAGCCTGTCTGATTTTTTATTTTGTAAGGGCACAAAATAAAAGACCTTCAGAAACATTGGATGGTTTGCATATGAAAAGGATTAAAAACAACTAATTTTAGTAATTATTCTTGATTTTTTTTCTTAAATTTTTCAGACCAAGATGGTCCAACATATTCGAAAGAAACATCCAGAGTATGCTCAGCTTCCCAACACCATCCAGACGCCCCTGACCACAGCTGTGATCAGTGCTACCCCAGCTGTTCTGACAACAGATAGTGCCACTGGAGAGACTGTGGTGGTAAGTATATGACTAGGAGAGCGTTTAACTTCCTTTGATGCCCATCATATTTATAAATACTCATCTTGTTATTTTAATTGGCTGCAAATAGAGCCCATTATCATTCAGTTTGCTATATAAGGCATTATGCTTGTGATTGGGTCTCCTAGTCAGTGTTTTCCAAAGCTCTCTGTCAAAGAAGTAGCAAGGAATTCTCAGTGTTACTCCTTCACTGCAATATTATCAGAATCTGTAGGGTAGCTCCGTTGAGCAAGAGATAGACACTCAGGATTATTTTGTAGTTCCATGGTCCATTGGCATGATTAATTAAATTTTAACAGGATTTAAGAGCACTGAAAGAGCTACAATCAGTAGTTTATCAACTAAAGTGTTCTGTGTGATTTTTCTAGACAACAGACCTGCTAACCCAAGCGATGACAGAATTGTCTCAGACCTTAACAACTGATTACCGAACACCACAGGGAGACTACCAGAGGATTCAGTACATCCCTGTATCCCAGTCTGCATCTGGGCTCCAGCAACCTCAGCATATACAGCTTCAAGTGGTACAGGTGGCCCCGGTACTGTGTGACATTTACTTCTGTTTATCTTTAAAAGCATCATATTGCTATTAGCCAAGATGGTAGCTAGAGTCAATGAAAGCACCCAGGTCTCAGAAATGGACATGGGCTCTACATAATGTGCTTCTGTATGGAAATTCTGGATCTGGGGAATTTGTAAAACACCATTGCTACTGTCCTTCCCAGGGTGATGCAGGCTCTGGACTTGGCAGTGTAAAAGATTTCTTTCTATCCTAGTCAGGAGATTTTAGGCTCTAGCATACATAGTGTGCAGGTACTAATGACACCTAGCCTCTTATGAATCCTTGTGCTGTAGCATCCAGGTTGACTACTTGATAATGCACTAGTTTGATTAATCCCTATTTGGGTATCAAATGGCTTGTATCATTTGAGAGGTTGTAAAATATAATTTTGATTCAGTCTATGACTATTTATTAGTATCTTTTTAGTATAGAATTTTAACTATGTTCTTTCTACTAGATAATGAATAGCTCATTCTTATTCATTAGGGAGCAAAAAGAAGAAATCCTCTCAGAACTATTGTTTATTTATTTGTGTGTTTGTTTTGGTAGTGAGGCTTGAAATTGGGTGCTTTACCATTGAGCTACATCCTCAGCCTTTTATTTTTTTGAGACAAAAGTCTTGCTAGGTTGCTGAGGGCCTTGGTAAATTGCTAAGGCTGGCTTTAAACTTGCAATCCTTCTGCCTCGGCTTCCTGAGTTGCTGGTATTACAGGAAGGCACCACTGTGCCTGGCTCTTTCCTTCGCTTATGCTGTGAGAATGTATATTCAAAACACAAATGGACTTGTTGCTTTGAAATCAGCTGGTTTTGAAAATTTAAAACCAACATGGAAGTTACCACTGTCATTCACTATTCTTTTTTGCTTTTGCAGCACTGGGGATGGAACCCAGCGCCTCATGCATATTAGGCAAGTGCTGTACCACTGAGCTACATGCTTAGCCTTTTAAATTTTACTTTGAGACAGGATCTCATAAATTGCCTAGACTGGCCTTAAATTTGGAATTCTCCTGTTTCAGCTTCCAAAGTAGCTAGGGCTAGGATTACAGGCATGTGTCACTGTGCCTGGCAACGATTCTTTACTCTTTTTTCCCCCCACATGGAACAGTTCTTGGCTTTATGCTAAGAATCTATGAGGCCCTGTAGTTTTGTGTTAAACATGATGTGAAGAAAGGTGAGGTGGTGCATGCCTATAATCTCAGTGACTAAAAAGTCTGAGGCAGGAGGATTGCAAATTTGAGACTATCCTCAGCAACTTAGTGAGATCCTGTATCAAAATAAAAACTTAAAAAGGGGTGGGGATATAGGTCAGTAATAGAGCATTCTCAGGTTTAATCACCAGTATCACAAAAGAAAAGAACAACAACAACAAACATTCCCATGATATGTATATATATTGACTCTGGAAAAAGGGGCCAGCAATACTTTGGCTAGATTTTCAAACATGTTTGTGATATGTAAAAGGTCAGGGACCACTGTTTTAGTGGGTCTGAACATAAAAAGCACTACTGTTATCTTCATTTTTCAACTGTTCTAATTAAGACTACTATTAAAATGGGCACCCACATTTGGAAATAATTATTGGCAGATCTTTTAAAGTAATTCTTTTTTAATGAATAGCCAAGGATTTCACGTATAATTTTGTACCCAGAATCATACAGTAGGTTGGCAACATTTAATTTTAAAGGGAGACAGTATCAGTATAAAATATATTATTTTTCACTAAAGCTTTAGTATACATTTTATACTGATGAATTTATTATGATTAAGAGGCACTTCTCTCAAGACACTATAATAGTTTTGTGTATAACTGCTCATAAAATGTGGGATTTCTTGGGCTGGGGTTGTGGCTAAGTGGTAGAGCACTTGCCTCACATATGTGAGGCACTGGGTTCAATTCTCAGCACCACATATAAATAAATGGATAAAATAAAGGTCTATCAACAACTAAAAAAATGTGGTATTTCTTATAATTTTTTGTTTTACTCTTGGAATAATACTTTTTATATTGCTTTTATAGATATAGTTACAAGAATACCTAGTGATAGCATATACCAGGTAGTGATAAACTAAAAGCAAGTTCTCTTCCTTGGTCTCTTTTAACTGATAGGACACTAAATTAATGAAATTTAAAGGAAAAACATTGTTGGTTTCTGAGAGATTCTCATGCAGTTTATTACTGATATTATTATCATCATCTAATTATTATATTATAGCACTGGTGATTAAACCCAGGGTTGCTCTACTACTGAACTACATCCCCAGCTCTTTTCACTTCTTTATTTTGAAAGAAGCTCTTGCCAAATTTTGAGACTGGCCTCAAACTTGCTCCTTGTCGAATAGTTGGGATTACAGGTGTATACCACTGCACCCAACTGTCATGTAGCTTATTATTACGAACCATATTTTTCTTTCTCCTTGTCTTCCAGAATTTTAGTACCTTATATTTTAGAAGCATTTTTAGAATTTTAATCCTGGACAGCTTGGCCCTCTGGGAGTGCAATGTACAGCATTAGATTCTGAAGTATCACTTATTCTTCTATTGGGACATTATTTTTAACTGAACTTTTTCTCTGGTAAGATTTCCCTTAACCTCAAGTGATATATATTTGGTTTCTGGGCCTGTTTTTTTCTCCCACCAGGCCACTTCCCCTCACCAGTCTCAGCAGTCCACTGTGGATGTTGGACAGCTCCATGATCCTCAGACCTACACACAACATGCTATCCAGGTGCAGCACATCCAAGTCACTGAGCCCACAACCTCAGCCCCGTCATCATCCCAGGTATCTTCTCTATGGACTGTTCAGAGGAGTTAATGTGGCCTCAAGGACCATAAGGGAACAGTAAAGACATTATCCACCACTACTGAGATTATGTTGTTATTTTTGGACCTCAATTAATAAGTCTTACCTTTGCCTCCAATTTTTATTTTAGTAAGGTGTATCCAGTTGCATTAAGTTATTAACTTCCCCTGTCCCTGTGGAACCCTGTGATATGATATCCTAGAAACAGCACTAGCTTTTCTTCTCATTTTAAATGGCATTGCTAAATTGCTTCTATGATTTGGAACAATGACTTTGTGGAGTACTACTCTGTATTGTGTTTGCATGATTGAGTCTGTCACTGAGATATTAAGTAAGCATGGGAGTAAAGAGGAGAGGGAAGTTATATATAGCAGACTATGTAGAAATTATGTGTGGATGTGGTCTTTGAATTAGGTCTTGAGGGGGTATAGAAGCATTGTGATCTGCATAAGCTCAAGTTGTGAGTAAGAATACAGAGTTGTGAAATTGTGGTATATTAGAGGAAACTGAGTGATTCTATTTAGGAATGGGAAATGATGTTTGGAAAGAAAGTAGGAAAAGTAGCTTGGAGCTGGATTCTGGAGGACCTTGAATGGCAGATGACAGAGAATGGTCCTATCTGATAGGAGTAAGCCTCTACACCAGATGTCTGAATGCGTCCCTGTGTTTCACTCCACAACCAGGGTGGGATTATTTAGCACAATTTAATGGAAATTGTGATCTGTGGGTTATATTTTCATTTGGATCCCAGATTAGTTTTGTGACATAGGCAAATTATTTTACTTCTCATTTCTTTTAATCTTATATAACATATGCAATTATGCTTTCATTCATTTATCTAGAAGGTTTATTGAAATTAATTTTTTGGATACTTCTGTAGATTATCTTCTGAAAACAAATTAGAATTTCAGGGTTTTGATTGCTTTTTTGTTCATTCCATTCTTAGTTAAAAATATTAGTACTTTAGCAGTGATATACTTTGGCTTATAAAATTCATATTATTCTGCTTTATTTCCTTCAGTTATTTGCAGGTCTTAGATCTATAGAAATTTCATAATTTCCTGCTTTTGTTTTCTCCCTCTCCCCAGGTGGCTGGGCAGCCACTGAGCCCTTCCGCTCAGCAGCCTCAGCAGGGGCTCAGCCCCTCCCATATACAAGGCAGTTCTTCCACACAGGGGCAGACTCTGCAGCAGCAGCAGCAGCAGCAAAACTCCTCTGTGCAACACACGTACCTTCCCAATGCTTGGAATTCTTTCCGAGGCTACTGTGAGTGAGAAAAATGGGTACAGTGTTGTATATAGTTCATGGGCTGAACCATCTCATCAGCTTTATAATAGGTTTTTAGATTAAAATATCAATTGGGCATTTTTTTCACTCTATGGTATATATATTTGAATGAGTTTCATTACAAAATTCAAGGCAGCATTTTGATCTCAGAAAGCCAGTTTGATATAATGTTTTCAGAGACATTAGGTATGTTGATAAAGTAAGTATAGGTAGGTGACTTAAATAGAATAGATGAAGAGAGAATATGTCAATGGTAATGATTCATCCCTTCCATCAATAATTATTAAATATCTATATATTAATCACTGTGCTAGACCCTGGGTATACAAAGATTAATGTTGACATTAATATCAGTAATGCTACACAATAATGTCAATGTCAACAATAATTTTTAAAATTTTGTTTTGGTACTGGGGATCTAACCCAGGGACTTGACTTTAACTTTACCACTGAGCTATATCCTAGTTCTTTTTATTTTTTATTTTGAGACAGGGTTTCACTAGGTTTCTTAGGGCCCTGCTAAGTGGCTGAGGCTGGCCTTGAACTTGTGACTCTCCTGCCTCAGCCTCCCAAACTGCTGGGATTATAGGCATGTGCCACCATACCTAGCTGTAAGCCAATTTTCATTAAGCTCTTAATGTATGCTGAGAATGATTCTAAATTATGTATATCACATTCAGTATTGACAGCAACCTACAAGATAAGTACAATTGTTAATTGCATTTTACCGATAAGGCAGTTTATACTGTATTTAGACATAACAACTTATCTAAGAGACATAACTAGTCACTGGAGAACTAGAACCCATGCTGTCTGGCTCCAAATCTTATACTCTAAATTATCCTGCTGTGCTGTTTCTCTTAATAAAATAGTCTTTGGGTCAAAGGGATCATCATCTGCTGGGCAGGGTGGCACACACCTGTAATCCTGTCTACTTGGGAGGCTGATGCAGGAGGATGTCAAGTTTGAGACCAGCCTCAGCAACCTAGTGAGACCCTCAGCAACTGAGTAAGATCCTGTCTCAAAATAAAAAATAAAAAGGTCTGGGGATTAGCTCAGTGGTAAAATGCTCCTGTGTTCAATCTTTGGTACCAAAAGAAAGAGAAAGATAATCATCTAGCAAAGGAAAAAAATATATATATGTAATGTATTATAAAACCCTGACATTAGTGTTATGGAAGAGTATCAGGTTAGCTGCCTGAAGTCAGAATAGGTAGAAATCAAGGTTGGAATGTAAACCTTGGGTGTGGGCTAGAAATATATGAGACTTTATTATGGAAAATGTGGAAGGAACAGGAAGAGAGATAACAGACCTTAATAGAAGCAAGTAGGAATTCTGAGCCCTAAGAAGCAGGGAAGTAGTGTTGATCTTTCTCCTACTATTGATGTCTTTTTTTGAGGGGCCCATCACTGTTATGGATGATCCATGGCTATATAACATAGATTTGCTGTGGAGTCAGATTTGAGCTCTGCCATTTAGTTATTTTGAAAATCTGTTTATTAAATACTGGTGGTTCCAATGAGGGCCAAATCTAGTTTCTGGTCATAGAAAGACACTCTGACTCCAGAGTAAATACCAATAGAATCCTGGGAAATAGACTGATGTTTATGGTTAGTTTAATTCCTATGAAACACAGTAAATGATAAAGATATCCAGCTATCTATGGTTATAAAGTATAAGCTAACATTCTAATATGAAGATAAGATTCTGGAACTGAAATTTTTTATCATAAAAAAATTCCAATATTATGCTTGGGTAGTACTCATCCTTTAGCTTTAGTAGTTACCAAGTCACATCCAGCTTCGTCTCTATCCCATCCTTCTCTCCCATCCTCCAACTCAATAATAATCCATTGTATCATTTCATCCATACATAGTTTAGTATATATCTCTAAAATGGAAAAGTTGACTGGACATGGTAGTACATACCTGAAATCCCAGTGACTCAGAAGACTGAGGCAGGAAGATTTAAGTTCAAGGCCAGCCTCAGCAATTTAAAGAGGCCCTGTTTCCAAGTAAAAATAGAAAAGTCTGGAGATGTAACTCAGTGGTAACATGACCCTGGGTTCAATCCCTATTACCAAAAGAAAAGGGAAAAAACCCTAAAATTAAAAAGTCTGGTGTTTTTGTTATTTGTTGTTGTTTGCATGTGTGTGTTGGGAGGGGGTGCAGTTTGTGCTAAGGATTGAACCTGGGGCCTTGCACATACTTAGCATGTGCTCTATAACTGAGCTATATTCCATTTAAAAAAAGACCATTTAAAAAAATATAACATTATCATAATACAACATTATCACACCTAAAAATAAATGACAATAATTATTTAATCCCCTCAAATTTACTTCAGATATCCAGTCAGTATTCCTATTTCTTTGATGGTCTCAGAAATTAAAAAAAAAAAACAAACTTTTGGTTTGTTCAAATTGGGTCAGAGGAGAACCAGACTTTGTCATTGTTTTTTTCCCTTGGTATTAGGGATTGCATCCAGAGGTGCTTTACAACTGAGCTACATTCCCAGATCTTTTTAATTTTTATTTTGAGAGAGTATCTCCCCAAGTTGCTGAGGCTGGCCTTGAACTTGTGATTCTCCTGCCTCAGCCTCCCAAGTCACTGGGATTATGGGTGTGCATCACCAGCCTAGCATATTGTTGTTGTTTAATATACTTTCTTCTGTCTCTTTTATTTCCTGTAGACTGGCCATTAATCTAGAGGCTTGACTAAGTTCAGGTTCACACCATACCTGGTGTGTGTCCTTTCATCAGGAGGCATACAGTGTTTGGTTGTCTCTCTTTTTGTGATGTAAGGAGTCATTGATGTTTATTCCTTAGCTTCATTGTTTTATTAGGGCTTATAAAGTAGTGATATTTGGATTCTATAATTCTTCTTCATTAATTAGTTGGAAAAACATTTTATCCTAATTACCAGATGACTCTTGAGTACAGATTGTGTAGGAAAGGGAGGATAAATGCTTTTGATACACAATTAATCACCTTCATTTAGCAGTTTTCAAAATAATGAGTGGGTTTTCTAGTGTGATGCAAGGTGACGAATGAAGGATATGTATATGTGTCTTAGTGTCATTTTGTACTCATGAATTACAACACATGACATATTTGAACCTACTGCAGTATTTTCCTTATTGATGTTCAGATTATTTCATTTTTGCCTAGCAGGAGTCTCTTCAAACTGTCTCCTGCATCTTTCTCATATGACTCTATAAGCCCAAAACATGATGTTCCAGGCTTATCTTACCCATCTTCTGCTCAGAGCTGGAATCATCCATTTTCCCGAGAATACCTAATTCCTTCTAGCAGAAAATATTATTCAGAGACTATCAACAGGGTGCTAGGGTAAACTTTGCTTTTGATTTTCTTTAATGACAATAATTCAAGTTGGATTTAGTTGTGATTACTATTTAGTTGTGATTACTGTGGATACATTTGTGCCATAAATTCAGACATGAATCTAAAAGCTAAAAATTTTGAGCTAAAAGATAAGCCTTTGTAATATATTTCCAGGTTTAAAAAATAGGTAAATATTTGTATTTGAGGATATTTGGAAGCCACATTTGAGTGGAGACGAATTAATTGTCTCTGATATTTAGTAGCTCTTTAGTAGTGCCTTATGATATGATTTATTCTTATCAGAGATACTTTCACTCTATCAAAAAAATCACTGCATCCCAAGACTCTCACAGCAAGGAGATCTATGGGAAATAGCTCAGTGGGGACTATGAGCACTGGTTAGGTACAGATGGTTCAACTACCATGGTTCAACTTAGGATTTTCACCTTAATGATGACGTAGAAGCATAACCATATAACCATTCTGGGAGTTTTGTTTTTATTTTTGAGATATGATCTCTTGCTGTGTTGCCTAGGCTGATTTCAAACTCCTGGCCCAAGAGATCTTCCTGCCCCAGCCTCCTGAGTAGGTGGGACTACACCACTATGCCTGGCTGTATTCTGTTTTTCACTATCAATGCAGTATTCTCTAATTTACATGAGATAGTCAACACTTTGTTATAAAATTGATCTTGTGTTAGATGATTTTTGCTCAACTTTAGGCTGTTATAAATTTTCTGAGAAAGTTTAAGTTAGGCAAGGCTAAGCTGTGATATAGGGGTTAGGTGTATTAAATGCATATATGATTTATCATGTTTTCAATGTGGGATAGATTTATTGGGATGTGACCCCCATCATCTAAATAAAGGAGCATCTGTATTTGTTTCTGGAACTTGTATTAAAAATTTGTATGTTTCCTATTTTCAGCATCTGAGATTCAAATGATGACACTTCCCCCAGGTCAGTTTGTGATTACAGACAGTGGTGTAGCAACTCCTGTCACTTCTGGCCAAGTGAAGGCGGTTACTCCGGTAAGCCACCCTGTCCAGAACACTTGTCACAATTTGGTCTTTATTTATTGCTTTATTCTATAGTTTCTCAGTAGATGATTTCTTGGAAGCTGTGTCTATCACTTAATCCTCTGCCTTGCTCTGGAAGCTAAACTGTAGCAAATGCTTAACTAATAACTATAATGAGCCTCCTAGACCCATCCATACGATCACTTTTTTTTATACGCTTATTGGAAATATTGCAAGTCCTCAAAACTATTGGTCTTCAACTGGGCTGGGAGAGAATAATATAATGAATCAATTATGGAGCTATTTTAAATAATTTACCCACTCCAAGGTGAAAAACATTGCCATAATATTTAACTTTGGCAGGTACAATATTGATTGTACCTATTCCTTTTGTTCTTCATGTGTTTGTTCTGGTCTGCTTCTTACATTTTAGAAAGACAATACACAAATTTAAATTGAGAAAAATATTCTTGGGCTGAGTGTAGCTTGATGGTAGACGGCATGCTTAGCATGTGCGAGACCCTGGGTTTGATCCCCAGCTCCAAAAAAAAAAAATAGTCTTGGATTAATAAGTTCTGGAGATCTAGGGTACAGAGTACAGATCTAGAATGGTGACTGTAGCTTATAGTAATGCATTGTATAGTTGAAAATTACTGAGAGTAGATTTTAAATGTTATCACCACATACACACAAAAAGGTAAACATATGTTGATGGGTATACTAGCTTGATTTTTTTTTTCATTTATGTTAGCTTGACTTAATTATTTCACAATGTATACATATATTAAAACATCAAGACTGGGGTTGTGGCTCAGCAGTAGAGCGCTTGCCTAGTGAATGTGAGGCCCTGGGTTCGATCCTCAGCACCACATAAAAAATAAATAAATAAAAACAAAGGTATTGTGTACAACTAAAAGAAATATTAAAAAAAAAACAAAAAATCATGTTATATACCATAAATATATATAATTTTATTTTTCTTTTATACCTTTAAGATGCTGGGAGAAAAAAAGAACAATACTCTTCAGTGGCTTAGGGACATTGGGATAATCCCCAAGGGAAGATTATTTCCCAAGAGGGTGGTATGGTTGTCTAGTTATCTCAACATCCTGATATTTTATTTTTATTTTTTGTAGTACTGGGGATTAAATCCAGGGGCATTTTACCACTGAGCTACATGCAAAAGCCCTTTAAATTTTTTTTTTTTGAGACAGTCTTTTTAGTGGTTGATAATACTTTTCACAGATCTTGCGTTAGACTGGCTTTAAACTTGTAATCCTCCTGCCTTAGCCTTCTGAGTTACCCCTTCCTATACTCTTAATGTTAAAGTGAATATTTGATGGTAGGATATAATGACATTTTAAATGTCCTTACTAGGCAAAACAAAATTTTGCGACTAGTAATATTATTTTTAATTTTGCTGGTTTTTGAAGTCTTAAAATCTGGGAACCACTGATCTTGACTATGTGGGGGGCAGTCTGCTTCTTTAAGGATTCTTTATCACTTCTTTGATCCATTTTGCATTAATCTTAACATTTGATTGACGGCAATATTTTTTCTGAAATTCTAAGTTCTTAGGAACAGTACAAAAGTGCATATTTTCTTTGCCAGATAGGTTACTACCACGTGCAAATTTCTATATCTGAAGTTCTTCACTGTATCGTTTGGTAACAACAAAGGTAATTGTTGTTACCAAATGATACAGTGGTAACAACAAAGGTAATTCAAGTACTTCCTTGAATTATCATTGTATTCAGTTACTGTGACCACCCTATCCTCTCTAAAGGATATAGGTAAAGCATCTCTTATAGGTGTCTATTTTGGATCCCCTGTAACATTTCTTTGCATGTTTCCCTCTCCTCTCCTCTAGTAGCTCCTATTCCTCCCTCATAGGCTCTAAGTTTCTAAAGATCCTTCTTTTTCTGCTTTAGGGTCATTATGTATTATCAGACGGTCAAACAGAATTGGAGGAAAAGCAAACTTCTGCCCTTTCCAGTGGCGTCCAGGTTCAGACATCTGCACACAGTGACTCTCTGGATTCCCAAACCACCAGCCAACAGCAGACCACACAGTATATCATCACCACCACGACCAATGGGAATGGAAGTAGTGAAGTGCACATCACTAAACCCTAGTTTTCACCGTGGAGCTAGCGTGGAGCATTCACATCATGTATTTTCTCATTCATAAGTCTGAAGCTTCTGATACCCAGACCTCTTTTTTAAGATTTAGTATTCACTCAAAGAATTTGAAGACTACAATTTTGGCGTGCACACGCACGCGCACACGCGCGCACACACACACACACATATGTGGGGATTATTTTGCCAAGGTCTTCATTACCAAATTGACTCTTCAAGCCCTCAGAGCTTCTGCCACGAAATGGAGATCTTTCAGGGGAAAGTAGATTTCAGGATGGAGAAACTTTGTCTTGCTCGAGTTGGTTTTTTACCATACTGATAAGCCTTACTTTCCTTCATGGAAATATTAAGTGGCATATTTGTGTTCATACCAAAGGTGGAGACAGGCTGTGCCAAGTCCATGGTCATTGGACTTCTGAATTCCAAGCCAGGCACCAAAGGAGAATGGGCATTTCACAGGTGTGATTTAAATCAGGACTTGTAAGTTTGAGTTTTCAGTAATTTAACAAAGGGAGCTTACTGGATAAGAAAATAAAAATGATGAGACAAAAGTTTGACAGTGGTGTTCTGAAGGGAAAACTGTCATTTAAAATTTTCTTATTGCTGACTTTCTTTTCTTTTTTCTTTTTTTAGATAGGGGTGTTGCTATGTTGGTTAGGCTGGTCCTGAACTCCTGGGCTCAAGTGATCCTCCTGCCTCAGCTTCCTGAGTAGCTGGGATTACAGGCAGGCCACCATGATTTTTTTTTTTTTTAATTTTCATATATTAAAAGACTATGGTTAGTGGTTGATAATACTTTTCACAGATCTTGGTCCTCAGCAGATTAGGGCAGAACCTCATGTCCTGATAGTTCTTTCTTTATTATTTCACAACGGTGGGTGGACTCCCCAAAATAGAAAAGACTGCTAGATGTTAGCAGAATTTAAGCCCCTACATGAAACTTTTGCCTTCCATTCTCTGGTTGCAGTTGTATTAAGGGCATATTGGTACCAAGAGAATTTACCCAAATTAAAACTATTCTGTGGGGGCGGGGGGCGGAGAGGGGGACCTGAAACACTGTCCTGCCTTGCAGCATCCATTTATCATTAATTGGTAAAAGTTGAATTCCTTGTTCTTACCAAGTATACATTTAACTCCCCCTGCCACTCTTTTTTTTTTTTTTTTTTTTGTGTGTGTGTGTGTGTGTGTGTGTGTGGTGCTGGGCTTAAACCCAGGGCCTCAAGCATGCTTGGCAGGTGCTCTAATAACTGAATTACACCTTGAGCCCCTACATTTAACTCTTGTTCACAGCATTCAGTGTATTTTAATACTTTCAATGCTGTCTTAAAATGAACATTCTTTAAAGTTGGATGGAAAGGTGGCCTTCCTTATTTCTAAAGACTTTTAATTTTAAACATATTGTAACTCATCTGGACCTTTTTATGAGATGACCAATTTCACACTTAGGGGGAAATTAAAATGCAGGGACCATTTATAATATATGAGGATAATATAAAGGATCTGGAAGAAATTGTCTCTTTATGAATATTATACTGTCAGGTGGGAGAGGAAATGGTTTGTCTTATATGTGTTCCTGTTTAGTAGGAGTCTTGTGTGCTATGAATTCAGTGGGGAAAAGTATTTACCCTCTTTTTACTGTACATTCCAATTGTACCTGTGAAACATTTCAGTCAGTACATATTTTAACAACATTTTGTGACATGCATTTTTAGAATAATTATTGTATAGTGAATTTATCAATCCAGATCAAGAAGACCTAAATACGTTTAAAATGAAGTCAACTAATTATTTTATTTATATTTCTGAGTGAAAACTGGTTCTATGAATTAAGAAGCATAGTAGCTTCTTTATGGTAAAGGTATCTTTCTGAAAAGTAAAAAGAATTCTTTTCTACTAACTTTACTAATATGTAGATCTTGCACTTTATTTTTGAGACCTCATTCACATAGCTATCTCTGAAAATTTGGGCACTAAGAGGACTTGAGAAAGATTCTTCAAAAATGTTTGGAAACTGAAAATGGACTTTCTATCTTTGGTAACAAAGAAGTAACATCGATATTTTCAACAGAAAACATTGACCTTGAGTCACAAAACGCAGACTCTAGTTCCCAAAGTTCCACAATGTAATGATTGTAAGTAGCCTATTGCCCTCTAGAAAGACTTGTTAGGAGGAGAATACTAGACTTTTCCAAAGGTCCAGTTTGGGTTTTTGTAACTTATATTTGGCCCTGTTGGGTTCTTTTTAATTTGATCCAGCAAGGAATCTTCCCTCTTCTCAGGAATAACTTATTGATTAAAATAAAAAATTATCACTGAATAGAATGTTCGTTTTATGCCAGTTATTTTAAGTTTTAAAATACACAGAGGAAGGTCTTGTTGAAGAACTTCGTCTCTTTCCCTTCTAAGTTTTTCCTTTGTCTTTTTTAGTCCTTATGTGGAATAAATTAAGACTCTAAAACTAACGTTATCAACCAGAGATGCAGGTGGCACTAAAGCCAAACAACATTTCTTTAGGATCAGGTATTGTGCACATTAATTCCAAGGTAATATTTTCAAAAGGACTTGGATTTGAAGAGATAGCAGAGTATAATTCCTCTGAAGACCTAATTTGGGAAACACGTATGTAGCCAATGTTTGTTTTGTGGCCACTCCCAAAACACACTGACACTGTAGACTTTATTCAGTGCAGAGTGATATTTTGGTGTAGGGTGGATATAAATTTTACATTTTTATTGTTTGATTTATACCCAAATAGACATTTCATCATGTAAAATTTCTGTTCTTCTGGAAAAAGTTTTTGTTTTGATCTTGAATTATTTTCTGACTTGGAATTATCCTTTCAGAAAAGTCTTAAGATAGCTAGGGCTAAAAAGCACTTCATGAGATGCTAAAGCTTACCCATTGGTTGAATATGTTGACCCTATCCTATTATTTAAATGTGAACATTTCTTGTACATTCAGTGAGTTATAGTGTTAATAGTCTTGTGCTATGCAGCAGGTGTAAAAATTAATAAATATTTTTTTTAATAAACATGTTTTTTGTTTGTATATATAAAGCTATAAGAGCTACTGAGATGGTTAAACTCTTTTTTTTTTCCTTTTAAATTTTACAATGTAATTTCTGGTTCCCAATCAGCATTTAAGAAGCTTGAAAGGTTGCTACTCCATCCTACCAACAAGTAAAAAGTTGAAGAAACTGAAAAATTAACAACTTTTTAAATTTATTTTTTTTTTAGAACAGGGATTGATCTCAGGGGTGTTCTACCGCTGAGCTATACACACAGCCCTTTTTACTTTTTTCTTTTGAGATAGGGTCTCTCTAAGTTGCTGAGACTGGCCTCAAACTTGTGATCCTCCTGCTTCAGCCTCCTGTGTAACTGGGAATATAACCATGTTCCATTACATAAGACTCAACAACTCTTCTTAGATTCATCAGAAAGTGAGGTAACAGAACAAACTGCCACCCTCAAAATTGGAGAGATTGACAAGTGAATGTAGAATCTCAAACTAAAATCAGCAGAAATCCACGAACAAAAAGGAGTATGAGCCTCTAAGGGAACCATTGCCAGGGTAGGAAACCCTGAAGTGTAATCAATGAATTGCTGAAAGCTCACTGTGTACAAGCCTGAGACACAAAAGCTCCAAGGGAACCCCATCATTGGAAGAGAAAGGGAATCCACATTTTTTGAGTTTTACCTCCATAAACTTGACTAGGTTCTCACAGTGAATGAGAAAAATTCCCTCAAGATCCTGGAGAGATAGGGAAGAAGGAACCCTTTTGAAATATAGCAGAGCACTACTTTTTTTTTAGTTATAGATGGACACAGTACCTTTTTTAAAAAAATTTTTATGTAGTGCTGAGGATCAAACTCAGTGCCTCAAGCATGCTGGGCGAGCACTCTAGCACTGAGCCACAACCCCAGCCCCAGAGCACTACTTTTTTTTTTGGAAGATGGGCTTAATCATACTGTTCTCTTTATTTTTGTGTATTTGGGAGGATTTCCATAATAAAATATTTTTTAAATTGAGTTTTGTTTTGATAGTGTTATACTATAAAACATCCAAAATTTCCTGACAGAAAAATAGAATTTTCTGATGGACCATTAATTAGTACATTAACTTAAATCTTCTAACAGTTATTTAGAAACTGACAATGAAAAATAATTTTTAAAATATTGTACAAATTACTGTTACTATATCAATAAAAGACCACCAAAAGTTGGAATTTTAAGCCAAAAGCAGAAAAGTTTGATAAATCTAACATTAAATCTAGGTAAGGGTGTGCTCTAGAGTCATTAAGATCTAGGTGTGTATTCTAGCTCTGTTCTGTTAGTCCTAAATATTTTTTGGCAGATCATTTAATTTCTGTGAACCTCAGGAACCATGTCTATAATGTGAGGATAAGATTTCTTGATTAGAAAGCACTGACCACAGGGCCTAGCATGTGGTAAGTACTCAGTAAAGGATTCCAGTAAATCTACTACCCCATTTTGGTTTTAAATGCACATTTTTCCATATTCTAACATCTCTGAAATTGAGATGTATCCTATAATTGATGGCATTAATTCAAGGAGTTTTCCTTCCTTAGTGATATATAATAAGATAATGGAGCATTATAACAAATTGATAGCATCTAACATTCAATATAACATGGAATATCAATCATGATAAAGCTATATTCCCAATTTCTACTTTAAGACTATTCTGAATAATGATTATGATTTAAAAAAATTTCAAAAGCTGAGCCAGATATTTTCAATACATCATGAACAGAACAATTTTGAGACAATAATTTTGTAAAAAAATGGTTTATCAATTCCATTTTGTATAAAACATAAGAGAGAAACCTAGCCAATCAACACAAACTGTCACCACATGAAAAGGTACTTTATCAAACTTCGAGTCTAAGAACATACAAATGTTTCTTTTAGCATGTCTACAGTAATTGTCTATGCCTTTCCATTTAACTGTTTTTAAAAATTCCACATATGCCCACTGTTATCTTCTGTCCCAGTTACAGTACAATGACGGGGAGGTAGAGGGTTGGTTAAAACAACCCTCTAAGCAGTTTTCTGCTGTCCCTTCTTTCCAATCAGGGATTTGTGGATATGAGGGATCACACCACCCCCAGCCTTGATAAGAGAATCCAACTCTTCATCACCACGGATTGCAAGCTGCAAGTGACTTGGAGTAATAGGCTTTACTTTAAGATCCTTGGAAGCATTCATTACCTGCCAGCTCCAGCACCTCAGCAGTGAGGTACTCCAGAATCGCAGCACTATATATGGCAGCAGTAGCACCCACCCGTCCATGGCTTGTGGTGCGAGTCTTGAAGTGTCTGTGGATGCGGCCCACAGGAAACTGTAGTCCAGCTCTTTTTGAGCGAGAGACACTGCCTTGGCCTTGGCCTTCCCACAATCCTTTCCAGCTTTGCCTCCAGCCATGGTCTCCGCTGCCTCTGCCTTCTCTGGGCCACCCAACCACCCGCTGCCGCCCCAGCAGCTGCAGGCGCTCCCAGAGCACTCCTTCTTAAGAAGGCCTGTTCTCAGGAGAAACCAAGAAACCAGAGCTTAACCTTCAGGGGTTTTATTCAGAGCCAAACTGACTTGGGGAAAGGGAAATACCCAACTCCAGCTATTGGTAGCCATTCTTTGCTACCTAAGGGGAAAACTGAGAAGCATGTGTGAAGGTCAATGTCCAGAGACACAGGTGCACTAGAAGACTAAGGCCAATAATAGGGCTGTAGAAAATTTCCCCTCCTCTACTCCTTATTACATCATTAAAGGCTCACTTACAGAAATGCTTTGAAATCAATATACTATCAAAAAAATTTCCAGCTATCAAAAAATCAATATACTATCAAAAAAAACAACAACTTTCCAGCTATCAAAAAAATTATAAGACATACCAAAATGCAAAAACCATAATTTAAGAGAGAACAATAAGTTCTTGTTTCCTAGGGTAGGGGAGAGGAAGCAATGCATAGGTGAAGCACAGATGATTTTTACAATAGCGAAACTATATTATATATATTATAATGGTAAGTCAGGTAGGCTCACCAGTTGTAAGAAATGTATCACTCTGGTGGGGTATTTTGGTAATGGCAGAGTATGCAGGTTTGGAATTAGGAAGTATATGGGAAATCTCTGATCTGTTAAGTTTTGCTGTGAACCTAAAACTGCTCTAAAAAGTCTACTTAAAATTACAATTTATAATGTTTTGACTTGCACTCTATCTCCAGTCTGGTCCCAAGGAAAGGGAAATATTGATGACAATTATGGAACGATGTCCCACTGTCATTTTATACCTGGTGGCTTCTAATTCAAGAAACTTCCAAGTCTAACAGGAATCATGGGCATCAGTGGAGTCAGTAGAAAAGCAGAGATCTGTGTTTTTGGAAGGCTCTGTTTTCCATCAAGGGAGGAACGTTAGCTTGCCCGCCCCCTCCCCTTTCTCTGACATTTCCTTACTGAGCATGGTCTCTACAGGAACTAGTGAGAGTAGCTGTGGAATAAGTAATTTGAAGTCGTTCTAAATAAAATCCAGTTAATAAAAGGGAAAGAACCTCCATATTTAAATAAGAAGAGCATTATAGACCTTAATTTGAAAGGTATTTTTTCGATGTTTTTATTTTCCGGAAGTTGGGAGCCCGGGGACTGCCCGGAGGAAAAGGCCGAGGTCCGCATTCTCATTGAACCTGGAGAAACTACGATTTCCTTCACTTTCAAACGGGCACTATTAGTGTATAGAGCTTACTGTTTCAGTACAGAGATACTAGTTGGAAAGTGGTTAGCATAGTGCGGTGGAGGGAGCAGGGTATGCTTTTCATACATTAGCTTCCAAAGTCTTGATTTGTGGCCAGGCAAAAAAAAAAAAAAGGCCCAAATCAAAAACAACCCATACAGTCTCAGCCCTCCCGAAGCTCCGAAACCGGTGAGTCTCACACGCAGTCTGAAAGTAGCACCCCGAAGACTGCCATAGGCCGTGAAATCCAGCCTGTCTTTAGCGCGGTTCCAGGCCTCGCCCCGCCCTCCCCGGCCCCCGCCCCGCCCTCCCCGGCCCCCGCCCCGCACTCCCAGGCCCCGCCCCGTAAAGTCCGCCCCTTCCGCCGCCGGAGCCTGGAGCGTGCACGCACCCAGACGCTTTGCGGGAGCGAGCGCGTTCGGGAGTCCGGGGCTGGAGGAGGGCCACAGGCTGGGAGACCTGTGCCTGCAGTTCAGGTGAGGACGGGTTGGGGGCGGCGCGAGGGTTGAAGTGTAGCCGGCGGGCGGAGGAAGGAGGTGGGTTTCAAAGGTCGTCTTACCCGTGGGTTGGGGCAAGGCAGCCAGGTGTGGGGAGCGGGGCGGCCCGGGTGAGTGAGGGTTAGGGTTAGGCACGGTGTGGGGGAGGGGTGGGGGGCGAGGACCGCAGTTTAGACTGGCGGGACTTGGGCCTTGGCCTTGGGTAGGTTTGGGTAGGGGGGGGGTTTGCTGTTGGGTTCCGCGGATTTGGAACTGGCCGTTGCTCCGGAAGGAGCGAAGGGTTTAACTTCTGCTTGAGGAGGGTCTAGGAGGGAAGGTTAGCTCAGGTGCAGAGGAAAGGCCAATGGGAGAGGCCTTTTGGTCTAGTGAAGAAGTCCGGGGCTCTCCCAAGTCAGAAATCGATGGCTTCCGGGATTTCACCTCTCCTGTAGCTGCTGCTTTTTATGTTTTGAGATCTTGTTCGGAATAGTGACAAGGCAAAGGTTGTCACTGGAATATATAAAATTTAGCTAAATATCCACCATAATTGAAGAAACTTGTAAGCAAGTTTTGTAAGTAAGTACATAAATGTCAGCCAGGATACTGACTTTGCATTTGTGACTGTTGTGTGCCAGTTATGTTAAGAGGATTTATTGTAAGCATCAGGTTGCTTTTACATTTTCCCTTTATTTTAAAATTTTGTTCAACAATGTGCCATGGGCTTTCTTTCTTACTTGCCTCAGTTACTTGAACACCAGGTATGTTCAGGATGTCTTACTTTCAAAGTGTGCTGAAGGGTGAGGGGGTGTGGGGGCACAATTGCTTGGGGACCACCCAGCTGCCTTGCTAACACGAATCTTAATGCTGTATCTTTACATAATCTGAAATTACTTCAGGAGAACTTGAGATAATCTAGTGGGAAGGTGCATTATTTTATATGTAGCATTACAGGTCTGCCCTTTATCATATAAGAGTTTTGGAAATATGAAGTCCCTACATTAGTGATATAAACTTACTTAGCTGGAGATCATTCATTGCAAGATTCCAAGATTGGAAGTAACAGTAGGTAAGATCTGGTCCAACTCTTCTTTATTTTATTGATTAGGAAATTGACACCTGGTGAGGTAAGAGTTGTGGGATGTCACTGAGAATTAGTGGTAGATCTAAGCTAGAAATCTTATGTTTTGACTAATTCCATTTTTTCTTTCCATTTTAGTGTACTTGTTAGCCCATTTGGTAGGGTAGGAGCTAGAGAGAATGGATTTAGTCAATGTAGAGTGAGTTCAAACTCCCTGTGGTCCCTGTGGCCTCAACTTTATTCATGATTCCAGCCATCAGCTTTGTGAGATGCTCTGAAAATGTTTTGGTATGTACTTTTCCAAAGATGGTCAGCAAGGTTCAGTTATTGTAGGAAGGAGAAAAAATAGCATTAATTTATGTGGTTATAAAGATCAGGTGGACCAAATAAAAGTCTATTGGCCACCTACTTAACTGGTTGTCATGGTCAGGTGCTTGGAGCTGCAGGAGTTGATGGAGACCAATAAAATCATATCAAAAAGCTTTCTTTTCATGATTTAAGTTGAGAGTTTATGGAAGAGGAATTGTGTATAGTATTAAGAACATGGGGGAACTGGGGATTTAGCTCAGTTGGTAGAATGCTTGCCTACCATGCACAAGGCCCTGGATTCAATCCCCAGCACCACAAAAAAAAAAAAAAAAAAAAAAAAAGGAATATGGATTTGCAGGCATGTAGAATTTCAGTACTGCATTAGGAATTGGGAAAGTTACTTATTTTGATCCCCAATTTTAATTTCTGTAGAGCAGCTGTAATATGTAATAAGCATAGTTGTAAGAATTAAATGAGATGTGTGAAAGGTCTGGCACTTAATAGGCCATCATGAAAACTTATTGTTAGTGTCTCAGTTTTCCTACTGTATGTGGCTTTCCTGTGAATTTTCTAGCAGCAGAAGAATTAATTGTTAAACAATTATTAAATTATGTTGTGTTAGATTGTTGACCTGGGAACTCTAAATTGTGGATCTTATTATCATTTAATCTCTGAATCATTTTATTATTTTATAAAATGAAAGTATAAGAAACTTGTGAATTTAGTAATTACTGTAGAAGCATTTTGAACAGAGAGTCCTACCTGGTAGCACATGAAAATTCCAGTGGGAATACTGTGATGGAAGTGGGGGAGAATAGCTGTTTAGCTGTAATTAGGGGGTAAGGACAACATGTAAGAACAGAATTGAGAATAAATATTTTCTGGAAGAGGGTTAGATTCCTGGGCTTTCTGTTTTTCTTCCTTAAGAGGCATCTATTTGCCTAGAATACTTCTGGAGAAGAAACAATGGATTCCTTGGACCATATGCTGACAGATCCCCTGGAACTAGGTCCATGTGGAGATGGCCATGGTACACGAATTATGGAAGACTGCCTCTTGGGAGGCACCAGAGTTAGTCTACCTGAGGACCTTCTGGAGGATGTAAGTAGTAACATCATAGCAAGCATTTCCCCTCTTATCAGCTTCCCCATAGCAGCTATTCTGAACATTTTCTATTCCTAAGTTTTCGGTTTTTGTGCTCCCATTCATTTTATTTTCTACATTGCAGACAGAGTGATCTCTGTGCTTTTTTTTTTTATTTAATGTGAAGTCTATTTAGTATGCCGATTAAGGAAGATTATATACATTCTGTGTGCTTAATAACATCAGAATAATTTGGTAGTATAAGCCTTATTTTTAATAAGATAATTTTCGTTAATTAATAAAGGTTTATATTTTAAGAGCAGACTTGTATATGTGCTTACATTAAAATGGTTATTGTGTTGGGAATCACTAAACAAAACCCAGACGTATTATCTCTGTCTATATGCTAATCCTCTAGTCAAGTAAGAGTACATGTCCTGGGATAGGATGTCAGCGTACCCTTAATCACTTTCACAGGTAAGATGTATCATTATCATTATCATTAATGTGGTTACCATTTATAAAGTGCTTATGTGCAAGACCTATGTATGTGAAGACATTCATTTAAACATTTTGAACATGTAGATGTGTAGTATACTAAGCATATTTGCAAATATGTACCTGTGCGTCAGTTTTAGAACATCATTTCATTTAGTTGTACTTGTTCCATATTTTTCTTTATTAATATTCAGACATTGTAGAGAAAATGAGAACCATTATTATGCTCTTTTCTGATCCTCCTTTCTATTTGCAGTAGCAACTGTATTGAAGTTGATGTATATAGTTCCCATACTTTTTTTTTTGAAATGAGGTCTAAGTATGTTGCCCAGTCACATCTGTATTTTCTTTATGTACTCTTTCAAGGCAATCTCTTTGTGTCATTATTGATTCAGCAAACAATTATTTTATTAGTACCTGCTCTGGGCCAGACACTGAGTTAGGTGCTTGAAATAAAATGGTATGCAGAAGGGAAAGATCTTCAACGTTGAGTCTGAGATGCTTTTGATACATTTGAGCAAAAATGCCTGGTATATAGTTGGTTTGCTTGGTTGTCTCTTCCTTAACCCCTACATGGCTATTTTTTGTCCTTGGAATAAAGTCGTAACTACCTAATAGGTTTATAAGTATTTACTTCTGTCTTCTATTTCCTTCCCCACCTTCCTCATCCTTACTTTATCTAGCTAGACATTGCCTGAAAAAAAAAATTAATTTAAAAAAGATGAAATGCATCACAAATAAGAAGAGTATGTAAACTACAGTTAAGCAGTAATAAAACATGCTATAAGCCAGGTGTGATGGCTCATGCTTGTAGTTGAGCTACTCGGTAGGCTGAAGTGGGAGATGACTTGAACTCAAAAATTAGAGGCCACACTGGACAACTTAGTGAGAACCTATCTCAAAATAAAATTAAATTGCTGGGGACATAACTCAATGGTAATATACTTGCCTAATTCAAGAGGCCCTGGCTTTAAACCCCAGTACCACCAAAAACCAAACCAAATCAAAACAAAAAACTTGGATGGTAATGATGGTTGCATAACAATTGTGAATGAACTAGAATAGAGAAAACCAAAACCAAAACAAAAAAGAAAATAAAAATTAAAATCCCAGAGTCAAATGTGAGTGTTACTTGGCTGGTCTTAAAAGCACTACACTGTACACTAAAAATGATGTTTCATGTTACATTTATTTTACTATGTACACATAAGCTTATTTTTTTGTTGTTTACTTTTCCCCTAAATTCTCCTAGCCTGAGATATTCTTTGATGTCGTCAGTCTCTCAACATGGCAGGAAGTATTAAGCGACTCTCAGCGGGAACACCTCCAGCAGTTTCTGCCTCATTTTCCTGCAGACAGTGTGGAGCAGCAGAATGAACTCATCCTAGCTCTGTTCAGTGGGGAGAACTTTCGCTTTGGAAACCCTTTACACATTGCTCAGAAGCTTTTCCGAGGTCTGTAACTCAGCATTCTATTTTTGATAGGGTGGAGTGGGGGGACGGTTGTTCACTTTTGCAGTTATGCCTTTATTTTCCCCCTCCCTCCAGTAACAAGGATTAAATCCATATTCCTACTTGTATTAAGCAAGTACTCTGCTACTGTGCTATATACTATCCCTTTTTATTTTTATTTTGAGACAGGGTCTTGCAAAGTTGCCTAGGCTGGCCTCAAATTTGTGATCCTCCTGCTTCAGCCTCCTGAGCAGATGGGGTATACAGGTGTGTACCACTACACCCTGCTCTGTCTTTGGTTTATTCTGTTTATTTTAATTTATAGGAAATGACCCAATGGAGAATTGCATTGTGTAATGGTGTGCTGCCTATGCTATATTTTTAAAATAAAATTTTATTGACACATACAGGAAATACATAATAGGAATTTAGCTCTGTAACCACCACCCAGAACAAGAAATAAAGGGCTGGGGTTGTAGCTCAGTGACGAGCACTTGCCTCGCATATGTGAGACACTGGGTTCAATCCTCAGCACCACATGAAAATAAACAAACAAAATAAAGATATTGTCCCCATGTATAACTAAAAAAATTGTACAAAAAAAAAAAAAAAAAAAAGAAAGAAAGAAATATTACCAGCATCCCAGAGGTGCTCTCTATGATCAGGCTTTAAATTTTTTTTAAGAAACAATTTGCCAGCCAGGCATGGTGGCACATGCCTATAATCCCAGCAGCTCTGGAGGCTGAGACAGGAGGATCATAAGTTCAAAGCCAGCCTTAGCAACAGTGAGGCACTGAGCAACTCTGTGAGACTTATCTCTAAATAAAATACAAAATAGGGCTGGAGATTTGGCTCAGTGGTTGAGTTTTCAGTTCAATCCCTGGTTATCCCCCCACCCCTCAAATTTGCCATTTGCTTTTTATTCCCTTAGAAAATGTGACATTTCACTGCTAAGCACTTTATCACGTATCTCTCTTAACATGGACTTTTTCCCACATAATCATAGTCCTGTTATCTGACCCAAGAAATTTTATATTGAGCAAATAATATAGAATAGTGCATGTTCAGATTTTTAAAAATTGTCCTTAAATGTCTTCTGTAAGTTGCTGTTTAAATCCAGGATCCGTTCAGGGTTCATGCTTTTGGGTCTTGTGTCACTTCAGTTCTTTGACTTGAAAATTCTTTGCCCTTTTTGGTTGTCTTTGTAAGACATTGGTATTTGTTTGTTTTTTGACTGCTGAGCCATATCCCCAACTTTTTTTATTTTTGAGACAGGGCCTCACTAAGTTGCCAAGGCTACCCTTGAAACTTGCTATCTTACCCTCCTGAGTTGCTGGGATTACAGAAATGTGTACCACACCCAGTGACATTGGCATTTTTGAAGGACCTGGGACACTTGGATTGTGAAAGTCCTGCTCTCTGGGAATTTGTTATCTTGTTACTTCAAGATTAGATTTGTGTCAAATGCTTTTGATAGAAACCCTGTATGGGAAATGTCCTTCCTATCGCATCATCTCAGGAGGCACATTGGTGTTACTTTTTCATTGTTGGTAGTGCGATGTATGGTTACTTTGTTAAGTGGTGTCTGTCCAGCCTCTGATTATAAAGGCACCTTTTATCCTTTGTAATTAAAAGGCCATGTGTGGGGTGGTATTTTGGGATCATATGATAATCTTGTATCTTTAAAGCCTTTCTTTTACCTACTGTTTATTTCATTTCTGATTCTTGACCAAGTAAACTATTACTTCAGAGGTTTTCAAAATGGGGGCCATGCTTAAGTCACAGTTTGCCCTATGGTCTATGGAGAGGAGCAAAAGAAACTCCCCCTTCATTTATGGGGTGATTTTGTTTTGGCAGGATGCCCTGAAAGGGCAGCAGATCTCCTTGAGTTGTGTTAAATTGGTCAACTTGACAGTTGCTAAAACTACAGAGAACAGGCTTATAATTTCAAATATTTCATTATCTTAAGGATTTAAGGGCTGGGGATGTGGCTCAAGCGGTAGCGGTAGCGCGCTCACCTGGCTTGCGTGCGGCCTGGGTCCGATCCTCAGCACCACATACAAACAAAGATGTTGTGTCCGCCGAAAACTAAAAAATAAATATTAAAAAAAATTCTCTCTCTCTCCCTCCCCCCCTCCCTCTCTCCCCCCTCCCTCTCTCCCCCCTCCCTCTCTCCCCCCTCCCTCTCTTAAAAAAAATTCTTTAAAAAAATAAACAACAACAAAAAAAGGATTTAAAATTAGCATTTTCTCATCTTGTTTGTTTTTATGGTGTCAGGGATTGAATCCAAGGTCTCACATGTGCTAGGCAAGTGCTCTACCACTGAGGCATACCCCCAGACCCCTATTATTTTTTGAGACAGAGTCTTGCTTGTTATGTTGCCCAGACTGGCCCAGAACTTCTGCGCTCAGGTGATCCTCTCATTTTAGTCTCCCAGGTAGCTGGGACCATAGGCATACTTCACTCCTGGGCATATTCCCTCCCATCACATTATTAACTTAAAAAGGATTTCCCCTCTGTGGTTGGCAGAGGTTTTCTTTACTGAAGCTGGAGTCTCAAGTAGAAGTACATTGTCCTCTCCTGTAGAATAGAGGGAGGGAAACTTGGCTGATTTAGAGGGGTTATATAAGGATGACATGCTTCCTCCAAATAGTGTGGTAGTCTGGTAAGGACACAGGGATGTCAGGGCAGACATTTCTCTATATTTTAGTCTTAAGTAGTGACATGTTTCAGTGTTGGTTTTGCTGATTTCAGTTGTGTTGCATGTTTTTTGCGATTATCAGTCTTAACTGAGCTATCGTTTTCAGCATTCTTTTACTTCTCGTTCTCTTTTCTGATTCTCTTGAATGCCCTTTAGTTCTGTGCTACAACTACATCTTAAACACCCATTAAATGTGATGACTGGTATGTATATAGTTGTATCTCTATTTTTTTAAGATGGACACTTTAACCCTGAGGTGGTCAAGTATCGACAGCTATGTTTCAAGTCACAGTACAAGCGATACCTCAACTCTCAGCAGCAGTATTTCCATCGACTGCTAAAGCAGATTCTTGCTTCCCGGAGTGTAAGTAATGCTGGGAACTGAATATAAAATATGGGCAGTTATATGCACAGGTATCAAGAAGTGGTTCAGAGGCAAAACACAGATGATAACCACTAAGAAAAAAATGCTACCAATTAAGCTGCAAAACATTTAAGTTGTGTCTTTTTATTTTCCCTTTTCCCTTCCCACCTATGTCTTTTTTTCCTTATCAGTTTTATGATGTGTTTTGATTTCAGAGATGTTAAAATATGAAACAGTAAGTGCTTCCTAAAATTAATGAAATATAGTAGCTTCCATATTTACTAAGATAAACAAATGGATTTCAGATTCATCATGGGTTATTGAGGAAAACTAGGATGCTCTGGAATTGATGTGCAAGTGTACACAAGGCCTCTGCTGTGGTGGACCTGTAGAACATAAAGCTCAGTGGCCTCTGGGTCTTTTCCAGCCAGGTAATTCTCAGAGGCAAAGTTGTTCTGAGTTCTTTAAGTGGTTTTTTTGAACTTAAGTATAGGAATATTTGGATGTAGCATAAGTATTCATTTTCTGTGGAGCAATTCAGTGTTCAGATTTGGGATTTTTTCATTATCTAATATAGGTTGAGTAATCCTTATCTGAAGTCCTTGGAACTAGATGTGTTTTGGATTTCAGATTTTATTTACTTTTTTTGGATTTTGGAATATTTGCATACACATATTGACATCTTGGGTATGGGACCCAAATCTAAACATGAATTCATCCATTTCAAATATACCTTATGTACATAGCTTAAAGGTAATTTATATACTATTTTTAGTACACTTTTGTTTTTACTTCAGCCTGTTATATGAGGTCAGGTATAGAATTTTCCACTTGTAGTGTCATGCACTCATAAAGTTTTGGATTTTGGAGCACTTTGGATTATGGATTTTGGATTAGGAATGCTCAACCTGTAATTAATATGGGTCATTTTTATTTGAACATGTTCATGTATCTGCATCTTTCTCTATGATGGAGTGGGGAATTAAACTTTAAATGTAGCCTTACGGAGTATACAGTGTATGTTAAAGATTTGATGATCACATGTATTCGCATTTGATTTTCTGCCTAGGACTTACTGGAGATGGCCCGAAGGAGTGGCCCAACCCTTCCCTTCAGGCAGAAGCGTCCTTCACCATCCCGAAGCCCTGAGGAGCGGGAGTGGCGGACCCAGCAGCGCTACTTGAAGGTCTTGAGGGAAGTGAAGGAGGAGTGTGGCGACACTGCCCCGTCCTCTGATGAAGAGGGTGAGTGTCTTTGGGCACTTGGGTTAGCTGGGGCATTGGAGCCAGTGGTAGCCATTTATCCCCTCGGTAAAGAAGTCCTTTATGAGTTGTCTTGTCTGGGGGGGGTGGATGGTGGGACTCATTAGCCCTTGGTCTTTGAGTCACTGAGACACTGCTATCAGGTGGGAGTTAACTCCATACCCTCTTTACTCTGTGCTTATGTGGCACTTGAGTTAGATGAGAACCTCTTGGATTAATCCCTGCAGGGCAGGGTCTCTCCACAGTAGGCCTTCTGGTGCCATTGTGCCACTTGAGAGAACTGCTTTTCCCCTTACAGGAGAGTAGTAGTGACTGTTGGCCTGCTGCAATGCGACCCCATCACTCTGTTGAAGTCTCTCTTCCTGGAAGAGCCGTTTAAATGACCTAAGTGTGCTCCAGCTCATCTGGGGAAGGGTCAGAAAGGAATGTGGAACCCTGGCCTCCATGTTGTTGGCTTAGCCCTGTTGAACCCAAATGGCCACTTACCCAATCTCCCCTATTGGAGTCCACAGCCACGTTGGATTTACAAGAAAAATTTTCTTTTGAAGATCTCAGCTCATGGCTTCCGAGCTCTCCAGCGCGTTCTCCTAGTCCTGCGGTGCCCCTGAGGGTGGTGCCCACGCTTTCCACCACGGATATGAAAACTACAGGTGAGAACTGAGCTGATGCCATTGCTCTCCTAGGAAATCACAGTGCAGAAGTGAGAACTCCTTAAAGGGAGGTAGTGTCTAGATTCCTGCCTTCCCAAAAACAAGCAGTGCTCCTTAAATGAAGGTGATGGGGATAAGTTTTTGTACTATTCTGCTTTTTTTTTTATATCTAGAGGTAGACCTTCTTTCATTAAAAAAAAAAAAAAAAAAAAATTGTCCAGAGCTGATCAGATAGTGTTTTGTGATATAGAAAGCAGAATTTTGAAATAATAATTCAGTCATAGCACAAAAGAGATAACCAGAGCTTTAGCAATTCCTTTGAATGTCTCTTGAAATTGGAGAAGAATTTGAATTTGGAATAGGAATAAAAAATGTTATGAAGCTTCAATGTGCTTTTAGACCAGCCAAGTAACAAAATCATTTTAAAAAAAAGGAAAGTAGAAGTGCTGACGGTGACTGAATAAAGGTTTTTGGTACTTGTAGTACACAGGAATCAAAAGGGAAACTCAGAGGATTATCTTACTTTTGAATGTCACAAGTGACCAGGAAGATTTAAATTAGAGCACTGTTGTAGTGAATGACCTAGTCCATGTGGTTTGGTTCATTTTCTCTCAGATAAAATAGAACTGGGGGACAGTGACCTGAAGATAATGTTAAAGAAGCACCATGAGAAGCGGAAACATCAACCAGTAAGATTGGGATGGATGTGGCCAGTTGTGGTTTTCAGTTGACTCTCTTTGGCATGGTTATCCCGAGGAGGATATTGGTAGTCACCACCTCTTTTGTGCTTCTCTGTTATTGTTAGAGGATGGGAGCAATTAGAGAGGCTAATTAGCATCAGAGATAAGAGGTGTTAACAGGTGTTTTGGCTTTATAAGGCAAGCTTCAAGCTTTGCCATGGCACTGTTTGGTGTGTGAATGAATTGTCTCCATGTCTTCAGCGCTCAGCAAGGTTAAGGAGTTTTTCTTCAGTCAAACAGCCAGTAAGTGCTAGAGCTGAGAGCCAGACCCTTTTCTCTCCACACTTTTTACTATTTCTGTTATTCCACTCAACTAAATCAAGCCAGAGAGTATGATGGAGAAAAGAGGGTAGTCTGGGCAGAGCAGTGAGATAAGAAGAGTCCCACATTGGATGTCAGAACATTGAGCGATCCCTTAACTCCTCTGAACGCTTTTTTAAAACTTTTTAAACTCTAACAATATTAGGAAGACTTCTTGAAGAGCACATGAGATAAGGAATGCAGAAGAGCTGTATGAATTGTAAATGCCGTGCAGCGGAACACCAAAGTTTCCCCTGTGTACTATTATGAAGAGCAATTGTTTCTATCTCTGTGTAGTTTTAATTCAACATGATTTCCTCAGGTGTCTGGGACATCTGGTTGTTAGGTAAATTGGCACAGTCACCATCAGTTTTTGCTTCCTTTCTGGGCCATAACCAAATCTCTGAATATCACATCTAGGATCACCCGGACCTTTTGACAGGGGACCTGACCCTCAGTGACATCATGACTCGAGTAAATGCTGGCAGGAAGGGCTCACTAGCAGGTAAAGGACTATAGGTCTCTTCCTCCGGATGGTTTTCACCTGACTTTGGTGTTAAATTGTGAGTCTGTCTACATGTGGCAAAAATAAATGAATCCACATCTTTCATGCTGACACCTTTTGCTTTGTTACTGCCCTTAGGAATTTAAAATTAATACAAAGTATCATTAGATATTAAAATTAAGCTGTAAATCACTCATTCCATTTTGTCTTAAAAACATCTAAATATCTTAGTAAATTACTAAGACTTTTCTTTGTTGGTTTTGAGGAAATACGCAGATAAAGACTCCTAATTTCTTAATATAGAAGAAGCAGTTCAGTGACTTATGTTCCTTATTCTTCCCAGCCTTATATGACTTGGCTGTCCTTAAAAAAAAGGTGAAGGAAAAAGAGGAAAAGAAAAAGAAGAAAATAAAGCTGATCAAATCAGAGGCAGAGGATCTGGCTGAAACTCTGAGCAACACTGAAGGGGTTCCACCTCTTTCACAGGCCCCATCTCCACTGGCAATACCTTCTATCAAGGAAGAGTAAGTGAGCAATAGATTACATGGTGTTAAGGTTTAAGTTTGGAGATTAAGCTGGAGGCTATAACCATTCCTTTGAGGCTTGTGTGAGTTGGCTCTGAGTGTCAGGAATCCTGTTAGGAAAATGTATTGTGTGTCCCTTTCTTGAGCTTTTATAGCTGCTAGGAAGTTTGGAGGACTTGAACAAATTTAGAATGTGTTTTTGGTCTTTGTGGTTGTTCTTATATTTTTCTTCTCTCATTAGGCCCCTGGAAGACCTCAAGCCTTGCCTTGGAATCAATGAGATTTCTTCCAGTTTTTTCTCTCTTCTATTAGAGATCTTGCTTCTGGAGAATCAAGCTAGCCTTCCTATGGTAAGAGTTTTGGAAAAGTCAGATGTACATCAAAGATTTTTTTTTTTTTTTTTGGTAGATGGACAAAATACCTTTATTTCATTTATTTATTTTTATGTGGTGCTGAGTATTGAACCCAGTGCCTCACATGTGCTAGGCAAGTGCTCTACCACTGAGCCATTACCCCAGTCCTATACACTAAGGTTTTGAAATTATTGGAATCCCTAGCTTGAGGGGATTCCTCCCAAAGCTCTGCAGCCAGCTTGCTCTGGGACTTGGGTAACCTGAGCAAACGGACCCAGCTTGCACTGGCACATCTTGAATTGCTGATATAGAGAGAATATAACTGGCTTCTGTCTGCCTTTTCTCCCTGCCAGCTGGAGGAAAGAGTTTTGGATTGGCAGTCATCTCCAGCCAGCTCCCTCAACAGCTGGTTCTCTGCAGCCCCCAACTGGGCTGAGTTGGTATTGCCTGCCCTCCAGTATCTTGCTGGAGAAAGCCGAGGTAAGGTCATTTTTTTGAAGGGTCACTGTTTTTCTTTTTTTGTCTAAATTCTTAAGACAAATTCGTAGAGAAATTTTTGTCTAAATTCTTGTGCTTGTTTGGTCTATTTTGTCTTTGCATCATACCATGTCTTTTGCTACACCATAAAGTTCTCAGAATCTCTCAGAGCTCAGGGATATGTAGCCTTTTGTCCTGAGTTTAACACATTCTATCACCTGTGTGGTTGGTTCATGTGATTTATTTCTTGCAGCTGTTCCTTCCAGTTTCTCTCCATTTGTTGAATTCAAAGAGAAAACCCAGCAGTGGAAATTGCTTGGTAAGTAATTTGTATTATATACCTTTCTCCTGTCCTCCCCAGCTTCTTATGTATGCTAGTCAATATAGTACAGGAGATTGGCAAAAGGGCAATATTCAACTTTATTTTTGTCTGTGAAGGAATTCTTTAAGATCCCTGTACTCTTAAAGTATAGGTTTCATCTCCACCCCCATTTGGACTTTGCTCCCAAAGCTGAAATGGAATGGTCTTTTTATTTTTTTTAATTATTATTATTACTTTATTTATATATGACAGCAAAATACATTACAATTCTTATTATAAATATAGAGCATAATTTTTCATATTTCTGATTGTATACATAGTATATTCACACCAATTCGTGTCTTCATACCTGTATTTTGGATAATAATGATCATCACATTCCACCATTGTTAATTACCTCATGCCCTCTCCCTTCCCCTCCAACCTGTCTGCTCTATCTAGAGTTCGTCTATTCTTCCCATGCTCCCGCTCCCTATCCCATTATGAATCAGCCTCCTTATATCAAAGAAAACATTCGGCTTTTGGTTTTTTGGGGATTGGCTAACTTCACTTAGCATTATCTTCTCTAACTCCATCCATTTACCTGCAAACGCCGTGAGTTTATTCTCTTTTATTGCTGAGTAATATGGAATAGTCTTTTTATTATGATATAGCCTGTGGATGGTGACATTCAAATCTGCCGTTGTATTTTATAGTAGCATCAGCATTTATAGTAAGCATACCAATGGTGTGGGATTCATTTGTACTATAGTTATTTTTATTTATTAAAAATGGGCTTTTTTATTAAGGATGATGTGCAGTGAGATATAGGACTGCCCCAAGTAAAGCAGTTTCTAAAGAACAGTGTCCTTTTAATTTAAATTTATAAAGTTCTGCTTACTCTATTGGCTGTTACCTGATGATGGTGATAAGAGAATAATTTAATTCAGTATTGGTTTTCTACTGAAATTCCCAGAGGGTTTGCTGTCTATATCAGAAGGGCACAGATGAGGCTGTCATCTAGGGAGGAAGTGTCAAGTGAGGAAAAAAGAGGGTTGAGGACTAAGCCTTGAGAAATTCCACAGTAGAGACAGCTGAATGCAGCTCATGTAGAGAGGACATGGCTAGAGAGACAGGAAGAAAATTCTGAGATTGTTGACTCTTGGGAGCCAAGTGATTAAAAGATTCAGTAGGGTAAATATAAGAGATTGTAAATGTGGAACAGATTGCAAAATTTTTAGTGAATAGTGAATCCTTAAGTGAAAGGATGAGGGTTGGGGACAGTGTGAGTTGAAGGTGATTCATGGTGCTGCTGTGCCTATGGTCTTCAGGTTGGTGGCTGGAGTCAATCATAGTGATAATATTTACACTGGCTCTGCAAACTGTCCTTATAAGACCAGATAATAAGTACTTTAAGCTTGTGGAATAGATGCTTTCTGTTATTACCCCTCAACTCTGCCATTAAAATGCTCAGCTTCCAGACAGTAGGGGAATGAACAGGTGGGGATGTTTTCTACAAAAATATATTTACAAAAGCAGGTGGCTAGTTTGCCATGTGTTGGTGTACACCATGGGAATCTGTAAATGTGACCAGTCAGGGCCCCCTTTCCTATAACCAGTTAAAAATTTACCAGCACATCACTGGTTAAAGAGCCAGTGAATTTCTAGAGATTTAGCTGGGCAAGGGCAGGATAGTAAGGGAGATTTGTGGCCAATAGAGGAATTTTAAATGGGAGAAACCTTGAGTGAGTTTAAATGTTGATGGGACGGGTACTGTGGACCTTGAGGAGAAGATTGAACATGAAGGAGAGAAGGGAAAATGCATCACATATATTCATGGGAAGTGGGAAGAGGGTGAGCTCTGTATGGCGGGAGCTAGCACATTTCTTCCTATCTAGCAGGAGGAAAGAAGGAAATAATGGATACATAGCAGTGGGCTGAGTGGTCTTTGTAGGAAGTTTGGTCTGTTGACATTTTCAGTGTAAAGTAGAAGGTGAGAGAGGTGAGATTGTCTGTTGCTGATGAGAAGGGAAGTCTGAGGAAAGTGGGAGATGGTCATTGTGTGAAGCAGAGTGACCACAGATGACATAGGATAGCTAGGAAGTCATGAGTGCCAGGGGAGACTGCTCATTGTTCACCTCTTTGGCCTTCTTCTGCCTGTTTGTGCACTTTTTCCTTTAGCAGTCCTCAGCTGCTTAATTTGAAGCATGGAGAATGTGGATAGTTCAGAATTTGAATTTTGCTAGATTGGAATGATGCAGAAAATCAAAGGGCAGAGGTAAAGGTATTACTCTGTTGGGAAGCATATTACTGAAACAATGGACCAGGAATCTGCACTGAATGGAGAGAAAAGAGAGATGGATCTGGGCCAATGGCAGCTGAGAAGTAGAGGTGTCATTGGGAACTGTCCTGCTGGGTCCAAGTGAAGTTTTCATGGGAGTAAACGGGCAAGGTGAAATCCAGGCCATTATGTTTAGAAAGCAGAGTGTGGGTTCTTCATCCTGACTGGCTGTGTACTATGGTCAGTGGGATTTTTTAAAAAATACCTATTCCTGGACCTTACCACAGGGATTCTGATTAAATGGTTGGGATGGGGTCTGAACTTTGATGTTTTCAAAAGTTTCCAGGTAATTCTTCAAAATGCAACCCTAGTTGAGAAACACTGAAGCAGGCATTTTGAAAATAGAGCAGCTTTAGGAACTGGCAGAGTCCAATTGTGCTTGTGGGAATGATTGAGTGGAGTGGAGGGAGGAGGTTATGGTAGAGGAAGAGTTTTCACCAACTGAGAGGTTAGGATATTGGATGTACTGCTTATGTGGATGTGGGTCTTCCTCATAGTGGCAGGGTGTGGAGTAGTGAGAGAGGGTGAGCCAGTTCCTGTGAGGAGAAAGGACTAGATGCAAAACCGCAGGAGTGGGGATTGGGGTGTACAGGTGGAGAGCAAAAGCCTCAGGGAACAGGCTTCCCCCCAGCTTTATTGATGTGTAATTGATATATTAAAAACTGCATATTTAATGTATGTAATTTGATGAGTTTGGACATACACGCATACACCTGGGAACCATCCCCACAGTCAAGATAGACCTTTCAAACTTCTATATCTCCCTTCCCCCTTTTTCTGGCAAGAACATTAACATGACATTCATCTTCTTAATAAATTTTCAAGTGGCACAGTACAGTTTCATTAAGTACACAACTGAGTCCAACAGCAGGACTCTAGAACTTATCTTGACATTTCATAATGGAAACTTCATACCTTTGGAGCAGCTATTCCCCTACTTTGGTTTTACTACTCCTGCTGCTGGTAACTATCAGTTTTGTTCTCTGTTTCTGTGACTTTGAGCATTTGAGGCATTTATAATTTTTTATAAATTAATAAAATTAATTTATTTCACTTAACATAGTGTCCATTAGGTTTATCCATGTTGCAAATGGCAGGATTTCCTATTTTCTAAGACTGAGTAATACTCCATTTTACGTTATAGCATATTTTCTTTATTCATTCATCCACTGATGGACATTTGGGTTGTTTTCATATCTTGGCTATTGTGAATAATTCTGCAGTGAACATTGGAGTGCAGATATGTGTTTGAGATCCTGATTTCAGGGTTTTTTTTTTCCCTTATAATTAGAAATGGGATTGCTTGACCATATGGTAGGTCTGTTTTTAATTTTTTTGAGGAGCTTCTATACTATTTTCATGGTTACTGCACCATTTTACATTCCTACCAACAGTACATAAGGTTTCTCTTTTCTCCATATTCTTCCCTCTACTTTATCTTTTTCTTTTCTTGTTTTTTCTAACAGTAGCCATCCTAATAAGTGTGAGGTGATATCTCAGTAGTACTTTTGATTTGAAGTTCCTTGATGATTAGTGATATTGAGCACCTTTTCATGTACCTGTTGGCCATTCATATTTCTTCTTTGGAATAGAAATATAAGAATTGTCTATTCAAGTTCTTTGTTTCTTTTTAAATCATGTTGGTGATTTTCTTATCATTGATTTGTAGGTATTCCTTATATAATTTAGATGTTTTAGCCCTTTATCACATATATCGTTTTCAGTTATTCCCTTCTTTTCTGTAGCTTGGCTTTCCCCTCTGTTGATTATTTCTATGCTATGCAGAAGCTTTCTAGTTTCCTGTAATCCCATTTATTTGTTTTTGCTTTTGTTGCCTATGCTTTTGGTATCATATCAAAAAGGTCAAGACTAATCTCATGGAGCTTTCTGCTGTTTTCTCATAGGAGTTTTATAGTTTCAGGCCACATGTTTAAATGATTAAACCATTGATTTTTGCATATAATATGATGGAAGAATCTAATTTCATTTTTTCAAATGTGGATTTCCAGTTTCCCCAACACTGCTTTTTGCAGACTGTCTTTACCTCATTGAATGTTCTTAACACCCTGGCCAAAAGTGAATTGACTATATGCGTGGGTTTATTTCTGGGTTCTGTGTTTTAGGAACAGGCTTTTGTTCTTATTTTTCTAAAAGAACTAGGAGAGGGTTTGCTCGCCTAGCATGTACCATACCCTGGGTTCGATCCTCAGCATCACATAAAAATAAATAAATAAAATGAAAGATATTTTGTCCATCTACAACTAAAAAAAAAAAAAAATTAAAAAAAAAGAACTAGGAGAAATGTCTGAAATCTTTGAAGAATCTCACCTCTGCCTCCTGACTTCATTGAAGGACATGGCTATGAGAAAATGAGCAGTCAGCCTCCCTATAGTTAAGAATCAAGGGAGAACCAATTTTTTCTCAGAAAATACCTGAAAACCATATATGTGATAAAGGGCTAATATCTAAAATATATAAGGACCACCAAACAGGAGAAAAAGATGGGCAATAGAACTAACTGGTTTTGAAGTAGCAATTCTGGAAGCACAAAGGTTCCTGGAGATGGGTATTGGTGGTATTGTGTGCCAACTACTGAAATCAAAGAGAAGCATCTTGGTGAATGTGACCTTTTTGGGAAGCACAGGGACATTCTCTCACAAGCAGACCTGGATGATGCTGATTAATGGTGACTTCTAGTCTAGCCTGGTTAAGAGATTTAGGTACATTATGTGTCAAGAGCTTCAGGAGGACTCTGAACAAATGAGAGAAGGGCACCGACAGAGTGATTTTCTTTTCTAGGCAGACCAGGAGGAGTCCTTTTTTTTTTTCTTCCCCTTCCTTAGGCTTCTGATTGTTGTGCCAGTGTGTAGAATGCCTTTGTGGCTCACTAGCCATTCCCTGTTGTAAGTTTTCATAACATGTGATGCCTACCACTTTCCATATTGGGTTTATTTAATATGTGCTCTTTTCTCACTTTACTATAAAATTCTTGAGGGCAGAGACTGAATTCACTGGATGACCCCAGCTTCTCCACAGGTAGTACCTGGCACACAGTGGTTACTCAGCAAATACCTGTTGAGTGAATTGTCTAAGGAGGTGACATGCAGCAGTGATGGTGTAGTCTGTGAAGGGAAAGGCAGTGCCAAGGATCTTGGCTTCAGTCCTGATGTATTCTCTCTTTGTCATAGGGTAAGAAGGTAAAGAGAAAGGGGGATTCTGAGTCACACCTTAGATTTTGTCTTCTTTTCCCTCCTTTCTTATAGGCCAGTCTCAAGATAATGAAAAGGAATTAGCTGCGCTCTTCCAGCTGTGGCTAGAGACCAAAGACCAGGCCTTTTGTAAGGTATAATTTTTCAAAATACCAACTCTTCCCCTTTTGGTTTCTAGAACTCTCAAATTAGTGAAAATTCTCCAGTCCATTTACCTGTTAATGTTTTCCTTTTCTCCAGCAAGAAAATGAAGACAGCTCAGATGCTACAACACCTGTCCCTCGGGTGTGAGTATAGCACTCTAATGGTGGGTGGTGTCCCATGAAACCATGATTCCTGGTACTTACATGTCTTAGTCTGTTAGAGCTGTAATGGGCCTGAGAGATCATAAGAATTTGCTGATTCTCACCTGCCTAATATACCTAAGGAGGGCAATGTATATCCATTGATATGAGTGGCTCCCTGTGGAAGGAGTTCTTTCTTTTTTAAATGTTTATTTTAGTTGTAGATGGATATAAGACCTTTGTTTTATTTATTTTTATGTGGTGCTGAGGATTGAACCCAGTGCCTCACATGTGCCAGGCAAGTACTCTATCACTGAGCCCCAACCTCAGCCCCAGTAGTTCTTGATGCTAGAAGGGGATGTGCAGTAGAGTCTGAGGGGATTTGATCTACCTTATAGGTGAACATACTATTTTCCACATGTTGTCCTCCTGGGTTTCCCATTTGAGAGTGCTATCTAACCCAACCTCCTTATTTCTTTTCTTTTTTTTTTTTAATATTTAGTTTTTAGTTTTAGGTGGACACAATATCTTTTATTTTACATTTATGTGGTGTGCTAAGAATCAAACCCAGTGCCGCAAGCATGCTAGGCAAGCACTCTACCATTGAGCCACAACCCCAGCCCCCCAACCTCTTCATTTCTGTAAAGAAGTTGGGTTATGAGGTTACATTATTTGTTGAGGGTTAGTGACAGGAATTCACTAGAATTTACATCCTGTGAGTGACTCCTCTCATATTGCTCTTTCCTGTCTGGTGTTGTTCTGCAGTTAGATTTTTTTTTTTTTTTTTGCAGCATGGAGAATTGAACCCAGGGCCTCATGTATCTTAGGCCAGTACTCTACCCATGAGCTGCACCCTAGCCTGTGCATTTAGTAGAAGTGGGGGTAGTACAAGTATTTGTAAGTTTCCTGTGAGCCAGGAAATATACCCTTGCTATCTAATATTTTTCATTGCCATTAAATTGGATTTAGCAGCGAGATACCAGCTTAATTTCCACCTGCCCAGTACTTTTCTGGATTTCTAAGTATCAAGTAATTTTTGGAAATACCATCAAGAGTTACTTGGTAGGAGCTGGAAAGTGGAGTTTGTAAGAGTTGAGTACATCTAAAGGGACATTTCTGAAGGGACATTTTTTTTGTGTGTTGCAAAGAGAATGGTTCTGGGTGTTAAAGAAAGGAGATGGATCTGTGACCCATCTGCTAGTAATCAGAGTTAAAACAAAATTCTTTATGTTTCAGAAGAACTGACTATGTGGTGCGGCCCAGCACTGGGGAGGAGAAACGGGTTTTTCAGGAGCAGGTAAGAAATATGGAGAAGATAGAGAAAGTCTGTCTCTGTGAGGCCCTATAGATTGAAGTGCTGAGCCTGACTCTCTTTTGAGTCTACCGTCATGGAGGAAATTCATACCTTCACCGTGGATATTCTGTTGGTTGGGATTGATTGCGGCAGGGCGGGGGGGGGGGGGGGCAGAAAAGTTTTAGTCTGTTAGAGCTGTAATGGGCCTGAGAGATCATAAGAATTTGCTGATTCTCACCTGCCTAATATACCTAAGGAGGGATATATATATTATAAATATATAATATATATATATATATTATAAATATATAATATATATATATATAGAGAGAGAGAGAGAGAGAGAGACAGAGAAACTACTTTGATTTCTTTAGCAAAATGCATTTTATTTCCTCATCCTTTGCTCAGTAACCAGTTCTGAGGACCATCCTTTTCTCACTGTAGTTGGCTCGTTATCCATGGGGGAATTTTTGGTTCCATTCCCATTTTAATCTCCCCATGTGGATCTAGAATGAACTCCACTGATTCTGACTCAGAAGCCTTCTCCCTTTTCTCTGTGTAGGAGCGTTACAGATACAGCCAACCCCATAAGGCATTCACCTTTCGCATGCATGGCTTTGAGTCTGTGGTGGGGCCAGTGAAGGGTGTGTTTGACAAGGAGACTTCCCTCAACAAAGCTCGGGAACATTCCCTTCTGCGCTCTGACCGGCCTGCCTATGTCACCATCCTGTCTCTTGGTATGTGGTGATTTATTTTTTTCACTCTGAATCTTTCCTCAAGTCATCTCTGTCCTCCCTGCATACCCCCCACCCGCCTCCTCCACCCTGAGGTGAGTCAGGCATAGCATTTGGAAGCTTTGGATTGGGAAATGAAGGGGGGATTCTGCTCTTAGAGATTGGTGGCAAGAATCACTGTTCTTTTCTGAAGGTGTGCTATTATTTATGTTCCTTTAGGAAGGGCTCACAGGCCAGCTGAATAGGTTTAACTATAGCACTTTGCTTCCTTAAAGATTTTGTTGTGCCATGAATCCCTTTGGCAGTCTGGTGAAACTCATGGATCCCTTCCCATAGTTATGATAATTCTAAATATACATTAAATGCTTAGAGTTATAAAGAAGCCAATCATATTGAAATAGTTATCAAAACAATTAAAACAATGTGTAGAAATATGAGTTTTTATTTTAATTGACAGGATCTAGCAATAGGTCTTATAAATATCTGTAACTTCCAGATAGGGAGATGTGTTTGACATTTATAATATGAAAATATTTGATTTCTCTTACAACATCGCAGCACTGCCAATAATGGTTTATTATCTTGTGTTTATAATCAAAGGAGATTCTAAATTTCACTGAAAGATAAATTTTTCTTACCTGAATTCATGGACCCACTGAATTCTAAGGTATCTGTGGACTTTATTCTTGCCTCTGTGAAAGTGTGTAGGAAACACCAATGGCAGAGCTTTCAGCCACTAGGGGTCAGTGTGCCCGATACTGAGTTGGGAGGCTGAAGAGCACTAAAGCCCTTTGCTGAAGGGAGCATCACCCCACTAGAGCAAGTAGGGGGATATTGCTTGACTCTTGGGCTTTGCATTTCCTAATATTATCAGTTCGGGATGCAGCAGCTCGGCTGCCTAATGGAGAAGGCACACGGGCAGAGATCTGTGAACTGCTCAAGGACTCCCAGTTTCTTGCACCAGATGTTACCAGCACTCAGGTAAGTTGGAGAAACAACTTTGCTTGGCTTTCTTTCAGAATGGATTTCAGAAAACTTGTTAGAGGGTTGGGGTTGTGACTCAGTGGTAGATCATTTGCCTCAGCACGTGTGAGGCACTGGGTTCTATCCTTAGCACCACATGAAAATAAATTAATAAACAAAGCTGTTGTGTCCATCTATAACTAAAAAATATTAAAAAAAAAAAAAGAAGGAAAACTTATTAGGAAACATAGGAGGATCACTAAGTTCAGAGCCAGCCTCAGCAACTCAGAGAGGCCCTAAGCAACTTAGTGAGACCCTATCTCAGAGTAAAAAATAAAAATGGGCTGGGGATGTGGTTCAGTGGTTAAGCACCTTTGGGTTCAATCTTTGATTATTACTTCCCCCGCCCCCCCCCCCCCCCCCCCGGAAAAATGAAGGAAAACAGGTGCAGTGGTGTACCTATAATCCCAACTAATCACGAGGCTGAGGCAGGAGGATTGTGAGTTTGAGGCCAGCCTGGACAACACAGTGAGAACCTGTCTCAAAAGCAAAAACACAACTAAATGAAGAAAGGAAAAAAAAAAGAACTTAAAAAATGCACACAGTGATGACCAAAACCCCTGTCAGTGAAGCACAAAAGCAGCCCTAGGTTTTCCTTTAGCTTATAGTAAAAGAAAAGTTGCTATAGTCAGAATTCAAAATATTTTTACAGTGAAAACATCACTGTCTCAGGAATTTATAGCATTTTTTGTTTTGCCAGGTGATTTGGTGAGCCACTGAGAAGACATAGCTAGACTGATATATAGTCTGTTATATCGTCAGCTATGAATCATCTAGGGATTTTTCTCTGGATTCCAAACAGCTTCTGTTATCTGGGTCTGGCCTGACCCTTACTTCCCTTTTCTCTGTTCTCAGGTCAACACAGTAGTGAGTGGTGCCCTGGATCGACTACATTATGAAAAAGATCCTTGTGTGAAATATGACATTGGACGGAAGCTGTGGATCTACCTGCATCGTGACCGGAGCGAAGAAGAGTTTGGTGTGTGAGGCTTCTGGGGAGTGTGTCCAAGTAGACCAGTGATGATTCTGACTTTTCTGTCCCAGTTCCATCATTCTTTCCATTGGCATTCAGGTAGAATAGGATTATGGAGGCAGGGTCTTACCACCAGCAAGGCCTTGGGTTTTAGCAAACTGCCCCCCCCACTCTCACCCCCTTAATATACTAAGATCCAACTCTTGCTGAAGCTTCCCACTTTTGTTTATAGAGCGGATTCACCAAGCACAAGCAGCTGCAGCTAAAGCCAGAAAAGCCCTTCAGCAAAAACCCAAGCCCCCTTCCAAGGTGGTAAGTGATCTCATGAAGAACCCTCTTGAGAATCCTGGGGCTAGGTCTAGGTACTTAACACTGTGCATCAGGAGCTGAAGAGTCCACCCATGCCTTCCTTTCTGGAGCCTTTATGACACCTGTGGTAAATTTCCCTTTCTCATCTTTTCTAGAAGTCCAGTAGCAAGGAGACTTCATTAAAAGTCCTCAGCAGTGGACCTTCTGAGCAAAGCCAGATGAGCCTCAGTGACTCTAGTATGCCACCCACCCCAGTAACTCCTGTAACCCCCACCACACCAGCATTGCCTACCACTCCAATTTCCCCTCCGCCTGTGTCATCAGTGAACAAAAGTGGCTCTACTTCTGTCTCAGAACCAGCTAAGTCTAGTTCAGGGTAAGTGCCTCTGTTTTGTTTCTGTATTTTCTCCTCCAAAATCCTCTTGTATGCATGTCCTAAGGTTATTTTCTTTGTGTGTGTGTGTGTGGGCGGGGGGGGGGGGGGGGCTATTGGAGATGGAACTCAGGAGCATTATATGAGCTATATCCCCATCCCTTTTTGAAAACTTTTGTTTTTGAGGTAGGGTATTGCTGAGTTGCCCATGCTTTTCAAACTTTTCATCCTCCTGTCTCAGCCTCCTGAGTAGCTGGAATTACAGGTGTGTGCCACCACTTAAGTTCTTATTTTTGTTTTCCTGATGTTCCTCATAGGGTTCTTCTGGTGTCCTCACCAACAATGCCACAGCTAGGAACAATGCTATCCCCAGCTTCCAGCCAGACTCCACCCAGTTCACAGGCTGCTGCCCGGGTTGTAAGCCACTCTGGCTCAGCTGGACTGCCCCAGGTGCGGGTGGTGGCTCAACCTAGCCTTCCTGCTGTCCCACAGCAGTCAGCAGGACCAGCACAGACACTGCCACAGATGCCACCAGGACCACAGATCCGGGTGCCAGCCACTGCCACACAGACCAAAGTAGTACCCCAGGTAAATGGAAACTGTAGGTCACTGGGAAACAGGACTATGGACTGAGGTAGGCTGATGAGTCAAATGGTCAAAGTCTGGGGAAGGACCAGGGAATCATAGATTTTATTGTTCCTGAGGATAAAATTCACTAAGATAACGCATTTTATGTTTAAAGCCTTGTAAGCATTTTTAGATACTGTTTTACATGTTGGAAATCAGACTTTCAGAGAAGTTCAGTAATTTCCCATTGTTCAAACAATAGTACCCTTGTAGAGGTGGGATATAAATCTAATAAACCTTTTAGTTTAAATCTCAGGCTCCTTCCATTGTGCCTCAGCCGTGTGTCTTGGGTATCCCAATGACTATCTGTATGATTGTACAGAAGATTTTTATCCTCTTTACTTCATTTTTCTCTTATTGTATATAAAAGGAGAATATATGCCCTGAATATGTAGGAATAACCGGATGCTAAATGTAAAGATGTTCTGAAAATTAAAGTGTTTTATACAAATACAGGAAATTTGCAGTGTCTGTTTCAGAGAGTGTTGAGCCTTGAACACTGAGAGAGTAATAGTACTTTTAGAAGAAAATTCTTGGGTGGTGACACATGGGGAGATCCTGCCTTGGAGTGCTGATTTCCATCTCAGGGTCTAATTGACCTCTCTGCCTCACACCTTGAACAGGCAGTCATGGCCACTGTTCCAATCAAAGCACAAACTGGGGCACCCAGTGTACAGCGGCCTGGACCCATGCAGACAGGGCTTACGGTGACAAGTCTCCCTGCTGCAGCCAGCCCTGTGAGCAAGCCAGCCACAAGTTCCCCTGGGAGCTCGGCTCCAAGTGCCTCTACAACTGCAGTCATTCAAAATGTTACAGGACAGAACATCATCAAGCAGGTATGTGGAATTCTCCAGGTGGTTCTTTTTTTTTTTTTTTTGTCCCAAAACAAAAACCTCAGGCTGGAGGTCCTGAACAGACAGATGTCTGTGGAAAAAAGATTTGTCATCTTGGGCTCTTTGTTTATAGGTTCTTCAAGTATGTTTCCATTCAAGGCAGTTGCAATTTCTGTGGATGCTCAAGGGAGGTCTTCCATTTCTTTCCATATAATTTAGTATTTGGTAATAGTTTATGGATTTAGTGAGACTCTTCAAGGACTTATTTAAACTCCCATGGCCATATTCTAATTGGCTTTTCAGTTTACACCAGTAATGGTAGAATACATTTGTATTGGCAAACTAGTAGAAATATTGACAGGAGTGCTTCCTGTGTATCTGTACCATGCCTTGCATTTTATAGATGTTAGTGGTTTATTTCTCAAGCAATGGAGGGTGATAGACACTTCTGTTATTCTCATTTTATAAATGAAGAAGTGGAGTTATATAACAATGAAGAAGCCTTTTCATTCAGCAGTTGTTCACTGTCTCTTGTGGCAGGCACTATGTGAAGGATTGGGGATTTAGTAGTCTGTTAAGTAGACTGAGCCCTGCCTTTGTGGAATTTGTGTTCTCGGAAGGCGAGGAGACAGATAAGTACATCAGTGTCAGAGAATAAGAGATGCTGTGAGGGGCTTGGGATATAGCTCAGTTGGTAGCACAAGGCCATGGGTTCAATCCCCAGCACCATATACACACATACACACACACACACAAAAGAGAGATGCTGTGAGGCTCAGTAGACAGGGCAGTGTTGGAGAATGGTAGTGTGCTAATTTCATCCACGACGATGGGAGTTGGCCTCTATGAGGAGATGAAATTTGAGCGAGGCAAATGAAGTTGGTGTGCTATGGTTACGATGATGACTGGGAGATAAAGCATTCCAGGCTTAGGCATGGAAAGTGAATACATTTGAGAAACAGCAGGAAAGCCATTGTAACTGGTTTACAAGTGAGCAAGCATGAACATATGGCTCAAGCATGGTAGCTCAAGAAAAAGGAGTTGAAAATGGCCCCCATGGGCTTTGGTTGCAGTGACTGGATAGATAGTGGTCTCATTTACCAAGATGCAAGAAAATTGAGGTGTAGGGACTGCAAGGCAGACAGAAAAGTGTGCTCATGCAGGAGAAAGCAGTGCTTATATTGGGTGTGGTGAAGAGTGTAAGAAGAGACTCATTGTATGTAGTTGAATAAATGCGACGAGTTCCAGGGGCTTTTTGGGAATGGCTTCAAAAGAGTGTAAGATGATGAAGCAGAGTTAGTGAATATAAGTAATTTTTAGAGAAATTTTGCTTTTCTGAGAACTGGGTTGGAGTGGAATGTGAAGGGGAATTGAGTGAAGCAAGGAGGGCAGTATGGAGCAGAGCCAGGGTTGTTTGTATTTAGGGTGTCCAGTGTCATGGCATGTCTGTGTGGCAATGGTCCAGTAGAGGGGCCATAGAGAAGAAGGTTCTGAGCAGGCTAAAGGGGTTGATCTGTTACACATGGAGCATTTGACTTTCCCTTTGAGTTGATATGAACCCACGGAGTCTGGCTCTAGAGCCTGTGCTGCAGATACCTCACCACACTACTACTCTCAAAATAAAGGTGATCCAACCATAAATAGAATAAAATGTACTTGAGACTGATGGGGAAATACTGTTATATACAGATGTAATTATGTTGAATAGTAATGATAGCATTGTGATTTTTTTTAAATTTTTTTTTATTTTAAAAAGTCCTTTCCTAGGTTAGGGATATATAGATAAGTCTTTTTAGAATTTTTTATTTGTTCTTTTTAGTTATATATGACAATAGAATCTCTTTTGATATATTATGCAAACATGGAATATATCTTACTCTAATTAGGATCCCAGTCTTGTGGATATACACAATATTGAGATTCACTGTGGTGTATTCATATATATATATACACATACACACACACACACACAGGAAATTATGTCAGATTCATTCCACTGTCTTCCCTATTCTCCCTTCCCTTCATTCCTCTTGGTCTAATCTATTGAACTTCTGTATAGATAAGTCTTTTTTTGTTTGTTTGTTTTAGTATATTTAGTTGTTGATGAACGGTTATTTAGTTTATTTATTTATATGTGATGCTGAGAATTGAACCCAGTGCCTCACACATGCCAGGCAAGCACTGTACCACTGAACCACAACCCCCGCCCTATAGATAAGTCTTGATTAGTAAAATGATCAATCTTGGATAGACTTTAGAATATTCCAGTTCCTAGGGGCTGAGGATGTAAGTGTGGCTTAGTGATAAGGCCCTGGGTTTAAACCCCAACGTCTACTCCCCCCCAAAATTACAGTTCCTCTCTTCTACCCTTCTCTCCCCAAGGTGGGAAAGGATACAAAGTGATTACTTATGAAGGTGGGAGAAGGGGGTATGCTGTGCTCTTCTCTACTTTTGTGCCTGTTTATTATTTTCAAAATAAAAAGGTAAAGATATATGAAACATACATGAAATAGAGGTTTGCTTAATTTTATTGTGTGATCAGTCAGCATCATGCACCCCTTCATTAATGCTGTGTCTCCCCCATACAGGTGGCCATCACTGGGCAGCTTGGTGTGAAGCCCCAGACAGGCAACAGCATCCCACTCACAGCCACAAACTTCCGAATTCAGGGTAAGGATGTACTGCGACTGCCGCCCTCTTCCATCACCACAGATGCCAAGGGCCAGACGGTTCTTCGAATCACACCGGACATGATGGCCACATTGGCTAAGTCCCAGGTTACCACAGTAAAATTGACTCAGGACCTCTTCGGGACAGGAGGTGGTACTGCAGGCAAAGGCATCTCTGCCACCTTACATGTCACTTCCAATCCAGTCCATGCAACTGATAGCCCTGCCAAGGCCAGTTCAGCCAATGCTCCTTCATCTGCTCCAGCAGGCACCACTGTGGTCAAAGTGACTCCCGACCTCAAGCCAGCAGAGCCCTCCAGTTCAGCTTTTCGCTTGATGCCAGCCCTTGGTGTGAGTGTGGCAGATCAGAAGGGAAAAAATACAGTGGCCTCTTCAGAAGCGAAGCCAGCTGCCACAATTCGCATCGTGCAGGGCCTGGGAGTAATGCCTCCCAAAGCAGGCCAGACCATCACTGTTGCAGCCCATGCCAAGCAAGGGGCCTCAGTGGCCAGTGGGTCTGGAACTGTTCATTCTTCAGCAGTATCCTTGCCCAGTATGAATGCTGCTGTGTCCAAGACTGTGGCTGTAGCTTCTGGGGCTGCAAACACACCCATCAGCATCGGGACAGGAGCCCCCACTGTGCGGCAGGTCCCCGTCAGCACCACGGTTGTGTCCACGTCCCAGGCTGTGAGTAATGTCAGTGGTAAAGAGTATCCCTCTCTTCAGGAAATCTCTTAAGGTTGTTAGCTTCCCATCCCTCAGGAGACTCACTAGGACCAAAGAAATGTCTTTGTAGGTATGGAAATTAGAAGTCCTGTCTGTATTCTTTTCTTTGATCCAAATGGATTTATGTATTTTTATGAACCACATTTTATAATGGTATAGTTCATGCATACGTTCTTACACAAAATTGTAAGAATGATGCTAACAGTATAGAGTAAAATGTAAAATTTCTTTCATCCCTCTACCAGTTCTTCGTTTATAACTGCTAATTATTATTAGTAACACAGCATTTATCCTATGAGTCCTTTTCCTGTGTATTTTCATATATGTATACACATAATTTAAGGAAAAAAAAATCTACAAGAGCCCTTACTCTTTTTTTTTTTTATAAAGAAGTCTTAGGGATCCTACACCACAGAGAGAGATACTGGCTACATCCTTTCTGATGATGTAGCGATCCATAGAAGGGATTGTGTTAATATATATCCAAGCCAGACGATGTGGCACACACCTCTAATCCCAGTGGCTCAGGAGCCTGAGGCAAGAGGATCATGAGTTCAGTCAGTCTCACCAACTTAGTGGGGTGTTTAGCAACTCAGTGAGATCCTTTCTCTAAGTAAAATATAAAAAGGGACTGGGGATGTGGCTCAGTGGTTGAGTGCCCCTGGCTGCAATCCCCAGTACCAAAAAAAAGAATACAGTTTCCACTTTCCCAGTACCACTGTGAATGTTGTGGTGTGTGTGTTTGAATATGTATGTATTTCTGGGTTGTTTGTATTTAGGGTGGAGATTGTGAGTAGGAGGCACAGTGAGGCACAATTGGAGGCTTTGATGATACTCTAGTTGTGCTGTCAGAAAGGCCACACAATCACTTCTCATCAGCAAATCTCCAACCCTAACCAGAGCTGGCTGGTTCAAGTTAGAAGGCTGTTTAACTTTATGTTCCTGTCTTACTAGTGGAAAGGGCGTTCCTTTTCAATTTTGTTTCCCTGATCATGAGTGAGGTTGAGCATACATCATATAGAAATTGGCATGTGCTCTTTAGTGGAGAAGAAATTTTTGCTTGTTTTTGAGGGAAGGGAGGTATTTGACTTTTTTTTATATTGTTCGAGGTGGCCCTTTTTATGTGTATAGAATATATTTCAGTCTGTCATCTTTCATCCTTGCATTTGGTACCTCTCACTTTATAGGTATTTACAATATTGTTGATTAAATCTTATTAACATTTTACGTATTCTAGGTTTTGTGCCTGTGCCTACCTTTCTCCAGAGTTATAAAGATAACTAAGAATTTTATTTTTATAAAATTATGAGTTTAAAAAAGTATCTATAAGTGATTGTCCATTTAAAACATAATTCTGTATCATGAAGTAGGGATCTCATTTCATATTTTCAAATTATCCCCAAATCATCAACCAGTTTATCCTTTTCTCACCAACTTGAAATGATTTGTTTATTATGAACTAACTCCCCATATCAACCTCAACGTGTTTCTAGATGTGTGTTTTCTTTGGTCTTGGAGTAAGGAGGCCCCGTTCTAGTGTATGGAAGATATAAAACATGTTTTTATTTTTCTAAGCAAGCTACATAGGAAAAGCTTAATAATTTGGGATAAAAGCCAAGGTGATGAAGGAAGACGGATATACATGTTCTTAAACAACAACACCAAAAAAACCTTACATAATGTGGTTAAGGGAAAATAATTATATAAGTTTCCAAATCACAAAGGGTAAAGTTAAGGAAGTGAGGAAACCGTGCTTACCCAATCTACCTCTGCCCTCTTGAATCTTCCTCCTAACACCAAAAGGTCCTACCCAGTGGCATCTCCCTGTGTCACTCAGACATTCAGTGTAGGTAAATATAACTGGCTAATCCAACCCTAGCTACGGAAATAGTTAGAATTATATGCATGCCCATCTATGTCTTTGCTTAGCTTCTTATCAGCTGTCCCCTCTTTTTTTTTGGTGGTGGTTCTGGAGATTGAACCCAGGGCATTGTTCTACCACTGAACTACATCCCTGGTCCTTTTTGTGTTTTATTTTGAAATAAATTGCTAAGTTGCCCAGGCTGGCCTTGAACCTGGTATCTTCCTGCCTCAGTCTCTGGAGTTGCTGGGATTACAGGTGTGCACCACCACTCCTGACTCAACCACCCCTCTTGAATTTTTTAAAAAAATTAAATTTACTACATAGAAATAGTATTACTGGGCTGGGGAGTATAGCTCAGTGGGATGTGCATGAGGCCTTGGGTTCCATCCCCAGCACTGCCCAAAACAAATTGTATTATTAAACATGTATTAGAAACCAGGCAGTTTGGGAACCGGTGACCATTGTATCCCTCCCAGAACCCTTAATATATTGGCCTTTACTCTTTTTTTCATCTAGGTTCTTACTTAGCTAGTAAGTTTAGTGGACTTTTCACTTGGTTGAGTTTATTACTGGTGTCCCCTAACTGACCTCTCTTATCTTGGAAAAACAGAAAGCACTTGGAGAATGTGACTTGTTCTTTATCCTGCATGCCTGGCTGTTTGTTCCCCCTCAGTGAGCCTGCATTCCAGTGAGGGGGTAGCTGTGTCCTTTCTCTGTTAACTCTTGGGCTTCTCGCTCCTTCCTCATGTGTGTTCCACCTCATAGTTACTGGGTCCCCAGCAGTGTACCATATGTTGGGGGATACTGAGATGCTTAAGCCTCTCCTCCTAGGGGCTCAAAATCTAGGACTGTAGTGAGTGAACACACATTTTACTATGTAGTTCAGGTACAGGTTTTATACCCATGAAAGAAGATTGTAAGATGATAACAGGCCAGGTGACACCTTACTACCAGTGTGAACCCTTTTATGTAGGGTTGCCTGGGCCCTGACCTCAGAATATTTGGATTGTGGTAAAAAATAGGGACTGAAAGTGCTCCTCACTTCTTTTTCTCTGTAATGATGCTTGGTGGTCTTCCTTTCTTCTATTCCTCAAAAGCCAATTTCTTTTTCTCTGCAGGGGAAGCTACCTACACGGATCACAGTTCCACTGTCTGTGATTAGCCAGCCAATGAAGGGCAAGAGTGTGGTCACAGCCCCTATCATCAAAGGCAACCTGGGAGCCAAGTGAGTCTGTTTGTAGTGAAGGAGCATCCTCAGGGGTGGAGGTGGGGATGGAATATAATATCAGTCCTTGTCACAGAATGGGATGGCAGCTGGTATTTCTGTGTCCCCCACACCAATGCTCATCAATAATTGCCATGCTCATCAACAATATTTATTGAACATGTAGTACTGTTTTAGGTACTCTAATTAAAATAGACAAAAATCTGTACTGCTTTCAAACATAGATTGCAGGATGGGGTGAGGAATAATTTAAAAAAACCTAATGCATCAAGTGATAGAAGAGGAGTGTGAAGCACCTGCCTTTGACGTTTGAGCTTTGAACCCAGGACAGTTCGGAGGATAATGACTTCCTGTGACCCTGACTTAATCATGATGAAGGGCAGGATGAAATCAAGTCTACCACTATCAAACCAGCTTATGTGACATGGCTGTTTGAGGGAGGGCTTCATTTTCTTTTTTTGTTTTTTTTTTTTTATTTTTGGGGGGGGAACCAGGGATTGAACCCAGGGACATTTTACCACTGAGGCACACCCCCAGCCCTTTTTATTTTTTATTTTGATGTAGCGTCTCACTAGGTTGCTTACAGCCTCACTAAGTTGCTGAGTCTGGCATTGAACCTGTAGTTCTGTCTCACCCTCCCAAGCTGTTGAGATTACAGGCGTGTGCCACCATGCCCAGCTCATTTTCTTGTTTTAAGAGTTGAGGTTTTGCTATGTTGCCCAGGCTGACTCTGAACTTCTGGATTCAAGTGGTCCTCCTGTCTCAGCCTCCTGAATAGCTGGGACTGTGGTGCACAACACTACATCTGGCTCAGGAGGTGTTTTTGCGAGGAGCACACACCCTTCTGGGCTGTGTCTTCCTCCTGGTTAGGGTACAGATATAGAGTCTAGGACCATTTTATCCAGAGTGCCAGGGCCTTCTGTGCTCACCCTTTTCTGCATGGGAAGCATAGAAGCTGGAAGAAGGGTGATCTTAGCAGCTTGTGTCCATGTGAATCCAGAATGCTGGAGTTTTGACTGAACACCAGACCTGCCTGTTTTCCTTCATTGCACAACCTAAATCCAGGGCAGACCACTATCCCATGATATGGTTATACCTTACTCCTGCTTTCCCTCCACAGCCTGAGTGGGTTGGGCCGCAATATCATCCTCACCACCATGCCAGCAGGTACTAAGCTCATTGCTGGCAATAAGCCTGTTAGTTTCCTCACTGCCCAGCAGTTGCAGCAACTTCAGCAGCAAGGTCAGGCCACACAGGTAAGGTCCAAGGCAGACTCTTGGCCACATCAGACTTTTCTGTTTCCTTTACTGTTCTTAACTGATGCACCTACTTGTAGTCCACTGACCAGACCTTCTCTTTGCAAACAGGTGCGCATCCAGACTGTCCCCGCATCTCATCTCCAGCAGGGCACAGCTTCTGGTTCCTCCAAAGCAGTCTCCACTGTTGTTGTGACCACAGCTCCATCTCCTAAACAGGCACCTGAACAGCAGTGATTGTGACAGAGGTGGCTTCCATAAAAGATCACTCCTGGTCTGCCCTGGCTCAAAGAAAGGGAGCACGGAGGTTTCGTTATTCCTCCAAGCTTGTCTGTTAAAGGCAGGCTAGTGGGGAGGATAGAAATGGCCTTGATTCTGCTGCCATACACCACACTGGAGCCCTAAGAATGGTTTACTCCAGGTTCCTGAGTCTGCTCTCTACCAATCTAGGAGAAGATTCTGTCAACAGTCGTGGAAAGTCATGGTTCCATCATTCAAGCCAAAGTTCTCTCCTGAGAGTAGGATGCCCAGGGAAGGCTTACTATTTAGAGTGGGCAAGCAGTGTGTAAGCCTTGTTCTAAGGGTTGTATTTTTTAGTTTCTGGTTTTCTTTGTGACTTGTGGTCTAGATATGAGTTTTGTGTTCTGAAAATTTTGTGTAACTTATTTTTTTAAAGAGCCTATTGCACTCTTCATCAAATAGAAATGTGGGCTTTAGCTCCCCTCTAAAATGACCACTTGTTTTTTTGACCAGAATGAGAATCCTAGCCAGTTGGTGGCTGATTTGATAACTACATTGTAGTTGAGAGTCTATGAGATGAAAAAAAACATAGAAGTTAAGTAGTGTGGATTCCCCAAAATGGGATTGTTCTGGCATCACCTCTTTGTTGGGATCTTGATTGTGGTCCTACCTTCGTCTGCCCAGTGGGCAGAGTACAGTGACAGAGACTTCGCAGCACCAACTTTGTTGCATTTCAAAGATTGTGCATTCTGTTTTGTTCTAGAGCTGGAGTCACAAACCCCAGGCTCTTGGGCCCAACCACCAGTTTTTGTAAATAAAGTTTTATTGGAACATAGCCCACACCCATTTGTTTATATAGTATTTATGGCTGCTTTCAAGTTAGCAGGCAGAATTGAGTAGATGTCATAGAGACTGTATGGCTCTCAAGCCTGAAGTGATACTTTTATAACCCTTTAAGAAAAAGTATGTTGATCTCTGGCAGGAGAAACAGCAGGTGGAAAGTTGGCAGTGTGCAGGGTTAGGCACTACCAGCTTCAGAAGAGGTTAGTCTGGATTTGAATTTATTTATTCCTGGTTATTGCAGTCCTCGGCCACTTTCGACTATAAGTGGAGCTCAGAATGGTATTTTAAAATGTCCTAAGTACTTAAGGAACTGGTCATTTATAACATATGCCTCACCTATCATGGGGCAGGGGTGGTAGGAATGCTTTTTTGCAGTGATAGGGCTTCCCTATCTCTCTTAGAAATTATTCATGTTATTAAAAAATTTATCTTGAACCTGTGGACTGTTAGTGATGGTCTTATATAGGATCTGGGTGGGAAAGTAGAGCTGGAGGACACAGAATGGAAGTGGCCTGGTTTAGATGGTAGCTATGTTGCAGGTGGGCATTAGGCAAGGTGCTGAGAAAGAGAAAAAGGTTAGAGTGACTTGGTGGTTACCCAGTGGTTTTACAATTTCATATAGCAGTTCTGTAAAATAGATGTATCAGCCCCCTTTTAGCTGTGAGAAGATGAGTATGACTGAAGATTAAAAATAGAACCAAGGTGAAAACTCAGACTTCTGATCTTAAGATTCCTTCTCTACTGCATTCTTAAGGGGAGGATGGCTAGGATGTATCATGATGGGTGTTGGGGACAATCAGAGTTGGAAGGTGGGAACTCTAAATTCCAGAGGGCAGAGGAGACAGGTAAGATAGAACTCTTGATGGGTGTATGGAAGACTGGCACAGAAATAAGACTGGAAATGGTGAGAGGTAGAGACTAGAGGGAGGGAACAACAGGGTACTTTACTTGAGTGAAGGAGAGTTCATCTGTGTTTTATAATATAGAGATCATTATTTCTAAGAGTCACTTTTCATATAGGAAGCCATGTGACATGTGGCACGAAAGAGAAAAAGAAATTTGAGATATTCTGTCTGAGATATTTATTGCTGGTTAAAAACAAACCTCTTCTGAATTTACTTAACAAATGATGCCATAAAAGTAGCGCTGGCATTCAGCTGAAGCCCTATCCTATATGTTAATCTGCTGAAGTTATCTAACTGCTTTGTGCTACAGATGTGTGTGTTCTAGAGAGCAGGGATGTGAAGTACAGGCCTGTTCCAGGATGTCAGTGTGGCTTGACTCCCTGGGAAATCTAATATTGGCACTATTCAGCCTGATGGTGGAATAGCATAGAGTGAGAGTTGTTCATGGTGATAGCACCAGTATTTGTACCATATATGCTTCCTTCACATGTAGGCTTCAGGACTCCAGGTGATGGGGCAGCTGTGGTGGGGAACAGTTCTTGAAATCTGGCGACAGCCATTAAGCTGGTTGATAGAGATTGGTAAAATTATTCAGACAACATATCCAAGAGAGGAGTTGATGAACAACATCATGATCCATTTGTACTTTAGTATCATATCTAAGAATGTTTATGCCAGGGTTGATCACTTCCATTAAGGTGTTCCAAACCATGATGTGAGGCTTGCATCAAAATAAATTTTAATATCTTATATCCGATTTTCACACCTCAACTACTCACTCTAGAGAGTATTACATTTCTTAGTCTACCCCTTAAAACAACAACAAAACCCCAAAAGTATATCTTTCCTGTGAAAATAAAACAGAAACTAAGTTCTTCTTCCCACCTCCAGTCCCTATGAAAAATGCATATTTTACATTAATTGCTAATAATGAGTCCTTCAATACTTTGTTTTTTGAATGGGGGTTACCAGAGGTGCTTTACCATTGAGCAATATCCCCAGTCCTTTTTTATATTTTATTCTGAGACAGGATCTTACTAAGTTGCTTAGGGCCTCATTAAGTTGCTGGGGCTGGCTTCAAATTTGTAATCCTCCTGCTTCAGCCTCCTGAGCTGCTGGGATTACAGACTTGCACCACTGTGCCTGGCACTGTTTGTTGAATGTTTGAGTTCCCATTCAGCTGGCAACACCAAGGTAGATGGTAAAATGGGATCCAGCTCTCTATAATAACTGAATCAATGTTTTTAGTAGATTATTTTTAATCCCTAAGTTTTGGCTTCAAGTTTGAAAGACAGCTGTGAGAACCAAATGAGAGAATGCATCTCATCCAGAAAATGCTGTACAAATAAAAGGTGTTAGGTGGTCTCTTAAGACCCTTCAGCTTTATGCTAGTTCACTTTTATTTGCCTGTACAACTTCATATACTTAATTATCTATGTTCTTTTCTCCTTTTCATTGCCTTTGCACTGTTTTCTGTACCTGGAGTAAGCTCTTTGTAGGACAGACTCCCTATAGAAACAACTCTCTTGCTTCCTCTATCATGGTTCGTACTTACCTCTCAAAGCCCCACCACACTGTGTAAATGCCTACACTGTCTTCCCCTAACACTAGACTGTCAGCTTGCTGAACACATATTTCATTACTTGGGACAACCATTTCAGATCTGGTGCAAAGTAGACATTTAATAAATATCTGTTGAAAGAATTTTTTTTTTTTTTAAAGAAAAAAGATCTGGAACCAAGATTATATAATATCAAGATTTTATATTACTAATTCAGAATTCATATCTTTTGCTTTCAGCTATGTTGAAATTCAAGGCGTTCCATAACCTGATGTTTTTCTCTGTACCTCACTGTACAGATTTCATTTTGGCACCCTCTTTTGAGTGACTTTAGAAGTCACAACAGCTGAGTTCCACAAGCCTGGCTGGGCTACTAATTAACTTCCTGTTTAAAAAAAAAAAAAAAAAAAAAATATATATATCTTTGGCCTAATTTTGTCCCTTATCAATGGAGGCATTGCAGTGCTCTGTTACGATTAGTTAGAAAATGTTTAACAAGTAATATTTAAAATATTTAAAATTTGCTTGTAAATTGCTTTACTTAAAAAAAATACAAGTTAGAATTATAGCTTTAAAGTAAAAGCACTGTCATTCACATGTGTCCTGATGTTTTTCCAGTAAGAAAATACCTGTTTTCTTGAAGGAAAAGCAGCATGATGTCTTGCTGGACTCATTATTTCATTCACGAGGTTATTTCCTGTTTTAGGTTTTCAGTCTTTGATTTCTCTATACAGATGCACAGGCTTGTTACTTACAGGTATTACCTCATTTCTCTTTATGAAAGATATTACACTAACACAGACTAAGTTAACTTATGTTTAAGAATCCAAACAGCAAAATATACAAAACATCAGAGGCCTAATTTCCTGTACTAGAGCCTCCAGGCTTGTATTAAATGAGGAGGTACAAATGTATGGAGTCTTAGGAGCAGACCAAGGTAAGCCTCAAAATGAGGGAATAAGCTATATTCACTCCTTGGGGGCTCAAAGGGATAGGAGGTCTCCTAAACTCCATGGCCTAATCTCGTTCCTCATCTGAGCCACTCAAAAGTGCAGTCTGGTAAGTGTGATTGGACTTTAGTGTCTGAATCCCAATAATTTCTCCTCCATGTTTCTTTATCCGTGTCAGAAGGCTGTAATAGAAAAAACAATGAGGTCCAATCAGATTAGGCAGAAAAAGATCCTTCCTCATCTGAGGATTTAAAAACACCTATTGGTTCTTAAAGCATTTTCTTCACATCTCTATTAAATATTGTGATATGTGTTTATATATCTGACACCTCAGACAATACTCAGTGTGACTGAAATGTCATAATTGAGCTCAAATTCAGCTCTTTCACTGACCAGGGAGTAGACTGATGGTAACCATGACTATAACTCCTTTCTGTTTGGTCTGTTATGGACTCTTCTGGGTGTAGTGTGTTTGCTTTGGGTCTAGGGAAATAAGCACCTAGGAAAAAAGGAGGGGCAGCTACAACAGCCATAGAACTGTAAAACCATATGCTGTAAGTCATCCTTGTACTGCAAGGCACTGACATTTACTGGTTGGATGACCTTGGTCAAGTTACTCAGTCTTGAAACTTTGATTTCCCCATCTGTAAAACATTAACAGTTCATCATAAAGCTATAGAGCAAAGTGGGGTAATACAGTGTTGAGAGTTATCTATGCCTGTGACACAGTGAGTACGTGGGAGTTAATAGCTATTACAGTCTGTATACTGCTAAGAAGCACTCTAGAGAGCACTTTCTGCCTGGGCATATATTTTGATAGTCATAACATTTCTGGCAAGTAGGCAAAACAAGTCCAGAAATAGAAGAGGGGTCCCAGATGAACCAGTAACAGCAGGGTCTACAACTCAGTACTGATCCCTAGTTCAGAGTTTTCCCCATTGTACTACAGCCTTAATATCAGAGCTGTATGTGAGACTTTGGTCTATCAGGGTACTATGACCTAGTCAGGTCATTTAACATCAAAAAGCCTTATCATCCTCATTGGTAAAATGAGAGTTGTAATACCTACTCTGAAGTATCGAGTGCCTTACCTAGGATTTGGCATATAGTTAGCACTTATTAGCAGAAGTAGAAGTTAATCAGCACTGCCTAGGGATTAGCACTTGTCAAAAAAGTTTACTTCTCTTAGAACATACCAGTAAACAAGAGAGTAGTTGATGGCCACAATGCAGAGGGCAACCAAGTAGTGCCAGCAGAAGCACATGGTGATGAACATGATGTTGGTCTCATCATTCTGGTCCCACGCAGGTGTCCCAAAAGGTGGGAACAGCACAAACCCAATCTGGTGAGTTAGATGAAGAAGAAATTGGTCTTTTGGTTAGCCTTCTCCAGTGGCCACCAGGTTTGCTTAAGCTACCTACTATCTCAGGCCTTTTCATACAGGAATGTTAATTGTGGGAAATTTAGGAAGTGGGACTTGTACAAGGTACCAGTGCCTGCCTGTACTAGGGAAGTCTTGCCACAGGTTAATGCAGCAACAGGATAGTAACAGAAAAAGCACATAGGTCAGGGTATGGGCCTAGGGAGAAAGGGGCCATCTGAAAACATTCCTGTGGGGTGTATGCTGCGTTTTCAGACATTTTGCCTTCAGGATTTCTCTTGGGCACACTTGAGGGGACTCTTCAATCTAGACCACATAAAGAATGTTGGTGTGAATAATCACCTGCCAGAACCAAGTTCCCTGAAGAATAACCAGACTGGTTCGGAAAAGTTCCAGCACAATATTGTCCCGAAAGATCACCTCCAGGGAGATACTGATACTCCCTCCAAACAAAGCATACAGCAGGAGTGAGTGGATATGCTGGTCCAGTGGAGATCGGTTATGAACATGGTAGTAGAAGAGAAAACCTGCCACGAACAAAATGACAGCCATCAGAGACTTGCTTGTTAATACTTAGGAGAATTCACCCTGGGCTTTTCCTGTATTGGAATTTTCTCTTAGATCTGTCTCAAAGATAGCTTCTTCTTTTAGGAAGTGTTTCAGGACAACAAACAGGTGCAGATTAAGTTAATTTCATAGGTATGATAAGAGTGTCAAGAAAGATGTATTAAAAAGATAACTCTTCAGAATCCACAGTAAGGTTCTATACAGAATGGATAAATGATACATGGTGCTGCTTTATAACAAGCTGTGAGTATGTATACTTGAAATTCAGTTTTTCCCTTCTTCAACCTTCTGTTTCAACTCTGCTGAGGTAGAAGTGATTGGATTACAAAATGCTTTCTTCCTGCTTCAGTTAATGTGAGGTATATTGGGATTCTACCTCTTTCCCCTGAGCAGTTGGGTGGGTGCTATGTTTGAGTGTCTCTCAAAGGTCAATATGTAAAGGCTTGGCCCTCAGGGTGCTGGTATAGGGAGTTGCTGTGGATCTTTTAAGAGGAGGGGCTTAGTTGGAGGTCTTTAGGTCATGGGGAAGGGTTGCTTTTCAAGGGGAAACCCAATCTCTCCTTCTCTTTGTTCCTGGTTCAAAATGTGACCATTTTGCTCTTACATATATGCTCTTGCTTTGATGTGCAGTCTTCATGATTTGAGGTCAGACAGGGCCGCTCAGTCTTGGACTTGAAACTTCAAAACTGTGAGCCCAACTGACCTTCCTTAAGTAGCTTATGTCAGGTGTTTAATAATAGTGGTAGAAAGTTGACTAATGCAGTGGGTCTCTTGATGCTTGTAATGGAGGCCAACACAATAACATCCCAAGTGGTGGAGTGGGGTGCAGTGTCTCTTCCTTAACCAAAAGGATTTACCCCATATATAGTAGCAGTCAGTCAGTCCTGAAGCATTGTATCTATGTGAATATATGTGCATGTGTGCACCCGTGCATAGGAGTATGCACATGTATGAGTGCAGTATTGGTGGCAGTGGGAAGGCAGGGAGGCTCTGTGCAGTGTTAGCCAGAACCTTTGAGAACTGTCTTAAGGCCTTATGCTTTCATGAGATGCTTTATGGAATATGCAGTTGGGATCATCCAGAGCATAGGACAAAGTCCTATTCAAGATTTGGGAGTCCTGAGTTGAATTTGCAATATTTTTGGTCATTTATGTTTTGATCTCATAAATTTAACTTGTCTGACTCTCCTCCCTTTTCTCCATCCATTTTACTAAGTTACCTTCAGTGAATACTGCCATAGCCAAAACCAATCTGTCTACCCCCAAGGGGACATGGGAGGCAAGGTAGGTGAGCATGTCAATGATTCCTGAGACTGCAAAGAATAGGTACATGGTGCAGTGCTGCCAGTTCATTAGCTTCATCCAGTGGTTTTCATGGTAGAGGTGTAGGTGGGGCCCATCAGGAACAAACTGCTCTGCCAGGATCCCTGCCAGAAATGAGAGTGGAAAGTGAGTAGAGAGAGTAGCTCCAAGACAATTTAAATAATAAAAAATAGCTGAAAGGCATTGTTTGAGTTAGCTTTGTCACTGCTGTGACTACAAGACCCAACCAGAACAACTGTAGAGGAGGAAGAATTTAGGGGCTCATGATTTCAGAGGTCTCAATCCACAGACAGCAGGCTTCATTCCTGGGGGCTCAAGTTGAGCCAGGACATCATGGTGTGGCAGAGGGAAGCAGCTCAAATGGTGATCAGAAAGCAGAGGCCTTCACTTGCCAGATACAAATATATACTCCCAAGTCACCACCCCAATTCCCACCTCCTCCAGCACCCTACCACTTCAGTTACCATTCAGTTAATCTCATCAGGAAGATTAATTCACTGATTGGGTTAATGCTGTCATGACCCAATCATTTCTTCTTTGAACTTTCTTGCATTGTCTCATGTATAAGCTTTGGGGGGACTTCTCATATCCAAACCATAACATTCCACCTCTGGCCTCTAAAAGCTCACATTCATAAGACAATGCAAATTATGTTTAGTCCATTCCCAAGAGTCCTTATAGTCTCAACAGTTCCAAGATTGCTCAAAGTTCAAGTCCAGAGTCTTCTCTGAGGCTCAAGGCAATCTGGCATTGTGAGCTTCTAAAGTTAGAAGTAATTCACAGGTATCCATTGTATAAAGACACTGAGTATACATTTCCATTTACAAAAATAGGGGCATAGAAAAAAAGTAATGGGACCAAAGCAAGACTGAAATCCAGCTGGGCAAACAGCGCCTATAGTTATGTGTCCAGCATCTGGAGCACATGGCATAATGTCCTCTCCAAAGGTCTTGTGTAGCTACACCCCTGTGGCCTTGTTGGTTGCAGCCCAAGTGGCCTTTGTGTTGGCTTGTCTCTGCTCAATTCCTGCAGCTTTTCTAGGATGATGTCCCATGTTACTGGCATTTCTTAATCTTGGGGGTCTCCACTGCAGCTTTGGCTTCCTCCTCAAATCTCCACACCTTATCTTCTCAGGGCATGCCCACAGGGACTCTGACCCTGCTGCACTTTGCCTGGTTTCCAAGACCTTCCTTTGAAATCTTGGTGGAAGCCTCCATGACCCCCTAACTCCAACATTCTGAATTCCTGCAGAACCAGCACCACATGGTTGACACCAAGACTGTCGCCATCTTGAGCAGTAGCCAAGTCTGCAGGGACCCTTGCTGAAGCAGCATATGAATGTCTGCGTTGCTGAGCATGTAGAAAAAACTTCCTAGGCCCCCTTGTGCAAGAAGGGTGTCCTACTAGTCTCAAGAGAATTTTTACTTTTATTTCAGTGAGTTTGAGGTGGGTGTGGGCTTGCCAGCTCCTGAGATGCCCTCAAGCCATCTTTCTTATTGCCTCTGGATAGTCTTCAGCATTTCTTTAGTGTCAGTAAAGTCTTATAACAATTGCAACTTCCTTAGCCCCAGTTTACTCCTGCCTTTCAAGTTCTTCAAACATTTCTACTCCTGAATATCATAATAAACTTGGCTAAAAGCTGCCAGTAACACCCATGAGACTTCCTGAATGCTGTGTCGCCTAGACGTTTCTTCTGCTAGATTAAGAACTCCATCACTTTTAAAATCAGCCTCAAAGAAAGTCTCAGGACATACAATATGCAGACAACTTCTCAGCCAGAACAGTACAGGGATGGCCTCTAGTCCAATTACCGATAGTGTCCTCCTTTTCTTCTAAACCCTCTTGAGCCCTGTCTTCACTGTCCACCCTCCTATTGGCATTCTGGTCTTCTGAGCTCCCACCAGAATTGGTCATTAATCTTTGTTTACAACAGTTTAAAACATTTCCATCTTGCCCTGCTAAACATCTCAAAATTCCACCCACAAATTCCAAAAAGCTTCTGAACCACGATTAGGTTAGGCACAGCAAGAACTCCACTCCTGTTACCAATTTCTGTGATAGTTATCTTTTTCACTTCTGTGATTGAAAGACCTGACAAGAACAACTGTAGAGGAAGAAAAGCTTATGTAGGGGCTCACTGTTTCAGAGGTCTCAATCTTTACAGACAGTAGGCTGCATTCCTTGTGGGATGAGGTGAGGCTGGACGAGTGTGGCAGAGGGAACCAGCTCCCATGATAATCAGAAAGCAGAGAAGCAGACTTCACTCTCCAGATATAAAATATATACTCCAAGCCATGCCCCCAATGCCCACCTCCTCCAGTCACCAGATAATCCCATCAGGGAATTAATTCAATGATTGGGTTAAGGCTCTCACAACCCAATCATTTCTTCTCTGAACTTTCTTGCATCTCACCCAGGAGCCTTTGGGGGACACCTCACATCCAAACCATAATAGGCATGAACCAAGTCTAGATGTGGGTGAGGGTTGCCTATGCTTTGCTGCCTTGGATGTAGCTCCTTCATCATAAAATAAGATTGGCCAAGTAATCTGTGTGGGTAACTGGCCTTTGTTTCTCCTTTTTGGGAGTTGTGGGTCTGGAAGGATAAGCAATAGAAATGCATCCATACACAGGCCTCCAGTGTATTTGTTCCAAGCCAAGGTGAACACAAGGCCAGACCACTTAAGTGAGAATGTAGCTGATCACTAATCTTTGGGCTCTGCCAAGTCAGCAGTGAAAGGTATCCCCAAAGAATCAGGCTGAACTAGACTCTGAGCAAAGACACACTGTGATGAAGATCCCTGTACAAACCTAAGGGAGGACAGCAGCTCCCATATCAGCACCAAGCAAGCTCTGTAACCTGCAGGTGAAGGTGCTACAGTTTTTGTTTGTTTGTTTGTTGCCATACTGTATCCAAGAAGTAAGCAGGGCCAGAAGTTTTTGCAGCTGTAACCCAGCACAGCTCTCAGTACCTGTCTGTCCCATGTACTTTTACTACCTCTTAGAAGATTTGTCTTATACTCAAAATGTTCTTGAGGAAGTCTGGGAGTCTTCCATCACAACATTTCTTGGTGCTGTTCCCCAAAACAGTCCCTTTCTGAACTAATTTATAACTGTTCAGGAAGTTGGCGAAAATGACCTATGTGAGGTAGCAGTGACAGCAGAATAGAAGCCTTGTGAGTGGAATATGGTTCCTTATTGTGTTCCTAACATTCACACATGGTAAGAACTCAAGAGATAGCTGTTGAACAAGTGTCACTTTCACCCAGCTGAGATGCCAAATACAGTTTTTCTAGCTTTATTTAGGCAAAATTGAGGCTATCTCTTCTATGTAAATCATTACGGTCCCAGTCATTTCTCAACTCCAGAAAGATCTCTGATGTCTGAACTGAGAACAGGAAATCTCAGCTAGGTAAGCAAACAAAGCTGGGTGAGCTTTGCCTACTCCAAGGGAAGTTATTGTCTTTGCTTCATTCCCTCCTGGAAAACTAGGCCAAGGATGGCAAGTGGCCAAGCACAATTGCAGAATAAGAGCCTTAATTAACTTAATGCAGTGCAGGGCTGATTCTGAGGAGGAACCCTTACTGTGGTCAGTGCTCATTCCTTGTTGGCTTTTTTCAGTCTTTTCCACTGTTTACCTTACTAGCCCCCCCCTGTGCAAACTTCCCCCCCTCTATAGTTGCTTGAGATTTGAGGAGGGAAGGCATGCCGGCCAGATGGTAGTTAACTACCCTGATATTCTAGACGGAAAGACAAATGAGGAAAAATGATTTTTCCTAAACTAACTGTAAACTCCATTTAGTACTTTTTAGTTCATGTACATAAGTTTACTCTGCTTTAATGTAGTTCTTGGCTATTTTTTTTATATCTTTTTCATACAGTATGTGTTTTGCTTCAACAACCTCCTAAACCAGTGTCCTTTTAGGACAAAGAGTATAGTTTATTTGGTAGTTTTTCATAGTCTATATACAATGTTAAGACTCTGTTAACAATATACCCAGTAGGTATTATGATAAAACAACCTAGTGGCTATTTGAAAATCCTTGTTGTATTGTCTCTGCCAGTGAAACATCTATTTCACAGAGCCCAGAAAATGGATTAAAGGTTCTGGTATGATGTGAAGATTCCCCGGACCAAATGACCCTGCTCTTACCAATGACTGAAAACAGAATCCTGACTGCAGCCTCGATGACCTCTAGACGCTGGTAATAATGGTTGAGCCTGCTGTTCTTCCCCTTCTGGTGAAAGTACTTCAGTGGGTACTTCACTGACCACCACAGTCCAACTATCAGGAAGAAGCTCCCTGGGAGAGCATGGCCCTTGAAGTTTGCCATCAGTGTTCTAGGACACCTAAAAGATTAGGAACAGCTGTTAGTGATCATTCAAGAAGACATATAAATGTATATTTTGGTAAGAAATAAATTACATGCCTAAGGAGTCCAAATCATGAGCCACATCAAGAAGGGTCAGCTGTTTCTTATCAAATAAGCTTTTATGTTCTGTCACTGAAGTCTTGTTCATAAGGTAAGTTATGTGATGAAGAGATCATTACTAACCCTAAGGTTGTAAAAACTGCAGTGGGGGATGGGTAAATATTCATTGGTCTCAGGGTAAAGAAATCTTTCTAAGTATAAACAAAGGAGGGAAGTAAAAAAGAAAAATTCAGCTGTATAAGCATTTTATGTATCAAAAAGACAGTTTAAAAATGTTTGTAGCAGCTATATGTTATTAGCAGCAGGTATAAGGTATATATGGTTTATAACAGCTCTATGGCTATTGTACTAGAGAGCTTTTACAAATTAATAAAAAAGATGAATGAACAAAAGACATGAATAGATGATTCATAAAATAATACAAATTGATGAAAAATCTCAATTAGATATGTATATGGCATCACAATGCCATTTTTCATCTAATTTGAAAATAATTTGGAAAACAAGACTTTGGGCATATGAAGATTATGGTCAATATGATTCAAATTTATATACATCAAAATAATTATATAAACATCACCTCATTCTAAAAAAGACTTCAGGCATGATTTGCTTTTATCTCTTTTACAGTAGCATGAGACTATAGGATAGAAATTAGGAGTGTTAACTAGAATTTATTAAGAAGAAAAATGTTTATTTTTCCCTGGGGCATAAAAAATATGTAATGTAAGAGGAAAATAACAGTTTTGGTGACTACTATAGTTTGAAAGTGTGCCCTCCAAAATTCAGGTGTTTGCCAGCATGGTAATATTAAGAGTTGGGGCTTTTAAGAGGTGATTAGGCAATGATGGTTCCTCCATCATGAACGGGATTAGGTATGCTTGTAAAGGATTTTGATGAATGGGGTTGGTCCCTCTTTTTGCCATTCTGCCATGTGAGAATGCAGCCTTCACCAGACACTATATGCTGGGGCCTTGATCTTTAGACTTCTTAGCCTCCAGAACTATAAGAAATAAAGTTCTGCATTATCCAGTTTGTGGTATTATGTTATAGGAGTAGATGGTAGGCCAAGACCGACGGAAAAAAAGATTCCCTAGGAACATAAAGTACCCATCATCTACACAGCTTTTATACTTTGCATCTGGAATAGCCTGCAAAGTCCAATGAGCAGAAGGCTTGGTCACCAACTTGGCACCATTGGGAAGTGGTGGAACCTTCAGGAGGTGGGGCTTAGTGGGACGAAGTTAGGTTGTTCTGGGAGTGCACTATAGGGGGATATTGGGATCCCAGCCTCTTCCTCCTCTTTGCTGTCATGCTGTGAGCAGCTTCGCTATACTCTGTGTTCTCTGCAGTGATGTACTGTTTTCCTATAGGTTCAAAAGCAACAAGCTAACCAACCATGAGCTAGAACCTCCGAATCGGGGAGCCAAAATAAATCTTTTCTCCATTAAGTTGATTATTTTAGATGTCTTTGTCTCAGCACCAGAAAGCTAACACAATAACCATTCCAGCCCTAGCTGTTGGCCCATCCTTTATCACCCACTAGATTTTCAGGATCTTTTCACATCTTCCACATTGACAATTAAGGGATCTCCCCTGCCCTGATATTAAGCTCTTTCACAATTAAAAAAATGCATATAATTTTAAAAATATCAAGTATTATGAGAAACTTAGATGACAAGTAGCAGTTTCATGCTCCATCCCTCCTTGCCTCTCTAGTGAAGCCACTTTCAACTTTTTCAGCAGTTTCTTCTGGTTTTACATCCATAGATCTTGCTCCTGTGTGCATGTTGCAATCTAGTAATTTATCACTGCTAGGTATTATCTACCAATTTCCTAGTACTCTCCTACAACTTCCTCCCTCTTTTTTATCCTTTTATTTTCATTCTGGTTACAACATACATGTTATTTCAATCATTAGTTTCATTAATATGGCTCTGTAAATCCAAAGTCCTTATCAGGGCCAGGAAGGCCCTGGGTTAACTTTTTGATCATGCCCAGCTATCTTCTGCCACCCTTCATCCCTCTGTTCTTTCTAAAATGGTATTCTACCAGTGATTCTCCTTCATTTTACATGGGTCTTAGTTCAAGTGTCACTTTATTCCCTGGCTATTCTGTGGAAAATAGCAGGTATGTCCCACTTTTCAATCCATATATACTTGCAGATTTTCCTTAACCTATGAATCACTTATATTACAGACAGGTTCCTTTTCAAGCATCTGTGTCCATTTACTAAAATGTAAGTCACTTAGAAGGAGTTTGATCTATTTTGTTATTGCTGTCAGACCAGTGCCTACAACATGGCCAGGCAACAGTGAGCACTCAGTAAGTGATCATGAAATGAATGGCTGCTTAACCAATTAGCATATCAAGGGTTGTTTTCTTTACCTTTTATTTTCCAGAGTTAATAGTTGCCTTGTTTTTTATTTGTTTAGTTTCCCACATCCTTTTCTCTTTGTTTATCCATAGAACTAACAGATCTATCAAATGTCTGCCAAATAAAGTTTTAGACATTATCAGCTCTGTTTTATTCCTAGAGACAGAGTTCTCTAGAACTGAGCTGATTACTATTCTAGAGCATCCAGCACCATCTTTCACATTCTCTTTGCTTTGTTCCTATTTTGGCTCTCTTGTTTCTTGGATGTCATTTATTTTCCTTTTTTGATTTACCTCCATTAATATTTATCTAGTATTCTTCAAAAATGTACACAGATAAAAGGGAGATTTTTTTTTTTGAGAATTTGCATGGTTTGGTTGACAATCTCTGTCTTTTTTTTGTAGCCCGTTCATATTTAATGTAATTATTGATGTGGTTATATCACATCTGTCATTTTATTTTCTATGTCTCTCATTGTTTTTTTCCTGATGTTACAATGTCTAGAATTTAATTTCTTATTCCTCTGTTCCTCATTTCTTGCTGTCTTTTGAGAGTTAATATATAAATAATTTAATAATAACATGCCATTAAATTCCTCTTTTTGGGGCGATATTTAATTTTTTTCTAGTGCTTGTTCCAGGGATTATAGTAAAAATCTTTATTATATTATACTCTATTTAATACTAAATTTTGATAAAAAATTGCAACTTTGTTCCAGCATGGCTTCATTTTCTACCCTCCCTTCATGCCTATATATATTCTTACACACACATACATACATATATGTAATGAACTAATTATACCATAAATATAAACACACACACACACACAAACACACACAAAGACACACACGAATCATTATGTGAACCATTGAAGTAAACTATTCCAATGAAAAGGGAGTTTCTTACACACATATACAGTCCAACAGTGTTGCAATTATTGCTGTAAATAATTTTGTATTTTTCAAAGAATGAATATACAAATGCTCCTGGACTTACAATTGAGTTACGTACCCAAAAAAACCTCGCAAATGAAAAATTGTAAGTTCAAAATGCATTTAATGCATGTAAGCTACTAAACAATCTGTGATGTAGCCTCCTTTAAACACATTCAGAACAATTACATTAGTCTACAGTTGGCAAAGTCACCTAACACAGCCTATTTTATAAGAAAATGTTGCATATCTCTTGAAATTTATTGAACACAGCACATTCAGAGTATGGATATTGGTTGGTGACCCCAGGATTTTGTGGCTGGCTGGTTGTGGCTTGCTGCTGCAGCATCACCACATAACACTATCCAGGAAAAGCATCAAAATTCAGAATTTGAAATGTGGTTTCTACTGAGTGCATATAACTTTCACACCATTATAAATTTGAAAAATCCTAAACTGAGCCTTTGTTAAGTCAGAGGATGTCTGTATATTCTTTCATATTTAATCATATATTTGCCATTTCCAGTGCTCTTCATCCCTTCCTAGCCATTTGAATAAGTCTATAATTTTATCATTTTTCAACACAAAGGCTATCCATTAGTATATTTTATAATCGTGCCTTTGCACCCCCTGCATATAGCAAAATATGTGATGTTCAAGTCCCTTATATAAAATGGCATAGTAACCTATACACATCCTCCTGAATAGTTTAAATCATCTCTAGAATGCCTGTAATACCTAACATAATGTAAATGTTGAGTAAATAGTTGTTATTACTGTATTGGGAGTACTGACAAGAGAAAAAAATCTACATGTTCAGTACAAACACAATTTTTTTCCAAAGGTTGTTGACCCATAATTCAGTGAATTCACTAATACAGAACCCATAGATAAAGAGAGCTAACTATTTTGGAGAATGTTCCTTGTGTACTTGAGAAGAATGTGTGTTCTACTGTTAATGGAATTTCTGTGTTAGGTCCATTTGGTCTAAAGTGTAGTTCAAGTCCAGTGCTTCTTTATTGCTTATCTGTATGAATAATTCATCCATTATTGAATGTGGGGTATTGAAGTCCCGTGTTATTATATCACTGTCTTTTTTCACTATTATATCTATTATTATTTGCTTTATATTTTTAGGTGCTCCAATATTGTATGCATACTTATTTATAATTAATATATTATCTTGATGAATTAACCCGTTTATCATTATATGATGCCTTTCTTTGTCACTTTTTATAGTTTTTTGTTTGTTTGTTTTTTACTTAATGTCTATTTTGTCTGATGTAACTATAGCTACCCTGCTTTCTTTTGGTTTCTGTTTGTATAGAATATCTTCATTTTCATTTTATGTATGTCCTTAAAGCTGAAGAGAGTCTCTTGTGTTTTTATTTTTTTTTTAAATTTTTATTGTTGGTTGTTCAAAACATTACATAGTTCTTGATATATCATATTTCACACTTTGATTCAAGTGGGTTATGAACTCCCATTTTTAGCCCATATACAGATTGCAGAATCACATCGGTTACACATCCACTGATTTACATATTGCCATACTAGTGTCTGTTGTATTCTGCTGCCTTTCCTATCCTCTACTATCCCCCCTCCCCTCCCCTCCCCTCCCCTCTCTCTACCCCATCTACTGTAATTCATTTCTCCCCCTTGTTTTTTTTTCCCTTTCCCCCCACTTCCTCTTGTATGTAATTTTGTATAACCCTGAGGGTCTCCTTCCATTTCCATGCAATTTCCCTTCTCTCTCCCTTTCCCTCCCACCTCTCATCCCTGTTTAATGTTAATCTCCTTCTCATGCTCTTCCTCCCTACTCTGTTTTTACTCACTCTCCTTATATCAAAGAAGACATTTGGCATTTGTTTTTTAGGGATTGGCTAGCTTCACTTAGCATAATCTGCTCTAATGCCATCCATTTCCCTGCAAATTCTATGATTTTGTCATTTTTTAATGCAGAGTAATACTCCATTGTGTATAAATGCCACATTTTTTTATCCATTCGTCTATTGAAGGGCATCTGGGTTGGTTCCACAGTCTTGCTATTGTGAATTGTGCTGCTATGAACATCGATGTAGCAGTGTCCCTGTAGTATGCTCTTTTTAGGTCTTTAGGGAATAGAACGAGAAGGGGAATAGCTGGGTCAAATGGTGGTTCCATTCCCAGCTTTCCAAGAAATCTCCATACTGCTTTCCAAATTGGCTGCACCAATTTGCAGTCCCACCAGCAATGTACAAGTGTACCCTTTTCCCCACATCCTCGCCAGCACTTGTTGTTGTTTGACTTCATAATGGCTGCCAATCTTACTGGAGTGAGATGGTATCTTAGGGTGGTTTTGATTTGCATTTCTCTGATTGCTAGAGATGGTGAGCATTTTTCCATGTACTTGTTGATTGATTGTATGTCCTCCTCTGAGAAGTGTCTGTTCAGGTCCTTGGCCCATTTGTTGATTGGGTTATTTGTTTTCTTTTCTTTTTTTTTTTTTTTTCATAGTAGAAATTAGAAGTTTATTAAAGGATAGCAGAAAAGACTTCTCCCGGAGGAAGAAGGGGACCCAAGAGGTGGAATCCCTATTTGTTTTCTTATTGTTTAATTTTTTGAGTTCTTTGTATACTCTGGATATTAGGGCTCTATCTGAAGTGTGAGGAGTAAAGATTTGTTCCCAGGATGTAGGCTCTCTATATACCTCTCTTATTGTTTCTTTTGCTGAGAAAAAACTTTTTAGTTTGAGTAAGTCCCATTTGTTGATTCTAGTTATTAACTCTTGTGCTATGGGTGTCCTATTGAGGAATTTGGAGCCCGACCCCACAGTATGTAGATGGTAGCCAACTTTTCCTTCTATCAGACACCGTGTCTCTGATTTGATGATATCAAGCTCCTTGATCCATTTTGAGTTAACTTTTGTGCATGGCGAGAGAAAGGGATTCAGTTTCATTTTGTTGCATATGGATTTCCAGTTTTCCCAGCACCATTTGTTGAAGATGACACAGTATCTTTATTTTATTTATTTATTTTTAGGTGGTGCTGAGGATTGAACCCAGTGCCTCAGGCATGTGAGGCAAGCACTCTACCACTGAGCTACAATCTCAGCCCTAGCTCTCTTATTTATGTCAATGATGCATTTTTGAATGAACTTTTATATACAATGTGAGGTAGGGATTAAACTTCATTCTTTTACTGATGAATATCAAGTTTCCCACCCATTTGTTGAAAGACTGTTCTTTTATCTTCTACCCCCCAACTCAGTGAATTATATTGGCACCTTATCTACCCTTCTACTCTTGAAAGTAGTTTTCATGAATCTTCAAAAAAGGAACTTGTCTTTAACCTGCTTAAATTAACACACTATTATGACATATATAATGAATACTTTAGTAGAGTCTGTTGAATGTTATGAAAACAGAGGGTTCCTATTCAGTTGGGAGAACTAGGACAAAGATTACAGGAAGGTGTCATGAAAGCTTCCTTGAAAAACAAGCAAGTGTAGTTAGGCAGTGTGGGTGGAGTGTCAGGAAGAGGAAATAACATATATAAAGGCTGAGAGACAATTGCAGTAGAGTTGGGTAGATAATATTACCTATTTTCTTTATGTAACACTTCGTTTTCCTTACTAAGAAAAACCTTGTATCATCCTCCATGGGCCCACCCATATGTTATGTCTTAAAATTGTGTTGGATTAGGACTGACCAAAAGAGTATACTTAAAAGTCAAATCTATCAGATCTTATGGTCTCATGTGCCTAAGAATCTCTGGAGAAAGATATAAACTAGTTCACACCTGGACCCATGGAAGGCTGAGTTAGAAAAGAGTGAAGTCAAGTATTATTTTAGTACAGGTGCATTCTGTTTCCTAGATTTTCCTAAAGGAAACTGGGTTCCTAAATTTTCCTTTAAGGGGAAATATAGTCATATAATAGAATATCAATCCATGGAGTGTTGGACCTAAATTTAATTCTAGTTTTGTCATTTCTGCTGATAAAATCTTGGTTCCCTAACCTCCTTGAATCTCATACTTGTTTTTCTAAAACAGGGACATTAATACCTACCTTCAGGGGATCTTGTAAGGATTAACTGAAAATATCTAACAGCTGACCAGAGTGTTTTGTAAGTGGGAATTTCTTTTCCAAATCTAGTGCTCTGTACCTAGTCCTGGTGTTTATGGGGAAGAAACCTGGAATTCTCTCCGCAGGGAAGTATACTTGTTTAAGTTAGACTACTGTCCTTTGCTTTTTAGTCACTGACCTCAGGAGGGTAAAAAATGACTATTTGACATCACCTAATCCTGGAGGGGGCAGTGGCTTTTTAGTAGGAATGGGATATGTGTTGGTTAGTGCTAAAGCAGATTATGTGGCGATCATAGCATATTACTTTGCTGCAGAGTATGGTTTTTATACTTTCCAAGTCTGTCCTTTCTAGCAGGAACACTCAGATGGTTTCTGTTCGAGTTTACTTTGGAACACAGCCAACCTCACCTGACTCAGCTTTTTGTTACCTTGAAAATAGTAAGGTGAATACCTTTTCCTGTTCTACTAGCTGCTTAGTAACAGAATGCAGGGGAAGCCTAAGTTTAGTGTTGAAAGTTTTCTCTTGCTCAGAGGATGATGTGACTGTGGTCATGGTCTTGAACTTCATCTAAGGCATAGATAGCCCTGTTCAGTAGCTTAAGTAGGTCTTTAAAATGAGATGGCTACTACCATCATTTCCATTTTCTCTGTAGGTGGTTCTTAGGAACAACACAGAAGGACTAAGACCAGAATAAAAGGTTGAACCTTGCTTGGGCATGACTTCACTATGATATGGAATAAAATTACCATGAGCAACAGTTGTTATCTAAGTACAGGATAGCCTCAGTCCTGTTCTCTTTCTCTCTCTAATTAAATACCTGATTATTACTGGTTGTAAGAAAATAATAAAATGAATAAGAAGTAACCCTACCCTCAAGAAGTTTATAAAACCGGGCTCAGTAGTGCACATCTGCAATTTCAGTGAACTGGAAGGCTGAGGCAGGAGGATTGGAAGTTCAAGGCCAGCCTCAGCAAATTAGCAAGACCCTAAGCAACTTATGGAGACCTTGTCTCAAAATAAAAAATAAAAATGGCTAGGGTTATGGCTCAGTGGTGAAGTGCCACTGAGTTCAGTTCCTGGTATTAAAAAAAAAAAGCTTTTCAAAAGATTTGGTAGAGAACTGTATAATTGTCAGAGAATGAATGTCGTGAGATTTACTTATAGCAATCCTTGGGCACATAGAATAGAATGCATAACTCATAGGAGAATCTGAAGGTCTCCTAAAGAGGGTGGTGCTTGATCTGGGCCATTCCTTGCTTCTTTGAAACTGGTGAAAATTAAGCAATCTTATTGGAATCCTAAATTATGGACTGAAAAACAAAGCTGGGCTAAATTCCATTGTTTGTCATCATCTAAAAAGAACACTGCCTTCTGGTAGTAAGATCTGGTTTCTAGCCCAAGTTCTATTGTGAACTCTTTTTGATCTTTAGTGAGACACAACCTTTGCAGCATAATTATTATTTTTTAAAATGGGTAGTTTGGAAGAAGAAATTTCCATGGCCCTTTCTAGTTCTAAAATCCCCTTATTAATATATCACAAAAATGAAGTGTAGGAATTAGAGCAAGTTCAGCTGTGACGAGGGGAGAGTCAAGTGCAGGTTATAGATATCACCTACCACACTGCATTGCAGTTGACATGTCAGTAGTGTGTACATTAGAGTGAAAAGGGTTTCCTTTCTTGGAGACTGACCAGTTGCTTGTTTTTCAAACAATCAGAAAAAGTTATATATTTTTTAGTAATTAACAGTTTCTCCCACTTGGCTTAGCCAAAGATACATTTAGTTTAGAATTCTTTTTCTGGAGACTTAAGAGCAATGATAATCAAAGATCTCTCCAAAGTCCTTGAGTAAAATCCCTAAGATGCCAGGCCATTGAGAAACATATCTCTAAGGATGAGGCTCTCTGCCTTCTTCAATTCTTAGAAAAGAGTTCAGTCATATTCACTCCTTCCTTCCTCCTCCCCTCCTTTTCCCCCTTTCTTCCCCTCTCTCTTTTCCTTCCTTTTACATCTATTATCAGTGAACTTGTTTAGCACTTACATTAGTAAATAAGGTGGGTGCTAGCTAGGCCTGATACTTTACCCAACAATCCTTCTTATCATGTGCATTATCTTCCATTTCCTCTTTTCCATGCAAGAACTCATAGCCATAGATTAAGTACCACTTGCCCACCAGTGTCTCCCATAACTGTATCTCTAGACCTGACTTCATCCCTAATTTTCAAACTTATATATCCAACTACCTGCTTATAGACAGACACAAACACATAGATGTTTCTTAGACCCTTCAAAGTCAACAGGGCCAAAACTGAACTCACCATCTTCCTTCCCCATTAATTGGCTTCTCTTCCCATATTCCAAACTCAGGATGGCTTAACATCACATAAAACCACACTCCTGAGAATCATCCTGGTCTCCTCTTCTTCCCTCACTATTCCCCACAGGGTCCCAGTTCCCCATACATTCAAAATTCTGCTTATTTAATTTCTCCAAATACTCTAGTATTCTCTTTTTCCTTTTTATTTCTACAACAATTATCTAATTTAGGCTCTCCTGTCTTTTGCCTGAACTACTATGATGCCTCTGGTCTTAATGTCCCCGAGTGATCATCTACAATGTGAATTTACTACTATAGAATGTAAAATATTCCATTGTCTAACCACCACAGGAGGCAGCCCACATCCCTTTGCATTGTATATGTCCAGGACTCTTCCTTAGCTTCAACTCCCATTTCTCCCTGTCATGAACCTTACAGGGTACCTCTGCTCATGTCTTTCCTCCACCTTATTTACCTTTTTTTATTTCTGTCAACCTGACGTACTTTCATCCAGTTTCCAATACTCAGGCTTTATCTCCTCTAGAAAGTCCTCTGTGGACCTCCAGACTTGGCATATGCCCCACCTCTGTACCTTGTACATACCTCGATTTTTTATCACTTTCTATGTATTATGTCATGGATATATATGGTTTGGGTCCTCCAAGGGTTTTGGTGTCCCTTAAGGGTTCACATATTGGGAGATTGGTCCTCAGTGTGGCCATGTTAAAAGTGGTGAGAACTTTCAGGTGTGGGCCCAGTGGGTTTTGTTACTGGGCCCTTCTCATGCTCTGGTTTCCTGTCCTGTCATTGGAGTCCTGACTAAAACCAAGCTGGCACCATGAACTTAACCTTCAGAATTTTGGGATAAATAGACCTCTTTACTTTTGGGGGTGCTGGGAATTGAATCTAGGGCCTCGCATATGCTAGGAAAGTGTTCTACCAGATGAGCTATATTCCCAACTCTTAGACCTATTTTCTTTCCCAGCTTCAGCTATTTTGTTATAGTAATGGAAGACAGACAAATGTCATATTAAAATTATGTATTTTGTAGGATTTCTTTTTCTTTATTCTTCTTATTCTGGTATTTCATGATGTTGATGTTATTTGGTGTTGGGGCTTTTTTTTTTCAATGTTCTAGTTACTTTTATAAGCATTTTCTATCTTAAGATTATATTCTTCAGTCCTGAGTGTTTTTTCCCCTCTTATATAATTTCCTCTGTTATCTCTTTCTGAAGCTTATATTACTTATATATTGGATCTTAGATATTGTCTATTTTTAAAAATGTATCTTATATTCACTTCTGATACTTCTAATACTTCCAGTATTTCTATTAAACTTTTACTTTTCTATCATCATATTTTTAATTCCCAAGAGCTTTAATTGGTGGGGAGGAGAGTACTCAATTCTAAAATTTCTCTTCTTATAGTATCCTGTTCTTATTTCACAAATATAGTATCATCTCTTTTTTTATCTGAGAATTTTAACTTACATAATTTGTAGAGCTAGATGAATCCTTTGATCATTTAGTACTATTCCTCCATAGACTCGTGTATAGGTTAGCCCCTCTCCCCTCAACTTAAAAGCAAAACCCTATCTCAAAGAATAAAAAAGAACTAGTGATGTAGCTCAGTGGTAAAGTACCCTTAGATTCAAGTAACAGGGAGGGAGAGGAAAGAAGAGGAGAGGAGAGGAGAGGGGAGAGGAGGGGAGGAAAGGAGAGGGGAGGGGTGGAGAGAAGAAGAGAGGTATTTTGGTTTATGCCAGGCTGTTCTCAGCCAAGCCTCCATGTCCACAGTTCTTAGTGGCAATGACTGAGAAGCACTATACCCAGACCATTATATATTAAACAACCCCAGTGAGACCAAAGCAGAACTGGTCTCAGGAATATTCATAAGAGTAGACTTTCATCCTGAGTCTGAGTTAGATCTGAAAAGGTGTTTTCATGATTAGCAGGGTAGCTATTCTGAAATTAGAACAATATTGTGCTTTGTACGAGACAAACAAGATGGCAGGTAAAGGTAGGGGGAGGAGACAGAAAAATAATAGTATGACAGATTAAAGAGATAGTTTGAATCAAAGAGAGTGGAAGGAAATATTATAGTTAAGGCTTGTAAGCTGAGGAAAGAAAAGAATCTCAATAGAATTGTGCTTAATGAAGGAACATGTTTGGTGAGAACTTGAGAAATAATTATGAATTCAGTAAGGTGATGACAGTTTCATCCCTAGAAATTCTACTTAGAGTCCTACTAGCTTAAGATCTTCCAAATCTATTGTGGCTGTTACATGCCATCAAATTTGAGATAAGGCAGCAAGTGAGGGGACATGAAGTAAAAAGATATAAAAGACACAGGAAATAGCAAGGGACAAATAGGAATGGCTAGTCTAAAATGAATAATAGGGTCAATTTAGTTTAGTATTTATTGAGTGCCTGTTATGCATAAGGCTTTATTGTACACAGTTGGGAAACAGAGATAATAAGACCAGGGGCTGGGATTTCCAAGAGTTTATAGTCCTCTTTGAAGATGCCCAAGAAGGTAAAATCCATAGTAGAAAATTTAGTGACTAATGACATGCTTTCCAATTAAGAGGTCTTTGAAAGCAGAGCAAGGAATTGTTCCCATAGTACATATTATCTGGTCCCTTCACAGGCTGAAAACTTTACCAGCATAAACAGTGATATAGCTGTTCTATAATTAATGATCACATGTCAGAATGCACAGAGGAAGAAGTGGTACAGATTTGGAGAGTTACCTTTACCTTCAGAAAATGCAGAAATTCTTTCCTAAATTCTATTGCCAAGACATTCTCTAGAAGTATTAGGAAAGTATTTTTTCCCAATATAATCTCTTAGAGAGAAATGCTGTGATATTATACTTTTCCATCTTAATTGAATTTTCTTCTAAACAGCTTGACATGATGAAGGGTATCCCTGAGGCCCTAATTTATTCAAGATTAATAAGTACATCATTGCAAGTGGGTAGTGAATATCTTGCAAATGGTTATTGCAAAATAATTAGTTGTACATGTGTTCAAAGAGCTCTCATTGCCTTAAAATCTTGGGGCTTTTTATTTGTATTTTTCAATAGAAAGAAAATATACATGCCCGTAATCCCAGCGACTCATGTGACTGAGGCAAATTCAAGGCAAGCTTCAGCAACTTAGTGAGATCCTATCTTAAAATAAAGAATAAAAAGGGATGGGGATGTAGTTTGGTGGTAAAACAACCCTGGGTTCATAGTAACATTAAAGTGGAAAAAGAGTTAAGACAAAACTTCAGTTTTGAGTAGTGGAGTATTACTTATTCACTTGCTATAGTTTGGGTCTGGAATGCTCCCTGAATGCCTGTGTGTTCAAGGCTTGGTCCCCAACTTGGTGCTGCTGAAGGTAGTGGAACCTTTAAGAGGTGGGGCCTAGTGGGATGTCTTTAGGTTACTGGAGGTGTGCCCTTGAGGAGGATTGTGGAAGCCCAGCCCCTGTCACATCTTAGCTATTAAGAGAGTAGTTTTGTTCTGACCATGATTTGCTGCCACAGGCCCAAAGCAACTAAGCAGAATGAAACCTCTGAATCTGTGAGCCAAAATAAACTTATCCCAAGTTGATTATCTCAGACATTTGCTATAGTAAGGTAACACCTCACAAGATCTTCTACTATTAAGTAGATTACATAATAAATAAATTTAAGTTATTAATGGCCTTTTCTCAAACAGGAATAACTGCTAGAGATGGGATTTTTCTACTGAAAACTGATTACATTAAAGAGTTGCTAGAGACATTTAGTGATAAGCCATCTAAAACCCTGCTGTGTCTAATTACACCACATGAAGTCCACCAATCTACAAGCCAAGTTCATAGACCATGTACATTATCCTCAACCATGAACATTTTAATAAAGCTTGCAATGTGAAATGAAGAACCAAAAATTATAGAAAAGGTCACTTTAAAAATAAACACACATGGGGCTGGGGTTGTGGTTCAGTGATAGAGCACTTGCATGTGTGAGGTACTGGGTTCGATTCTCAGCACTGCATAAATAAATAAATAAATAAATAAATAAATTAATTAAAGGTCTATCAATGTCCAAAAAAGTATTTGAAAGAAACCACACACTTTGTAGGTAACTGAAAAAAAATCTCTTAAAATGTTGAAAAAATACAGAGCTAAAATTCTCAGATAAAAAAGAGATGATACTATATTTGTGAAATAAGAACAGGATGCTATAAAAAGAAAATTGAGTACTCTCCTCCCCCACCAATGGAAGCTCTTGGGAATTAAAAAATATCATGGTAGGAAAGTAAAGTTTAATAGACTAGAAGTTCTATTAGAAGTGAAATATAAGATATATTTTTTTAAAAATAGAAGATATCAAAGATCCAATATCTAAGTAATGTAAGCTTCAGAAAGAGATAACAGAAAAAATTATATAAGAGAGAAAAAAACCACTCAGGACTGAAGAGTATAATTTTAAGAGAAAATGCTTATAAAGTATCTAGACCAATGGAAAAAAAAAGCCCCAACACCAAATAACAGCATCACTAAATACCAGAGTATAAGGAATAAAGAAAAGGAAATCCTACAAAATTCCAGAATTCAAACAAAGTCCAAGGGATCTAGAATTAGAATGGCATCAATTTCTCAATAGCATCCCAATAAAGTGGAAGAAAATGAAGAAATGTGCTCAAAATTTGGAAAGAGAATTATTTCCAATTAATATCCCAAACCATTAATCCGGTGTGAAGGAAGCAAAGTGGCATCTTAAATGTGCAAGGTCTCAAAAAGCAGCTGGGTCTTTGGGAGACTGAGACTCATATGATTTTGGGAGCCCTCTTTAAAAAAAGACTTAAAATTACAAATACAAAATTAGGAATAAAAGTGAATATTTGTTTAGAATGAGAAAAGAAATCATAACAAACTAGGACCATGGAGAGATCTTTCTTTTTAATATCTCTTTAGAAAATTTATCTAAAATGCTTCTTTATGGTAACCTGGTTTTCTCTTTCACTGGGCAACTAGAAGCAATTCACGGTACTCTTAGGGGCTCCATGAGCTTTCTCAGTTCCTTGGTAAATGTGCCTCTGCCTCCATATGCTGTTTATCAGAAAGCTATGTTTCAGTAAAACCAAGGATATGGTATCTAAGAAATGGGAATTCAGCATGATTCCCAGCGTGGCAGTGAGGGGAAGTGCAGTATAACTAGGAGCCTGAGAATAACCAGTCTCTGAGAATAGAGGACTGACTGGGGATGTTTTCCAGAGAAAAAATCAGAGTGATTGATTACTTTGATTACTTGATGTTTATTGGAGAGTTATGTATTCTGTCAAACTTTAAGCAGGAATTGGTGATGGGTATTCAAAACCCTATGCAACTGAAGAAAATGTCTAACCTATACACATCTTCCTGTATATTTAGACTGCTTAAAAACCTAATACAATACAAATAGTATGTACATAATTGTTATACTGTTTTGTTCAGGGAAAAATGACATGGAAAAAAAGCCTGTACATGTTCAATATGTATAATTGTGTGTGTGTGTATACATATGATACTATATATAATATTCTATATATATAATATAATATTAGGGGAACTTTTTAAAATTGTATAAATATATATAAAATATATATTATGTATTATATGTAATATATAATAGATACATAATTTTTTTGCAGTGCTGGGGATTGAATCCAGGTATCCAGTGCTTTACCACTGAGTTACATCCTTAGCCCTTTTCATTTTGAGACAGGATCTCATTAAATTGCCCGAGATGGTTTTTAACTTACAATCTTCCTGTCTCAACCTGAGGAGAGACTGGGATTACAGGTGAACTCTACCCCATTCTGCTGTATATTTATAATACCTTTGATCTGTGGTTGATTTTATCTGTACATGGGGAACCCCAGAAATGGAGGTCTGACTGTAGTCAGCATTTCTTGGGGATAGACCTCAGATTCTACAATTTTAAAAAGTTCCCCTAGTCTCACGCATTATCTATTGCTTTTTTATAAAACAAACAAAAATCAAACCAACCAAATGACTCATTTAGAAACAAGGAGTCTCTGACTCATAAAGTATATTATGGTGATACTGCTAGTTGTTCACTCCCAATATGCATTTACCTCTTCCTTATTGACAGAATTCCAGTTTTGCTGTACTGATGACACAACCAAGCCAAACAGTAGATTTTCCTAGCTTCCCTTCCAGTTGGAGTGGCTATGTGACATAGTTTCAGTCTATGAAATATAAGAATTCTACTGGGTGGAGTTTCCAGGAAAGATATTAATTAATAACAATAATTAATATTAAAAAAGACCAACTCATCTGGTGCATTGCTTTCTGCCCTTCTTTCTGCTGTTATGCAGGCTAAGCTCTCCAATGAGACAAGCATGAAAGCTACATACAAAGAACAGTGGTTCAGGAAGAAAGAAGGAGCCTGTTCTGGATGACATTCTGGAATACCTTTTCTAGCTCCCAACTTCTCACTTCCAGATCTCTAGTTATATGAGGGGGAAAAAAAAAGAAAAAGAAAAAGAAAAAGAAAAAAAAAAAACCTCTTTGCTTGTTTAAGCCAGTTGTAGAAGGATTTTCTATTTCTTATAACTAAATGAAATTCTAGTGCCATCTCATACTTGTTCAAATGTTTATTTTACATGTATTCAACATGTTTTATTGAGTGCCTATTAGTGGGCACTGTGCTAGGAATCACTTAGGAGGCCACACAGACAAGGTGCTTTACTTCACAGAACACAAAACAGTTGGAAGGATCTATAGGTAGGGAATGTCCCTAATTTATGATAGTTTAATTTAGTATTTTTTTAGCTTTATGATGGAGCAAAAGTCAGACACATTCAGTAAAAACCATACTTCAGTTCTTTAATTTATTCTGCCCCTGGACTAGTCATATGCAATATGATCTTCTTGTTTGATGCTGGGCAGTGGCAGCCAATCACAGCTCCCTGTCAGCCACACGATCACAAAAGGAAACAACCATGCTCTACATTGTTCTGTATTGCTAAACTAGGATGTTTGGAGGTTATGTGTAGTAAATGCATTTAAAAAATTTTTTTGTGTGTATATGGTGCTAGGGATTGAACCCAGGGCTCTGTGCATGCAAGGCAAGCATTCTGCCAACTGAGCTATATCCCCAGCCCAGTAAACACATTTTGGACTCATGATATTTTTCAATTTACAAGGTGTTCATGATGACATAACTCCATCATAAGTCCAGGAGCATCGAGACTGGGATTCAGGAAGACTATGGCTCAAACCAATAGACTTTAAATCAATAGAGTGAATCAAAATAGTTACTTAGTTTATATTCCCAAGGGACCACATGCCAGAAAGAGGAATAATATGAATTCTGGGAGACCTAGATTTTACCTGAAACTTTTTAGTGAAATAGATTTGGGGAAGCTGAAGTGGCACCCCCTTTCTCCACAAAAAAGACTTAATTGGGCTTCTCCAGAAATCATCACCCAAACTGATTTTAGGACTGTCAGCAAAAGAGTCTCTGCAAAAGAGTTCAATGTAGATAAACTTCCTATTTTTGTGTCGTCCTATTTTACTTGGCCACTGGCCGGGAAGATACCAGCATTCCCGGTGCTGGACACCCCTTACTAGTTTTTCACAAACATATCCCAGTATAGTAGTTTGTAGAAATGTGCAAATAAGGCCTCTGGCCTTGAGCTGGGGCTTCACAGAGATGTTTATATTTTTAAGATAAGTTATAATTGGGCTCCATGGTAAAAGCTTGGCAAGGGTAGAAAAGAAAGGGGAGAAGAAGCTCTCCCTTTTTCAGGTGTTGTCCTTGAAGTGTTAATTTGCCCAAAACAGTGAAAGAAAAAGCTGTTTTTATGTCAACTTCTGCAGACTGTAAACTTCCGAGCCCCTCCCCTCACATGCTGGGTATAAAACTCTGAAACTACCTGAACTCAGGGTTCAGGGGATTAATTGATTACAGCAAAAGCTGTGAACCTGGCTGCAGCCAAATAAAACTGTTTCCTGCTGTCTTCAGGGCCTTGCCTCCTTTGTCCCTATAACAAAGCAACATGGAGTACTTACCTAATTTTTCTGGAATCACCTTTTGAAAAAAAAAATTTTTTTTGACTTGATAGTCTTTAAGTATACCTAGTTCTAAGATATTTTGTGATTACATTGAACAAAGATTGCCATGAAATGGACCAAAGTGTCTCTAAATTTAGGCTCTAAATTCAAGTCAGAGAATATATTAAATGTTGAGGAGAAACAAATCACAAATCCCCATCACAAAATTAGACAAACAGCAAACACTGACAACAAAAATACCCTAGTGGGAGCAGTGGTATTCTGGAAGAAATTCTGGTTGGGGTCCTGGTTCAGCTATTTAATAACTGGAAAGCCCTGGGCCACATACACAATGCCTCTGTTTGCTCTTAACTTACAGGGCTGCTTATAGAAATCACTTTGCATACTGAAAGCCTCATTATGATTTGACTACCAGAAAGATACTGATAATGGCTTATAACATCTAGATTCTAGCAAGGGAAAGATTGTGGCCTCAATATGCATCACATGTAGGTGGCTGATAGATCTTTTGACTTTCTAGCCTCCCCAATAATGGGCCTTGTGGCTAATTTTTACACAAGAGAATAGGTAAAAAGAAACAAAAAACAGCTAAAATTTAAGTGATCTCTTTTTGTTTGTTTCTAGTTCCAATGAAGGTTTTGGGGAGAGTGCTGGCTCTTAAAAGGGAGGAAGCTAAGATTTCAAGTAAAAAAGCTGGGTATGTAGTTTAGTGACAGAGTGCTGAAGCCCTGGGTTTGGTCTCCAGCACCACAAAAAAAGAAAAGTTGGGGTTGGGGATGTAACTTTGTGGTAGAGCCAAACAGGGGGCCCTATGTTCATCCCCTAGCAACACACACACACACACACACACACACATATGCTAACCCACTTATCCACTCACACACAAATTTTTAAAAAATTAAATGAAGTGTGGGGATTAAGTACTTACCTGGGGTCTCTAATTGTTCATATTCAGTATGGTCTAATATGTGAATAATCTAGTATTTGTCTTATGACCTGCCTGTAGAAACATATAGATATAAACTGTGTCTATGTATGCACCTATTTGTTGATACCTCAGTTTTCAGCTTTTTACAGTTAAAAACCTTTGTAATAGCAGGGACTTTGGCTACGGGAGTGGCTTTACATATGATAAAACTGCCCTCATCCATTTTGAACAAGCAAATGCATTTGAGAAAGAGACAGTCCTTTGATTATACCCAATACAGACAACATCTGTAGTTTGAACAATTAAGGATGGCAGCCACTGTTACCTTGAAGTGGTGGAGAGATAAGAAATGAAAATCTTCCTCTTTGCCTCTTTTTCTCTCCAGCCCTCGTCAAATCCTGTCTCAAAGTTCAATTAAGCCAGATTCATAATTAAGGATATAGCAGAGGGAGACTCCAAATGGAATAATTGTTGCCCCTTGTGAGATTTAATAGCTTCACCTCAGTCATCACAACCAACATCCAGCAGAAGGGTGGGGCTAGGACCCACAGAATATAAGGAAAAATGTGTGGCTTGAGGAAAAGTAAGTAGTGCTTCTATTTCCATCTTCCACAGAAGAAATGAGAGGAAATCAAGCTCTTTAGAAAGAAGGAAATTGAATGCTTGGCTCCTATAATACTACTACTACTACTACTACTACTACTACTACTACTAATAATAATATAATGTCTCACCCTCTACTTATCTCAGGCACTCCCTCCTCTGGTAAAAGCAAGGGGCCATATTCAATAGCGCCTTAATATCAATTCCACATATTGTCTAGAAACTGTAGGAACAGAGGGTGATCACCCTGTTTGTTATTAAGCCAAGAAACTTACTCATGAAGAGCCAAGTCTGAAGTGGCTCTGGACCCCCCATCTATGTTTCACTGTGTGTACTGTGCTTTACCACTTCAGTCTCTGCATGCAGGTGCAATACCCAGATTCTGCTAAATATAGAGCACAATTGGTTAAATAAGCACACGTGTCTTATGGACAATAAACCATACTATTTATTAAAATAATTACTGGTAAAATGGTGTAAGCCTTTAGGTTTAGAAGACTGTGCCACTTGGAGGAGCCAATTAGATGCCTGGGAGGCCAATTTCGGAAGTTTTGGAGGGAGAGGAAGAAAATGGCAGGTACCAAGGAGAATGTAAAGGATATGGCCATTTTTGTGAGTTTTAGGAGAAAGACGTGCCCTAAAATTTAAAAATGTCTTCTATTTCATAAAGCGCTAGGTTCGCTGGCTGAACCTTTCCTTCAGCCAAAATCTTTCTTTCGTTCGGTGCTACCTCATCCTTCTGGACCCAGAGAGTGTTCTCCACTCAAACCTCTCCACGGTTAAATTCACCCTCTGCTCCAGACAGCTTTTCTACTTATTGCTCTATAATAGTGGCTGGAAGAACTTTATCCATCGCCCGGTATTATTAGATACCAGACTTCCGGGACTAAGGACAGTGTCTGTTTCAAGTATTAGTAGATCCTGGCTAACAAGGAGTGGCCGTTGGATACAAGTTCCCACAGCTACAAGGGCTGACTAAAAACAGCTCCAGGTCCCTTGGCCCAGGTGCCTGTCATCACTGTGGGCAGGGTGACCTCTGAGCGACCCTCCGGGACAGGATGGATGCCAGGGGCTTCATACCTTCCTCTCACCACGCAGCATAGTCCACCTGACTCATTGGGGGACCCTGAGTGATATTCATTTCAGGGCCGGCAATGCGACCGAGGCGCGGAGCACAAGTGGGACCTCTGGAAACTTCCCAGCCCCGAGGGGCTCTCAGTTCGGCCTCGGCAACACCAACATCCTCCCGCCCCTCCCGTAGTTGAGTTGAGTCCTCCTCCCCATCCCAGCGCCCCTTCCTAGTCCGAGACCCCTCCAAATTTGAGAGCACTTTTCGGTCCCAGTGCCCTTCCCCGGGGGCCCTTTCCCCTCCCTGAGCTCCTTTCCCCGTTTCTTGTCCTACTTCCGAGCTCCCGTCCGTAACCCTCATCCCAGTCCAAGCCTCTCTTCACAGTGGGAGCTCCCTGCCCTCAACTGGAGTCTGACCTGAGCTGAGCTCCTCAGAAGCGTCCGCGGCCAGCGCCCGCAAGCCAAGTGCAGCGGCAGGTGGCGGAGCAGGTGCAGGAGCAGGCGGCCAGCTGTGGGCCCCGCCCGCCGACGTGGGCTCTCTCCACCCTTGATCGCCCTTCCCCGCACCTGCCAGCTCATAGGACCTCCAGTCGCGGGAACTGCACTTCCCTCCGTTCCTTCCTACCATCTGGTCCGAAGGTATTCCCTAAGGTGTGTTTCACCAGGAGCGGGTTCCTGGGTGGACTGTGTCGGACTGTAACCTTCTACAATGCAAAAGAATCACAAAGCCTGAGAGACACCGAGAACTCAGAGGGCATGGAAGCCAGCTTCCCAGGACAAGCAACCACTGCAAACACACTGGAAGCCAGCCGAGAACCAGAATCAAGTTTCTTTTTCTGGGTAAAACTTGATAGTTAACTTTGAGTGTCACATAGTTCGCTCTTTCATTCACTCCATGCATTAATTCATTCAACAAATCTGCCACGTGCTCATCTAACAACAAATCTGACAGACGGACACAGTTCTGTGTGCTCAAAGGGGACAGAGTTTCTGCCCTGGGAGGAGCTTCCTTTCTACGGAGGTATGCACGACTTTCTTTGTAGTATAAGATGCTGCGAATCTTTGTAGCATCTGAAACTAAGAGATTAACCTCCCTCTGCAACGCTCTGTTGCTCCTCCTCTCCTGAGGACATAAAAGAATGAGAGAGCTAAGTCTCTATCTCACACCAACTGATAAGTCCCCCTGGGAGGAATGTTAGCAGAGGTCTATTAAAAACTTCTCAGGTGATACTAAGAAGTCAGGGTCCAGAACCACAGATCTAGAGTTCTAAAATGCCTTCCAGTTTATTCCATTGTTGAGGGCTTTGTGGAAACTAATGTTTGTGTTTTGGTTGTAGAGCAAGGCAAAGGATGTACAAGAGCAGAGCAGAACAAGTGCTACTTGTTTTTTTTTTTTTCTTTTTTTTTGGTGGGGAGGAGTGGGTACCAGGGATTGAACTAGGAGCACTCGACCACAAAGGCACATCCCTAGCCCTATTTTGTATTTTATTTAGAAATAGGGTCTCATTGAGCTGCTTATCCCCTGGCTTTTTGCTGAGGCTGGCTTTGACTTGCCTGCCTAAGCCTCCAGAGCCACTGGGATTACAGGCATGTGCCACCGTGCCCTGCTCAAGTGCCACTTTTGATCAAATAACTTTTCTATAAAGTAAAGAAAGACACCATGGAGCATTTCCTGTAGCAGATCTTTCCTCTGTAAAATAGAATGAATGGGACCTGGTGGGAGAAGGTAATGACCAGGAAGTTGTGCGATTTGGGTTAAAAGAATAATGAAACCATACATCTGAGATGCATGATGTGCCAGAGCCAGGAGATTCCCAGAAGAGCATCATTTGAATTCCTGAAGAGAAAGGGCATAGGAGGGATGCCTGACAGAGAACAGCCTCTCCCAAGGTGACAAACATCAAGGCTCAACCCTTTCATCTATTTTAAAATCCCTGGGTGAAACATGCCAAGATGAGACATGGTGATTAAATCTGTTCCCAAACTGATGTAAGTGCCAGGCTTAACCCTGATACTTGCTCATGCCTATGGATTTTGAAATGAATATGTTAGAGTCCTGTGTGTGTGTCATCCTGGGCGAGGCTATTCTCTGACACCAGATCTCTTTTATGGTCTTTCTCTTTACTAATGTTTTATTTTTCTCATAGGCTAGGATCATGAAACAAATGTGTGATGTCTTAATTGTATAGTTACTGGTGGGTAGAGATGCTTCTTAATGTGGAAAAAAATTAGAACTAAGAAAATAATTTCTGCCTCAAATTATAATATTGTGGTATTAGGATAAACCACTTAAAATATAAATTTGACTATCTTTAACATGGTATGTAAAAATAACCCAAATGAAACAGCTTCAAGTAAGCAGCTGACAAAAGGTAAATTACTATTAAATCAACTATAAAATAATATAATACTAGCTAATCATTATTATCAAGCTATTTTAATATAAAATTCAAACAAAGTTGTGTCTAGAGACAGTCTTTTATAAAGACCTTGGTAAACAACTTTTAATTTAATAGGAAATGGTTTAGTTCATAAATGTCCCCAGGATAATTGACTGTTCTTTTGGAAGATCATTGCTCATTATTCAATCTCTCTTTGGCCATCATGTTACTAGTTGGGCACATGACCAAATAAGGACGATTTTCCCAGCCAGGCTTTTAGCTAGAAGAGGTTAGATAACTAAATTCAGACTAATGGGAGGAAAAGGGAGATAGGATACTGTGGTGGGTGTCCTGAAAGGAAGGGAATGTGCTCATCTTCTCCCCTTCTACTCTCATGATAGGGATATGGGCATGGCGACGCTGAGCCAATCTTGGACCACAGTGGCTAAACATTATGGACCAATGGTAAAATATGTGGATGAAAGAAGACTGGATTATTGGATGATCTCATGCAGTAGCCTCTGCATTAGTCCTATAATGTCTACCTCCAATCTGTTCCACAAAGAATAAAGTTTGTTACATGAAGCTAAATCCACATCTTAACTAATTTAGAATAACTTCCCTCCTGCTTTTCACCATAAACAAACAAATATTAAAAATGGGTTAAAGAAAAATCTAAATATATCATTTACTTTGTCCAGTAACCACCATTTGGGGACTCTAGATAATAAGAATTTTTTTGTAGTTGTAGATAGACAGAATGCCTTTATTTTATTTGTTTATTTTTATGTGGTGCTGGGGATAAAACCCAGTGCCTCACACATGCTAGACAAGTGTTCTACCACTGAGCCCCAGCCTCAACCCCTAGATAATAATAATTTTAAAGATTGTTATTACAGCATTGTTTATAATACCAAATGTCATTCAAAATATGGGAATAGTTAAACATATTATAGCAAGCCCTTTCAATGGCAAATTGTATATTTCTATGATGTATTGCATTGAAAATGATGAATTAGATTTATAATTATTGATCAAGAAAAGAGATATTATGTATTATTAAAGTTAAAAAGTTATAGTTTTCTTTTTTGTTGTTATAGAATATATGTAGCATAAAATTCACAATTTTAACTATTTTTAATCATCCAGTTCAGTGACATTAAGTACCTTCACATTGTTGTGCAATCATTGCCACTCCCCATCATCATTTGGAACTTTTTCATCATTCCATACTGAAACTCATCCATTAACCAATAACTATACATTCCTGACTTCCCTGGCCTCTGATAACCAGTGTTCTTCCTATCTCTATGAATTTCACGTAAGTGAATCATACACTATTTGTCCTTTATGTCTGACTTACCATTAGTATAGTGCCTTCAATTTTCATCCATGCAATGTCATGTATTAGAATTTTACCCCTTTTCAAGGCTGGATAAAATTCCATTATATGTTTTTTTTTTTTTTTTACAACTTTTCATTTAGGTATTCATTTATTGATGGTCATTTGGATTGTTTCTATATTTTGGCTACTGTGAATAATGCTGCTATGAACATTGGTATACAAATATATAATTCTTTCATTTTGTTGATACTCTCAGGAGGGGAATTGCTAAATCAAATAGTAATTCTATGATTAAGATTGTGAGGAATTATTGTTGTTTTCCATAACAGCCGCACCATTTTACATTCCCACAAGCAGTGCGCAAGGACTCTAATTTCTCCACAATACACCAGTTTTTGTTGTTTGTTTGTTTATTTAAAAGAGTAGTTATCCTAATGGGTATAACTGTCTCACTGTGGTTTTGATTTACATTGTCTTAACAATTAGTGCTGTTGAGCATCATTTCATGTGCTTTTTGGGCATTTGTATATATTCTTTGGAGAAATATCTGTTCAAGTTCTTTGCTTTTGAATTAGATATTTTGCTTTTGTTTAGTTTTAAGAGTTCCTTATATAGTCTGGATATTAATTCCTACTCAGATATATAATATGCAAATCTTTTCTCCCATCCAATGCGTTTCATTTTCACTCTGTTGATAGTGTCCATTGATGTAAAAAAAATATTTAATTTTAGTGAAGTTCAATTTGCTATTTTTGCTTTTGTTGCTTATGCTTTTGGTACTATACCCAAGAAATCACCGTAAAAACTGTTATCATGAAGCTTCTCTTTTATGTTTTCTTGTAAGAGGCTTATGGTTTAGTGCTTACATTTAGATCTTTAGTCTATTTTTAATTCATTTTTTATTAGTTGCTCAAAACATTACAATGATCTTGACATATCACACATTTGATTCAAATAGGGTATGAATTCTTATTTTTCCACGTGTTTAGTTCATTTTTGTATATGGTGTTAGGAAAGAATTCAGTTTCTTCTTTTGTATGTGGATATCCAGTTTCTTTAGCATCATTTATTGGAAAGACTGTCCTTTCCTCATTGAATGGCCACACAATAAGACTCCACCTTTGAATCAGAGACCAGGCTCCTCCCCAGATATGGAACCTGCCGGCACTTTTTTTTTTCTGATACTGGGGATTTAACCTAGGTGTGCTTCATCACTGAACTATATCCACAGCCCTTTTTTATTTTATTTTATTTTTTTTTAAATTTTGGCAGGAGGAGAGAAGGTTGCTCCTTAAGTGTACTAGTCTAGAGGTTCAAAAAGCTTTCAGGTCAACGCTATTGGTCCAAATTTATGCTAATCAGTGTTTGGAAAAGTACCAGCACTATTGGTCAGCTCTCCAATCACCATTTGGGTCTGCACTTGTTCCAGTTTTATTGCTGCTTATTCAGCCAGTGTCAGAGCACCACCCTCCCCTCCCCTCCCCTCCCCTCCCCTCCCCTTTCTTTCTTTCCTAGAGATCCAACCCAGGATTGCTCATATTCTAAGCATGTGCTCTACCACTGAGCTAAACCTTAAACTAAATATGCCTATTTCTAAGTATTTTATTCCTCTTGATGTTAATGTAAATGAGATTGTTTCCTTAATTTCCTTTTCAGATTCTTCATTGTTAGTGTACAGAAGCACAAGTGATTTTTGAGTGTTGAACGAATTTTGGTCCTGCTACTTCACTGAACTTATTTATTACTTCTAACAGTTTTTTTTTTTAACAGTCTATGGTTTTCTACACATAAAATCATGTCATCTGTTAACAAAGATCCTTTCACTTCTCTCTTTCCAATTCAGATTTTTCCCCCTTTTCTTGCTTAATTGCTCTAGACTGCGGCAGTGGTTGTTTTCAAATATAGTCTTTATTATGTTGAAGTAGCTTCCTTCTATTCCTAGCTTTTTGAATGTTCTTATCATGAAAGGGTTTGACTTTTGTCAAGTGCTTTTTCTGCATCAGTTGAGATGATCATGTGCCTTTTATCCTTTCATCCTGTTAATGTGTTATGTTATATTGAACAAATTTTAAATATTGAAATATTCTTGGATTCCAGAAATAAATCCCACTAATTCATAATTTATAATCCTTTTAATATGCTGTTGAATTTAATTTGCTAATATTTTGGTAAGGATTTTGTATTAATTTTTACAAGGATATTGGTTGATACTTGTAGTGTCTTCATGTGGCTTTGGTGTCAGGGTAATAATGCTGGCCTCATCAAATGAGTTAGGCAGCATACCCTTCTCTTCAAATTTTTTTGGGGACGAGTTTGAGAAGAATTGGTGTTGATTCTTTAACTGTTTGGTTAAGTTACCAATGATCATTAAGTTCAGGCTTTTTCTTTATCAGGTGGTCTCTAATTACTGATTCAATCATAACAATTATGGTCTATTCAGATTTTATATTTCTTCATAATTTAGTTTTGGCAGGTTGTAGGTTTCTAGCAACTTGCCTGTTTCATATAGATTTTTTTTCTTAGTCCATTTGTACTGGTTAATTTTTTTTTTTTTTTTTTTTTTGGTACTGGAGATTGAACCTAGGGGTGCTTAACCACTGAGCCACATCTTTATTTTTTTATTTTCAGAGAGGGTCTTGCTAAGTTGCTAAGGGCCTTGCTAAATTGCCAAGGCTGGCTTCAAACTTGCAACTCTCCTTTCTCAGCCTCCGGACTCACAGCCATGTACCACAACACCTGGCTCTTACTATTATATTATTGCTATTATAATAAAATACTGGAGACTGGGTAATTTATAAAGAACAAAAAGTTATACTCACAGTTCTGGAGGCTAGGAAGATTAAGATCAAGTTCTGATAGGGAGAGAAGGAACTTATCTCAACATTGTAAAGGCTATATATGGCAAGTCCCAAACCAACATCATACTGAATACAAAAAAAACTGAAAACATTTTCTCTAAAAACAGGAACAACCTTTGTCTAATATAAGATAATTGTAATTTTGTGAGTTAGTCTCTGTATCCTCTATTCTGTACCATTAGTCTACCAGTCTGTTTTGGTGCCAATACCATGCTGTTTTCGTTACTATTGCTCTGTATATAGTTTATGGTATAGTATAGTGATACTACCTGCTTCACTATTCCTGCTAAGGATTGCTTAAGCTATTCTGGGTCTCTTATTTTTCCAGATGAATTTCATGACTGCTTTTTCTATTTCTATGAGGAATACCATTGGGATTTTCATTGAAATTTCATTAAATCTGTATGGTGCTTTTGGTAGTATGGTCATTTTGATAATATTAATTCTGCCTATCCAAGAGCAAGGTAGATCTTTCCATTTTCTAAGGTCTTCTTTGATTTCTTTCTTTAGGATTCTGTAGTTTTCATTGTATACATCTTTCATCTCTTTTGTTAATTTGGTTCCCAAGTATCTTATTTTTTTGAGGCTATTATAAATGGAATAGTTTTCCTCATTTCCTTCTCAAAGGATTTATCACTGATTTATAGGTATTGATTTTATATCCTGCTACTTTTGCTGAATTCATTTACTAATTCTAGAAGTTTTCTGGTGGAGCTTTTTGGGTCTTCTAGGTATAGAATCATATTGTCAGCAAATAGTGCTAATTTAAGTTCTTCTTTTCCTATACATATTCCTTTAATTTCTTTCATCTGTCTAATTGTCAAGAACCATGTTGAATAGAAGTGGTGAAAGAAGGCATCCCTGTCTTGTTCCAGTTTTTAATTTTTCTCCATTTAGAATGATGTTGGCTTGAGGCTTTGCATAGATAGCCTTTACGATGTTGAGATAAGTTCCTGTTATCTCTAGTTTTTCTAGTGTTTTGAACGTATAAAGGTGCTGTATTTTGTCAAATGCTTTTTCTGCATCTATTGAGATGATCATATGATTCTTTGAGTCTATTGATGTGATGAATTACATTTATTGATTTCTGTATATTGGACCAACCTTGCATCCCTGGGATGACTCCCACTTGATCATGGTGCATAATCTTTTCGATATGTTTTTGTATTTGATTTGCCAGAATTTTATTGAGAATTTTTGCATCTATGTTCATTAGAGATATTGGTCTGAAATTTTCTTTCTTTGATGTATCTTTGCCTGGTTTTGGGATCAGGGTGATATTGGCCTCATAGAATTGAGTTTGGAAGTGCTGCCTCTTTTTTTATTTCCTGAAATAAATTGTAGAGTATTGGTATTAATTCTTCTTTAAAGGTCTTGTAGAACTCAGCTGTGTATCTATCTGGTCCTGGGCTTTTCTTGGTGAGTAATCTTCTGATGGCATCTTCTATTTCATCACTTGATATTGGTCTGTTTAAATTGTGTATATCTTCCTGACTCAATCTGGGCAAATAATATGACTTAAGAATTTGATGATGCCTTCAATGCCTTCTATTTTATTGTAGTATAAGTTTTCAAAATAATTTCTAATTATCCTCTGTATTTCTATAGTGTCTGCTGTGATATTACCTTTTTCATCACGTGTGCTGGTAATTTGAGTTTTTTCTCTCCTTCTCTTTGTTAGCGTAGCTAAGGGTTTGTCAATTTTATTTATTTTTTCAAAAAACCAACTTTTTGTTTTATCAATTTTTTCAGTTGTTTCTTTTGTTTTAATTTCATTGATTTCAGCTCTAATTTTAATTATTTCTTGTCTTCTACTGCATTTGCTGTTGATTTGTTCATCTTTTTCTAGGGCTTTGAGATGTAGTGTGAGGTCATTTTTTTGTTGACTTTTTCTTCTTTTAAGGAATGAACTTCATGCAATGAATTTTCCTCTTAGTACTGCTTTTATAGGGTCCCAGAGATTTTGATATGTTGTGTCTAAGATAGCATCTTCAACAAATGATGCTGGGAAAACTGGAAATCCATATGTAACAAAATGAAATTAAACCCCTATCTCTCACCATGCACAAAACTCAACTCAAAGTGGATCAAGGACCTAGGTATTAAACCAGAGACTCTGCATCTAATAGAAGATTCATCATGTGGGATTAGGCCCCAGCTTCCTTAATAAGACTCCTATAGCACAAGAATTAAAACCAAGAATCAATAAATGGGATGGAATCAAACTAAAAAGTTTCTTCTAAGCAAAAGAAACAATCTGTGAGGTAAACAGAGAGCCTACATCCTGGGAGCAATTTTTTACCCCTCACACATCACATAGAGCACTAATCTCTAGGGTATATAAAGAACTCCAAAAGCTAAGCACCAAAAAAAACCCCAAATAACCCAATCAAAAATGGGCCACGGACCTGAACAGACACTTCTCAGAAGAGAATCAACAATCAATCAACAAATATATGAAAAAATGTTCATCATCTCTAGCAATTAGAGAAATGCAAATCAAAACCACTCTATCATCTCACTCCAGTCAGAATGGCAGCTATTATGAAGGCAAACAATAAGTGTTGATGAGGATGTGGGGAAAAATGTGCATTTATACACTGCTGGTGGGACTGCAAATTGGTGCAGCCAATATGGAAAGCAGTATGGAGATTCCTTGGAAATCTGGGAATGGAACCACCATTTGACCCAGCTATCCCTCTCCTCAGTCTATACCCAAAAGACTTAAAAACAGGGACACAGCCACGTGAATGTTTATAGCAGCACAGTTCACAATAGCTAAACTGTGAGCCAACCTAGATGCCCTTCAGTAGATGAATGGATAAAAAAATGTGGCCTATATACACAAAGGAATTTTACTCAGCAATAAAAGAGAATAAAATCATGGCATTTGCAGGCAAATGGATGGAGTTAGAGAAGATAATGCTAAGTGAAGTTAGCCAATCCCAAAAAAACAAATGCCGAGTGTTTTTTCTGATATGAGGAGGCTGACTCATCGTGGGGTAGGAGGGGGAACCTGGGAGGAGTAGATGAATTCTAGAAAGGGCAGAGGAGTGGGAGGGAGCAGGGGATTGGCAAAGATGATGGAATGTGATAAATATCATTATCCAAAGTATATGTATGAAGATACGAATTGGTGTGAATATACTTTATATACAACCAGATCTATGAAAAATTGTGCTGTATATGTGTAATAAGAATTGTAATGCATTCTGCTGTCATTTATTTAAAAAAAAAAAGCAGGAACAACGATGCCCATTCTAACTATTCCCGTTTAACATAGTCCTTGAACCTCTAGCCAGAGAGATTAGGCAAGAGAAAGAAATTAAGGGGATATAAATAGAAAAAGAAGAAATCAAATTATCTCTGTTTGCTGATGACATGGTCCTATGCCTAGAGGACCCAAAAAACTTTACCAGAAGACTTCTAGAGCTAACCACAAATTCAGCAAACTGACAGAATACAAGATCAACATACATAAATCAATCACTTTCCTATACTCCAATGATGATTCTAATGAGAAGGGAAACTACCCTATTCACAATAACCTCAAAACAAACAAACAAACAAAAAAACAACTTGGGAATAAGTCTAACCAAGGAGGTGAAAGAACTCTAAAATGAAAACTATAGAACACTGAAGAAAGAAATTGAAGAAGACCTTCAAAGAGCAAAAGACCTCCCATGGTCTTAAATAGGCAGAATGAGTATTATCAAAATGGCTCTTCTATCAAAAGTGTTATACAGATTCAATGCAATCCCCATTAAAATACCAGTGGCATTCTTTACAGAACTAGGAAAAAAAAAGTTCAAAAATTCATTTGGGAGAATAAAAGATCCAGAGTAGCCAAAGCAACCCTGAGCAAGAAGAGCAATGCTGGAAGCATCACAATACTGGCTCTCAATAATACAGAGCTATAGTCACAAACACAACATAAAAAAAACATGAAGACAAATGGAATAGAAGACACAGAGACAATTCTACATAGATACAGTCATTTGATACTTGACAAAGGTGCCAAAACATACATTGGAGAAAAGATAACCTTTTAAACAAATGGTGCTGGGAAAACTGGATATTCATGTATAGAAGAATGAAACTTGATCCCTATCTCTCATGCTGCACAAAAGTCAAAGTGGTTAAGACCTAGGAATTAGACCATAAACTTTGTAACTGCTAGAATAAAATGTAGATTCAACAATCCAGCATATTGACACAGGCTCCAACTTCCTTAGCAATACAAGTGGACAACAAATACATTTAAAAAGTTCAACACCTTTAGCAACAGGGAGATGCAAATCAAAACTACATTGAAATTTATCTCACTCCAGTCAGAATGATAATTATCAAGAATACAAATAATAATAAACACTATTGAAAATGTGGGGGAAAAGGTACACTCAAGCATTTTTGGTGAGACTGCAATTAGTAGTCACTCAGGAAAGCAGTGTGGATGTTCCTAAAAAAATAAAAATAAAACAGGAATGGAACCACCAAATGATCCAGCTATTCCATACCTTGGTATATATCCAAAATATCTAAAATCAGCATACTATAGGGATGCAATTATATCAATCTTTATAGCAGTGCAATTCACAATAGCCAAGTTATGGAATCAGCCCAGATGCTAGTCAACAGATGAATGGATAAAGACAAAGTTGTATATAAACACAATGGAGTTTTACTCCACCACGAAGAAGAGTGCAATTATAGCATTTGCCAGTAAATGAATGAATCTGGAGATTATCATGCTAAGTGAAATAAGTCAGACCCAGAAAATCAAGAGTTAAATGTTTCTCTCATATGTGGAAGCTAGACCAAAATAAGGGGAAAAAACCCCCACAAAGTAGGGAGAATTCCATGAAAATAGAAGAGATATCAGTGGAGTAGAGGAAGGGGTGAAGGGGAGGGAGGAAGGATAGGAAAAGGGAGGAATGGTAGAATGAAACTGACAAAATTATCCTATGAACACATGTGAAAACACCACAGTGAATTTCATCTTTATTTAAATCTATAATGCACTAATTTAAAAAAATTATAAACAAAAAAAAGAAAGACAAGCAGACTAGAGGAAAGGGAACAGGCAGAAGGAAGAGGAACAGGAAAGGGGGAAGTACTGGGGAATGAATGGAGCAAAAATTATATTCTATGCTTAAAAATTATATTCCATGCTTGTATAATTATGTCAAAATATATCCCCAATATTATGTATATCTGTAATGCACTAATAAAAAAATTTAAAAAAGATCAAGATATGGGTAAGTTTAATGACTAGTGAGGTGCCCAATTCTCTTTCAAGATGGTGCCTGGTTGCTGTGTCTTCCAGAGGAAAGGACGCTGTAACCTCACATGTGGAAGGGAAGGATGGGGAAAAGAGGTGAATTCCCTTCATCAAGCCCTTTTATAAAAACATCTAATCCCATTCATGGAGGCATAGTCTTCATGACTCAATGACCAACTAAAGATCACACCTCTTTTTTTTTGAGATGCAATCTTGCTATGTCGTCCAGGCTGGTCTTGTGGGCTTAAGTGATCCTTCTGCCTCAGTCTTGGGGGTAGCTGGGAATACAAGTCTGTATCACACCTGCCACACCTCCTAATACTGTTGCATTAGGGATTAAGTTTTGGCACAAATTTTGGAAGAGATACAAAACATTCAGAGTATATCCTCCTCTTCAATTGTTGTTAGTTATTCCAAATTGTTGGATTACAACTATTTATAGTACTATTTTATATTACTTTTTATACTTGCAGAATCAATCATAACATCTCCATTTTCATTTCTGAGCTTAGGAATTTGAGTCTTATTTCTCTTTTTTCTTGGTCAATCTAAAGTTTTGTCAATTTTATTAATCTTTTTCAAAGAACTAACTTTTGGTTTTGTTGATTTTCTCTATTGTTTTTCTCTTCTCTGTTTTATTTATTTCTAATCTTTATTATTTCCTTCTCTCTGCTAGTCTGGAGTTCTTTTTCTTCTAGTTTCTTGAGTTGTGAAGTTAAGTGTTTGGCTTGCAATCTTTAAAAAAAAACTTAAGTGTTTTCAGCTACAAAATTTCTGCTTTTGATCCATTCCATAAGTTTTGGTATGTTGGGTTCTCACTTTCATCATCTTTAGAAATTTTCTAATTTCACTTGCTCTTTATTTGTTTAGAACCATGCAATAATGTATTTTTTTTTGCATGTGTAGGTTTAAAAAATTATTTCTCCAATCTTTCCGTACATAGTCAAAAATAAATATGCTACTTACCACTTTGGAACTTACAAACTTGATCTTTGCCTAGAGACAGGGAAATTATTCCTCAAACATATCTTAAATAGGAGATCAATTCATCTGCTGACTTCCAAGAACAAGACATGAATATGACAGAGACCTTCCTGCATCTGCCCTTCACTAACCAGCATTTGATAACTCTTCTTCAGGCCCATCTTGGCAGCATATTTCTTACCAATAATGATTAAATGTTTAAGAAAACTTGCATCATCTTTTTCTTCTGCAGAAATCTAGGATATATGCTGCAGAAAATATGTTGGTGCTTTAGGCTAAATGTCATGGAAAACTAGACACTGGTCATCCTTAAAAATGATTTTGGCTGGGATTTCCTTATGGATGATCTTCCCAAAGATCATGTTACCACCAAGCTGGGTGACCTGCGCCTTAGTGATCTCCCCTGTCATCTCAGCCTTCTTCCTGCATTGAGGCCATGAGAGAAGTCCAGAGGTAGCAGGAACCAGGAAGCAAGCAGAGAGTGAAAATCCCTTTGTCTTTCTTTCTTTCAAACATTATGATTATATAAGCATGTTTTAATTTTTTTTTTTTACAAATTTGTGATTTTTTTCATGTTTTCCTTCTTTGTTTCTAACTTCATTCTATTGTTATCAGAGAACCTTTTATAATATCTACCTTTTAAAATCTCCTGAGATTTGATTTGTGTGCTAACATATAGTTCTACCCTGGAGAATGTCCCATTTGCACTTGAGAAGAATGTATGTTCTGTTGTTGTTGAATGGAGTGTTATATATATACCTGTCAGATCTACTGGTATATATTTTCTTTCATTTTTGTTTGTTCACTTGTTATGTAATAATGAGATCATACTGCACACACGTTTTCTTAATTTCCTTTGTGTGTGTTACATGTATAAGGATATAAGGAAGGCATGGAAAACAACCTTGGTTACTCCATTGGCATGACAGTAGACAGAAAAAGGGCCGGGGAAAGACGGTTCTTTTCAGAAGTGTGTTACTTCTGAAGTGAGAGCGAGGGTGAGGGAATCCAGGTTTATGGTAGATGAGGGCTATCCCAATCATGGCCTGGAGACCAACTGAGGCCTGGAGACCGCTGTTTGTTCCATTAATCTCTTACATGGAGTCCTTGTAGAAACTGGGTCTAGCTACTACACTGAAGAGAGGCATGAGGAGCTTGAAGTGAACAGCACTCATTGCCTTTTGTGTGACACTCCAGCATCTTCTCTGTCCCATCTCTAATTTTTACAGGCTTTGCCCAAGTACAGAGAGCACCTCCTTTCTGCGTGAGCTGAAGATCCCTTGCTTCCTGCCCTGAGAGTTCTCTAAAGCTGTGTAGAGTGCAGAAACTTGGTAGGAACCCACTCAAGGGTTGTCCAGTGCAATTGGGAATTTGGGGGGAATAAGGGCCTATGAGGTTAATCTTGATTGGTAAGAAGTAGTAGCCAAAGGATAAAGGCTTCAACCTTTTGTCTTCTTTGACAGAGAATTTTGAATATGTTTTTAAAAGCTCCTCAAAAAGTATTAGAAAAAATGAAAAAAGTCCTGGTGGTCAGCTTGTTCCTCCTCCTGCTGACACTCCCCACATTGCTTGCCTTCCCAAATATACCACCTACACACAATCACTGTCTCAGTCTCTGAGTTAAGGAAACCTTGGTAAAGACAGGAGTTTGTCAAGAAAGTCCAGGAGCTAGCACGAAGGGACATTCTATCTAAAGATGGAACAATTTGAAAATTCAGCAAAATGCCGACAATTTATGGGAACATACTGAATACATAGAAAGCCATCAGTTCATAATGGTATCCAAAATAGAAAGATAATAATTATTAATAAAACAGAACTAATTAGACATTTTTGGAAGTTGCTAGGGCCCCAAATTATTTGTTTAAAAATTAGTTATTAGGGAAAAGAACTAGGAACATATCTTGACTTTCTTGTATGAACTGTGTATCAGGAAAATGAAATAGTCTCAGAGGATGAGGGAGAGTTTTTATTTATAGAAGAATTCTAGCTAATAAAATGCTTAATAAATGATAGAATTAGAAAATTGCAATTCAGCTATTCCTAATGAAACAAGGAATTGATTCAGGCAATGACATAAATGAAATAAGTCAACAAAAAATGTGGAAGATTTCTGCACTGAATTTTGTAAAATAATATTGAGAGAGTTTAAAGAACTTGTACATAAAGGAGGAATATGTTATGTTCATGTATTGAAAAATTCAGTATGGTAACAATGTTCATATTTTACAGACTAATGTATAGATGCAATGCAATCTCAATCAATTAGCAGAGGATTTGTGTGTGTGTGTAAGAGATAAACAATAACACAACTTTAAGACAAATATGAAAGTGTAAGAGGGATAAGACTGGCTAAAGTAGACTCATCAATACCTTTATGAACTCACAGTAACAGAGGTAATGTGGGAATTGGCACAAGAATAGACCGATTAACAAACGATAGAGCCCTAATATCCAGAGTTTACAAAGAACTCAAAAAATTAGACAATAAGATAACAAATAACCCAATCAACAAATGGGCCAAGGACCTGAACAGACACTTCTCAGAGGAGGACATACAATCAATCAACAAGTACATGAAAAAATGCTCACCATCTCTAGCAGTCAGAGAAATGCAAATCAAAACCACCCTAAGATACCATCTCACTCCAGTAAGATTGGCAGCCATTATGAAGTCAAACGACAACAAGTGCTGGCGAGGATGTGGGGAAAAGGGTCCTCTTGTACACTGCTGGTGGGACTGCAAATTGGTGTGGCCAATTTGGAAAGCAGTATGGAGATTCCTGGGAAAGCTGGGAATGGAACCACCATTTGACCCAGCTATTGCCCTTCTCCGACTATTCCCTGAAGACCTTAAAAGAGCATACTACAGGGATACTGCCACATCGATGTTCATAGCAGCACAATTCACAATAGCTAGACTGTGGAACCAACCCAGATGCCCTTCAATAGATGAATGGATTAAAAAAATGTGGCATTTATACACCATGGAGTATTATGCAGCACTAAAAAATGACAAAATCATGGAATTTGCAGGGAAATGGATGGCACTAGAGCAGATTATGCTAAGTGAAGCTAGCCAATCCCTAAAAAACAAATGCCAAATGTCTTCTTTGATATAATGAGAGCAACTAAGAACAGAGCAGGGAGGAAGAGCCGGAGGAAAAGATTAACATTAAACAGAGACATGAGGTGGGAGGGAAAGGGAGAGAAAAGGGAAATTGCATGGAAATGGAAGGAGACCCTCATTGTTATACAAAATTACATATAAGAGGTTGTGAGGGGAATGGGAAAATAAACAAGGAGAGAAATGAATTACAGTAGATGGGGTAGAGAGAGAAGATGGGAGGGGAGGGGAGGGGGGATAGTAGAGGATAGGAAAGGTAGCAGAATACAACAGTTACTAATATGGCATTATGTAAAAATGTGGATGTGTAACCGATGTGATTCTGCAATCTGTATTTGGGGTAAAAATGGGAGTTCATAACCCACTTGAATCTAATGTATGAAATATGATATGTCAAGAGCTTTGTAATGTTTTGAACAACCAATTAAAAAAAAAAAAAGAAAAACTTAGAAAAAATAATCCAGAAAGTGACGTCGGCCTGCATCCTTGTCTGCATTTGTTGTTATCAACGTTTTGGATCTTAATCATTTTAATAAGAGTTCAAAGATGTCTCATTGTTATCTTAATTTGCATTTTCCTGAAGACATACTAGAGCATCTGTTTACAAAATTATTTGCCACCTATCTACCTTTGATGAGGTATCTGTCAAAGTCTTTGGCCTACTTAAATTATTAGACTAGAGCTGGGGGATGCAGGTTAGTGGGAGATCACTTGCCTAGTATATGTGAACTCTGAGTTTAGGTCCCAGTACTGCATACTGTTTCCTTATTGTTGAGTTTTAAGAATTCCTTGTATATTTTTGATAATAGTTTTTTTTAATGAGCTGTATATTTTGCAAATGTTTTCTCCTTGTCTATGGCTTGACCTTTGATTCTTTCGACAACATCTTTTGCAGAGCAGAAAATTTTTATTTGGCTAGCCACAGTGATGTACACCTGCAATTCCAGTGACTCAGGAGGTTGAGAATAAACGATCCCAAGTCAAGGCTGATCTCTGCAACTTAATGAGACCTTAGCAATTAAGCAAGAGCCTGTCTCAAAATAAAAAATTAAAAGGGCTGGGTAGAAAAAAAAAAGGGGGGGGGGCTGGGTAGAGCACCCCTGGTTCAATTCCCAGTAACAAAAATAATTTAAAAAATTTTCTTTTCAGTACTTGTGTTTGAACTCAGGGGGACTCTACCACTGAGCTACATCTCCACCCCTTATTTTTTGAGATAGGTTCTTGCTAAATTGCTCAGGCTAGCCTCAAACGTGGGATCCTCCTGCTTCAGCCTCCTGAGTTGCTGGAAGTCCAGGTATGCACTACTGTGCCTGGCAGAAAAGTTTACCCATCCGCAGATATTTTGTAATACAGACAAAGACATCCAGCTAACTACCAGTGAAGTGTAACATGTGTCGCTACTTTGTTCTCAGTATTATCCATGATCTTCGTATTACTAGTGTTATTCAGATTTTTGTTGTTTTGACCAAATACCTAAGGTTATGGTTTAAATATGATGTCTTCTAAAAGCTAACATGTGAGACAGTGCAAGAAGGTTCAGAAGAGAAATGACTGGGTTGTAAGAATCTTAAACCAATCACTGGATTAATCCTCTGATAGGGATTAACTGAATGGTAACTAAAGTGGTAGGGTGTGACTGGAGGAGGTGGGAATTGGGGCATGACTTGGGGGTGTATATTTGTATCTGGCAACTGGAGACCTCTCTCTCTGCTTTCTAATCACCATGTGAGCTTCTTCCCTACACCATATTCTTTCACCATGATGTTCAGCGTCACCTGAAGCCCTGAGGAATGAAGCCTGCAGTATATGGACTGAGACTTCTGAAACTGTGAGCCTCCAAATAAACTTTTCTTCCTCTACAATTGCTCTGGTCAGATCCTTTAGTCACAGAGGTGAAAAAGCTGACTAAAACAGAAATTGGCACTGAGAAGTGGGGTGATTGCTGTGACTATAACCTGACCATATGGTTCATGCATTTTTGGAGCACTTTGGAATTGGTGGGAAGAATTTTGAGATGCTTAGTAGTGCAAACTGGAAATGCTTTAAGTTATTGAAAATGGAGATTAATGGCCTATTCTGGTGGGAGCTCAGAAGATCAGAATGCCAATAGGAGGGTGGACAGTGAAGACAGGGCTCAAGAGGGTTTAGAGGAAAAAGAGGGCACTATTGGTAACTGGACTAGAGGTCATTCATATTATGTTCTGGCTGAGAAGTTGTCTGCATTTTACCTGTGTTCTGAGACTTGCTGTGAGGCTGATTTAAAAAGTTATGGACTGGTACCAGGGCTGTAGGTCAGTGGTAGAGCGCTTGCCTAGCGCTCTGTGAGACAATGTGTGAGACATTGGGTTCGATCCTCAGCACTGCTTAAAAATAAATAAAATAAAGGCATGCTGTCCATACACAACTACAAAAAAATTAAGGAAAAAAAGTTATGGACTACTTAATCTGGCAGAAGAAATGACTAGGCAACATAGCATTCAGGTAGTGGGCATGGATATTGCTGGTGTCTTTTAATCAAGTTTCTTGTGATATCCAGGAGCAGAAAGCAGAGCAGGAAGATTTGAAAAACTTGGACTTGAAAGGTGGGATTAAAACTGGGGCTAAGGAAGTTGCAGTTGTTAAAGACTTTCTTACCACAAGAAATGCTAAAGACTTTGCCTAGAAACAATGAAAAAGATGGCTTGGAGACATCTCAGGAGCTGGCAAGACCACACCCATCTCAGGCTCAAGGGAGTAAAAGTGCAAATTCTCTTGAGACCAGTGGGGTACCCTGCTTGCACAAGGGGGCCTAGGAAGTTTTTTCAATGTGCTCAACCACCCAGACATTCAGAGGCAGCCAGGGTCCCTGGAAGCTTGGCTACTGCTCGAGATAGGGGCAGACCTTGACGTCTACCACAGGGTGCTGGTTCTGCAGGAATACAGAATGCTGGAGTTAGGGGTCATGGAGGCTTCCATCAAGATTTCGAAGGAAAGTCTTGGAAACCAGGCAAAGTGCAGCAGGGTCAGAGTCCCTGTGGGCATGCCCCGAGAAGACAAGGTGTGGAGATTTGAGAAGGAAACGAAAGCTGCAGCGGAGACCCCCAAGATTAAGAAATGCCAGTAATGTGGGACATCATCCTAGGAAAGCTGTAGGAATTGAGCAGAGACAAGCCAACAGAAAGGCCACTTGGGCTGTAACCAACAAGGACACAGGGGCAGAGCTACTCAAGCTCTTTGGAGAGAATATCACAATGTCATGTGCCTCAGATGCCAGACTTAGAGCTACAGGACTTATTTTCCCAGCTAGATTTCAGTCTTGTTTTGGTCCTATTCCTTCTTTCTATGCCCCTAGTTTTGTGAATGGAAATTTTTACTCCATACCATTATATATTGGATACTTGTAATTTACTTTTAATTTTACAGGATCTCACAATTTGAGATTGCCTTGAGCCTCAGAGAACACTTTGGAGTTAACTTTGAATAATCTTGGAACTGTTGTGACCATGGGGACCCTTGGGAATGGACTAAACATACTTTGCATTATCAGATGAATGTGAGCTTTTGGGGGTCCAGTGGCAGAATGTTATGGTTTGGATATGAGCTATCCCCAAAAGCTCACGTGTGAGACAATGCAAGAAGGTTCAATGGAGAAATGATTGGGTTGTGACAGCATTAACCAATCAGTGAATTAATTCCCTGATGGGATTAACTGAGTGGTAACTGAAGTGGTAGGGTGTGGCTGGAGGAGGTGGGAATTTGGGCGTGGCTTGGGGGTATAATTTGTATTTGTCAAGTGGAGACCCCTCTCTCTGCTTTCTAATCACAATTTGAGCTGCTTCCCTCTGCCACACTCTTCTCTTCCACCATGATATTCTGCCTCACCTTGAGCCCTGAGGAGTGGAGCCAGCCTTCCATGGACTAAGACTTCTGAAACTGTGAGCCTCCAAATGAACTTTCCTCCTGTACAATTGTTCTGGTCAGATCTTTGAGTCACAGCAGCGAAAAGCTGACCAAAACACCTGACAAGGACAACTTAGAGGAAGGAAGTTTTATTTTGACTCATGGCTTCCGAAGATTCCATCCATTGTCAGCCAACTCCATTGTTTCATTTAGGCCTGAGGTGAGGCAGATTATCATGGTGGAAAGGAATGGTGGAGAAAGCATCTCAGCTCATCGTAGCCAGGAACCAGAGAGAAAAGAGGGGAGGCAAGAAGGGAGAGGGATGGAGAGAAAGGAAAGGGCAGAGAAGATAAATTCTTGCAGGGCATGCCCCCAGTGACCTATTTCCTTCAACTAGATCCCACCTGCCAGTAGTCCATTCAGCTATCAATGGATTAATGCACTCATGAGGTCAGAGCCCTCCTGATCTAACCATTGCCTAAAAAGTCCACTTCTGAACTTTTTTTTTTTTTTGGTACTGCATATCAAACTCAAGGACATTTTTACCATTGAGCTACTTGCTCAGGCTGGTCTTGAACTTGCAATCCTCCTGCTTCAGCCCTCTGAATCAGAGTCAGTGGGATTATAGGCATGCACCCCTGTGCCTGGCCCCACCTTTTAACTTTGTGGCATTGGGAACCATGCTTTTAACACATGAGATTTAGGGGAACATTCTAGATCCAAACCATAACAGAAGCCTTTTGCCAACTGGCCAGTAAGTGATTCAAACTCCAGAATCCCATCTTACCTTCTGCCTTCTCAGACCTCTCCTGGTTCCAATTGCTATGGGTCAGGTTTCACAGGAAGTAGATCCTGAGATGGATAATGGCCTTTGAGAAGATAGTTAGGGAATGCTTTTTATAGGAACACCTGTGGGACTAGGGACAGATGCAAAATGAAGCAGGGAAGAATCTGCAACCCTGTGAGGATCACTGAAGCTTTGCTATTCAGAGTTGTCCTGAATTGAGATGACAAGACTAGAAATTAATAGCTATGTCTCAAATAGTCATTAGATGTATTTTACTCCTGGGAAAGGAGCATATTGGCAAGGAGGCTCTCTTTAGCTGAGGGAAATTCTGGAAAGGATTGTCAAGGAGCTAGGGGGCATATACACCTCAGTGGGGGATTCTGGTGGTACAGTATAATGACAATAATAATTGCCTAGGAAGCACACTCAAGAATGGCCATTGCATCACTTGCCTGTAGCCCCCAAATGGTGATATCCTCATTGTCCCCAGTTAGGGAAATGAATAAATAACCCATGTTTTAATTTTAAAATGGAATGAAAATGAAAGCTCCAGATCTTCATGTATCAACATGAATCAATCTCAAAAGTGATGAATGTTAAAAGTTCAGATTTACAGTATAATGCAAATATATAAACATAAAATATATGAACTTATAAACACATACATACACAATGAAAGTACAAAATAATGTGTGAGAATAATAAATAGAATGATTTATTCATTTAACTATTTTTAAAAATAATAGAAAATAAGAGTCTATTCAAAAGAACAACAAAACATTATTTAAAAAACCTAGAGATTACTAGGTTTCTAGATTACTAGATATTTGTAAAGAGAAATTTAACCCCATACCTTAGACTTTAAAAGCAGATTTAAGTGGAGAGATAACCCCATGTTTATAGATAAGATGATTTAAGATTATAATGATGACCATTATCTCCAAATTAATTCATAAACACCAGTGCAATTCCAATCACCATTTTAGATTTGCTAGATTGACTTTGAGGAAAACAAATCCATTAAAAAATTTACAAAGGGGCTGGGGATGTGGCTCAAGCGGTAGCGTGCTTGCCTGGCATGCGTGCGGCCCGGGTTCGATCCTCAGCACCACATACAAACAAAGATGTTGTGTCCGCCGAAATCTAAAAAATAAATAAATATTAAAATTAAAAAAAAATTTACATGAAGAGCAAAGTTCCAAAAATAAAACTAGACAATTTTTTTTTGGGGGGGGAAAAAAGTACAAAGCTGACAAGAGGGAGGCAAGTGGATGAGATTCTTGGTTGGTGAAGCTTAGAGCTCATGAAATTCTATCCATATAAACTTGTGATAAAGCTAGGCTGAGCTGTCAAAAACAACCATTTCTAAAACTCTGGAAGCTGCCTAAAGGCATATAACCAATTTAGAACTGGATATGAATAAAAACTAAACTTTAGGCAAAAGCAGTGGGCTCTCCTGCAATCTTTTCTGGGGGTAACTCCTATTTCCCTTCCCTCACTTCTGTGGGGTGGGAATTTCTACCAGAGTGTGCCAGCTATGAAAACACACAGCTTCATTGCCAGAGAGGACTCAACTTTTAATGAAACATGGAAAAACCCATCCTCAACAATCCCCAAGTTGCTGAGCTTGGGGGTAACCAGTATCTTAGCTATCTCCAAGTTACAGACCTTGTTGGTACAAGCAATGAACTGGAGACTGATCAAAAGTTTAATAGAATTTGGAATATGAGACAGGCATTGGGCCTTGATAAATTCTCCACATAGATGCATTGGCTAGACTGGAAAGGACCCAAACTATCCACACCAAAAGCATGATCTATGAAAGAAAAACTTGGACTTTATAAAAAATAAAAACCCAAAATATGTCATTAATAAAGTAAAAATGCTGTACAAGGTATATACTAGGAGAAACTATATTTAAGTTGAATGTCTTAAAATGTCTTGTATCTATAATATATATAAAGAATTCTTGTGGTGAAGTTGTTCATCTTTATAACTTTACTGACACTCATTAAATTGTATACTTACAATGGGTGAACTGATAGGTATGTTACGCCTCATTAAACATATTGAAAATGATGACCAGCAATGGTAAGGTGTGGAAAAGTATAGGTGAAGTTGGGTGATGGCTATTTAAAGTTCATTTTGCACCTTTATTTATTTTTGGTACTAGGAATTGAACCCAAGTTGTGCTCTACTATTGAGCTACATTCCCAGCCCTTTTTATTTTTTACTTTGGTACAAGGTCTCACTAAGTTGCCCAAGCTGTCCTGGAAATTGCAATCCTCCCACCTTAGCCTCCTGAATTGCTGGGTTTATAGGTGTGCCCCACTAAATCTGTCCATTTTACACTTTCTTTAACTTCTGTGAATTAACAATTTTTGATCATAAAATGTTTTTAAAAGTTGGGTGATAGCCTTATTACATATGAAAAAAATTGGAGGATTTATACTGCCTGATTTTAAAGTTTAATATACTAATCAAGACAGTGTGAAACTGGTGTAAGATAGGCCTATGGCTCAAGGAACAGAACTGGGAGTCCAGAAATGAATCCTAATGTTAACAGTCAACTGATTTTAGACCAAGGCAATTCAATGGGGATTAACAAACAGCCTAATGGAACAGAATAGAGAGTTCAGTGATAGACCCACCTCTTTGTACACTTGCTATGGTAAAGGTGATACCACAAATCAATTCTCAGTAGAGTATACTGGAAAAACGAACCATGTTTAGGAAAGTAAAAACTGGATTCCTTACTAGAGTGACTGAACCATATACAGCCAGAAGAATGAGAAATTGTGCTCCATTTGTGTAATAAATGTCAAAATGCATTCTACTGTAAAGTAAATTAAAAAGACATCCCCCACCAAAAAAAAAAAAAAAAAAAAAAAAACCCAAAACAAAACTGGATTCCTACTATGCCTCTACCTTATTTATAGAGGTAGATTTCAGGTGGGTTAAAGGTGTAAAGGTACATATTTTAAGAAGCTTATCTGAGGATATCTTTGTGACTATTTAAGATCTCAAATACATAAAGCATATGGAAAAAAAGTTTTGTTTGTATCAAATTATAGGCTTATATTAGACTGAGAATCCCATAGTTAAGGTCAACACACAGATGATAGGTTGGGAGAATATATTTGCAATATCTAAGACTGATTAGAGAATAATGCTGGAATGTACGAGCAACTCTTTGTGAATCAACAATGAGAAACATGATGGAAAACTTGATACATGATATAAACAGGAAATTTCCAAATAAGGAAACCCAAATGAAAATTATGTAATGGTACTAGAAATTAGAAAAATGTATAGTGTATTAAGATAACTAGACATTGGTTTTAAAAAATTAAAAGTTTGATAATACCAAATATAAAGATATAAGAAAAAATAGGACCTTCCTGCATTGCTGGGAGAATTTTGACTGGTATAGTTTTCTTTGAAGAGTAAGTTAAATTACTTAAATTTAAATTAAGCATTAATATATTCTAGGGTATTTCTCATACAAGTCCACAATAGGTCTGGGAATGTCAAGTGCCTCTGCCTGGGTTGAAATGGTGATTGCACTTCTGTTTACAATTACAGAAAGAGTGGAAGGAAGATGGCTTAGTTACAACTGTGCAGTTGCATTTATTATCTTTAATATTTTATTTCCTAGCCTCTGTATTAGTCAGAGGCAGGATATAGTACAAAGCTAAAAATCATGAACTCTGGCAGGTAGATTATTCTCAAATCTTCCATTTATAAGCTGTGTGACAGTACAAGCTTCTATACATCTCAGTTTCTCCATCTGTAAAATGGAAATGATAATAATACCTATCACATAGGGCTGATGTGATAATCAAAATGTATGTACTTTATATGAGAATATATCCATATTTACATGGCACCTACTGTGCTTGGCACAGAGCAAGCATATTACAAATGTTCCCTGTTAGATCTAAAGTAAAAGTTTCAAAACAATCACATCTATTTAAAAATAAATATTCATGCATTAGTATATATAGGCTTTTTTTGGATTTTTGTATTTGAAATATGTTCATTAGAAAAAGAGGAATATAATTATCAAAGAGAAGGGAGGAATATACAATTGAATGCAGGAAGAATAGAAAGAAGTCGAGAGTGAAGCAGAAAGCCAGGAATGGTGGTGGTACATGCCTATGATCCCAGTGACTCAGGAGGCTTGCGCACTCAGTGAGGCAGGAGGATTGCAAGTTTGAGACCAGCCTCAGCAACTTAGTGAGACACTGTCTCAAAATTAAAAAAAAAAAAAAAAAAGGTCTGGGAATGTAAAGTGCCCCTGCCTGGATTCAATTCCCAGTACCAAGTTAAAAAAAAGAGGGTATAGTTTGATGTTTTAAATATTAGAGGATTCAGAGAAAATAATGCACCAGTCTGGCTTTTGTTTTTATTTCTTAAAATTTCTTTGGTTTATTAGTACCAAGAAACAGAGAAAGGAAATCTGCCAATTCTGTAATTTTTAAGGCAATACCTGTTATTAAAAGCCTTGATGAGGCAAGAGTGTGAAATCTTGGCTAAAACACAGTTAGTGGACATTCTTTGTATTCCCCTGGAATGGAGAATGGAAGAGGTGTACTAGGCATTAAACAAGATACAGCATTTCTCATCAACAAACTTGCTGAACTTCAAAATTGCATTATTTTTTTCTTTGTAAATGTTGAAAAGCTACATTGACATTATTCAACAAGCAATTAAAATCATTCAAGTTACTGCTCTCCTTCCCCAAGAAGGATAAGGTAAATTTCCAACTCTAATTATAATCAAAGCAAATCAGGAAGCTATTAAGCTATGTATCATAAGGAATCAAGCAGTAAAAATTAGACCAGACAGATGATGTAATGAACATGTGCTAAGCAAAGTTAATCCAGCAACCACTATAGGAACTTCCTCTGAATATGTATTAGTTGAAGAGATCTACGGTACTAGTATCAATGTTGTTACTAAAGTCGTAGCCTGTGTGGTCATATCAGTGGGATAAAGTGCAGATTTAAGATATATATAATTTTGTGATACCATCAATGAAAAAGAAGTCTCTTCCTATATTTATATTATTTATTTAATTTTCTTGCCTTATAGCATTACGAGATATTCCAAAATAATGTAAAATACTAGTGGTGATAGCCATTCCAGTCTTCCTTTGACTGGTGTTAATATGGTAGAATTTCCCCCACTATTTTCTTTTGACATGATTGTGTCTTGTATTCAAAATGGATTTCTTGAGCAGCTTACTCTGCTCCTGCTCTTGTATATCTTGGTTGGTGACAGCCCAGGGGTCCTAGAGCAGCACATACCCCTCTATCTGATCCATGTTGCCAGCACCCTTGCAGCATGCCTAGCACACTCCTGGTGAAAACTCAGCTAGTGCCTGGTCAACTTTCCCCTTGGACTGCCTTAGGAATAATAAGGCTGAAATCCAGAGCAGTGAGCTGAAGGCTCAGTATAAAGACAACCAAAAAGTTGAGAAGCAGCTGCAGAGGAACAAACAGGTATCCAGGCCCCAACTGCTGCTGGGTTCTGGAGAATCTGGAATGAAACCCTTGTGAAGCAGATGAGGATCCTGCATATTAATGGATTTCATGGAGAGGACTTGCAGGCTGCAAGGAGCAATAGTCATGGTGAGAGGGTTAATAAAGAGCAGGACATCAAAAACACACTGAAAGAGGCACTGAATCATCATGATTGTTATGAACATGCTCATGCTCCCAGTGGAGAACCAGTTCCCAGCGGGTTGCATTCTGAACATGATGACCATGCCTGACTTTTCACACCTGAATTCTACAAGCAGGCCATGGCTGTATGGGAGGATGGGGAGTATGTGCCTGCTTAGTGCTCCAACCAGTACCAGCTGACTGTGCTTCCTTGACAGATTGAGTTGGCAAGCAGGCCCACTGTGCTAGGCATCCAGGACCTACCCTAATGCTGTGTACTAACTTCTGGGATCCTTGAGACCAAGTTATGGATAGACAAAGCCAACTTCCATGTGGAGGATATGGGTGGCCAGTGTGATGACTGCAGCAAACAGATCCAAGGCTGCAATGAAGTGAGTGCCATCACCTTCATGGTGGTCAGCAGCAGTTTCAATGCATTCATATGGGAGGACAACCTAACAGCCTGCAGAAGGCTCTGAACTTCTTCATGAGGGTCTGGGATAAGAGACGACTGTGCACTATTGCTGTGATTCTGTTTTAGAATGAGCAGGACCTGCTGGCTGAGAAAGTCCTTGCTGGGAAACAAACAAACAAACAAACAAAAACCCTGAGGACTATTTTATGGAATTTGCTTTCTTCAGTAATCTTAGAAATGCAATTTCTGAGTCACCAGTGACCCAAGTATTTTATCCCTGACTGATTTCTGAGGATCAGTACTGCCAGGTGAACTGGTCGCTACTCTCGCTTCCGTCCCTTCACTTGCCCTGAACATGACATCACCCGGTGCATGCACTTGCTCTAAGAAGGGAACTCCCACATTTAATTAAAGTCTATACTCAATTTATTAAAATCGAGAGGTAATTGTACAAGCAGTTAATCACCTACTAGGCTACAATTTTCAAAGTAGCCTTCCCTTTCTCCGTAGAGCTTTTCCCTAGAGCTCCCTTTTCCCTTCAGATTGATTGAATGTTCCAAATTTAGAAAGCTTGAGGTGGCTTATGGAAAAAGAAAAGCCACACAAGTTCTCTTTTACTTTCAGTAAATAGCAGTAGCAAACAGAAATGAAAAAAAAAAAAAAGAAAATGGAATAAGTATTATCTTGGGCTTCATTAAAAATCAAAATAAACCAAGAGCAAAATATGGGTTTCTTATACATAGTGTATAATTGAGTGTTTTGTATTTTTATAATTAGTATCAAGATTATCAATATAGGCTCATTGACCCTGCCTATCATCTGCCATTTGCCTGCCTCTTGCCTGCCCATTGCCTGCCCATGTCTCACTGCTCCACGTCCACCCACAGATTGCCCACAATTAGCCTGCAGACTGCCCGCAGACCGCCATTGGATTGCCCACTGCCCATTGCCCCTGCTGCCTGGAAGTTCATTGTCATAGTACCTGCAGGTTTGGTTACACATGGCTGCCACCAACCTGGGACACCAGCCAGGACCTGTAAGTTTGCTGCTGCCACTGCTGCCATCTTGGGGCGTGGCTGCCTCAGTCCGGGAACACTGGCCAGGGACTGGAGATATATGGTCCAGGTACTTACAGTCTGGTTGCACCTGAGGTCTTTCTGCTGGGTGTGCTAGTGGCCACCATCTGGCTGCTTCTTTGCAGGGTCACTCTGTTGTGTGAGCATATCCCTGTCTCTCTGCAAGTTGAAAGGGCATTGAGATCTTGGGACTAAAGCAAGGCAGAGCCTGGGGAAGCTAAAGCCCAGTCAATTGCCTTGACATGTGAGTAAATCAGTCAGGGTCACTCCAGGTGAATTTGGCTGGCTATTAAATAATCACACAGACACAGAAAGTGCCTTTTTCTTGGGGCATTTCAGTGGTGGCTCCTCAGCCTCAGCTCCCACAAGGGAAGCAAGAGAGGCAGACAAAAAAGATGGAAGAGCATGTTCTGAAGCCCTATTTATTGAGGGGAGCCATTCTGTGGAACATTCTACCTTAGAAAGTAAGAGGTGGTATTACAGAGGAACAAGAAGGCAGCCCACTCCCAAAGCCTTACTCCCCTGCTGAGCAGAGATGGGGATCCTCCTGCTTCAGTGCCCAGGGAAGCCAGTCTCTGCATTTCCATTGCTCAAAGCTGGGGGAGGGGCACTCAGCTCCTATATGGAAGCTCCAGATTGCAGCCAGGATTTCGTGGGCCAGTCTGGGTCTAGCAAGCCTGTGGAAAGCCTGAGACTAGAGGCAGTTCCCTAGGGGCAGCACAGGTTGGAGAAACTGGAGAAAACTGGGCTCTCTCTAGCTCAGTGAGTCCTGAAGTGTGTGGGGATAAAAGGGGCTGGATACAATGGGTGGGGAGACTGGAAGAGGGTGTGAGAGCATCTTGCTCTCTGCTCACTCACCCAAACAGTTGGGCCCCCAATGGACTGGAGCTACCTTCAAACTTCAGACAACCCCACCTATGGGAAGAGAAGGGAAGCTGAGAAAGTTTTTGAAAGCCAATGGAAGCAATTATTCAATTTTCCATTGAGACTTTCCATTATTTTTGCCCTTTCTCACATCTCTACCATCTTTGAATCCAAATATTTTTTATGCATCAATTTATGAAGGAATGGGATGTATGAATAATATATTACAGTTTTGTTGTTTATTCTTATATTTTTACTTTTTTTAAAAAAAAATCTGTACATATTTTTTCTCTCACCTGTCTGCCTGGATTCTCTTTCTCACTTCTCTTATACTAACAGCCAATCTCAATTAATTCCTAACTCTTACTATAAATTTTTACCTCTATCATCTTCCCTTCTCCCTCATAAACATTATGTCTTATACTACTTCTGTTCCCTCATTGTCCATCATTTGAAATGGTAGACACTTTTAGCAAACTTACTGTTTATGTTGTAGACAGTAATTGAACACATCATTTCTGTTTATTGCAACAAACTGTAGACACCTTAATAGGATCTATTTGGTTTAAAGGTGCAAACACATTAGGTGCTGTTAATATTGGTCTCCCACTTAAAGGTGAGGTACTGGAAGCTTTCATGGACACCATAAGACTACAGGGTAGAAATTGTACTGCCTCAGATCCATACTGTTAGATGTGAAAACACAGAAACAGCATGAAAAAACAAGGGAACAAAGCACTTTAATCAAACCAAGATGTTCCAACAATAGAATTCATAGATAACATAGTAGAAGAAATGTCAGGGAAGGTGTTTAGAAGGTGCATAGTTAGGCTGATCTTCAAAATAAAGGTTGGTATTGGAAAGAAAATACAGGAAGTGAAAAATCACTTTAATAAAGTGGCAGAGATTATAAAAAGGAATCAAGCAGAAATCCTTGAAATGAAAGAAACAATAAACCAAATTAAAAATTTAATGGAAAGTATCACCAACAGACTAGACCACTTAGAAGACCACTTCAGGCAAGGAAGAAAAAATATATACTCTCGAAAATAAAGTCAACTGCACAGTAAAAATAGTAAGAACCATGAGCAGAAATTCCAAGAAATATGGGATAACATGAAAAGACCAAATTTAAGATTTATCAGAATAGAAGAAGGTGTGGTGATACAAACCAAAGGAATGCACAATCTTTTCAAAGACATAATATCAGAAAATTTCCCAAATCTAAGAATGAAATGGAAAACTACAAGAGGCTTACAGGACCCCAAATGTACAAAATTACAGCAGACTCACACCAAGGCACATTATAATAAGAATGACCAATACACAGAATAAGGATATAATTTTGTTTATTTATTTATTTATTTTTTAAATTTTATGGTGCTGAGGATCAAACCCAGTGCCTCACATGTGCGAGGCAAGCGCTCTCCTGCTGAGCCCCAGCCCCAGCCCCAAGGATTGAATTTTAAAGGCCCTGAGAGTAAAAAAAAAAAAAAAAAAAAAAATCAAATTACATATAGGGGGAAACCAATTCAGATTTCAGCTGATTTCTCAACCCAGACTTTCAATGCCAGGAGGTTATGGAAAAACATGTATCAAGCTATGAAAGAAAATGGATGCCAACCAAAATTAAGCCTCAGATTTGAAGATGAAATAAAAACCTTCCATGATAAACAAAAGTCAAAAGAATTCACAACTAGAAAGCCTGCACAACAGAGCATTCTAAGCAAAATATTCCATGAGGAGGAAAAAAAAAAAAAAACAATAAAAACCAGCAAAGGGAGGAACTACACTAAAGAAAAGGTCAATCAAAGGAGAAACTAAGTCAAGTTAAAAACCAAAAGTAAACCAAAATGGCTGGGAACACAAATCATATCTCAATAATAATCCTAAATATTAACGACCTAAACTCATCAATCAAAAGACATAGACTGGCAGATTGGATTTTAAAATAAAACCCAACAATATGCTGTCTTCAAGAGACTCACCTTCTAGGAAAAGACATCCACAGACTGAAGGTGAAAGGTTGAGGAAAAACATATCACTCACATGAACTGTGTAAATAAGCAGGGGTTTCCATTCTCATATCAGACAAAGTTAGTCAGAAGGGATAAAGAAGGACATCCATACTGCTTAAGGGAATCATACATCAATAAGACATAAAATCATAAATATATATGCCCCAAACAATGGAGCATCTGTGTACATCAAACAAACCTTTCTCAATTTTAAGAATCAAATAGACCCACAACACAATAATACTGGATGACTTTAGCACATCTCTCTCACCACTTGATAGATCTTCCAAAAAAAAAAAAACCTAAACAAAGAATCTATAGAACTAAATAGTACAATTAATGATTTAGACTTAATGGACATATATAGAATGTTTCATTCATCACTGAGTGAATACACTTTCTTCTTGGCAGTAAATGGGTCCTTCTCCAAAAAAGACCATATGTTATGCCACAAAGCAACTCTAAGCAAACACAAAAAAATAGAAATACTACCCTGCATTCTATGAGATTGTAAAGTAGTAATGGAATGAAACTAGAAATAAATGATAAAATAAAAAATAGAAGCTACTCCAATACCTGGAGATTAGATGGCATATTATTGAATGACAAATGGATAGCAGAAGAAATCAGGGAGGAAATATAAAAGTACTAAAAAATACTTAGAGGTAAATGAGAACACCAATACAACATATCAAAATCTCTGGGACAATATGAAGGCAGTGCTAGGAGGAAAGTTTATTGCATTGAGCTCATTCATTAAAAGAAAAAGTCAGCAAATAAATGACCTAACATTACATCTCAAAGCCCTAGAAAAAGTAGGACAAATCAACACCCAAAGTGGTAGAAGAAAGGAAATAATTAAAATAGGAGCTGAAATCAAGAAAATTGAAGCAAAAGACACAATTAAAAAAATTGACAAAATAAAAAGTTGGTTCTTTGGAAAAAATAAATAAAATTGATAAACCCTTAGCTACACTAATGAAGAGACAGAGAGAGAAAACACAAATTTCTAAAATTCATGATGAAAAAGGAAATATCACAAGGGACACTACTGAAACACAGAAGATAAATTGAAAATTTATATTCCAATAGAAAATCTTGAAGACATCAACAAATTTCTAGAGACATATGCTCTACCCAAACTGAATCAAGAGGACATACACAATTTGAACAGATCAATTTCAAGCAATGAAATAGAACACCATCAAAAACCTACCAAACAAGAAAAGCCCAGGACCAGACAGATTCTCATCTGAGTTCTACAAGACCTTCAAAGAATAATTAACACGATACTCCTCAGATTATTTCATGAAATAGAAAAGGAGGGAACTCTTACAAACTCATTCTATAAAGCTAGTATCACCCCGATACCAAAATCAGATAAAGACACATCAAGGAAAAAAACTTCATACCAATATCCCTGATGAACATAGATGCAAAAATTCTCAAAAAATTCTGACAAATTGCATACAAAAACATATTAAAAAGATAGTGCACCATGATCAAGTGGGGTTCATCTCAGGGATGCAAGGCTGGTTTAACATATGGAAATCGATAAACATAATACTTCAAATCAATAGACTTGAATAGACAAGAATCGTGATTATCTCAATAGATGCAGAAAAAGCATTTGAGAAAATACAGTACTAGAAACACTAGAAAAACTAGTGATAGTAGGAACATACCTCAATATTGTAAAAGCATTCTATGCTAAGCTCAAGGCCAACATAATTTTAAATGGAGAAAAATTGAATACATTCCCTCTAAAAACTGGAACAAGACAGGGATGCCCTCTTTCACCACTTCTATTCAACATAGTTCTTGAAACTCTAGCCAGAGGAATCAGACAGATGAAATAAATTAAAGGGATACAAATAGGAAAAAAGAACTCAAACTATCACTATTTGCCAATAACGTGGTTCTATATTTAGAAGATCCAAAAAATTCTACCAGAAAACTTCTAGAACTAATAAATGAATTCAGTAAAGTAGCAGGATATAAAATCAACACCCGTAAACCAAATGCATTTCTATACCATAAGTGATGAAGCCACTGCAAGAGAAATTAGGAAAACTATTCCATTTAATATAGCCTCAAAAAACAAACAAACAAAAATATCTGGGAATCAGATTAACAAAAGAGGTAAAAGACCTTTACAATGAAAACTATAGAACACCAAAGGAAACAAAAATTAAATAAGACCTTAGAAGACCTATCCCTTGCTCTTGGATAGGCAGATTCAATATAGTCAAAATGGCCAAAACTGTTATACAGATTTTTTTTTTAATTTTAATATTTATTTTTTAGTTTTCGGCGGACACAACATCTTTGTTTGTATGTGGTGCTGAGGATCAAACCTGGGCCGCACGCATGCCAGGCGAGCGCGCTAACGCTTGAGCCACATCCCCAGCCCCTGTTATACAGATTTAATGCAAATCCTATTAAAGTCCCAATGACATTCTTCACAGAATTAGAAAAAGCCATTGTGAAATTTATTTGGAAAAATAAGAGACCCAGAATAGCCAAAACAATCCTTAGCAAGAAAAATGAAGCAGGAGGCATCACAATACCAGAACTTAAACTATACTACAGAGCTATAGTAACAAAAATGGCATGGTATTGGCATCAAAATAGACATGTAGACCAATGGTACAAAAATAGAAGACACAGAGACAAACCCACATAAATATGGTTATCTCATACTAGGCAAAGGTGCTGAAAACATACATTGGAGAAAAGACAGCCTATTAAAAAAATAGTGCTGGGAAAACTGGAAATTCATATGTAGCAAAATGAAACTAAACCTCTATCTTTCACCCTGCACAAAAATCAACTTAAAGTGGATCAAAGACTTAGGCACAAGAACGGAGATCCTGAGCCTAACAGAAAAAAAAGTAGGCCCAAATCTTCATCATGTCAGTTTAGGACCTGACTTCCTTAACAAGACTCCTGAAGTGCAAGAAGTAAAATTAAGAATCAATAAATGGAGTGCACTCGAACTAAAGAGTTTCTTCTCAGCTAAGGAAACAATCAATAACGTAAAGAGAAAGCCTACAGAATGGGAAAAAAGAACTCAAAAACCTTAACATCAAACAAACAAATAAAGCCAATCAATAAATAGGATAAGAAACTGAACAGACACTTCACAAAAGAAGAAATACAATGAATCAACAAACATAGGAAAAAATATTCATGGGGGAAAAGGTACAGTCATTCGTTGCTGGTGAGACTGAAAATTGATGCAACCACTATGGAAATCAGTATGGAGATTCCTCAGAAAACTTGGAATGGAACCACCATTTGACCCAGCTATCCCAATCCTCAGTTTATATCCAAAGGATGTAAAATCAGAATACTATAGTGACACAGCCACATCAATGTTTATAGTGGTTCAATTCACAATAGCTAAACTATGGAACCAACCTAGGTATCCTTCAACAGGTGAATGGATAAAGAAAATCTGGTACATATACACAATGGAATATTACTCAGCCCTAAAGAAGAATGAAATTATGGCATTTGCAGGAAAATGGATTAAACTAGAGAATATCATGCCACGTGAAATAAGCCAATTCTAAAAAACCAAAGGCTGAATGTCTTCTCTGATAAGTGGATCCTGATCCATACTGGGTGGGGGGGTAAGGAAAAATGAAGGAACTTTGGATTATGCAGAGGGGATTGAGGGAGGGGAGAGGCTATAGGATGGGAAAGATGGTAGAATGAGACAGACATTATTACCCTGTATACATGTATGATTACACTACTGGTGTGACTCTGCATCATGTACAGCCAGAGGAATGAGATGTTATGTTCCATCTGTATACAATGTTTCAAAATGTATTCTTCTGTCATGTAAAACTAATTAGAACAAATTAAAAAACAAAAATAAAAAATAAAAAAGATTATCAATATGTTTATTCAAATCTATCATGTTAGCATTTGTTTCTAAGATACAGGGTCTTGCAGGCTGGCCCCCAATACCAGGGCTTCAAGTGATTCTCAACCTCTTGAGTAGTTGGAACTACAGGCTGCCAGGCCAACAAGCCCACCTGTTTTTATCTCTTCAGCCCCAGAGGAAATAATTATTGTTGGTGAACTTTCCAGGTTGGGATGTTCTCTTCTAGTGACATGGAAACAAAAGACAGATAGTGGAATTCATTCATCTCTTTTAAGATTTTCTAACAAGCACACTGACTGCTATTGGTTTTTTAAAAATATTTTTTCGTTATACATGAATACAATATCTTTATTTTGTTTATTTATTTTCATGTGGTGCTGAGGATAAACCCAGTGCCTCACATGTGCAATGCAAGCACTCTGCCACTAAGCCACAACCCCATTGGTTTTTGAATCTACCCTTTGCTATATTTTTATTTTAGTAGGTGCTGTATGGTTTACAATATACCTCTTCATTTATCACACTGTGCCTTCAAATAATATTACATCAATTTATTTGCAATAAAAATAATTGCAATAATATACTTCTTTTTTCTCCCTTCTGGCCTTTGAGCTACTATTCAAGCATTAACTTCTATATATCATAAGCACTAAAATTAATTATTATTTTTGCTTTAATCAATTACATTTTTTTTCATTTTTGGATTCACAGTAGAATTGAGCAGAAGGTACAGAGATTTCCTGTCCCCATATATTCAGTTTCCCTCATTATCAAAATCCTTGATCAGAGTGGTACATTTGTTATACCTGATGAACCTACACTGACACAGTATTCTCACCCCAAATCCATAGTTCACATTAGGGCTTACTCCTGGAGTTGTACATTCTATTGGTATAAGCAAATGTATAATGACATATACCTTCCATTATAATACCACTCAGAGTAATTTCACTGCCCTAAAAATCCTAAAAGCTCTGCCTAGTCATCCTTCCATCATGCAAATCCTTGGTAATGACTAATCTTTTTTCCAACTCCATAGATTTGCCTTTGTCAGAATGTCATATAGTTGGAATCATATGGTATGCAGTCTTTCCAGTCTGGCTTCTTTCAGTTAGTAATGTGCATGTAAGTTTCCTTGCAAATATTTTCTCCAAGTCTGTGGCTTATCTTTTTATTCTCTTGATGGTGTCCTTTGCAGAGCAGAAAATTTTAAATTTAATGACATTCATCTGATCAATTTTTTACAGGGTCATGTCTTTGGTGTCACAACTAAAAAATTATTGCCAAACCCAAGGTAACCTAGATTTTGTCCTATGTTATTTCCTGGGAATTTTTATTGTTTTGTATTTTACATTTATGTCTATTATCCACTTTGAGATAGTTTTTGTGAAGGGTATAAGGTGTGTCTAGAATCTTTTTTTTTTTTTTGAGTGCAAATGTCCAGTTGTCCCAGCACCCATGTTGAAAAGGCTATCATTTCTCTATGATGGAGTTTGTTTTCTATTCATTCCATTTGTTCCTTCATTATTTTTTCTTTTTCCTGCTTTCCATTTTCTCCCAAGCAGTCTCTGACTCTGACTTTGCCTATCTTTTTATTTTTCCTTTCTTTTTTAAGGTACAGTGTCTTGTAGCCTGACCTCCAGCACCTGGATTCAAGTGATTGTCAAACTAACGAGTTTCTGCACAGCAAAAGCAAACAACAAAGTGAAAAGTGAAATCTATGGAATAAGAGACAGTATTTGCAAACCATTATCTATAAGAGATTAATATACAAAAAGGTTTTTGTTCTTATCTTTGACTTTCTATAGTTTAAAAAATGATATGCCTAGGGCTGGGGTTGTGTCTCAGTAGTAGAGTGCTTACCTAGTACACATGAAGCACTGGGTTCAAACCTCACCACCACATTAGCACTGGGTTCAAACCTCACTACCACATTAAAATGAAGTAAAGATTGTGTCCACCTACAACTAAAAAATAAATATTTTTTAAAAAAATGATGTGTAGCTAAAAATTTTGGCATTTATCCTGCTTGGTGTTCTTTTGAATTCCTGGAACTATTGTGTATTAGTCAGTGTTGTCTAGAGGAACAGAATCAACAGGAAGTATAATTATAAAAGGGGGACATATTAGGTTGGCTTACATGACTAGTCCACAATGGCTGCCTGCAAGGTGGAGAGCTGGAAGAACCAGTAGCTGCACAGTCCAAGAGGCTGAAGCCTCAGAACAAGAAGGATCAACAGTGCTACCCTAGTCCAAGACGGAAGGCTTGAGTTGAAGGGCTAGAGTTGTAGCTCAGTGGAAGAGCACTTGCATAGCATGTGTGAGGCACTGGGTTTGATTCTCAGCACCACATACAAATAAATAAAGGTCCATTTAATGATTAAAAAATATTTAAAAAAAAGTTAAAAGTAAAGAACCTGTTCAAGGGGCTGGGGTTGTGGCTCAGCGGTAGAGCACTCGCCCAGCGCCTGCGAGGCCCTGAGTTCGATCCTCAGCAGGACATAAAAAAATAAATAAATAAAACAAAGGTATTGTGTACAACTGAAAAATAAAATATTTTTTAAAAAAGAATCTGTTCAAGAATAATGGAGCTTGCATCTGCAGCTGCTTCCTTATTCTTGCAACTGTTATTCCATCCAAGCCCTCATCCTATTGGACATTGCTGCCCATGCTTAGGGAGGGTCTCCATTTCAGTTGGCTATTCCCCCAAGCCAGTCATTCCTAGACACACCTTTACTGATACACCCATAAGCCTATTAAACACCCGCATCTCTTAATCCTAACAAGTTGACAATTCAGATTAATCATTACATATGGTTTGGTAGCTGAAATTAATTTGGGAAAATCCTCAGTCATTATTATCTCAAATATTTTTCTGTTCTTTTTACTTTTTCTGTTATTTCCATTGTAAGTATGTTAGACCTTTTATAGTTGTCCTATAGGTCTTGGACATTTCCCCCCATCTTTTTTTCTGTTTGTCTTTCTATGTTTTAGAAGTTTGCATTATGATATCCTGAAACTCAGAATTTCTTTCCTAAGCCATATCTCATCTACCAATAAGTCCATCAAAGTCATTCTTCATTTCCATTACAGTGTTTTTGATCTTTAGCATTTCTGTTTGGTTCTTAGGATTTCCATCTCTCTGCTTACATTGGCCATCTGTTCTTGCATGCTGCCTACTTCATTCATTACAGCTGTTAGTAGCATTTTTTCTTTCTTTTTTCTTTTTGTAGTTCTGGGGATCAGTTGAGTGAGGCAACTCAGGCCTGTGACTTCAGTGATTTGGGAGCCTCAAGCAGGAGGATCAAAAGTTCAATCTAAACTGGGAAATTTAGCAAGATCCTATTGATAAATAAAACATAAAAAGGACTGGAGATTGAGCATAGTGTTAAAGTACCCTTGGTTAAATCCCCAGTACCAAAAGACAAAACAATATTCTGGGGATTGAACACAAGATGTTGGACATGCTTGGAGAATCCTTATATTGTGTCATATTTGTTCTAAATTCTTGGTTTGATAATTCCACCATATCCGATTCTGCTTCTAATATTTGCTCTCTCTTAAAAACATTTTTTTTTAGCATGCCTTCTCACTTTTTCTTGATAGCTGAGCACAATGTATTTGGTAAAAGGAATTGTAGTGAATAAGCCTTCAGTACCATGATGGTAAGGTGTTGGAGGAGCGGGACAGTATTCTGTAGACCTATGATTAAGTCTCAGTCTTTTAGTGGGAAAGTATCCCTGAACTGTGAATCTCAGATGTGTTTCTCCATCCTTCAGACTTTTTTGGAACAGTATGGCTATATGGACTGTAGTTGGGTATTTCCCTTCTCCTACATGGAAAGCTAAATGGGGTGGGCTGGATTTGGGTAATTTTCTTCCCCAATAGTCAGGTTAGGCTCTGATAAGCCCAGCATATTGGGTTCTGGTTAGACAATTACTCATATGGACAGGCCTTGTTAAGAAACTGTGCTCTGGCACATTTAAAAATGTTTCCTTATCTCTTCCCCCTGCTAGAACCATGAGAAGATTTTTCTCTGATGTTTACTGTGAGAACTGGTTGAGCTCTAGGAGGTAAAACTCACAAATGTGTGGGGGCCTCCTGATGACCGAGTGCCCTGGACATTTTCTTTTTCAGACTTTTATACAATGAGCCTCCAACAATTTTCAGTTATGGTTTAGTTCCATGGAGGTTTATGCTAGTGAGTTACTGCTCTGGTAAGTTGTAATTCTCTGTATTTGCCTATAAGTCTTTCCAATTTGGGGACAGTGGATTGCTTTGGGCTTCATATCTCTTGTGGACCTAAGGAAAGTTATTGATTTTTCAGTTTGTTCAACATTTCACTTGATAGGACACACTAGCAACTTCCAGGCATCTTACCGGTTTGACCAGATACTGGAGGTGCAATTATACCTTAAACAGATTTTTAAAATGAGAAGAGTCTTTTGTATTTGCTCACCTACTTACTATTTTTTTGTCATCTTTCTTTTCTTTTTTTGTATATAATATTTATTTAGTAGAAATATTTATCATTTTAGTGGCTAGATTTTTCTTTCTTCTTCCTCTTCTTTTTTTAAAAAAATTTTATTTGTTCTACTTAGTTGTACATGACAGCAGAATGCATTTCAATTCATCATACACAAATGGAGTGCAGTATTTCAATTCTCTGGTTGTACATGGTGTAGAGATGCACCATTCATGCAATCATACATGTACCTAGGGTAATGATGTCCATCTCATTCCACCATCTTTCCTATCCTCATAACCCCTCCTCAATCCAAAGTTTCTTCATTCTTCCCATGCCACCCCACTCCATCACAGATCAGCATCCATTAATCAGAAAAAACATTTGGCCTTTAGTTTTTGGGGACTGGCTTACTTCACTTAGAATAGTAGTCTCCAACTTCATCCATTTACCTGCAAATGACACAATTTTATTCTCTTTTAATGCTGATTAATATTCCATTGTTTATATATACCACAGTTTCTTTATCCAACACAGGTGTGTTGATGAGCATCTAGGTTGGTTCCATGGTTTAGCTATTGTGAATTCAGCTACCATAAATATTGGTGTGGCTATGTCACTATAGTATGCTGATTTTAAGTCCTTTGGGTATAGACCAAGGAGTGGAATAGCTGGGTCAAATTGTGGTTCCATTCCAAGTTTTCTAAGGAATCTCCACACTGCTTTCCAAATAGATACTTCTCAGAAGAAGATATACAAGTGACCAACAAATATATGAAAAATGTTCAACATCTTCAGTAATTAGAGAAATGCAAATCAAAACTACTCACCCCAGTCAGAATGGCAGTTATCAAGAACACAAGCACTAACAGATGTTGGTGAGGATGTGGGGGAAAAGGTACACTCATACATTGCTGGTGGGACTGAAAATTGGTGCAACCACTTTGGAAAGCAATGTGGAGATTCCTCAGAAAACTTGGAATGGAACCATCATTTATTCATTTTTGATCCAAATATCCACGTGGTAACATCTTATTTCTATTGAAAGAGCATACTTTAATTATTCTTTGCTGCTGATCTGTTGGCAGTAAATTCATTCTTCATATATTTGCAAAAATCTTTGGTTTGCTTTCATTGTTAAAAGATATTTTACTGGATATTAGAGGTTGAATTGTGTCCTTTTGCCTCCAAATTCATATGTGGAAGTTCTAATTCCCCATACCTCAGAATGTGAGCTAACTTGGAAATAAGGTTATTGCAAAAGTTAAGATAAGGTCATACTGGGGAAAGATGGGGTGCCCATCCAATATATCTAGTGTCCTTATCAAGAGCAATTTAGATAGAGACACACAAAAGAGGGAGAAGACCATGTGAAGATGAAGGCAGAAGATGATGTGATGTGGCAGAAACTACGGGATTCCGCTTGCTGTCAACCCACCAGAAGCTAGAGGAGAGGAATGGACATGATATCCTTCAGAGGCCTGGATAGGAATCAAGCTTCTGACCATTTAATCCTGGACTTCTACACTGCAGAAAAGAGACAAATTTTTTTGAGAATTGTGACCATGCATGGCCTACAGAAGGCTCTGCCCAATATGCAGGCACCACCCAGAAGTAGACAGCTGCAGTGCTTAGCCCTTTCTGGGACATTCTCCTTCTTTTTTTCCCTCTCTCTCTTCTTTGTCATTTTTTATTCATATACCCCTTCACTCCCTGCCCTTATTTTTCAGTGCCAGACATGGCAAGGAATGATACAGCCAACCATTATTAAAACATTTGTTTGTAACCTATATCCTCTTTATCACTGACCTCAAACCAACTCATTTTGTCTGTGTTTTGTTCTTTCTTTTTAAATACACTACCACCAAGACTGGTGGAAGGAGCTAGGGCAAGAGAGATGAAGCGGGAGAGTCCAGTAGGCCAGAGAGGAGGAATGCTACAAGCCACAGTAAGAATTAGCTGTATTTAATTTAAAAAGGGAGGGGGAGTGAAGAGATATACCCCACAAATGATACAGTAATGAGGATACACAAATCCCAAAACACGGCAGAAGGCTTTCACTCCATTGGATGTCATCGCAATGGAAGGCATAAAAAGTGGAGTAACTCAATGTTGATAGTCCAATCTAGTCCATTAGGCAAGATGGTGCAAGAAGTCATTTAAATTAAAAATGCCCTACCCTTGTGTAACTGTCTAGCAGATATGGAGAATACAGTGATAATCCACAGAGCTTTCTCCATGTAGCTATAGAAATGTTTTGCTGAATGGATGAATGAATGAATGAATGAATGTTGAATGAATGAATGTAGAACACTGGAATAGGGTGCTGCAATAGATCTCTCGCTTTCACAGATACAAATGCTAGATTCAATTATCTCAACTAAGCAGGAAGTGGGCTCTTCTGCTAGGAATGCCAACCCTAATTCACTTTGTCTTGAAATGTACACAGATGTTTGTAGTAGATACAGCAATGATGTTTTCCTTGGGGTGCCAGGCCATATGAAGGGTTTCCTTCTTTTTTTTAATATTTATTTTTTAGTTTTAGGTGGGCACAATGTCTTTATTTTAAATTTATGTGGTGCTGAGGATGGAACCCAGTGCCTCAAGCATGCTAGGCAAGCACTCTACCGCTGAGCCACAACCCCAGCCCCTGAAGGGTTGTCTAGGCTGTCAACACTTATTTCATCTTTCTTTCACTTGCTGCTTGCACTGTCTTTGTGTGGCTTCAGAACTGTGTGAGGCTTATTGTTTTCTCATGATGCTTCTAGAGTTAGATCTCGTTTTTTGTTCCTGTCAAACATTCTGAATAAATTATTGTAAGATCCAGTCATGACAACGCTGTCACATCCATTCTAGCAATATTCAAATTTATCAAGTATGCATTTTCATATAGTGAACAAAGTTTACTTCTGAGGTATTCATGTACCTGGAATATTTCCATGGCCTGTTTTCCATATTTAAGTTCTAAATTTTGACTGACAAATAGCCTCTAGTCATCATATAGTGACTACTATGGATGAATTTTACATTAGAAATAGGAGAGGTGATTTCAGAAAAAAAAAAAAATGACCCGTTACTAGGGTCTTCAGGTTCTTCAAACAGTTTAGAACATCTATCACAAGGCAGATACTCTCATATCTCATAACTAAGTAGTTCTTTTACTGCTGCTGTATACAATAGTATTACAGTCATTTGGATGGAATTTTGCTGTTACAATCACTTCTGTGAGCTCCTCTGTATAGGCAGGCTTGGTATTTGCAGTATTAAAATTCCTGTCTGTCATTTCCAGGTTCCAAAGATTAATCCACAAACCATATGTAGATAAATAAGCTTCATGATCACTATTAATAGAAATTGAGTTGATGCGCTATATATGTGCATTGGCAAACATTCTTTGTGGACTGGCCTCAATCATTAGATCCATGGGCCCAAAGACTGGCACATGTAGTGTAGTAACTGTAGCAGGATTTCTGTACCTTCCATCTTCCTCTTTCAAGTTATACCCTCCCCTTCACTGATTTTCTATAATTTTCTTATTTTATCATTGGTAGACAATAAAAACTGAGCAGCATTTTTGGGGGGTAACCACCTAATTTTGTTCATCTTTTTTTTCCCTTTTTCTAAATTTTTCAAGTAGTCAAATTATGGTTCATGGCTCTGGAAGGTGCTGTAAGCATTATTTTCTCCCCTGCTATAAAACTGGATTTTGTTCTCATGGGGTGTTGTGAGGATTAATTCGTCAGTGTTGGTAAAGCACCTGAGATCCTTGGGTTGAAGGTGCTCTTGCTTCTGTTGAAAGATGACAACTCTGCCACTTTTTCCTCCTGTTACTAGTAATTTTCCAGAATGATTAAACTTTACTGTAGAAATTATATCTGCTTCTGCTACATTATCATTTACTGCTTTCACCTGAGAAAACACCACTGAATATCATTTCCTCCTCCAGCTGTTACCACTTTGGGCTGCAAATGGTGACCCTGCTGAGTTGCTCTGGGTCTCCACATCCTGAATTGTCTCCTCCCACCTAGAGATGGTGAGTAGAGAGGGTGGATGGTGTGGATGGCACCTGTGGGGATAGGGGCTGGGGGCTGGGGAGAAGGAAGGAGGAGCGGACAAACCAGCCAGCAAGATGGTGGGTTTCACACAGGGGCTTTCCTGTTGGTGCTCCTTCTCCTGCAGTGGATGAGGCTACAACAGTGATGGCAGCGGTGGGTGACTCCACTTCTCCTTTCTGGGACCTTCCTCTTCCTCTTCCTCTTCCTCTTCTTCTTTTGTACTAGGAGTTGAACCCAGGGGGCTTAACCCCTGAGCTGTATCCCCAGCTTTTTTTGTGTTTTATTTTGAGACAGGGTCTTGCTAAGTTGCTTAGGACCTCATTAAGTTGCTGAGGCTGGCTTTGAACCCATGATCCTCCTGAGCTGCTGGTCCACTGTGCCTGGCTCTGGAACCTTCTTAAAGGGACATGGTGAAGCATTGTTCTTCTAGTGGTCAGTACTTGGAGCAGTGTACCTGGTTGTGCACTTTTCTTGGAAGGGGAAATGTCCACACATGTGATCATCCACCAATTCAGGCGGTAGCCAGTGGTTTGGCCTGATGTTCAGAGACTTAGAAAGAACATGATTGGAAAAATGGTGGCAAGGAAATTTGGGGAAGTATGAGGATAGACTCTCTGAATGGATAAAACATATACAGAGAAATTTAATCATTAAGTGGATAGGTTGACATGTTCTGTGAATGCCAGCCAACCTCTTCCTCCAGCTATCCTTGTCTTTGCCAAATGGTTTCATAAACAGAGTGGCCATGATGGCAGAGATAGAGGTTATGCATGGGCTAAGCGACTTGGACTTCTTCTGCAACCACTGCTCAGTGCCCAGTCTGCCAGCAATGGAAATTAGCACTAAGCCCCTGATAAGGCACCATTCTCTGGGAGTAATCAGCCAGCTACCTGGAGGCAGGTTGATTACACTGGATCACTTCCATCATGGAAAGGGCAACATTTTGTTTTTACTGGATAAGATACTTTAAATATGTTTACTTTCCTTATATGCAATACTTTTGTAAAAACTACTATCTGTGGACTTATAATGTATCTTATCCACTGTAGTGGTGTACCACACAGTATTGTTTTTGATCAAGGAACTCACTTCATAGAAAACAAAGTGCTTCAATGGGCCTATGTTCATGGAATTCACTGGTCTTACCATGTTTTCCACTGCCCTAAGCAGCTGACTTGATGAATGGTGAAATGGCCTTTTGAAGACTTCGTTACAATTCCAGCTGGATAGCAATATCTTGCATACCTGGAGTAAAGTGCTCCAGAAGGCTATATGGGCTCTGAAAAGGTATCCAAAAATATTGTGCTGTTTCTCCTATAGTCAGGATTCCTGAGTCTAGGAATCAAGGTTTGAAATGTGTCACCACTCACCATTACCCCAAGTGACCTACCAGCAAAAGGTTGGCTTCCTATTTCTGTGGCTTTATGCTCTGCTGACCTAAAGGTCTTATCTTAGTTCCAGAGACACAATAATGATTCCATTAACTGGATGTTAAGATTGCCTCTCAGGCCATTTTAGACTTCTCATGCATATGGATCAACAGACAGATAAGGGATTTACTGTGTTGGCTGGGTAGGTTGATCTGCCTACCAGAGGAAATTGGACTTTCCTCCACAATGGAGGTAAGGAAAACTATGTCTAGGATACAGAATATCCCGTGGGGTGTTTCTTGGTATTATTATGCCCTGTGATTAAGGTTAATGGAAAATTATAACATTCATCCAGGCAGGACAACTAAAGACTCAGACGTTTTGGGAATGATTTAGGTCACTTCACAGGTAAAGAACCATGACCAGCTGGGTGCTCACTGAAGGAAAGAGAAATACGGAACAGATAGTGGAAGCAGGTAGTTGTAAAAACTGACTATGACCATGTGGCCAGTTACACAAAAGAGGATGGTAATTGTCATGAGTATTTCTTCCTTATTTTACTATGAATGTGTGTCTTTGTTTTCTTCCCTTTCATTCCCTTATAAGAGGTATTAATTTTATATCACACTATCTAAGTACTGCTGACTTTATATCATAGCATTGAGTCATGAGATAGCAAGGAGAAGGGTAAAGTCCTTATCTCCTTTTCTGGGGAAAAGGTTAGTGCATTTTCAGTTGTATACAGGATAGTTGTATTAAGTTAGGAGAAATTACGATCTTGTTATTATTTTCATTTAGAGATAAAATGTTTGTTATAAGGAGATGTGTATAGGTGACAAGCTGACAATGAGGGGACCTGTGATGGTTAATTTTATGTGTCAACTATTCTGGATCATGGGGTGTCCAGATTAAACATTCAATATCCTGTGTGTGGAATCAGTGGACTCACTAAAATAGATTGCCCTCCCTGATGTGTAGGCATGATATGATCTTTGGGCACCTGAACAGAACAAAGCGTGGACGAAGGAGACATTTACCCCCTTTTCTTGTGCTTCACTGCTTGAGCTGGGACATCTCATCTCATCTTCTCCTGTCGCAGACTAGGATTCATACGACAGGCTCCCCGTGCTCTTAGGCCTTTGAACTCTGACTGCATTTTACCACTGGCCCTCTTGGTCTCCAGCCTGGGAGTGGCAGATGGCGATTATCAGCCTCTGTAATTGCACAAGCCAATTCCTCATAACAAATCATCCTCTATCTAAGTATCTCCCCAAATACATCGTAAAGACATCTACAATGTAATTTATTTGTGTGTGTGTGTGTGTTTGTGTGTGTTATTCATTATGCTTCTTTGGAGAACCCTGACTGATATATGCAAATTAATAATTTTCATTAAATTTGGAAAGAATACCATTTTTTTTTCAAATATTGCTTCCTTATTTTTTTCTGGATGCTGCAATTGTACACAAGCTAAGCTTTGTGGGATTTCCCCATTTCTTACTGATGCTCTGTTCAATTTTATTCCACCTTTCTTTCTTTTTTTTTTTTCTCTCAGTGTTTCATTTTGGATAGTTTCTGTTGCTGTGTCTTCAAGTGAAGTCATCTTTTATTCTATAGCATTTAATCTGTTGTTAATCTTGCCAGTGTATCTTTCATTTCAGATATTGTATTTTTTATTTCTAGAAGCTTAGTGGCTATGTTTTCATTTCATTTTTCTTCTTACCATACCTGTATTTTCCCAAACACATGAAATGTATTTATAACTACCATTTTGATGTTGTTGTCTATACATTTTACATCTATGTTTTATCTGGCTTTATCTCTATGGGGATGATTTCTTTTCCTGGTTCTGTGACTTATATTCCTGCTTATTTTCATACTTAGTAATGTTTGATTGGACACTGGACATTGTACATTATATTTTATTGGGTGCTGGAATGTTTGAATTCTTTTAGATACTTTGGGATTCTCTCTCTCTCTCTCTCTCTCTCTCTCTCTTTTTTCCCTTTGTACTAAAGATGGAACCTGAGGCGCTTTACTGAGCTACATCCCCAGCACTTTTTACTTTTTATTTTGAGAGAGGATCTTGCTAAATTGCTGAGGCTGGATTTGAACTTGAGATTCACTTGCCTCTGTCTCCCAAGTCCCTGGATTACAGGCATGCACCACCACACAGGGCCGGTACTTTGAGATTTGTTTAAAATGAACTAAATTTCTTGAATCAGTTTTATTCTTTTGAGGTTTGCTTTTAAGCTTCAGTAGGGCAGGTCTAAGACAACTTTTTATCAAGGGCTAATCTGGTTCCACTAAGGCTTTATGCTTTGAGAACTGTACCAATGCCTCACATCCTGGGAGGTCTTCTCAGTGTGACTAGTGAGAACACTATTTCTGGCCCTGTGTGAACTCCTTAGTGGCCTGTCTCTGTCTGTCCTTTCCCCGGTTTCTACATAGCACACGGTTCCTGTTTAACAGCATTCTAACTTGCACACAGGTGATCTCAGACAGACTTGGCGAACCACTCTGCAGGTCTCTGGAGCCCTCACTTTTTATACTTCCTCCTTTTGATACTTTGCCTCACAAATTTCATCACCTTGTTCTGCTAGAACTCTGAACTTTGTGTCCTTAATCAGTGAAACTATTTGGCTCTATTTTAGTTTTTCTTTTTGTGTATTAGACCTGCAAATTCTCAGGCAGTGAGTGGGGCCACTGGTCACACTCATATGTTTTCTTCCTTTCAGTGATCACTGTTTAGCATTTTCTGTTACCCAACGTATGGAAACTTTTGTTTCATGTATTTTGTCCAGCTTTTAGTTGTGAAAGGAAAGAAGGTAAATTGAGTCTCCACCATAGTTGAAAATAGAGTTCTGTTTTGGTAAACAGTTTTTATCTTGTTTGAATAATTTCTACTCCTGTTTTAGTTATTTTTAAAAATTAGAATGCTATTAAATATGGGGGGAGATCCTCTATTTTGCATGTATTTATAAAATCATGTAGGTTTTAGTCTCAATATATAGATTCAGTGACACAGACAAGATTCCTATTGTGGAATAAGTATTACATTTCTGGAAGGAACTCTTTATTGGTCAATATTATGTTATGTTATTAAAAATATTAACAAATGTATAATATGATAGTAAGTCCCAATAACATGTTAGCATTAGAGCTATCTGTGTAGGTTGATGACACCCTGAGGGATTGTCACAAAGATTTGTCTGAAGGGGATTTAAATGGCAAAATAATTGTTTTTTTCTTCCAATAAAACTGTTAAAAATTTCTGATGGACTTTCTCACAATTTAGAAGATTTCTTTTACTTTTTATCTTTTTGGTTACATTTTGAAGCATTTAAAGTTCTTCATATATATTAGTTCTTCATATATTATATATATGATCAAAGTTGTCTCACTGTGTACTAATGCTCTGAATTTCTTTTCAGTATTTTTCTTTCTGTGTTTAAATTTGCTGGATCTTCAAGTTCAATAATCTTGAACATCTAATTTGATATTAATCTCATCCAGTGTTTTTTCAGGTCAAAAGTTCAATTTGAATATTTGATTATTTTTGAGATAGGACCTTGTTAAGTTACCCAGGCTGGTTTTGATTTTGTGACACTCCTACCTCAGCCTCCCTAGTAGCTGGGATTAGATGTGTAAGTCACCACACCTGGCTCAATTTAAGGATTAAAAAATATTTTCCTTGTCTCTACCAACTTGTGCAATCTCCTCTGACTTCTTGATCATATAGTTATAATAATTATAACTGTTTTAATGTCTTTGTCCATGTCATTTCTGGGACTTTTTTTATTTTTAGTCTTAATAATGACAAAACAGGAGTCATATTTTCCTGAATTTTTGCATGTCTTGTAATTTTTAATTGGATGGAAGACCCTGAATTTTACCTTGTTGGGTCTGTGCTTCAAGGTGAGTAGAAAAGTGTCTTGAGGGCTAAAGCTCTGGCTGAAGAAGTTGGCGGGAGGCTCCCTCTTGTGGATGTAGTAAGGAAAGAAGAAAACTGACCATTCTCTTCTGCAGCTGCAGTCAGAGGTTTAGCCAAGGGAGGATGACTCAGGATGGGAGCGGTGATGGTGACTAGAAGAGGGGAGTGATTTGGCAGAAGTTGGGCATCAGCCTCAGGGCAGGATAGAGCTTCCTTGGAGGTGGAAGGTGGTTCAGTACCAGTAAAGCAAGCCATTAAAAAAAAAAAAAGTAAAGAAGCTTTAGAAAACAGGAGGAACCAATTCAGTACACTTGTTATATGACCAAATTTAGGAACTCAAATGATCTTTTGTAAAGTTATGAAGTTTGTGAAGGATAATAAATCTGAGTAGACCTCCCACAAACACACAGGAGGTGCTTGCAAAGAAGGTCGTGTAGGGAAGAAGATTGTCACAGCAAGATTTTTGCTTCTTTATTGCTACCAAGATTCTTGGTAGCAAACATGATTATAAGGATAATTCTTGAGCCACCCAGGAACTGTGATAAGATTGGGGGAAACTAGAACTTCAGTCTTTGCTAGGTGGGGCTTAAGACAGAGGCTATGCTATTTGGTTTATATGCCATTATATTCTTTGATGTTAGGCTTCTCAGCTTAGTGATTTTTTTATTTTTTATTTTTTGAGGTGGGGGTACTAGAGATTTAACCCAGGGCCCTTTACCACTGAGTTACATCCCCACTCTATTACATTTTTAGAAAAATTTTTATTTTGAGATAGGGTCTTGCTAAGTTGCTTGGAGTCTTGCTAAATTGCTGAGGCTGGCCTTGTACTTATGATCCTTCTGCCTCAGCCTCCCGAGTTACTGGGATTACAAGTGTGTGCCATCACACCTAGCTCAGGTCAATGATCTTAAAGAAACTTATTATAGGTTAAACAAATTTCTTAAATGTTAATATGTATGAGAAAGAGCCAATGAGGCTTGAGAACCATAACTTTGGAGCCTAGTGATACTAGGTAACTTGTTGGATATGCCTGAAATGTTCCTTGGACACATAAAGCATATTTTTTGTTATTTATTTATTTATAATTTTTAAAATGTGATTGATTTTTAAATTTATTTTTATTAGTTACACATGACAGTACAATGACCTTGACATTCATACATTTGAATCAGATGGGATATAATTTCTCATTTTTCTGAGTGTACAGGTTGCAGAATCACATTGGTCACGCAGTCACATATATACACACAGTAATAATAATGTCTGTTTCATTCTACTGTCCTTCCTATCCTCCCTCCCCTCCCCTCCCCTCCCCTCCCATCACTTCTCTCTACCTAATCTAAGGTAACACTATTCTTTTTTTCCTCACATCTTCATACATGTATTTTGTATAATGATGAGGGTCTCCTTCCACCATCCATGCAATTTCCCTTCTCCCTCCCTTTCCCTCCCACCTCTCTTCCCTATGTAGAGGTAATCTTCTTCCCATGCCCTTCCTCCCTACCCCATTCTGAGTCACCCCCCTTATATCAGAGAAGACATTCAGCATTTGTTTTTTGGGATTGGCTAACTTCACTTAGCATGGTCTGCTCTCATGCCATCCATTTCCCTGAAAATGCCATGATCTTAGATACCATCTCACTCCAGTAAGAATGGCAGCCATGATGAAGACAAACAACAACAAGTGCTGGCGAGGATGTGGGGGGAAAAGGTACACTCATACACTGCTTGTGCAGCCGATTTGGAAAGCAGTATGGAGATTCCTTAGAAAGCTGAGAATGGAACCACCATTTGACCCAGCTATCCCTCTCCTCAGTCTATACCCAAAGGACTTGAAAATAGCATACTACAGGGACACAGCCACATCAATGTTTATAGCAGCACAATTCACAATAGCTAGACTGTGGAGCCAACCTAGATGCCCTTCAATGGATGAATGGATAAAAAAAAAATGTGGCAATTATACACAATGGAATATTACTCAGCACTAAAAATTATTTATTTATTTTTGATAGTGATCAAATAAGTCTTACTGCATTATGCCTAAAGGTCACATGTAAGAGTAATATTAGCTTTGATGTTTATTTTGTAGATGAAATGGGATATTTAATTTTTTTTGTACTAGGGATTGAATCCAGGGGAGCTTACCCCATTGAGCTACATCACCAGCCCTTTTTACTTATTATTTTGAGACAGGGTCTTGCTAAGTTTCTTAGGAACTTGCTCAATTGCTGAGGCTGGCTTTGAACTTGTGATTCTTCTGCCTCAGCCTCCCCAGCTGCTGAGATTATGGGTGTGCACCACAGTGCCCAGATAATTTATATTTTATTATTTATCATGTGTTTTCTATGTTCATTTACATGTCTGCCTCCTCTAACAGTCCCCTAAGAGATCATGCTTTGTAGGTACCATGTGTTGGGTGATAACTGTTAGAAATATTGGATTGCTACAAGAAATCAGACAAGTGCTCAAAAGTTACTCTACAAGGCAAAATTCACTTCTACAGAAGGGTGTTCCACCAACCAGAGCAAGCACAGTGGGGTGGGCAGTCCACCTGTTTTTATCCCTAATGCAGATCTGCCCCTAGTTCTGATAGGAGGAACTTGGGGTTACTATGTATATGATTGGCTGATTTAAAATTGGGAAGAGAAAAGGGAAGGGTTATGATTGGCTCATTGAAGACACTATACACACTATGATTGGAAGACCAAGGACAAAGGGAGATTATAGTTGGGGTTGTGACATAGGTATCAGAATCTGCACTCTTGGTGGACATATGTTGAACATATGTTGTACATGTAGGGGAGCTCAAAATGGCTTTATTTTTTCCATATGGTTTTATAATTTAGAATGGCTCCATCTAACCAAATATTATGAAATTTAAGTTTTAGGCTACAGTAAACAGGTTTTTGTTACATACCGGGAAACTAAGACTACAGGTTTAACTTTGGTAGAAAAGAGAACATTAATCTTACATTATCAAATAATGAATGTTGATATATTTTATGTTGCTTATCTTATATACTTTCTGGGAAACTATGGATTTCATACTTCTGTCCACATTTTCAGGAAACTGATGTGAGTGCGGTAAATCACCTTGCCAAAGCCAGATGGCCACTAAGCCTTGAGTTCTCCTGTGAAGAATGCTGTGAACAGGGGTGTGCAGGCATCTCTCTGATATGCTGATGAATTGCCTTTGGTTATCTACTCAGCTTGGACTTGCAGGTCATATGGCAATTCTCTTGTTAGCTTTTGAGGCACCTCCATACTGTTTTCCATCATGGCTACACTAATTCACATTCCTGCTAATAGCTTATGGCATTCCCTTTTCTACATATTCTTGTCAGTACCCACTATCATTTGGATTTTTGATAATAGTCATTCTTACTGGGGTGAGATGATATCTCATTGTGGTTTTGATTTGCATTTTCTGAATGATTAATGAGTTGGAGCCTTACTTATACACCTGTTAGTCATTTGTCTTCTTCTGAGAAGTGTCTGTTTAGGTCCTTTGCTCACTCATAATTATTTTTGTTATTGACTTTTTGGGATTTCTTATATATTCTGGATATTAACTTCTTGTAAGATGTATAATTTGCAAATTCTTTCTCCCATTCTCTAAGTGTTCATCAACTGATGAATAGATAAAGAGAATGTGGCACACAATATATGGTGGGTATGTTATCCAGCCATATAAAGAATGAAGTCCCATCACTTGTGACAACACAGATGGAACTGGAGATGATTATGTTACAGTGAAATAATCCATGCACATACAGATAAGTATTGCACCATCTTACTCATAAGTGGAAACTAAAATAATTGATCTCCAATAATGTGAAGAGAGAGCCTACAGAACGGGAGAAAATCTTTACCACATGCACCTCAGATAGAGAACTAATCTCCAGTATATATATAAATATCTCAAAAAACTCAACACAAGGAAACCAAATAACTCAATCAATAAATGGGCTAAGGAACAGAAGAAATACAACGAATCAACAAATATATGAAAAAATGTTCAATATCCTTAGTGGTAAGAGAAATGCAAATAAAAACTACACTGAAATTTCATCACATTCCAGTCAGAATGGCAATTATCAAGAATATAAGCCACAATAAATATTAGCTAGGATGGTGGGGAAAAAGGTACACTCATACATTGCTGGTAGAACTGCAAATTTGTGCAACTGTTATGGAAAGCAGTATAGAGGTTCCTTAGAAAACTTGGAATGGAACCACCATTTGACCCAGCTGTCCCACTTCTCAATTTTTACCCAAAGGACTTAAAATCAGCATTCTACAGTGATACAGCCATATCAATGTTTACAGCAGCTCAATTTGCAATAACTAAAGTATGAAACCTACCTAGATGCCCTTCAACAGATGAATGGATAAAGAAAATGTGATATATACATACATACATATATGATATTATTCAGCCATAAAGAAGAATGAAATATTATGGCACTTGCTGCTAAGTATATGAAGCTGGAGAATATCACACTAGGTGAAATAAGATAATCCCAAAGAACCAAAGGCTGAATGTTTTCTCTGATATGCAGATGCTAATTCATAATAAGAGGGAGAGCTATGGAGGAATAGAGGTACTTTGGATTAGAAGGAGGGGAATGAAGTAAGGGGAAGAGGTATAGGGGTGAGAATGATTGTAGAATGAATCAGACATTATTACCCTATGTACATATATATTACATGACCTATGCAATTCTATATCATGTACAACCAGAAGAATGAGAAGTAATACTTCATTTATGTATGATGTGTCAAAATGCATTCTACTGTCATGTATAACTAATTAAAACAAACAAAAAATAAAATAATTGATCTCAGAAGTTAAGAGTAGAATGGTGGCTATGGAAGGCTGGGAAGAGGAGAGGGAGGGAAGGATGGAAAGAGGGTGTCAGTGGGTGCTTAGTAACATAGGAGCAATTGTTCTGGTGTGCTACTGTACAAGAGGGTGACTACAGATAAAAATAATGCACTGTGTATTTTAAAAAGCTGTAAGTAAGGGTTTTAGAAGTTTTTATCATAAAAATTATAAAGCCTGAGGATACAGATGTGTTTAACCTGATGTAAACATTGCACAATTTATACAAGTGTCAAAACATTGTTATTCCATTAATATGTACAATTTTTATGTACCAGCCATTTTTTTTTAATTTAAGAGTATGTGAACTCTAAAATTGTCCTATTAACTTCTGAATGTCTTGCACCTAACATAATGAATGAGGCATAGTACTCAATATTGAATAACTGAGTAGTGAACACCACAGTGCATATGAGAAACAGTTGCTCACTGTGAACACAAGATAGCAGCATAGATCCAACTATGCAGTTCACTATGGGGACACTTCTGTTTCTAGTATTGAGCTTCCAGGATGGTTGACCAAAACCAGAAAATGCAGATCCCATTGGGAATCTATTTTGCTATTTTTAAAATGAAAAAATTAACAAGTGACATGAAGTTACTAAGTAAGGGGATCTGATAGCATTAATGAATTTATTCCAATCATCATAAATAGTATGAGGGCCTGGGACCAAAGAAGAATGATATGAAATTTTCTTTTCTCAAGATCCCAGAATCATGCCTGCCCCCCTACCTCCACCTAGGACTAAAAACACTCTCATAGCATATTTTTTAGACTCAACATACATAACATACCTTTCCCTCCTCTGTCTCCTCCGATGCTTCTCGGCTATCACTGTCAGAAAGCTCTGTACATATAAATGAAGAATAACTGTGATCTTAGTCATAGTCTCTGATGGCTGTTATTGACCCCACTCATCAGCCTATTGTCTCTGTGTTTCTATGACGTTTATCCAGAGCCCTTTCCCATCATTTTAAATAAATTGACACTTCTCTGAACAATCTCCTTGAGATTTGTACATGTCTCCTAATGTTACAATTGCCTTTTTAAGAGTATGTGAACTCTAAAATTGTCCTATTAACCTCTGAATGCCTTGCATCTAACATAATGAATGAGCATAGTGCTCAATATTGAATAACTGAGTAATGAACACCACAGTGTGTATGAGAAACAGTTGCCCACTGTGAACATTCCTCCCATGGCTTATGACCAACTTGGGTTCACCAAGACGTGGACTCCATGTCTCACAACTGTCAAGTTCATATCAAACTTCAATTTGATTTCTTTGAAATATATTTCTAAAAACGATAACCCAGAAGAACTACATGCATATATTTACTAAAAAAACATGTTCTAGAATATTCACGCTACTCTTATTACTAATGTCTCCAAACTGGAAACCACCCAAATGTCTAAGAGTAGAATGGAGGCACAGCTGTGGTATGCTCATTGAAGAAAATGCTATACAATAATGAATTAACAAGAACTACATAGAAGAAGGATGAGTTACACCAACATAATATTGACTTAAATAAGTCAGTCACAAAGAGACTGCAGAAAGTTCAAAGAACAGACAAAACCAGTATACCATGTTGAAACTCAGGATCACATTTACCCTGGGGAGGATGAAGCATAACTGAAAGTGAGGATGGAGAAGGCTTCTGAGATGTGTGGTATCCTCTTTTTTTTATCTGATTGCTGTTTTTGCAAGTATATTCACCGGGTGAAATTTATTAAGGTGTAAACAAATTTATGACAAAGTCCATTTCTCTAGGTATGTTTTATAAAACTTCCAGAAAAATAAGGAAAAAATATATTGTGATGTGTTGATTGGACTCCATTCTAGATTGTTTTGGAAATTGTAGTTTGAAGAGAGCTAGTGCTTAGAATATGTCCCGATCTATTACAATCCAAGGCCTGGATCCTAGTCAATCTTGAAAGAAATTGTAAAGTTAATTTTAAAAGAAGCTCTTTCCTGAAGTCCTTGTGTACTTAAGGGATGAAGAGCATTAGGGACCCAGTATCAGTACTGTCCTGAAACTCATCTGTTCTCTGGTCACCCTTTGGGAGAAATACCAGGCTTACGAATTCATCTTCAGAAACAGCTGGCCAGGTGGCCCACTGCCCTCCCTCTATTGTCATTTCTGCATTGTTCTGGGACTCTGGCTACACACACTTTCTTAAATAACTGCAGTTGTTAGCATCGTCCAGGAGACTATTTTGGAACACGGGCTTAGCTTGGTGATGTGCAGGACGAGGAAGAGCCCAGTTGTTGGCAGGGAGAACTAGGGACATCAGGGAGCTGGGGGTGGGCAGGAAGTTATGAGGAATTTTTGGCTGCAGGAGGCTTGAACGGGTCCAGGGCTACCATGGCTTCTGACAAGGTTCAGTGCTGGTGTGGGGAATTGGGAAAGAAGGAGGAGAAAGGGTGGGGAGGAACCCATGCGGGTTGGAGGACATCTTAGAAGGGAAGTGTTACAGGGCTGGAGTCTTCCAGGAAGCCAAAGCTGCACTAAGACTGCAAACTCTGATTCTTGAGATCAAGTCAGAAATATTTCAGTCATGTCACTCAGATTAATAGACATCAATTTATTAAAAGGAAAAGAATAAGGGGACACTCTCAAGGGAGAGAGTGCTCCTCTCAGAGGAGAGGGACAGTGTGCCTCTCCTGCACTCCAATTTTATTGGGGATCCCAGAGAAACTTCCAGAAAGCCCTTCACAGATCCACTTCTTGACTTTTGACTGATAGCAGGATGACCTCAGACTTTGAAGTCCCTACGGCCATGGCAACTCTAGGTCACTTTTGCCCCCTGACCAGTTCTAATTGGTTTCTTAACTATAAGTTCTTACAGATTTTATGGTTAGGAGGAATTATCTTTATATTCCTAAGTTTTAGGATCTGGTCTGTGAAAAGGTTTATCAAAGTCTCCCATTCAGGATAAAACTTGGATTCCTCTTATCAACATTATTGTGGGCTTACCTTTCTCCTGTGAGTAACAGGCAGTTTGCTGAGGAATGTGACAAATCCTGTCCACTAAGGCCAGGCAGGGCTGCAGGTAAATTGCTTCTTGGACAAGAAAGCATGTGGGGGTCAACACAGTGGGCTTGTTTCATAGGATTATTCCCTTAACCTTGTGTTCTCACCATTCATGTCTGTCTGTTCTCTAACAGAAGAAATGGGTGAAAGGATAGGAGGTTGACTGGAGCTGGAAGAAGAGGCAGAAGAGAGAGGGACGAACAGGGGAAGGGTGGGTCAGCGAGGATGTGGATTGAGGCATGATGGTGTTTGGACACAGTGTGTAAAGGGCAATTTCTATAGCCTGGAAGGACTTGGGGACAGCTTTTGGGAGCCTTCTGTGGGATGGCAAGTGGCAGCAAGGGGTGCGATGATTAACAGGCAGCCTGATGACATCCTGTCACCTTTAGCCACTTCATAGGGGTCAGATATTGTCACAGCCCCTTGGGCTATGGAGATACAGGAAACTCTCACAGGTGTAATGAAGGGGATGCTCAGATATGTTCTAAGGGACAAAAGTGGCACTCTCTTTTCAATTTTTATTGATTTCATAGGGCTATAGAAAAAGTATACCATGAGTTGAAAAACCCTGATTTCACTGGCTCTTGCAACACCACTATCTCACAGGGTCTCCAGAAGGGAAGTGTTACAGGGCTGGAGTCTTGGTGATGTGCAGGACGAGGAAGAGCACCAATCTGCACCAATTTTTTCTGGGGTCCCTGTGGGAGCATTTTCTGTACTTGTAGCATTTCCCACAGGAGTCCATCCATTGGTCTCTGGAGACCTCTCTCCTCACAATTACAGTTTAACAGAAAGGTTCTTAGGAAGGGATGCTGATGCCCCAGAATTCAACAAAGTTTAAGTGAACTACCGCCCCCGCCTTTTTTCTTTCTTTTATGCTCAGATTTCTCTAAGCTTTGTTCTTGGGTCATCTTGCAGTGTTTGATTTCTTTTATTCTTTTATGAGTTTTAGCCCAGAAAATTTCCTAGCAACACCTCACTCCCACTCCTGCAAAATGACGTCACTAGTCTTCCCACCAGTATGCCAGACTTTCATGAGTCCCCACACAGGACCTGGGCTCAGTTTAAATGCAGGTTGCTGATTCATCTAGAAACCTGGCCTCATGCAGGAGCAGGCTAGCTTGTCTCTGGCCCTCCATTGTAATTTTTCTTGCTTCCTGTCCCTCTCCCTAGGCCTTTCTTTGCTAATGGAGTGTGCTAATCCCACCTCCTCCTCACCCCATAACTGAGAAAACTCTTGTTCTGTATTGCTGCTTCTCAGGAGTGCCATACTTTACTAAAGCCCAGGGGTGATGAAGTGCTTCCCTGAAGTTCCTACTAATAAGAAAATACAAAGGAGATGCTATATCCTTTCACCCTGGGCCCTACCTCCTTCCCAGATGGAAGAGTTCCTGCTTGTAGTGAACATGATCATCTGTGTAGAAATTCCCAGAAAGGCTGAGGCAGAAGGATCACAAGTTCAAGACTCACCTGGGAAACTTATTGAGACCCTGTCTCCAAATAATGAATAAATAAATAAAAAGGACCGGGGAGTAGCTCAGTGGTAGAGTGACCTTGGGTTCAATCCCCAGTACCCCATCCCCCATAGACACACAAACATAAGGCAATCCCTAAGACTCTGAAAAATCACTCTTAGAACTAATAAGTGAATTTGACAAGGTTGTAAGATATAAGATTAACGTACATAAAAGCAGTTATATTTCCACATACCTGTGTATTAAGTTTCTTCCAAACAGAATCTATAAAAATATAAATTCATATATATATATATATGTATTTATATAGTTTTTTTGCAGACCTCTATGGATTTTCTACAGACCATATAAATGTATATATGTATATATATATATATATATATATATATATATATATATATATATGTGTGTGTGTGCGTATGTCCAGGTGGGCCTTGAACTTGTGATCCTCCTGCCTCAGCCTTGCTGGGGATTTTTCTACATAGATGATCATACATACACACACACACACACACACAGCTGTCTCTCTGCAGTCATGGGTTCCTCAAGGAATCAACCAAATATGGACCAAAAGTATTTGAAAAATAGCATCTGTACTGAATATGTACAGATGTTTTTTCTTGTCATTATTCTTGAAACAATATAGCATAATAGCTATTTATATGGCATTCACTTGTGCTAAGTATTAAAGTAATCTAGAGATGATTTAAAGCATATGGGAGGATATGTGTAGGTTATATGCAAATGCTATGCCTATTTATATAAGGGATCTGAACATCCACCTATTCTTTTTTTGTGTGGTTTCCAAGGAACTTATTTAATCACAATTTTATAGGACTCTAGAAACCTGCAGTTCTAATAAAGCTTCAATTAAAAGTGTGATTTGGGGAAGCAATTTTAACCTTCATTTTGTGTCAGATCACATAATATGATAAAATTTAGTCATTTAATTAGATAAAAAATCTTTATACAAATTATTGATACCTAGATACAATTCGGTTTGGAAAATGAAATAAAATGAAATCATATGCATATAATTGAATGCATAAGATAAGTGTGCTAAATGAAAAGCTATACAACAATGACAAGCATTAAAGAATCAAATCCAAGTACAAAGGAAGACACTCATCTGAATTTCTATCTTTCCATTGAGCATCTTTTTGTTCTTTTCTTGTACATTATTGTGTATCCACATTTTCTGCATCTGATTGGATTCCTAAATTTTATTCCATTTTTCGTGTGACATTCCCCACACAGGTATATATCATTGGCTGCTGCTTTTGGGGTTGAATGTCCTTCCTGGTGTCCATTCTTACCTATGTACTGCGTGGAGACTTACCTGTATTTCTACACAAAACCCCAATCGTTGTGCTGTTGAGCATCCACGTATTTTGAAATCTGCAGAGGTCCCTGGAACCATGCACATATCAAAGGATGGCTTTATGTGTGTGTGTTCAGATAGAGTGGGAGATAGAAAGTGAGAGAGATTTACTATAAGGAACTGGCTCATGTGATTGTGGGGCTGGCAAGTTCAAATTCTTCAGGGCACAGTAGTATGCTGGAGACCCAGGAAAGAGCTCATGTTGCAAATCAAGTCTGATGGCCATTGATTGGGAAACAGAATTTCCTGTTCTGTAGGGAATCACTGTCTGTTTTCTCTTAAGGTCTTCAGCTGATGGGGTGAGGTCGATTCACATGGTGGAGGGTAATTTGCTTTACTCAAAATCTACTAATTTAAATGGTAATCACATCTACAAAATTCCTTCACAGAAACATCAAGACTAGAGTTTGATCCAAATCTGGGTACCATGGCTTAGCCAAGCTGATACATAAAATTAGCTATCACAACCTGCGATATATTATTGAAAAGCAAAACTATAAAACAATACCATTTAAAAAGCTTTAGGGCTGGGGTGGTAGCTCAGTGGTTGAACACTTGCCTAGCATGTGTGAGACACTAGGTTCTATCCTCAGCACCACATAAATGTAAATGAATAAGACAAAGGTAATGTATTCATCTACAACTAAAAAATATTTGTAAGAGTTAAAAAAATTGATACTTATTTCATAGAAAGCTACAAAATGCTGATGAAAGAACTCAAAGGAGTCCTAAGTAAATACAGAGACATACTATGTCCAAGAATTGGAAGACTTAACATAAAAAAGTTATTGATTTTGCCAAAATATTGATGTATAGTATAGATTGAACACAATTCTTGTTGAAATATCATCAGGTCATTTTGTTGATATAGACAAGCTAATTTTAAAATTCATGTAGAAATGCACAAGTTCAGAAAAGCTAAACCAATTTTGAAAAATAAGAATAATGTAGAAATCATACCACCTAATTTTAAGACATACTATGACATGGTAACCAAGACAGTGTGATATTGGATAGGGACACACACAGATCAGTGGGATATAATAGAGACAATATATGATAAAAATGTTACACAAATATGGCCAGTTTTTTTTACAAAGGTGCAAAAACAATTCAATGGAGAAAGGATCAGGTTTTTAAGAAATGTTATTAGACAACTGGACATCTATAAAACAAACAAGCAAGAGTATATGGACTAAACTTCATAGCATATAAATGTGTTTTTTTGGGGGAGGGGCACCAGGGTTTGAACTTAGGGGCACCCAACCACTGAGCCACATCCCCAGCCCTTTCTGGTATTTTACTTAGAGACAGGGTCTCACTGAGTTGCGTAGAGCCTTGCTGTTGCTGAGGCTGGCTTTGAACTAGTGATCCTCCTGCCTCAGCTTCCTGAGCCACTGGGATTACAGGAATGCACCACTGTGCCCGGCAAACTTCATAACCTATAAATAAGTGAACTCAATATGGACAATAGATATAAATGGAAAATGTAAACCTCTAAACTCTTTTTTTTTTTTTTTAAATATTTATTTTTCAGTTTTCGGCGGACACAACATCTTTTGTTTTTGTATGTGGTGCTGAGGATCGAACCCGGGCGGCAAGCATGCCAGGCGAGCGCGCTACCACTTGAGCCACATCCCCAGCCCTCCTCTAAACTCTTATAGAAGAAAATATTTAGGATAAAACATTTTCTTGAGGTTAGGAAGAATTCTTAGACATGATACCAAAAGCATCATCCACGAAAGAAAACAAATGATGAATTGGTCTTCATCAAGTTTGATAACATTAACTCTGAAAGATGCTGTCAAGAGAATGAAAACACTAGGCACAGCCTGGAAGAAAATATTTGCAAATCCCACTGGTTATAGGACTTTTATGCAGGACATACACATGGAAAAATAAAGACACAAGATGTTCTGAATCATTGAGCATTAGAGACTTGCCAATTAAAATCACAAGTATCTATTACAGCGGCTAAAATACCAAGACCTGGCAAGAATATGGAGCAACTGCAATTCTCATACATTATGAGTGGGACTGAAAAACAGCACAGCCATTCTGGAAAGCATTCTTATAAAGTTAACATACATACATTTGTTATATAATTCAGCCATTCCATTCCCTAGAGAAATGAAAACTTAACGCATGTGAGCGTAAGAAGCCTGGATATGAAAGTCTATTGATATTCTAGTCATCATTATCGCAAGCAAATGTCCTTCAGTAGGTGAGTGGAGCCTTTCCATCTGGTGGCAGCCATCAGGTAAGTCAAGATGGGGGCAAACAAGTCCACCCAGGAGCTATGGAGATAGCAGCAGTCAGATGTGATGTGCTGTCTTCTGAAGGTCTACTGCTGGCAGTATCACCAGCTCTCTGCACTCCACAGGGCTCCCCACCCCACCCAGCTGGATAAAGCATGCAGACTGGGATACAAGACCAATCAAGGTTATGTCATATGTAGCATTTGTGTGCACTGTGGTGGCCACAAACACCAATCATGGTGTTAACCAGGATTAACCAGGATTCTTCAGTCTGTTGTTGAGGAAGTGAGCTGGACACCGTTGTGGGGCTCTGAGAGTCTTGCATTCTATTGGTAAAGATTCCACATACAAATTATTTGAGGTTATCCTCATTGATCCATTTAACAAAGCTATCAGAAGAAATCTGGACACCCAGTGGATCACCAAACCAGTCCCCAAGCACAGGGAAATGCATGGGCTAACATATGCAGGCTGCAAGAGTCCTGGCCTTGGAAAGGTCACAAGTTCCACCACACTGTTGGTAGTTCTCCCTGTACAGCTTGGAGAAGGCATAATATTCTCCAGCTCCACTAATAACTGCTAATGAAAGCATGATGTTTGTGCTTTAAAGGAGAATAAAATTATGGCATTTTCCAGTAAATGGATAGAATTGGAGAATAGTATGCTAAGTGAAATAAGCCAATCCCCCCAAACCAAAGGCCAAATGTTTTCTCTGATATGTGGATGCTAATTCACAATCAGGGGGGTGAATAGGGATGTTTTGGACTAGACAGACAGGAGTGAAGGGAGAGGAGAGGGAATGGGGGTAGGAATGATAGTAGAATCAATTGGACATTGTGACTCTATGTGCATATATGATTACATGATCTATGTAACTCTACATCATGTATAACCAGATGAATGAGAAGTTATACCCTTTTATGTATGAGGTGTCAAAATGCATTCTACTGTTATGTATAACTAATTAGAACAAAAAAGTATGATATTTGTAAAGTTCATACTTAATAAACAACTTAGGACAGTCATGTCTGCTTAAAGGTGTTATTTATTTGTTAAAACTAGTGTGCAGATTATTTCATGAATGCTTTGTCAAATTATGGAAATTAAAGTGCAGTAATGTTTGAAGACAGTAAGTGATGGTGTGTCTTGTTTCTATTAAGATGAACTTTCTGTCTTGCTTTATCTTATTAGGGAATTACATGTCAGTGTTTAAAATATGCTATGTGGTATAATATGTGTCAAAATTCTTTAAAGGGGGAAAACAGGGAAATGGATGAATAAATTGTAGCATGTCCATACAAAAGAATACTACTAAGTAATAAAAAGGAATGTATTATTTATACGTGTAACAAAGAAGTATACTCCAAGGCATTATCCTGGGTGAAGGAAGCAGTCTTAGAAAGATAGGTACTGTATTTCTTATTTGTAGGTGATTTTCATGACATTTTTGAAAAGACAAAGTAGTGATGGAGAATAGACCAGGGGTTCCCAGGAGTTAGGGGAGGGGGAGGCTGTGATCATAAAGAGAGAGCAGGAGGGAAATTTTAGGGGGTACTATTTTGTATCCTGATAGTGGTAATGATGCCATAATTTTATACAGGTGTTAAAACTGTAGAAACTTTATACTAAAAGAGTAAATTTTATTGTGATGATTTAAAAAAATAAAATCAATAAAATGAGAGAGGATGGCAGTGGCTTCTGGAGTGGGACTCCAGTTCCTCCTCACAGGTGAGGCTGAAGACCTGTGACCTGTGCAGCAGCTCTCAAAATGCCCACCTGCCCTGCATGTCTTCCCTGAGTCTCAAGGATTTGATCTTGTTTCTTGTGGGGACAAGTGCATGGAGTACTGCATACATGGCATATGTTAAGGGCGTCTGAGTGGAAAACCACTCCCTGCTGCTAGGTGTGAGCCGCAAATCTCTTACCCCGCTTAACCCGTAAGCACAGCCCTGGGCGTGAGGCCATGTGTTGCAGTCCCGGCGCTTGCTCCACGGCCTGCTCCTCGATTGGTTGCTGCAAGGACAATTGGTCAGAAATTATATGGGTGGCTGCCTGTAATCTGCTTAGCTACTGCCTGAGTATATATACATGGCAACTGCACAATAAAATCAGACCTGCTTCCTGCTTGGTCTCCAGAGGTCTTCATTAGTGACTCCGTGGCCACACTCTCCTCTACTCTGTTCTGTGGATCTCTCGCTGGACGAGAGAGAGAGTCCACACAGTTTCTTGCTTTAGATCCGTTAGGACTGGACAGCGAGGCTTACGTTTTGATTTTCATTCCCAGAAAAGACCATTAACAATCTTTCTCTCTCAACTGATTGATCAGCATTCTTTCTGGTTGTGTTCTGCACACTGTGACAGTGGTGAGGTATAATTATTTGAGATATAATTTTTATCTAGTATAATACCTAGATCTTCAAAATACAGTTTGGTGAGCTTTGGTGGATGTAGGCAGTGGTATATTCATAAATGTTAAACAACGTTTTTTTTTTTTTTTTTCTGGTGGGATTTAAAAAAAAAAAAACAAAAAACAAGCCTGGCTTTGTACTGATTGCCAACTTCCAGGGTACAAACACTTCCACCACGATGGATTTCATGCTGCCAATGTGATGTCATCTGATTTTCAAAGTTCTGAGAATTTGACCATTGGCTCTCTTGGTGGTGCTAATGGGCTGTGACGCACCACTGCCCATTATTTATGCTGGTGTGACCATCACCTAGACTGAGATTAAGGACATTTCCATCACCCCACATTTCCTATCGTCCCTTTGTAGGCAGTTTCCACTCACTAAGCAGTGCTAACAACTATTCTGACTTCTACCAATATAGATGAGATTTTCTTATTCTAGAACATCATAAAAATACGATATATGCATTTTTTTCTATTTTTTTTTCTCAGACTCGGGATTCACCCACACTGTTGTGCTTAGCTGTTTGTCCTTTTTATTCTCTGGGGTGCTTCACTGTATGGATTCACTGTGATCTGTTCTCCTGCTAATGGACTTTGTGTTCTTCCCAGTGTGGGGCTTTTCTGAGTTATCTAGACAGTGCTCAAGTAGTTATGGAAGAAAAGGTTCTTGTGTTCTTGGCAAAATGTTTTCTGGTGGAAAGGGGATGGATCCTGAAGCTTTAGGTTTCACTGGTGATGATGAAAGAGCATCTTTGACAGTGTCTGGCACGCTGAAGATCATCACTCAGTGTTACTGGAGTCTCAATTTGGCAGAATTCTCTACCTCAGCCTTGTGCCAAAGCCAAATTATCTTTTGGAGAAGGATCAGAATCAACCACTATAGAGAAAAGAAAATACAGACTATTTAAAAAATATATGAGTGATTCCATCTTTTCATTTGCTAGGTCCAGGTCAGAAATATTTCATAATTCAATTAGAAAAAAATTTATATGAACTTTTTATGTTCTACCTAAAGATTATGTATTATGCATATCTGATTTATTTAATATGCATTTCATTTTTATATTATGCATGTTATTTCATTTAACCTTTCCTACAATACTGCAAGATAAGTGTACCTCCCTTCTACATTAGGGAAAACAGATGCTTAGAGATATTAAGTACCTTTTCCCAAGCTCACAAAGCCAGTAGGCATGTGATCTCAGTTGTGTGATTCTAAAATTCATGCTTCTCCCACTGTGAAATTTGCCTTATGTTCATACTTCAGTACAGATAAACAGCACATTTTTTTTTATTAGAGCTTTATAATTATGCATAGTATTTGGGTTCCTTTTGACAAAATTATACATACAAAGAATTTGATTTCAATTCACCGTCCTTTTTCCTCTCCTTCTCCCTCTGCCTTTTCTTCCTCCTCTACTCTACTTATCTTTCAGTCCTTTATTTAATTATTTTTATTGGTACTTTCTACCTATACATAAAGGTGAAATTCCCTTTGGTACATTTATATATGCATATAACATGATTCTGTTCAACTCCTTCCATATTTTTTCCTCCCTCCCTCCCTCCCTTTCATTCTCCTCCTTCTGCTCCACTGATCTTCCCTATATATTTATGATGTCCAATCCCTTCTCCCACTGCCTTCTTTCTCTTATTTTGCTTTAGCTTTCACATACGAGAGAAAACACTTGACCCTTGATTTTCTGGGTCTGGCTTATCTCACTTAGCATGTTCTCCATTTCCATCCACTTATTGGAAAATGCCATAATGTCATCATTTTTTTATGGCTGAGTGCAACTTCATTTCTTGATCCATTCATCTATTAATGGGCATCTTGGTTGATTCCATAGTTTGGCTATTTTGAATTGTGCTGCTATAAACATTATAGTGGCTGTATTGCCATACCATGCTGACTTTAGTATTTTTGGATAAATACTGAGGAATGGGATAGCTGGGTCACATGGTGGTTGAGTTTCTAGCCTTTTGAGGAATCTACACACTGCTTTCCAAAGTGGCTGTACTAATTTGTAGTCTCACGAACAATGTTATGAGTGTACATTTCCTCCCACATCCTCACCAGCATTTATTATTATTTGCATTCTTGATCATTGCCATTCTGACAGGAATGAGATGAAATCTTAGTGTAGTTTAGATTTGTATTTATTTGATTGCTATATATATATAAATTTGTTGGCCATTTGTAGCACAAATTATTGAAATAATTGCTATTCATTTTCTTTGATCCCAATATTTCCAGTAAGCGAAACCTTTCATTTTCACTTTCTTTTTTCATTCACAAATATACTTCCAATAGGTTCATTACTGCTTAAACTAGAAAATCAAAAGTGCCTACAGGAATGTAAAAAGAAAAAAGTTCTTGAATAAAACTTGGGAACCAAAAATTTGTTGGCAAAGCTGCATATCAATAGAGTGCCCGGCAGGTGGCAATGTTCACACACTATTGTACTACAGCCACACCTATGAGGCCACCAGGGGGCGCTGTGTTGCTCCTGAAGAAATGCTACTGAAAGGGATTCTTTTGATTCCCCATGGCTGGCACAACCAAGGAATCAGTTTCAGCATACGCCTCTCCTCTAGGTGGGACACTGCAGTCCCATTGCCTTGTACTTACAAACAACAAGGGGTCCTATGTTCATAGGATAGTTTTCTTGAATAAGTTCAGTCCACGTGGCTCCTTCTGCAGCTCATACTCAACTTTCTTGGAAAAGTTAGGCTGTGCAGGACCCCCACCCCCACCCCCCAAGCCAATGTGGCACCAAGCAGGGGTGTAGCTCAGTGATAGAGTGCCCCTGGGTTCAATCCCCAGTACATTCCCCTATACACACACACAAGAAAATCCTCAGAACTCTGCAAAAACTCTGTTAGAACTAATAAGTGTATTTAACAAGATGGCAGGATATAAGGTCAACACACACAAAAGTAGTTATATTTCCATATACCTATGTATTAGAGGTCTCCAAAGAAGAATCTATTCAAATATAAATAGTTTTTTTTAACTCCTATGGATTGTCTACTCAGACTATATATATATATTTACATATATTTATGTATGCCCAATGGGCCTTGAACTTGTGATCCTCCTGCCCAAGACTTCCTGGGGATTTTCTACACAGATGATCATGTATGCACACACATACACACACATTGTTTCTCTGCATTCATGGGTTCCACATTCGTGGACTCAGCCATCCACTGGGGAAAATTCCTCTCCTTTCCTCCATCCTGCTGGTCTTCTGGGATATTTCTTTGATCCCACACAACCCAGGTTCAAGATAATTTCACAACAGCTTCTTAGGCTCTTACCATTCTGAAAGGTGAGAGGATGCCAGGTTTTGAAAAAGCCGAGGTGTGAGGAGAGTTCTGGACAAGCTAAGCACAATGGTGGCTAGGGGCATCCTGGCTCCACCCTGGCTTTTGTCTGTCAGCAGAAGACTGCTATTGAGACACAAAACTGGATTTGATGGACATGGCATCACAGCACAGATTCGAATGTCGTTGGCAAACCATTTGGGATGGATGAACCTGGAAAACATTGTGCTGAGTGCAGTCAGCCCAAAGCAGAAAGAGCAGACTGTGTGGTTCCACTTACAGGAGGCCTCAGTGGATGCTGGAAGCCTTAGCAGGAGATGCCGAATCTAGGACATCCTTGCCCACACTTTCTTCTCCAACTGGCCCTGGGCAGAGAAAAGAGTTCTGAGGCTGAGCCACATCTGATCTCCTCGTCATTCTGGCTGAGAGTCAGGAACTTCAGGGAGTACCAAGGGTCTTTTATTCACCTCCACAGGTTTTTGACTAGGAAGTTCACCCCTCTCAGGTAGGGGCAAGAGGGAAGAGGGAAAATCAATATCAAATGTGAATGGATGTGAATGTGGTAGGGGTTGCACCAATTTGAATGTTACAGAAGGAGTGAAGGAACTTTGGGATGGAGATAAAACTAAGAAAATGTTACCTTTTGAACAGCTTCATTGAGATATAATTGATATACAAAATTGCACATATTTAACATACACAACTTGATGAGTTTCAACATATGCATCTGCCCATGATACTATCCCCTCAGACAAGGAAATAGACACATCCAGCAACTCCCACAGTTTCCTTGTGTTTCTTTCTTTCTTTTTCTTTTTCTTTGTGGTAAGAACACTTTACATGAGATCCAATCTCTTAATAAATTTTTAAGTGCACAATACTATATTTTGAACTCTAGGCATTATAGGCAGATCTCTAGAACTTACTATCTTGTGTAACTGCAGCTCGATGCCCCCTGAGTAACGAGTCCCCGCTTGTCCTTCTCCCCGTCCTCTGGCAACCCATGTTCTGTTTTCTGCTTCTGTGGGTTTGACTATTGCAGATGCTTCAAGCAAGTGAAATCACACAGCATGTGTCCTTCTTTGGCTGCCTCACTCATGCTGCCCTGCATGGTAGGATTTCCTTCTAGAAAATGATATCTTACTTGAATCTTTCCTTCATTTCCAGGGTTGATGTCAGAAGACCTGAAAGGGAAAGAACATGACATCCACTGAATTCACTCCTTAGGCATGTAACTGAGGCTTTTTTTTGTGTGTGTCCTCTTCGTGTCTCACTGCCAGCCAGGGATGTGGAGGGGGTGGAGACGACCATTCAAACACACTTGAGTCTGAAGCTCTGACCTGCCATCACACACACACACACACACATACACACATACACACACACGTGTGTGTGTGTGTGTGTGTGTATTCATACATATTCCATGAGTACACATTTGTGAAAACCAATAAGCCAATCTAGTAGAAGAACAGAGTGTAATAGTGATCACTAGAGACTGGGAAGGGCAGGGAGGAAGAGGAATGAAAAGAAGTTCAAGAGGGAGCGTCAGTCATAGAGTGGAGGGATCACTTCTGTTTTTTCTTTAGCAGAGTAGGTAACTAACTGTAGGTGAAAACAACCTATGATACATCTCTAAATGATACAAAAGTATGAAATTCCCAGCAGATAAAAATGACTAATATTTGTAGATGCTTTTTACCCTGATTTATTGCACATTGTATACATGGACTTGGTTACCATAAGGTACCCCATAAAGATGTATAAATATTATGTCTCAATAAAAATAATAAAAAGAAGGTCATGATGGGCTGGGGTCGTGGCTCAGTGGTAGAGTGCTCGTCTAGCACGTGTGAGGCACTGGGTTTGATCCTCAGCACCACATAAAAAATAAATAAATAAAATAAAGATTAAAAAAAGATGCAGTCATTGCCTTAAAAAAAAAAAAAAAGGCCACGAGTACGGTGCCTGGCTGTTAGTTGATATACAATAAATAGTAGCAACTATTCTATTTCACTCCCTCAGTTCAGGATGTCTGTCCAACCATTTAGAATGAATTCAGGAAGATACATGCTCTACCATCCAAAAGAGATCACATGAAAAATGACCAAATTTGTGGACAGTTAATATTTGTGGGGTAAAAAATATTGCTCTAGGCACCAGAGGTAGAAATGAAGGAAGAAAATCCCTAAACTTTAGGCAAAATTAGGTGTGATGCACAGGCAAGAGCATCCCCCTCTGTCCTTCCTGTGGGTGGTGGAAGCAGGCTCCTCACTCCATCCTGTTTCAGGCCTGGCTGTCTCTGGGGGTTGTGTTCCGGCATGGACAGGCTTTCCATCTGTGAGCCTCCATGCCTTCTTTCTTTCCCTTGAAGCATTCCAGGTCATTCAGTCCAAAGAAAGGACTGTGACTCAAGTCCTTGGTTACAAGAGCTGAGCTAATGGACTAACCCTTGAACTCCAGGGCCAGACTCCCGTCCATACCTGCACTATTAATTTTCCCTGTTTTCTCCACCGTTAGCCTGGCTTGAAGTTCTTTCAGTTCTGGGTTCTTGCAGTTCCTATGATTTATGCTTGGTAAATAGCCACCTCCTTCAAAATTTGCAAATAAATGCCTCCTTCATAATGTCTCCTGAGCCCCTGGTTCCATCTAACATTCCTACTTGAGGCCTTCATGATGGATTCCCATTGTGGACATCAGTCCCCAAATCTAAAACTTTCACTGAAGGTGATTTGTTTACTTACCTTATCTTTCTTTTCTGAACTCTTCTCTCATTGAGGACATATTCACCTTTAAATGTCTCTAACACAAAGTTCAAGGACCAGAGCCCAGCATACCTTAGACACTAGATATGTATTTGCTAAATGAATGAATAAAGGTTAAAAGCAGGTTTCACTTTGCATTTAGGAAGAATTTACACAATGAAGAGATTTCCAAAAAACTAAACCCAGCCCATGTCTCTTGGAAACATACTAATATTTTATAAGCATCAAACAATTTGTCTGATGCTTTTTAATTTTTTTCTGTCTATCTATCTATCTATGAATATATTGCATTTTAAATGCTCACCAGAACCATAAGTTCATTTTTACTTCATAAATGAGATCCTTTAAATCATCACTGTTTTTAAAAGAGGGGCTTTCCCCTCTTCCTATTGAAAGTTTTCTCCCAGGCTACATGTTGCAAGCTCCTTTCTTTTTTTCTTTTTTCTTTAAATTAAAACATTTATTGATGCATTATAATTATACATAATAGTGGAATTTGCTTACATATTTGTGCATGCACACAACATAATTTGGTCAATTTAAGGTCCCTTCTTTAAGGTCTTAGATACTAGTTGGTCCCTGGAAGTACCAAGGGAGTACTTGGGAGTACCTCTAGTGGCTTGGACATGGCCAACTAGGGTTGTGGTTTTAGGGGTGGGACTCAGGGACATCAAATAATCTCATTATTTAGCATGAAGAGGTTTCAGGAAAGTCTTGGAGGTGGAGTAAAGAATTGGTATTGGTTTTTTGAGTTTGGAGGTTGCCTTTGTAGGGTAGTGAGTGGTCTCTTGCCAGTTTGGGTGGTGTCACCCCCAACCCTTAGCACCTGCCCAAGCTCTCTGTTTGGGGGTTACTCTCCATTGGCAAATGCCACTTTTTCCTCCCAATGCCTCTTCCCTCATCCATGCAGAGCAGGGTGGATCTCTGAGAGGTGGAAGAGGCTGCTCTTGGTGCTGTGCCTTGGATGAACTTGTCAGTAGCTGGAGGAGAGCTATGACCCTGGAAAAGGCTTACTGTCCTTCTGCTGGGGAGACCATGCCTGAGTTGGTCATTTCAAGTCAAGTTGGGGTAAAGACTCCAGGGTCAATTGTCTTTTTTTCTGGGAAGCATAAGCTCCCTTCTGGTTCTCTGAGCTCATTACTTCCCACATGTCCATGGGGACAGCTTTCCTTCTGCAGTGTTAGGCCACATGGCAGAGCATGGGCTCTACAGCCAGACTCCCTGGGTTCAAATCCTGGCATTACTTCTTAGTGGCTGTGTGACCTCTGTAACCTCAGGCATTTCACTTCATTCCTCTGTGAGTAAATTGGCCCTTCTGTAATGGGGGGGGGGTCACTTCAAATGGGTGTTGTGAAGGTGAAATAGACTAACACGGGCTAAATGCCTACAGTAGTACCCAGAGCACAGTCAGTACTCAGCCATCATTATCACTGCCTTCTCCATTCCCAGATCTCTCTCTTTGATGTGGTCTAGGTTCATGCCAAAAGACATGCGTTAGTGCTCAGGTACCCAACACTGACAGGTACCAAGGGAGGTATTGAGGGAGATGAGGTGTGGTCTGTGCCCTCAAGGAGTTTGTGACCCAGAGATGTGGAGACAGAAGCTAAACACTAAAAATAAAGAATGAGTGAGCACTGAGATATATGCCACTGCATAGAAGTGTCATAGGAGAAGAGGGGGAAAGTGCAGTGAGCTGGAGTAGCTTCATGACAGAAGCAGAACTTGATTTGGGTCCAAAAGGAGGCAGAATATAGAGAACTGCTTCTATGATTTTGCATCCTGCCATTTATAGCTCTGAATTGTCCTTGCTTCTGTATCAATATGGTAAAAACAACTCCCACCACTTAGCTCTGGGAAATTCTCATGATTCTAGTTTTCAGGCAGAGTATGCAAGACTTAGTCCACTGCTACCTTTTTAACTGCAGGAAAAATGCACAAAGTTCAGGGGCTACCTCTCTCCATGGAGTAAATACCCCCCAGACAAATGGGCTTACCCTCTCTTCCCAGGTCTGTGATGTCTGCTTGCACCATGGCTACAAGAGACTGACTTCCAGGCCAGTAAATTCCACTCCTCCAAGCTGAAGTCTGCAAAGCATTAGGCACTATATTTAACCATAGCCCTAAATGAAAAATGCCTGTCACTGTGCATCCAGACCGGAGAAAGAGGATTGTCACCTCAGAAGACACCCAGTTATTGTTCACCTCGGAGTCATGGACACACAGCCCTGGAATTTTCATCTCCTCCTGGCTCTATCTTTAGCTTTTGGGTAGGCTCAAGCAAAGTGGAGTAAATTCTGATGACCCTTGGTCAGTTAAAGCCTCTCTGATGGGAAGTTGCTGGCTGAGTATGGCTCTGTGGCAAAGGCCTCCGTAGATTCCAAACTTAAGGGCTCATGGAGTCATCCAAGAGCTTGTCAAAGCTGCATGTGGTAGGAGCTCATGCACAGTGGTTCTGAGTCCGTGGGTCTGGAAGGAAGCTCAGGAATGTGCGTCTTTTGCAAGCAAGCCAGGTGAGGGTGGATCTTGGACCACAAGTGGTGAGAAAAATCAGAGGATACCACTAATGGGGACTTTGTTTAAGGAAACGAAAGGAGAAAAATAGCTAAAGATAGAAGCTGAAGCAGAGGGGCGATTTTGAATAGTTCATATAAAGAGTGGAGAGGATATGCATTAAGGAAATATATATCCTCTCCATCATATCTACAGGCTGAAAAATGGGGATTCCCATGACCTCCAGCCCAGTGAGGACATGTTGATGTCAGGCATGACGAGGGGAAGACGACTTGGGATGTGCTCTTCACCCAGAGCATCTTCACTTGGGTCTATTTTTATGTATGTGGGTCCACACAAGATTTCATTTCAAAGGTGGCTACTGCTAAAAGAAGTTGGAAAAAAGCAATAACTCAGAGATGAAACTTTAGTCTTTGGAAATGGCTCCATTTCCCTGGATAGTGTTAATGGACAGTATTTCATCCATTCCGGATTGTTCTGTCTGCAAAAGCAGGACAACTGTGAACAGAATGCCTGTTTATTTCCTTTAGCTCTTTGTGTTCTTTGTGTTCTCCCTTTAATCCAATTATTCTCTAATTTTTGTTCCAGATTCATTTGAGGATTACATGAAAGCTTTGGACTTTCCTTACAAAAATGCACATAGGCACAAAACTATAAACGTTGGTATTCTATTTCAGTGGAGTACGTGACTTTGTAAAACACATCCATGTCCTGGAAGACCACCCCCACTCTAAATTTTAATTTTTGTGCAGCACCAGTGTTATTCTTTGTTTCAAGTCTTCTTAAATACACTGCAGGCCGCTTGAGTGTAGAAACTGTGGTGTCTAAAATGGGAAGGACAAGAGGATCCATTATAGCATAAGAAGGAAATAGAAGTTCTACTTATTTTTAACTTAACTTCCTTTCAATTTCTGTTTGTCTCTATTTCTATAAAGCTCATTATAGTATTAGAATAGTTAATATTATTTAAATAGACATTCTTGCTTTGGGGATGCATGTTAAAAACATGCAGACAGGCTTGGGGGTTGTGGCTCAGTGGTAGAGCGTGCGCCTTGCACCTGTGAAGCACTGTGTTTGATCCTCAGTACATAAAAATAAATAAAGGTGTTGTGTCCATCTACAACTAATAAATAAATAAATAAATAAACAAATAAAACCCATCCAGACCCATGATTTGAAAAGTTTGGAGTGTCCTGCCTTACAAAACTTCCCTTCCTTCCTTCCTTCGCCCCTTTTCTTCTTTTGATGCTTACACTGATCATTTTTCTAGAAATTGGAAAAATACAAAAATGTTATGTAGTTTCTTCTCACAGGGAGTTTGTAGTTAATTTTGCATCTTGTAGGTGCAGCAGATATTTGAGTCTGTTATTTTGACTCCAATTCAGTACAGGCTGAGCATCCCTTATCCAAAATACTTGTGACCAGAAGTGATTGCATTTCAGATATTACTGGATTTTGGAATATTTGCATATGCATAATCAAATATCTTGGGGAATGGGACACAAGTCTAAACATTAAGTCCATTTGTTTCACATACACCTGATACACATAGCCTAAAAGTAATTTTACTCACTATTTTTGTTCACCTGTGTTTTGATTGTGTCCTGTGCTCAGAAAGTTTTAGATTATGGAGCATTTCAGATTTTGGATTTTTGGATTAGGGATGATCATTCTCTAACTATATAATGAATGAATTATTTCAAGACAGGCTATTTGATACATGTTTAGAAAACATCTCTTCCTACCCTGAACTGAGATACCTGGAAAAGTGCCCCAGAGAATATGCCCAAACTTGGTGTGAAATAGGAAGAGTCTCAGATTTTATATCATGTTAGATAGAGAGACACTATTCATAGTGATTCCAGAGTTTCTTAAATATAGAAAATGCTTAGGAGTGACCATTTCTCTGGAAGCACGAAGCTCATGCTGATTACATAGCAATCCCACTGCTGTTAGATTCGGTTTCTTGGAGATAGTCTTAGGAAAGTGATGGAGATTTTGGAGGAGAAGTGGAGTGTGGTTATCCCAAGTTACTTGTTACTGTGGCCTAGGGATGTCACAGGAAACTGAAATTTTGGGAGAAAGCGAATAAACTGGTGCTTATTGAGATGAGAACTTAGCTATAGAGAGAACATACCAGAACACTGCTCAGGACTTTCCAGCAGCATGCGGCATCAAAACTCCAAGGAGAATATTTCTCAGAGCAACTGCCAGACTGGACCCATTTCTCAGCAGCTGTCAACCATTTATTAGTGGGACTCGGCTGAAGCCAAGGGAAGGGGGAGGGAGAGCAGACAAATGAAGAAAATAAAATTGTGTTAATGATCAGTCCATTTCCATGATGCAAAGGTGACCCGGTCTGTCATCTCCTTCCCGGGGCTGGTGCTTTGTTGGCTCTGACATGGGCAGAGAGTGCTCCCAGCTGGGCATCTGTTGCCCCATCACCATGGAGACAGCAGCTGCAGCAACGTCTCCTTTGAGAACCCGCCGCCTGAGATTTCAGGAACCATTCTGGAAGCATTTGTCCCAACAGTGCCTGCTAATCTCCCTTTCATTTGTAATTATTCTATCGCCTTGATTCTCTGCTTTGGCATCGTTCCCGTAGCTAACTCTGTTCCCCGACATAAGAGTCCATGGGGAGGTGTCAGCCGCTCCAGCCCCGTCTGGGTGGAGATGAAAAGGGGGTGAAGGGGAAGACTTGGTACAGCGCTGCTATCTTCAAACAGGCCCTGTCTCCTGTAGGCAGCCCTGGGGGGGCCCTGGCCGATTGAAGTAGCCCGAATTATGAAGCCCAAAGCCTTTGAGGCCAGCCGCCTCATCCTGGCCAAGAATAATTGAACAAATAGTTTATCTGGCTAACCAACAGCTGTAGAGCCCAGGCGATTTGGAGAGGATTAGGGGAGAGTAGTAAAAGGATACTCCCACGGGGTCCTCCAAATCCTCATCCTGAATTCTACCAATGAAGAACACATGTTGAAACCCTGAAATTGCTTTTTAAGTCCGTTTTTCTCCCTTTCCAAGTGCCTCTGTCCAGTGCTTCCAAGAATTTTAAGTGACTGAGGTAACCATCCTTGGGGTCACCATCACTGGGTTCCTTTCAGTTGTCCCCTTCAATTGCCCCAAACCCCGTTTCATCCCAGACAGCTCAGATTCGTGTGGAGATCCTGATCAGTCTGGGAGGGCTGGAGGCTCACTGTCCTTTCCTGAAGTCTACATTTCTGACAGCTGTTGTCATGTCTACAGAGGGCCAGGGCCAAGTTCAACTTAGGAGGAAGGGGATATGGAGAGTGGTGGGATGGAGAGGGAAGACACAGGAATCGCCTTCTCTGAGTAAGGAAAATGAAGAACAACTCCAAGGAGCCAAAGGTTAAACCTTTGAAGAAATCCATGAAAGTCATAGATGAAAACTTTTGAGGATTTCTTGTCAAAACCTTTATAAACTTGGGATGGGGTAATGTATTTCTATCATTCAAATTTCATAAATCACAAAACCAAAGGTTGGTAAGTCAAACGATGTGAAAAATTCTGCATGGCAAAAAATTCTGCATTCGCAAGTATAATAAACAAATATTTGCAGCCCATCTCATAGAAAATGGTGGATCTTCCTCATTGAGAAAAAGCTCACACATACCACTCAGCAAAAGACTAAAAACCCATCAGAAAAGCAAGTAAAGGGTGTGAATTGATAGTTCATAGGATAGAAAGCAGAAGTGGCCCCTGACTATATAAAAGATATATTCAATCTCATTTCTAATAAGAGCATTGCAAAAATTAAAGCTACCCTGAGATACCATTTTCATTGATCAGATTGGAAAAAATTCAAAAGTGTAACAACATACAATGCTGATACATCTGTGGGATATAGAAGTCTCTTACATTAATGTTGACAGGTAAAATTGGAGAGCATTTTGGCAGTATATGTCAAAATTACAAAGGCATGTAACCTTTGACCCAGGAATAGCACCCTTAGGGATTTGCCTTGTGCACTTGTACAATAATATGCACATAATTTATGAATTGCCAGTGATTTAAAATAGCAAATATTTGGAATTTGTCCACATATATACCAAGTGGAGAATAATTAAGTAAATTATGGTACTTCCCTACAGTTGAATATTACACAGCTGTAAAAAAGAATGAAGATGCTCTCTAGTAAATGATTTCCAAGATATTAAGTGAAGAAACTTTAGGTGCGGCAAAGTGTGTATAATATGCTACCCTTCCCATAAATTAAAGAGAAAATAAATAAATAAGTAAATGTTTATATTTGTTTTCTTGGTATTAAAAACACTCTGGGAAAGACTACCAGATACCAATAACTTGATTAGCTCTGTGTGTGTGTGTGTGTGTGTGTGTGTGAGAGAGAGGGGGGGGGGAGAGGAGAATAACTGGCATTGAAGTGAGATTTAGTTAATTAAGTTAATTAACTAAATTAACTAAGTTAATTTAGTTAATTAAGTTTTGAACTAATGCAATACCTATTCCAAAACAAAACCAAAACACTCCAGACAAAAATATTATATAGTAAAAATCTACCCAAACCAAATGATGAGGTCATTGCTCCAATGGGCAGAGTGGAGCCTAGAACATTCCTTACTTCTTCACTGGCACTGGCACCTTATTTGGGCTCTGAATGGCCAGTGCACAAGAATAGTGTAGTCCTGAGGGCTGAGTCCTTTCAGAATCTCCTCCTAATCATCCTGGGAAGGAGGCCTGGCCCAGCACTTGGAGCCTCAAGGAAGTCAACCTGGGAAATTTTTGAAAATTTTGAATACTTGAAGTACAGTCATGCATCACATAATGATGGGAACAGATTCTAAGAAAGATGTCATTAGGTGACTTTGTCATTGTGTGAACATCATAGAGGTATTTACACAAATACCTAGGTGGTATAGATCAATCACTCAACATGGCCTCTTGATGCAACCAGGAGACATAGTACACAGGAAGTATATGAGCTGCTGCTGGCAGAACACAGCCTCCTGTTTACACCAAACTTTTTTTTTTTAATGAGTAGAAGGAGTACACTATAAGATAGCCATAAAGTATAGAGAAATAAATACATAGACCACTTATAGTAGGCGTTTTTATTTATCAAGTATTATAAACTCTTCATAACTGTATGTGCTGTGCTTCTATGTGACTGATGGTGCAGGAGGTATGTTCATTACAGCGACACCACATACATGCTACAGCAATGGCTACGATGTCCCCAGGCAAATGGAATTGTCCCATTACCATCTTTTGGTGTATGCAGCCTTCATTGGCTGAGTTGTTATGCAATACATGAGTGACTGTGTTCTCATGTGGCTTATTCAGAGCAGTCTCCCTTTCTTCACAGGAATCTCATAAGTCCTGAATAATGAGGTTCTGCACACAAGAGTCCCACACTTTTAAGTCATTTGAGAATCTGGGACTCTGATTGGAAACTCTTATTCATTTCCCCTGTGTGGGCATCTTTAAGGGGACTTTGTCTACTGGAAACTCCAGAGAGAAGACCGACTCACCCACTGGGCTGAGCCCATCAACCCTGGCTCTACACCTGGCTCTCAAGTTGGCCATTCTGTCAGGCCAAGAGATGCAGACCTGAAGAAAAGAGCCCAGGTCAGAGCAGCCTGCTTGGAGGGGGTTTGGGGCTGATGTATCTATTTAAAAAAAAAAAAAAAATTTATATAACACTTAGAATATAAAAATACTTGGGGAATGAAACTGACCAAATTATATTGTTATATTGTGAGCATGTATAAATATGTAACAATAAATTACACTATTGTGTATAATTATAATGCACTAATAAGTACATAAACTAAACAGAGAAAAAAAGAATATAAAAATGCTGACCTTGTGGCTTTATAGATATTAACTCACTTGCTCCTCACAATGATCTTTGAGGAAAGCATTTTTGCTATTCTCAATTTAAGATGAAGAAACTGAGGCACAGAGGTCCAGCAGCTCACCCAGCATCTCCTAATGACATGGCAAGTCATCGTTCCAAGCCAGGCTGCTAGCTGAGCACAGTGGTGCACACTTGTGATCCCAGCTACTCAGGAGGCTGAGGAAGGAAGATCACAAGTTTGAAGGCAGCCTGCGTAACTTAGACCCTGTCTCACAATAAAAAAAATAAAAAGGGCTGAGGATGTAGCTTCATGGTAGAGTGCCCCTGAGTTCAATCCCCAGTACTGCAAAACAATACCAGGCAGCCAATAGTAACCAACAGTCTGTTGGCTTTTTATCTATTTATCTTTATCTACCTATTATCTATCTATCTAGATATCATCTACTAACTTATTTATTTATCTATCTTATTCATCTATGTATTTATTGGTACTGGGGACTGAACCCTATGTCCCAGTTCTTTTAATTTTCGAATTTGAGACAGGGTCTCCCTAAGGCATTGTCGGATCAGTAAGTAAGGAACTTAACTTACTTACCAAGTTGGAACTTACCAAGTTGATGGTGCAGGAGTGCAACACCATGTCCAGCATGTCTGTCTCTCTGTCTTTCTTTTTCAAATTAAGATCAAATTTATATAACATAGAAATAACCATTTAAAAATACACCATTCGGTGGCATTCATTACATTCAAATGCTGTAACAACTGTCACTTTAAGCATGGGGTTCCAAAATACAGTTATCACCCATGGAGAAAACCTCATACCTCATTCCTCCTCCTCCACCCCTGACAACTTCTATTGTGCTTTCTGACTCTGTGGATTTGCCTGGTCTAGATATTGTATATAAATGGAATCATGTAATATGTGACCTTCTGTGTTTGGTTTCTTTCACTTAGTGTGATGTTTTTGAGGTTCATCTGTGAGATGGCATAAATCAGTATTTCATTCCTTTTTAGAGATGAATAATATTCCATTGTATGGATATGCTACATTTTGTTTACTCATTGATCTGTTGATGCTCATTTGGCTTGTTTCCACCTTTTGATGAAATTGAAGTGTTGGTATGAATATTTGAATTTCAACTTTCCTTAAACAATGGTTTTCAATTCTTTTGGGGATTATGCTGACTTATAGAAGTCAGATGTTTTTACCTTTGTGAGTCTCTGTTCTTGGGACTGTCACCTCCCTGATGCGCTTTATCCTCTTTGTGAGGAAAAAAAAAAAAGAACAACCCAAACCCAAAACATTGTCAGATCAGTAAGTAAGGAAAAGTCTGTTTGGGGGAAGAAAATAGGGGAAAAAAAGACTAGTAATTTTTAGATACCAAGAAGAGATGGGCTGAGGGCCACCGTCCTATTCAGCCTTTGCAAGGTGGAATGGGAGCCTGCTGAGGCTAGATTCCGTGGCCAGGAGCCTCCTAGGGTTTCTCTAAGCAGCTAAGATTTGTCATTATTATAAACAGACTCCTGATCTCCATCCACCCCTGCAAATTCAGAAATAATGCTGTGCTAGAATATTGACAAAGGAAAGTGTAGCTTTCCAAATGTGTGGATAAGTCCACCTCCTTTCTCCTGCCTCCCACCAAGTTTTGGGAATCAAGAGCTCTCCTTCTATGTTCTACAAAGTTCCACTGCTATTCTTCCTACACTTGAGCTTTGTGAAGTTTGTCATTAGGTTGTATTTCACCTTTTTCTTTCCCTTGGGGGATGACCAATTCAAGTTCCTCTATGAGTCTATCTTAACCTCATCTAGAGTTTAGAGTTGCAAGCCCTTTTTTCTTTCCTCCTCTTCTCCTCATTTTCCTGCTCCTCCTCCTCCTCCTTTTTGTGCCTGGTATTGAACCCAGGGCCTTGAGAGTGCTAAGATGTGCTCTACCACTGAGTGGCACTCCCAGCTCTTGGTCTCAAGTTCTTCATGCATCTTATTCACCCCATAGCCAGAAAAAGACCTATTTAGGGTTTGATCAGATTGGAATTAAGTCAGAGACAAACCCATTTTTTTTTTTTTTTTTTGTGAGCCTAGGGTGTTAAGGTTTGGATGTGAGGTGTTCTCCAAAAGCTTATGTGTGAGACAATGCAAGAACATTCAGAGGGGAAATGATTGGGTTAAGGCCTTCATAACCCAATCATTTCCCCTCTGAATGTTCTTGCATTGTCTTCTTCATTGGGTTATGAAGGCCTTAACCCAATCAGTGAATAAATCCCCTGATGGGGATTAACTGAGTGTAGTTGAAGGTGGGCAGGGTATGGCTGGAGGAGGTGGGTTTTAGGGGGCAAGCCTTTGTCAGCTATATATGAACTGAGACCTCTGAAACCCTGAGCCCCCAAATAAACTTTTTCTCTTCTAAAATTGTTCTGGTCAGGTCTTTTGGTCACAGCGGTGAAAAAGCTGACCAAAACACTAGAGCTGTTCTGCACTCCTGAAATTTCAAACCTTTGTTAAAAGTTTCTTTTCTTTATTCTCCTCCTTTTTTCCTCCTTTTTGTTTATTTCTTCTTTTTTCTTTGCTCCTCCTCCAAGATTTTTGTCCTCTTGACTTCTAGAACAAATCATACACGGGTGACTTTCATGCCCAATCTGACCTACTGATATATTTAAAAAAAATGTTCTAATTAGTTGTACATGACAGCATTCTAATTAACTGTACACAAATGGAGCACAACTTTTCATTTCTCTGCTTGTACACGGTAGAGAATTGCACCATATGTGCAGTCATACATGTACCTAGGGGGATGTTCACTGCTGATGTATTTTTATAAGTAATGCTTTTAAAGAATATGAATGGTCATTGAAAAATTGGAGAACTTTGCATTAAAATATGGTTATCTAGCTTCTCTTCAAGAAACTGTCAATCTGGTCACACAGAACTTGTGTTCTGTTGTGGAACACTCAGGACTCCTGGGTGGTGGCCCTCGGTGGGCCTCCAGCTTACCAGAGACACACGCTCACATGCTGTCCATCTCCGACTTGATCCTTGTCTAGATTATCTCATTTATGCTACCACCCTGACCCCTCCCTCTACAGTTATATGCAGAACGGAGGAAAATTACTTAAAGGTTTTGTGTAAAGGATTTCAATCTATTTTGGACATATGGCTTTGCATTTTGGTGACTTCCTAAGTGTAGCTTTGGTATCAATCAATGAATACATGCTTCAGCAATTCCCACTGGGGCCTCTCCTGTATAAGGAAGGTAGAAATTAAAGAAACATTGGTTAGAATTTCAGCTATTTTTGCTTTAATTCTGTACCTTTTGTTAACTTTGCAAGGTATTTAGTGACAAGTCACATTGGTATGTAAAACACTTTATAAAATCAAGCCAACTGTTATTGTTCTTGGAGGGAAGAAATCACTTTGTGGACACAAGGTTGTTTTACTGGAATGCCAACAGAAGAGAAGGAAAAACATTATTGCCCCAGACTATGAAAGTTCACTGTCATGAACTCAACATCTGCAGCACCCAACGAATTAAAAAAAAAAGATTCTGAATTTAAAAAAATTAAATTTTAAATCTGGAAGGAGCAGAAAGAAGAGATGACAGTATTTTAGGAATGAAAGAGGGAAGAATTTTTTTTAAATATTTATTTTTTAGTTGCAATTGGACACAATATCTTTATTTTTCTTATTTCTTTTTATGTGGTGCTGAGGATCGAACCCAGGGCCTCGCACGTGCTAGGCAAGCACTCTACCGCGGAGCCACAATCCCAGCCCCGAGGAAAGAATTAAAAAAAAAAAAATCATGTGAATGTGTGAGAGTGTGTTCTTGTACATTCCTCATTGTGTGTGTGAAGTGTACCTATAGTCATGTGCTGCATAATATGGTTTTAGTTGATGTTTAGACAGACTGCATATGTGACAGTTGTTAGAAGAGCATATGGAGCTGAAAAGTTCCTGTGGCCTAGTATCTTTACCACTCCTGTTCTATGTTTAGATACACTGATACGTCTGGGTTACAGTTGCCTGCAACATTATGTACATCACATGCTGTGCAGGTTTGTAGCCTAGGATCAATAGCTCACACCACATAGTCTGGGTATATGGCAGGCTGTGTCTTCTAGGTTTGTGTGTGTACACACTATGATGTTTACACAATAATGAAATCCCTTAAGCATGCATTTCACAGAGCACATGCCTGTTGTTAAGTGAAGCATGACTCTGTAACACAGGGGATGTATGCTTTGTGTACGAGAAAGGGAGAGTATAAATGTAATGGCTGTGTAGGATTCTATCATCATAATTATCTAGCCCTGTCTTCAGTAACTGGGAGTGTTTGTTACATGGCTGGAGCTAAATGAGGGAATGAAATAAATTGGATGCTTACAATTAAAAAAGGAAAGAAAGGGAAATAATATGTTTACATGTCATAGTAAGGCAATTTCTCTTTTAAGATACTTACAGAAGAAAAGCAATTTTTATTTATTTATTTATTTTTATTGGTGCATTATAATTATATGCAATAGTGGAGTCCATTATGACAGATTCATACATGCACATAACATAATTTGATCACTCTTGTTCCCTGGTCCCCTTGCTTTACTCAGCTGGTCTTCTTTCTATTGCTATTATTTGAATTAGTGAATTATAATCATACATAAAAGCAGGTATATTCACATGTGATCATCTCATAACTTGGCAGATTTTGTTCCCTAGTACTTCACCCGTCCCGCTCTCCCTCCCTCCTTCTTGATTCCCTTTCTCAGCTCTTTTGGTCTCCCTTCTATTTTCATGAGATCCCTTTTTCATTCTTTTTTTTTTTTTTTAATTCTCTTTAGCTTCCACATGAGAAGAAACATTTGACACTTGACTGAGTTTGGTTTATCTCACTTAGCGTGATGTTCTTCAGTTCCATCCATTTACCAGCAAATGACATAATTTCATTCTTCTTTATGGCTAATTATATGCCATATTTTCTTTATCCATTCATCTGTTGATGGACACCTGGGCTGGTTCCATAATTTGGCTTTTATGAGCTATGGTACTATAACATTGGTATGCATGTATCTTTATGGTGTGCTGATTTTATGTCTTTTGTATAACTACCAAGGAATGGGATACCTGGCTCATGGTGGTTCCATTCCTGGTCTTTTGAGGAAACTCCATACTGATAGGAAGAGCCATTTATGAAGCACTACTGTTATCAGCTCACTTTGGCTTCTCCATGGAGGTGTTTGCCCAGAGTCCTCTCAGTTCTTTTTCATCGTTAACACAGGAAATAGTATTCATTCAGAAGGGCTTATTGAGATCCCATTCCTTGCCTGGAATTGTTGTACACACTGGGGATATGTAGAGAATGAGAACCCCCAAGAGAGGGCAAGTTTGGTGTGCTCTGGAATAGAAAGCCTCTGAGCTGCCCTGGAGCTTGAGTAGAGGCACAAGATGATATAGGTGGGCAATGGCCTTAGTTAGTGCCCATAAACCGATTGTGGGGATAGCTCCATTACCTCTGTGGAGATAGGCACTAGAGAGAAAGAAAGTATATTTTTTTTGTTTATATATTAGAAATTAAAACTGAGAAGTTATGCAATTTTTAATTATCTAAAATAACATTGATAATGGGCTTATCATCAATAATATCAATTAATTAATAACATTAATAAACCTGTTATATATTATCATAATTACCTGATTTCTATAAAACACAACTATGTTTTCCAAAGCAATAAAATTTTACTGAGAAGAGTGGCACCATTTTACAGTTTTGCAACTCTTTCTAACGTTTGGCTTCAAAGAAGACAGCTAGACTCTCAAGAGTTGCGGTGCATTGTTTCAGTTGAAATATATGGAGAAAGTCTGGCTTTGTATAGACACATAGCTATAAAGAGAAGTATTCAGTGGATAATTGTGGATAGCATGAAAAATGGACAATAGTAGTTTCTTAAGAGTGAGCTGCAGTATGAACCTGAAGCCACCTTACCCTTCCTCCCACATCTGCTTCTGCTTCAGAGGAGCAAAAGACCAGGCACATCTGGAAAGCCTGGCTTTCCAAGTTGGGCTGCTTGGGCAGTCTTTGCTGACCCAAAGGAGCCTATCCTGTCACTGAACCCACAGTTTCACAAGAGGAGGAGCCAGTTCCCCAGTGTACAACCCAGCTTCAAAAGCAAGAAAAAGGTATTCCTGTAATCTATATGGACCATCTACCTCAAGTATTTGGAAACCCAGATCCAAGAGTATTTGTCACTGCGACAAGAGACATCCCATAAGTAAAAAGACTGGGAGCAGGAGAGGTTACACATTGGGGTGTTTGAGTTCAAGGATACTGCCAAGCTAGGGGCAGAAGCAGTGGCAAAGTGTTTGATGTCACTTGCAAAAGCACATGGTGAACTTTCTAGATCTTAGAATGTTCTATTCTAAAAGCCATCATATCTAGCAGTGAAATGGTCCAATCAGAATTGGATACTTTGGCAAAATATGTGGGTGGAATTACAATTTAAAAGAAACAAAGTATTACTCAGGAAGAGATTAGCTAAAAACAGAATTGAAACCACCTCAATGAACTTCCTACTCAGTTGCATTAATTACTTGGTTTTGTTACAATGTAACTTGGTCTTGTTGGCCACTTAGAAAAGAAAGACACAGTTGAGCAGATTTTTCAAATGGTGACATATTTAATTATATGACATAGAAATAATCACATTAGTAAAAAACACCACTGATTTCACCGTGAAAATTTTTAAGGATTGGAAAGTTGTCAAATTTACAGTGGTAGCAACTATTTTCCAGAATAGCAATTTTTTTTCTTTTTAAAAATATTTATTTATTTATTTTTGCACTACAATTCTTAATACACCATTATATCATACTTTATCATATCTCTGATTATATATAAGGTATGTTTGACACTAAATTCACATCTTCATACATGTATTTTGTATAGTGATGAGGGTCTCCTTTCAGAATAGCAATTTTTGATTAAGAAATTAAATTTTATCATTGGCAACAAATATTGTTGTTTTCATTGAATTGATAGGCTTTATTTTTATTTTTGCAAAATTTTTTCTAAATATCTGTATCTAAATAAGCACAGCTTGATTGATAATCCCTCAAGTAAAAAATAGTGTTCCACGAAAACTTGTCTAGTTTAGTTTACAACTCAGTCACACACCTGTCTACCCTATTGTACCATATGAAACAAAGTGATATATGTACAATATGTAGCATTAAAAAAACTATATAAAAGATTGAGATGAAATAAAATTAATAGCTTTTACTGTTTTATCAAAGACATAAGTGAAACTGGCATTTTTTTTAAAAAAAGAATACAGTGACAATTAGTAAAATTTGGTGCTATGCTTTGATTTGAATTAAAGCACCAGCTCTATCTATCTATCTATCTATCTATCTATCTATCTATCTATCTATCTTTGTTCTAATTAGTTATAGATTATAATAAAATGCCTTTTGGTACTTCATACATAGATGGAGTATAATTTCTTATTCTTCTGGTTGTACATGATGTGGAATCCCATCAGTTGTGTAGTCATATGTGTACACAGGGTAATAATGTCTGATTTATTCTACTATTCTTCCTACCCCCATACTTCCTCCCCTCCCTTCACTCCCCCCTACATAATCTAAAGTAACTCTATTCTTCCTTAGTTGCCCATCCCTCATCTCTTATTGTGAATTAGCATCTGCATATCAGAGAAAACATCTGGACTTTGTTTTTTGGGGATTGGCTTATTTTGCTTAGCATGATATTCTCCAGTTTTATCTATCTACCGACAAATGTCATAATTTCATTCTTCTTTTAAGGTTGAATAATATTCCATTGTGTGTGTATACCACAGTTTCTTTATCCATTCATCTGTTGAAGGGCACCTAGGTTGATTCCATAGTTTAGCTATTGTGAATTGAGCTGCTATAGACATTGATGTGCCTGTATCACTGTAGTATGCTGATTTTAAATCCTTTGGGTATAAACTTAGGAGTGAGATAACTGGGTCAAATGGTGGTTCCATTCCAAGTTTTCTGAGGGATATCCATACTGTTTTCCAGAGTGGTTACTCCAATTTACAGTCCCACCAGCAATGTATGAGTGTACTTTCCCCCCCCACATCTTCGCCAACATTTATTGTTGCTTGTATTTTTTTGTTTGGGGGTTTGGGTATCAGGGACTGAACTCAAGGGCACTCAACCACTGAGCCACATCCCCAGCCCTATTTTGTATTTTATTTAGAAACGGGGTCTCACTGAGTTGCTTAGCACCTCAACATTGCTGAGGCTGCCTTTGAACTCTGGATCCTCCTGCCTCAGTCTCCCAAGCTGCTGGGATTACAGACATGCGCCACCACACCCGGCTTGTTGCTTGTACTCTTGATAATTGCCATCTGACTGGGATGAGATGAAATCTTAGAGTAGTTTTGATTTGAATTTCTCTAATTGCTAAAGAACATTTTTTATATATTTGTTGATTGATTGTATTTCTTCTTCTGTGAAGTGTCTGTTAAGTTCCTTTGCCCACTTATTGATTGGGTTATTATTATTATTTTTTTGGTGCTAAGTTTTTTGAGTTCTTTATTTATTCTGGAGATTAATGCTCTATCTGGAAGTTCATGTGGTAAAGATTTTATTCTGTTCTGTGGAGTCTCTCTTTATGTTACCGATTGTTTCCTTGGCTGAGAAGAAGCTTTTTAGTTTGAATCCATCCCATTTATTGATTCTTGATTTTACTTCTTGCATTTTAGGGATCTTGTTAAGGAAGTCAGGTCCTCAGCTGAAGGCACCAGCATTTTATCATTGCCTTTGTACCATCAGTGCAAAGGTGAACATAGTGAAAAAAAAAATAAAGAACATCTTTGTATTATTTCAAAAATAGTTTTGACCGCATGGATACTTAGGAGAGTTTTGGAGGCCTCCCCCCCAGTGGTCTATGGGTCATACTTTGAGAAACACTGTTATAAATTTCTGAGTGCCCAAATCCCATTAACATTATTTGTATTGCCTCAACAGCTATGTTGCTTCAGAAAAACAATCATGAATTTGGCTTACCCATGAATAGCCACATTTTTTGGCCTCTTACCCATGAATAGCCACATCTTGTTTTTTTTTTTTTTTTGTACAATTTCCATTTTGCTGCACATGAGTGTGTATTAAATTTAGAATTCTTCCTTCACTTTTATCAAGCTGAGGCATTTTCCTCTGGTACCGATGGTGAAATAGGTTCATTTCATTTTAGATTCTCAAAAGTGGGATAACGCTACATCTGACATAAGATATATCTGAAAATATCACCACAAACATGTCTGTAGGCAAATATTTCTTGTTTCATGTGATTACTGAATTTAAGCAGAATGTTCTGGGAGTTCTGCCATAGGTGATTGACATCTGGTAAAAATAAGATTTTCCAGTATTCCATTTTTCACAACGGTGGGAAAGGCATCTAGAAATAGAGTTTCTGAATGTGTTAAACTCTGAGGTGTTAGACCTCTGTTTCCTAGGCTGTAAAACAAATTCTCATGATGACAACCATAATTCTTCACCCTGTTAGCAAAGGAAAGCAGAAGTGTGCCCATCCCCAGGAGTTTGTCTTGACTGACTCTCTTTGAATTTATAGTGGAATAATTTAGAGTGCTAGGGGGAGTCTTAAAGGGACAAGGATCAGCATCAGGTCAATATTTTCATCATCTCACCTCTTCAAAATCCTGTGGAAATGTAAGGACCTTAGACATGGACTCTCACATCAGAAAGCAGAGCTAACTAGGACAAGAAGGGAGACCCTGGCACTTTATGAAGAGCCCGGGATTTCTATTTTGGGAGGTCATTCATGTTTCACAGCAATCCTAGAGTGCTGGATTGGGTTCTAGACATCACATCTTGGGTTTTTCATCTATAAATGGAGGTGGCTAGGTTAGAGGACTCCTGACACTCCTTCCAGATTTCTTGGCAATTAATTCTAGGGATGACTGTGATTGTTGACAGGGCCCAGGAAGAGGCCCAGATAACTTCACAAAACTTTTCATCATAACCTCTAGGCGGCGTGCCAGGCCTCCCTATAGCTTTAAAACATTGCCAATTCTTCAGCATTTCTGTTACTGGGAATCCTAAGTTCCTACTTAGGGAAGGGATCTGAGGCTGAACTCACAAAGGAATAAGCAAAAGCAGATATTTTATAGGTAAAAGAGGGACATGGCTAAACTTATCTAGAAAGATTGAAAAGACAGATCCCAGGTGTGATATGAATCTAGAACTCAAAACTACCAGTAAAATTGGAGAAGAGTTTCGGTGGGGTAGGAGAGAGGTAGAGATTCATAGCTGGTCTGAAAAGGAGTCCATTGTTTGTCTAATTCAGCAAAATCCAGGAACATGCTAGGTATTGGTAAAGCCAATGAAATAGATATGATTGGATTTAGTCATGTGGCCAGCCAGCCAGTAACAAGGTGGTTAATGTAAAGCGTTAGGAGAGTTATGAAGGGCCAAGTTCAGACAGATGACACTATCTAAGCAGGGGGTTGTAACCAGGTCTGGGCATCAGAGAAGATTTGAAGATGCAGACTAGAAGGATATGTAGGAATTAGGAAGTGAGGAGGTGGGTTGAAAGCAGAGGGGAGGGAGGAGAAAGGTGAGTGGGGGGCGTCACTGTCAAGGAAAGCATCTGAGAAACCTGCAGGGATGGGGACATGTGTCCTGGGAGGTGGAAGGAAGCTGAGTGTGGCTGTTTTACTGAATGAGAGACGGGTGTGTAAGAAAGGCGGCTTGGGTGGTTGGGAGGGGTCGGTTTAGGCTTAGGAGACAGAACTCCATCTAAACGATCAGGGGAACCATTGGAAGGCTTTTCGGAGGGGATTTGGGGGAGCTCTTTCCAGCTGGTTGGTGAATACATTAAAGGGGAACGAGACCGTAGGCTGTGGCACCAGTGAGTGGGTGGTTGAATTCTTCTAGGTGAGATACGATGTGGACTGAAATGGTGTGGTGAGAACTGAAGTGAATTGAGAGGATATTTAGAAGGTAGTCAGACTGAGTTTTCAAAACTGTGGCTTCACTGACAAATAAGCAGAGTTAATAATGTTGTGTTCCCCTCCAGCAACACAGATAAAAGTGGAGGAATGAATACTTCCTTCCCCGGGACCTCCTCTCTCTCTGAATCTGATTGTTGTACCTGTGTGAACAGGCAGCTGTAGAGACCTACCTCTCTACCTCAGGGGCCCTGTTTTCTTCACAGCTAAAGTACTCTGGCATTTTCAGCCTCATTGAAGAAAGAGATAAAACTCTAATTGGCTAGTAACCAGAGACTTGGATTAATGTGATGATGTCTGTTTCCAGGGAATGGTTGCAAAGGTTTCTCAACTCCATTTAAGAAACTCTTTCTTCTGTGATCTGTTGTTTTTTTTGCAGCCCAGCTGTTTCCACCCGAGAAAGAGGCAGAGCAAGTTTGCCACTCAGCGCCTTGCACTGGGAGAAGAGAATGATCCTCTCCAAGTAAGAGAACGAGCCTCACTGCTTCCAGCCAGAAAGCATGGCGCAGCTTCAGAAGTGGGTAGAAGCACTCAGGACTGGTGTCCAGGAGGGGTGCCATGTCAGAGGGCCAGTGACTGAGATTCCATCAAAGGGTTTCCATCAGGTTCTGGATATGCTGCTCATTGTATTCCTGGCATGCAAGATTAGCTGGTCTCTACTCAGAGACCCTGGAACCCTGCTCTAGAGCAAACTTGAATCTGCTGGAAATGTGGTCTGGGGATCCTCAGGAGGGTGGGAGTACCTCTCTTCCCTGTGGAGATTTCATTACAGTGGAGCATGATAGGTAAGCAATAAATGTAATATTATGGTTCTTTGGGAGGTCTCAGACCCCCAATTTCAGCCTAATCTACTTGGGAGAATGCATCGTTCTCTCTTGACATCGAGTGTGGCAAGGAAACCTAACCTCTGGGGGCAGACATGCTGTTTTAGGGAGAATCTATCCTGTTCCTGACCTGGGTAGAAGGTCAGCAAAGCCAATGAATGCATAAAATGATCAATGTCCTATGCAAATGACAGAGTAAAAGAAAAAAGAGGAGATTAAGATGACTTTATAGAGTTCCTGTTCCCAATAATTTATCTTCATAAATGATTTTGTTTGTTTCAGAAAATCCTTTAAGTTCAGTCCAGAATTCATAAATATATATTATAATTTATATATAAATTCTATATCCACATGGGTAGGATCATCACCCCAGTGCTAGAAATTGCTAGTCGAAATGATAGGAAGGCATCTGCTGAGGAATTGTTTGACTACTCTGGATAGAAGTCGCCTTATTTGTGTTTTTCCCATCAAAAATGTAGAGAGAAGCCTGTGGTTATTTCCTTGGAGGGTTGGAGTTGTAGCTTACAGAGGGAGATGTGCTAGAAAATTCTCAAGTGGTAAAATGATCAGGCAAAGGACTAGTGTGCTTCAGTCATGTGAGTGAAATCCAGGCCCCAGGGTGGGCTCTGCTCTGCTCTAGTCTGTTCCTGACCTTTGATGCATAGGATTTCAGGGCTTAGTTCATTGTCAATGAAGCGGGCACTTACTCAACCTCTTCCTGTGTTTGCTAATAATTATCACCCAGTTCATGATGGGCCCTGCAACACTCCCACTTCCTTTAATTAATTTGTTCTGTATTAATTATTGGGGCATTTTGTTTTAGAAAGGTGATGACTAATGCAGCCCAGCAGGTTCAGAACTGCCCTGTTGGCATTTGACTGACAAGGGCGTGGTCTCCCAATTCAGCCTGATGCGTTCAGGAGGATGCATCATGCTCCCTTGACATCAGGTGTGGCAAGGGAGCTGGTGCTTGCCAGGGAGCCTGACCTCCCGGGGCAGAGATCTTGTCAGAGCCACTGAGTCAGAGAGGTCAGTTCTGTCCATGACCTGCATGCAAAGAGAGAGAAGCCAGTGATGTGCAAAACCTAGTGCAGGAGAGCAGCCTCTGAGACAAAGTACTATGTGACCTTCAGACTGGAAAATTCAGATAATTGGAGGATCCTAAAGCATTCTTCTGGGATACAGGAAAAAAAAAAAAGATCTTCATGGGATACAAGTGATATTGCTGCTCGTTTTTTTCTTGGTGTGCTTTTCTCTTGAGTGCTTTCCTAAAGCTGTTCCCCCCCGCTTGTAATAACTGCTTATGATTTTTCCTGGGGTTTTGTGTTTTATCCCAACATTATTCCTAATCCCTGCTCAAAATCCTATGAAGTTTAATGTTGTTGGAACCACCGTCCTGTGTGTGGAGCAACAGAGATGTGTTGTGTGTTCCAACATGGAAGAGAGTCCTGCATCTAGACCTCTCACCCAGGATATTCTGTGCCGTTGGATTGGGCCCTTCTCAAGGCCAGGGAACAGGCTGTATTTATCTTCATAATCCCAAGCCTCGGAGAGAGCTGTGCTCACCAATAGGAAGCAAGTGACTACTTCTTAAAGGAACGAACAAATGACGGAATGAATAAAGCATGGATCTCAAACCACCCAGAGTATTCCAACAGCCTCCCAACTTGTCCCCTTTCCTCCCTAGGCACAGCCTGTCCCACTCCCGTCTATCCTTTGGGGAAATGCTTCCTGATCTCAATTCCATTGTGTCACTTCCCTCTTTAAAGTTCTCCAGTTGAATTCCTATCCCCAGAAAAACAAAGCTGTAACTCTTTGGCTTGGTACACAGGTTCTCCCTGACCTTGTCCCCATTGTTCCCCACTCCTGGGTCAGTCAGCTCTTGCCATTCTCTCATTGCTACTCAGTAGTAGATCCATGTAGGAATTTTTAAGTATGTGATGAGGTTTCACACTTTTGCATCTGTTGTTGTTCCCTGGATTAACAGGTTCTGTACTCCTTTTTTTGAGCTCCTTCTGAACTTGCTCAAACATCCCTGCCCCTGTGAGAGCTCCCTGACTCATGCCCACCCCAATTAATTCCTCCATTTTCTTCCCTTAGTGCCTACCTATCAGAACCAGCTCCATGTGATAACTATTATTTGCTTTCACGGCAGTTCTGGGCTGTTGGATTATGCCTTCTCAAGGCCAGGAATAGGCCGTATTTATCTTTGTAATCCCAGGCCTTGGAGAGAGCTGTGCTCACCAATAGGAAGCAAGTGACTACTTCTTAAAGGAATGAACAAATGAAGGAACGAATAAAGCATGGCTCTCAATCCAGCCTTTGCTTCAATAAACATGTATGTTATCTAAGAACAAAGTTTCTCAATTTTTAAAAACCCACACCCTCCTTTGAGAGTAAACATAAAAATCTTTTTCCTTCTTTAATGCTATTGAAAGTTCAAAATAAATCAAATATTGTTATTAAACTAAATCAAAGCAATGGGGTTTAAATATGCTTAGTCAACCTGTGTATGCTGCAATCTTTCTGCCTTGGGAATCATCAACTTGCTTAGGCCCCTGCTGTGTGACTCCAGTCGGATCCCCGAAGGTCAATTGGCTGTGAAGTCAGTTGTTTTTAGGCTCTTGGACAATGGGTAGTTGCCTTTATTTCTGCAAGGGGCCCCATTTCAGAGGAAGAGCTCCTAAGGTGGGGGAAGATACCATGTCTCCCTGACTTCTACAAGCAAGGTCCTGGCCAAATTTTCCAGCTGAACATTCTTTCCCATAGTCACACAAAAAGGTACTTTCAGAACTTCTTTGGGTATAGAGCACATGATTCCATGAGCTAGAGTTTATTTCTCATAACAACCTCCATTTCTTTACACTAAGTTATTCCCCTCCTGCCTGCCTGAGACTGTGGAAGAAAATCAGCCTCGTCTTGTGCCCAATAGATCATTACTTTAGTGAAGAAAAGCTGTAGAGTGATTCGTTTTGGTGGTTGGCCACATTACGATTATGTGCGTGTGTGGTTGGGATGGGATATGGCATGGGGGATGTTCAGTTGGCTTGGGGAGTCATTTAAACTGTCCAGATTTGTGAGGTAGAGAATGGAAGGAAGGAGGGGTGAGCTCTAATGCCAGAGTTAGTTCAGAGCAGTAAGAGTATGATTAAGAATCAACATGATTGGACAAAGTACAGGCTGGAAGAGGGCAATGGCAGGTGGAGCAGCTGAGGGTGGAATTCACAATGAGCTCAGCAGAGATGGGCTGAACCCTCATAGAGTAGGTGGCAGAGAGTTCCATTGTCAGAATGCAGTTGAGGATGCTGGGTCTGGAGCAGAGCCCCAGGTTCTGGGAATCCAGGGAAGGAGGTAGGGACACGTGGATTGGCCCTGACAAGAGTCCTTCTTAGGGATGTTCTGCCTAAAGCTGGATTTGAAGGTACAATTCAATCTCTTCCAGAATGGATCTCATATCCTATAGTCTTCATTTTCTAGAAAAATTCATTAGTCCAGCTCAGACATTTTGTACCTGATCCTACTGAGATCCTCCCTGCATCCTTCCCCTTATGGCCTTGGAAGAGCCCTCAACTCTTGATGATCTTGTACATACCTTCTGGTTTGCCTGACTTTCTCCAGATAGTTACCCTCAGAATAGACTAGAACTTAAAACAAAGTAGGAGTAGCCAGATCCCATAGGTCTGGTCACTGGCTCTACCTTAGTCGAGCTGGGCCTTGATTTTCCTCTTCTATAACACGGGCAACATGCCAATTCACCTCCTCTGAGCTGTCCAGTTAAACCCTACTCTGAGTTCCCAGGGAGTGCAGTGCCCTACAGCTCTCCAGGATGCAAATTGGTAATTTTTATTTTTTGCCAAGCCTCTCACATCAGCTCTAGTTTCATAACCTCAGTCACCCTTCCCTCTCCCTCCCTTGCTGCACGTACAGAACCCTCCCCTATAGCCCAGATGCACACCTGCAGGAAAAATTGGCATGGACTCCTTCCCATCTGTCACCGCTTCAAATAGCTCGAGTGTGCTGATGACAGATAAAGTAATTGCAGAGAATAAGAATGACTTAATATTTGATGTGTTAAAATAATTTTTTAATGCCATGCATTTGTATAATTTATAGCTGGAATCCACAGTTTTCATCTTTCTTCCCACTTCTTGCCTGGTTGCTCTATAGTGGTGGGAACATTTGCTCCATGTCTTGTGTATTTTGCTTAGTGGGGTCACAGGGAGGAAGGGGGAACATTCATCAACAATGCCTGCTGATTTCTTCCTCTCCAGGGCCTCTTTCAGTTCTTAGCATGTCGAGGTGCTTAAAAATATTTGATGAATGCATTATTAAGTAGCAGTTTGGGACTCACCTAACAAATATTTATGGAGTGCTCATGTGTGCCAACTAGCATCCTAGGTAGTAGAATATCACAATGAACAACAGACATGGCCATGCCCTCAAGGAGTTTAGAGTTTGGTATTGAAGATAGATATTAAGTGAATAAAGAGATGAGGAGGGGAGGAAAGGTTTTAAACAGGAAGGTGACATGATCTGATTTTTTCTTCTAGAAAGATGTGTTGAGGCCAGAAATAAACTGGTGGCCAACATGAGGGTGGGCTGGGAATAAGGCCAGCGATTGAAGATGGAGACCTCTATCAGTTCAATTCTTAGAGTTCATCCTGGCTCAGATCTGACATGAAGGGCATGAAAGACAATAGAAAAAACAGGGCCATTCCCTCCTCTGAGCTGTCCAGTTAAACCCTACTCCAAGTTCCCAGGGAGTGCAGAGCCCTACAGCCCTACAGGTCTTGGGAATCAAACCCAGGCCCTACATACATGTTGGGAAAGTGCTCTACCATTGAACCACATTCCCAACTCTAGATCTGCTCTCTTTAAGAAGGATTTTCAAACATCGGAGAGAAAATTCTCAGCTGGGAACCTTTGTACTCTTTGCTACTTAAATGCCTTGTCACTACAGGTGTGTTTCATCTTGCACTTACAATGAAGGGCAGATGAGAAGAATATGGCCTTCAAAGGTGTGTCTGAGATGTTACTTCCTTCTTTCTGTGATGTCCCATCTCCTTCCCTGATCTGAGCTCTTCTCTTTGTAGAATTTCCACAGTTACCAGAGATGTGCTTGCTCCAGCTTGAAATTGGCCATGAGGGTCATATTTATACCAAGGAAATCAAAGAAATGCTGCTATAACTCAGGGCTTTTATTTTCCCTGGAAAGCTGGTTGTTAAACATTTACCAGCATACCACCACCTGCCACTCCACTGTGAACCTAGTGGCTCCTCACAGGTTAAAGCCCTAACAGGTAGTGAGGGACTTCTGTTTTGGCTACAGCACTGAGGTGGCTAATTCCCTTGTTCACCAAGGCTATAATTTCTACCCGTTAGTTTTCTAGGGTATTTTCAGTTCCTAGTGCAACACAAACAAGGGTCCTGAAATGAGGGGTGTTGTAGGAAGAGAGGGACAGCCTTTCTTTTGTCCCCCGTCTGCCTGCAGGTTGCCATTCTGTACTTGTACTGGTGTGCACCCTCCTGGCTAGGCCACTCTTCGGTCTGTGGGATGACTTCCAGATCTTCCTCTAATCCCTTCTCCATTGCCCATTGAGGTGGTTATATATTGGAACAGAGAGAAGGGGAAAGTAAGACAAATTAGTTTTTGCTCATTCATTACCCTCTGGAAGATGCCCAATAGATGACATAACCAACTTGGTGTGATGAAAGTCCTGTGGACATGGAAATTGCAGACCTGGACTCACTCCATGCTTTCCCACTTTCCAGCTAGGAGACCTCTGAATGTTCCTCGATGTCTTTGAAGTTCCATATTCCTATTTCAGCTGGGATGGTAATCACACCAAACACAGAAGGCTATTCTAAGACCCATGTTGGAAACTCATCAACATATACCAATTCTTTCCTTAGATCTATTCTGGAGCTATAGTGACCTTTAAATATATAAGTTCACATGTTTACTCAGAGAGATAATGGAGGATATGTTATAAGGACATACAATCCTAACCTTGCCCACACTGACCTAGGAACAATGCCAATGTCTCTATCTAAGCTTCAGTATCAGCTATAGTCCAAGGACAGTTTGATGGGCATATCCATCTCCTGGCCTCTGAAAGGTTCTGAGAGTCAGGACTGCATGGGATGAGATGGAAGTTGTCAAAATGTCACTGGATTTGGTGATCAGGGTAGGACTGTAGGTGTTTTCTTGTGGCTCTGTTTTTATCCTTTGTGTGAAAATGATTTGTGTAGCAGAGTCATATGTTCTACAAGAGGTTGTCTTTTATGAGCTTCCAGTGGGGATCAGGGAGGAAGGAGAGGAATGGGCTTTTGGTATCAGACCTGAGGTCATCTCTGCTTCAGGAGAAGGGCTGATGCTTGCTAAGGAAGGTATGGCCCCCTTGTTCCGAATACTACATCCCTGTCTTCCCAAGATCAAGTGTATAACTTTCTAATGGGTTCTAGGAGCAAAGCAACAAAACACATGTTATCACAAAGCAACATGTCATCAGAGAATTAGGACAGGTGACATCATTTAGCTAACTCATCACATTTTACCACCAAGTGAAGATGGGAAAAGAAGAAACAGGTCAAGATCTCATCACTCAGGGATTTGCAAGTGTCTCATGTCAAAACTCTTTCATTACCATCATTTCTGATTTGTCCAATCTCTTGTCATATTCTTCCACAGCCCCCTCCTGATGTCTTCATTTTTCATTTGAGACACCCTCCCAAGGGCTCATTCCATGAACTTTCCAGATTATGTCACCTGTTCAGTCTGTTAGTGGGCACAAAATCCTTTTCTTACCCAAGCTCTTTAAGGCTCACAGGGAAATCATGACTGGGTAGGGGCATGGGGCACTTCCACTTCTGATTAGAGTTTTATGAGGGAAATATGCTTTCCCCAAAGTCCTCTTTGGGGAACTAGGCATTCTCAAGTAGGCATGAAAATTGTAGATTCTGCTCTGGGCTGGTCCAATGGAAAATAAGATTTATGGTGGCTAAGATAAAGGGATTATAGAAGTGGAAGGCTGGAGAATTCAGTCCTACTACTGACATCAGAATATGTAGACAAGAAATTCACAGAAGAAATACAAAGAGCTAACCAACAGTTACAAACATACTCAACCTTTCATATATATATATATATATATATATATATATATATATATATATATATATATGGGCTAGAGATGTGGCTCAGTGGTTAAGCACTCCTGGGTTCAATCCCTGGTACAAAAAAAAAAGGAAAGAATTTTATGTGGAGTTGTGTGTATGTGTTTAGAAATATACCAACCTGTTCAGAGTAGATACATCTGGGAATTGAGATTAAGGAAGAGGAGAGTGAGGAGTTATTATATTTTACTTTGTGCTATTGTTTGAATTTTTGTAATAAAACCTTAATAGATTCAGGTATTTACAATACAGAAGGTAACATACCCTGGTTCACTAAGAACTAGGAAACCCTCATGTAGCTCAGAGCATGGTCTGGGAGGGACCAGTGGCTATAGGGGTAGGATGCAAGCTGGGACTTGGAATCATATCTGCTCCTGGATGAAAATTGTTCAAGGACAGTTTGCAGATCCTCCAGGTCCTTTTGATCCTAGTAACAAGGTTAACACTAGGTACTGAGGCTTATGCTTTTTTTGTGTGTGGCTGTGGGTGGTGCTGGGGAATTGAACCCAGACCCTCACATATGCAAAGCATAAGCTCTATTACTGAACTACATTCCCCAGCCCACCTGCTTACACATTTTTGTTGAGGAATGGAGGAGAAATCTGGATCAAGCAGTGCTAGATGCCAGTCCTAGAGAAATTGGGATTCCGTGGAGTAATCAAGTTGTGAAGGCAGGGAACCAGTCTCCAGAGGCACACACAGGAGCAAGGTAGCAGGACCTCGAGCGGCTGTCATCAAAGGTAACCAGTACCCAGGGTAAGGCAGTGTTTCCAGCCAGTGAGTTCAGATTGACTCCAGGGACAGGTTGGGGCCTGGTCTGTATCGGGGAGCCTGATGACCCCAGTTGCAGAGAGCAGAGCTGCAGATTCTGGCAGGGATGCAGAACCTACACCATGGTGGCCTGGAGTGGATGTAGACACCCTGCACTTGCGGCTTCAAAGCCTGCCGGAGAGCTCCCGCGAGGCTGAACAGTGCGTGCGTGAGGTCTGTTCCCATTCTATGTGCAGACAAGCTGCTGGTCAGGACCTGGCCAGCAGAGTCCAGTGACCCAGGAGTGGGACAGCGCTGCAGCACTGCTCAGCCTGGCAGGAGGTGGCCTTGGTAGGCTGCCCCACCATGGAGGCAGGGTGCCAAGGCCGCCTCTTTGCTGCTCTGTTCATTGTGTCCCAGCCACAGGCCTGGAGGAGTCAACTGAGTGGAAAGTCAATAAAACAAGCTGGCGTTTCTCCCCCTGGCGCCCTGACAGCCTCGGCACCGTGGGAACCCTTATCATGGGGACAGGACGGGCTCCAGGAGGCTGCTTGAGGAGCAGGAGCTCCTGCTGTCAGCTGCCCCACAGTGTCCTGCCTGGCAAGTTTTGGCAGCCCGCTGGCCGGGAGGGAGGTAACCGTAGCTTCTCTTTGATGCAGCCCCCTCCACCCTTCACCCTCCTCCTCAGCAGCTGTCTCCTCTCTCCAGATCACCCAGCTGCAGAAGAGGCTGGCAGAGAGCACTGGTGAAGGAGTCCTGGGAGGAATTCTGAGTCTGTGTGGCCCAAGGCAGGTCATTAACCTCTCTGAGACTCTGACTGCACACAAGTTGTGAGCCTGTGAGACAAAAGAAGTAATGGCTAATGTTTAGCAAATTCTTCTGTCGTGTGAGGCACTGTGGCCCCTGTAGCATTCAATACGGTGTACTTATTTACTATCTTGATTTTCTGTGACCCCAACTAAAAGAGGAATTTCACAGAGAACGTTTTTGATACAATTTGTTTACTGTGTTTAGAACAGTGCAGGCATGGTAGATGCTCAAAATTATTTGAGGAGTGAGGGAGCAAACGAAGGGGTGTCTCATTTAGTCCTCAGGTTAACCTTATAAGATGCACATCATCAGCATCTCCATTGGAGAGGCAGAGCCTTGAGACTAGGGGAGGACAGAAGATGGTGTGTTAGTGCTGGCCTCCAAACCAGGCAATTTAACTCCAGCACGAGCTCTGCTTGTACTCTGAATAAAACCACGTACTCATCCCTGGAAACATTGGAAGGCGCTGTGCAAATGTAAGGTGTTTCCATGATGGCACTTCACTCACCTGAGGACGTGAACGTCAACTTTGGGTCTGTATGGTGGTGCGGCTCCTCCCTCATCCTTTGAGGCTTCCACCGCCCCATTTTAGGTAGCACAGTCAGCTGTTAACTTTTTGCTGACACACATTTTGTACATGATCCATAGCCAATCTTTAATCCATGGCTGATTTATTCTGACCACCCAGCACATTCTCTGCCTCCTCCTTCCACACAGTGAGCTGGTGGCGAGTGTGCTGGGAAAGTTATCACTCATTTTATGACCAGCCCAAGACACCGTGCCCCGGAGTGGAAGCCTTGTGAGGAGCATGCTGCATTCCAGGGCCAGAGTTCAAAGGCTTCTGTTGCTAAGATATATTCCCATGTCTGTCTTGGTTATCACTGTTACCTGAGAATTACTTGGAAATCTCATAGAAGATGTACTAGCAGGTACTCTGTTTCTATCCCATTATTCACTTCCATTTTTCATCTGGCTCTGAATTATATTGACATGTCCTCACCTATATCTGACTTCACCTCTGCTGTCCCCCAGCCAGGGCATAGATATCCTGATTGGGAACCAGGGGAGACTGAGGAAGGAGGGAGGGGGAATGGTTGAATAAGGATATGGAATTATAAACGGAGAAGGGAGAAAAACCAGAGTTGTCCACCCCCTCCCCCCAAATTCTCTGTTAAGCACCCTATTTCTGCTGCTCTGGAAGACTTGCTGCTTCCTGGATAGTCAGAAAACAAGGATTTCTCCCGGGTAAAGAGTCTGAGAGCACGGGGAAGGCAGGAGAGTAGAAGCAGAGCTTTCTGCCATTGCTACAAGGATGGGGTTGACAGCCTCTGTCTTCCTGGGGGCAGGTGGTCATCAGGTCCCTTCCTGAGGGGATGTTCAACATCAGAGACAAAGGGACAGTGGTAGAAGAAAGAAGAGCCACAGACTTTGGAGTCAGCCTGGTTTTGAGTTCAGATGCCACCCTCTCCTAGCTGTGCAATATTGGTCACTTAACATCTCTGAGCCTCAGTTTCCCCATTTGTAAAATCACGCTTTTCAGAGTCACTGTAAGAATCAAATGAGATGGCCAATAAAGTGCCCTACAAACAAGGTGCATCATATAAGCTATTCTGACTGCCAAAGAAATGAAGAAAATTTATGTACTAGCACTTGCCTTAGAAGGAAATGATTTGTTGGAGAAATACTTTGGTCTGGGCTTCAGAAAAAGAAGCTGAAGTTTCAGGGTGACCTGGGATGGGAAGAGTGCACTGCACAGGCACGGGGAGGAAGGCAGTGAAGGGCTTTGGGGTGCTTCAATTGAAACCACCCCAGGGCACCTTCCCCCCTAGTCAGTTTCTCTGAACTCACAAGATGGTTGTGGGTAGGTAAATTTTTTCTTTGAGGTGGGACAGACCAGAAATAGCATGCACAGATGAGCTACCTGGAGGCAAGAAAATCACCCAGAGGTAAGCACAGGAGTTCATAAAAATTGTCCGAAAAACCTGGGACTCTCATAGGTCAAGGGGTTGGGGCACAGATCAGGTTAAGAGAGTTTTTGTGGGCTAGGAAGTTACAATGACCATCTGTTTACTCTACTTTTTCTTCATCTTCCTCCTCCTCCTCCTGTTCTTTTTCCTGCCCCCCCCCCATCCTTCTTCCTCTTCCTCTTCAGCATCCCTATTTAGTAGGGAGAAACAGGTTCAAATGAAGTACTTTGCTCAGTCAAGGTCACATGGCACCAATGGTGACAAGACTGGTTTTAAGTTTCCTGAGCCTGCTTCCAGTCCATGGCTGTACCCTCTGAGTCAGACCACCTGTCCATCATGAAAGGCTTGTGGTCTCAGGTAACAGATGAGGATATTAATCTCATAGGACTTGCACAATCTGCTCAAGGTCAGACCTGGGCTTCATGCAGGGCCCTCAGATCAGCAGGAGATTTCAGCAGGGACCTGGCCCCTGTTGTGGCCTTCAGGGCTGAGGGGAGCTGTTTTGCTTTCAGACAAATTACTTCATTTATCTGGGCTAATCACCCCTACTGATCCTGTCTGCTAGTTGTGCTAAAGTGTCCCCTCTCTGCAAGTGGATTAAGGATTATGGAGACAGAACTGGGCACAGGACCCAGGAGTTCTGCTCTCACACTTCATGTGGCTTCATGGCTGCACCTGTTTCATTCTTTTGGCTCTCGGTTTCATTTGGTCACACTTCAAAGCATAAACTCACATAAAAAGGCTAAATTTAGCTTTAATCAAGTAATTGCTGAACACTATATCATCCAACGATCATTACCAGCTCCAATTATTGATGACTAAGATGGAAGGCCCTAGAAGAGAGAAATCAGTTATGTAATTGAACCCTCACAGAGGTTTTAAAAGATAATCCTGTGTGTGTCCAATTGCCTTCTTATTTCACAAAGCTTAACACCTGTATCAGATGTCCTCTCAGATGCCGTGGAAACCCCATTGGCTATGGAGATAAGGCTGACCCCAGAATGACTGTGGAGGTGGGCAGAGTGGGGCGGGGATGAGGTGGTGGGGATCTTCCCGTGCCATTGAAATCAGTATTTATCTATCTAAATTATACTATAACTGAATTATTTATCCTAGAGCAAGAGAAACATAGAAAGGAGATGAAGAAAAGAGAATGAGGAAGCCCCTCCTGCCCCCATCTCCCATTTCACTTTAAAAGAAGACAAACCACAGAGGGGGAAAGTATGAGTGACAGAGCCTTGGTCTTGCTTGCACAGACAGATTTTAGGTGATTTGGGGCAAGTTTTTAGAACTTGAGAGATTTTTGCCAATTAGTTCATTGAGGGGAATGACTTAGTGATTGCCAAATACCCACCACCTACCCTGTGGGTCTCTGTCATGAAGAGAGAAGTTAGTTAACCTAGTTAATCCTGGGTTCTCTCTAGCTTACACTGTTTCTGTATTCTGAGCACAAGTAGTGTCTATACAGTCCCACAATATCTATAGAAATTCTTTAATATAAGACATGAGGAATGTAGCTAAGCCTGCTGTCTGTACTGTGCATTGTGTAGGTGTGGTAAGGAGCTGTTCATACTCACTCACAAGAGCAGTTACGTGCCTCTTTTTCCAAATTTGTGTTTAGTGACATAACCTTGGTTGCTTGAAATTTACTTCAGTGGGAACTTTAAAAATTATTTATATTTTTCCACTTTATTGAGATATGATTGACAAATAAAAATTGTGATATTCAAGGTGCACAATGGGATGCACATATACCATGTGAAATGATTACCACGATTGAGCTGATTAACATCCCTCAGCACACAGTTTCCTTTTTCTTTGTGATGAGAATAGTTAAGATCACTTTCTTAGTAAATTTCAAGTATATAGTACATAATTATTAACTATAGTCATTGTCCTGTATTGGTCTCTGGAATTTATTTATCTTAGAACTGAATATTTGTACCATTTGTTCCCATTTTCCCCATGGTTCCAGCCCCTGATTACTTCTCTTCTACTTTTTGTTCCTATGAGCCTAATTCTTTTAGATTCACAGGAAAGTAGGATCATCCAGTGTTTGTCTTTCTGTGGCTGGCTCTTTCACTTAGCATAGTGTCTTCCAGGTTCATTTCTGTTGTCTCAAATGGCAGGGTCTCCTTTTTAAAAGCTGAACAATATTTCATTATTTATGGAATATTTGTGATTATGTAAAATTTTGTATGAATTCTGTTATGACATATAATTATGTCCATACACCACATTTTCTTTATCAACTCATCCACTGATGGACATTTGGTTTGTTTCCATATCTTGGTATTGTGAATAGGGCTGTAATGAACATGGGAGTGTGAAAATATCTTTGAGATAGTGATATTATTTTCTTTGGACATATACCTAGAAGTGGGGGATCATATGATAGTTTAAACATATTTTTTAAAACCTCCACACTATTTTCCATAGTGGTTGTCCCATTTACCTTCCCATTGTGAGAGCATACACACTGTGAAGATTGGCAAACAAATCTAGGATTTCCCTTTGCTGGAGAGCCAGTTTAAAACATTTATCAGCCAAACAACTCTGAGATACCATGGCACATCTATGAGAATGGCTAAAATCCAACACTGGCAATATCAAATGTTGGCGAGGATATGGAACAACAGAAGAAATGCTCATTCATTGCTGATGGGCATGCAAAATGGTACAGCCATATTGGAAGGCAGTTGGGCAGTTTCTTATAAAACTATACATACTTTTACCATATGCTCCAGCAATCATACTTCTTGGTATTTGCCCAAAGGACTTAAAAACTTAAGTCCCCATAAAAAATGTAAGTTAATGTTTATAGTAGCTTTATTTTATAATTGCTTCAAATTGGAAACAACAAAAATATCCTTTAAAAGATGAGTGGACAACAAACTGTAGTTCATCCCCATAATGGAATATTACTCAGTAGTAAAAAGAAGTGAGCTTATCAAGCTGAGAAAAGATATGGAGGAAATTTAAGTACATATTGCCAAGCGAAAGAAGCCAGTCTGAAAAGGCTACATACTATGTGATTCCAACTATATAACAAACAAATATGGGATTTCCCTTTGCTGGAGAGCCAGATTAAAACATTTATCAGCCAAACAACACTGAGATACCATGGCACATCTATGAGAATGGCTAAAATCCAACACTGGCAATATCAAATGTTCTGGAAAAAGCAAAGCTTTTGGGCAGCATAAACATCAGTAGTTTCCAGGGGAAGGAGGGAGTGGGAGGGATGAGTAGGTAGAGCACAAGGGATTTTTAGGGAAGTGAAACTATTCTGTATGGTACTGTAATTGTACATATCATTATGCATTTGACGAAACCTGTAGAGTTATAAAACAGAAAAAGTGATCTCTAGTATAAACTACTGATTTTCATTAATAATAATGTATTAATATTGGTTCATCAGGAATTCATGAATGCAAGTTGTTAATAATAGTAAAAATTGTGAGTAGTGACTGGCAGAGGGAGTATATGGGAACTTCATGTTTTCTCTATAAACCTAAAATTGCTCAATAAAAAATAGTATAATTAAAAAAAACATAGCAGCATGTCTCTGTGTGTATGTAATGACTTATTGAACCAATGGTGCACATTGGGTGCAAGTAGAAAACAACTTTATTTTCTTATACCATTGCCTTGTTTGAATCTTTTACCTCTCCTTACTGATATCAATAGGAACTTTCTGGGTTCCTCTCAACTATTAAAAAATCTTGCTTCAAGTTAAAAGTTAAGTCCATTTAATTTTTTAAGCATCCATCTCTGGCTTGATTCATGGCTTCCTCTTTTCCTCAGGATGGACCTGTCAGATTGGGAGATCCACAGTGCAGAAGGAGATATGAATGGATTCCTCCAATTTTCCTTTTCTTTCTTCTCTATTGAGAATTCTGTGTTGGCTTTTCTGGAGTTGGAGAAGGTAGTAGGATAAGGGTACAATTGCAATCTGGCTTTGGTGGTCCCTGGGAGTGCAGCTGTCTCAGTTAGGTTTCTGTGCTATGATTCCTGGGTCAGGGTCAGCCCCCTTCCATCTGATCACTTTAAAAAAAGTTATAATATGCATCATAAAGTTATTATTTGGGTTTCAATTGGTTATTCTGTACCATATTTACCATTTCCCATGCGCCATTTATCTGTCACTGACTACATGTTCATAATTGTGTAAAGTAATGGAAACCAAATTCAATACAGTATGTATGAACTAAATGTTTTTTTTTTTTAATTTTTACTAATTGCTTTATTTTTTAAAAAAGCAAATATGAATGAAGCAGTTTTCATGAGTTTCACCAAGGATATGGTGAACTGAGCCTCCTCATTCCCCAGGGAAGTATGGATTGATCCGGTCTTTTTGGAAAGCAATTTGCAAGGTTAGCAACAACCACAGACTTTAAAAAAATGTTCTTGCCTTTTTTTCATTTTTTAAATTTTAATTTGTTATATATGACAGCAGAAAAAATTACAATTCATATTACATATATAAAGCGCAATTTTTCATATCTCTGGCTATACACAAAGTAGAGTCACACCATTCGTGTCTTCATACATGTACTTAGGGTAATGAAGTCCATCTCATTCCACTGTCTTTCCTACCCCCATGTCCCTTCCCTTCCTCTCTCTCCCCCTTTCCCCTTTGCCCTATCTAGAGTTCATCTATTCCTCCCATGCTCCCCCAACCACATTAGAATCAGTATCCTTAAATCAGAGAAAACATTCAGCATTTGGTTTTTTGGGATTGGCTAACTTCACTTAGCATTATATTCTCCAACTCCATCCATTTACCTGCAAATGCTATGATTTTATTCTTTTTTAGTGCTGAATATTATTCTATTGTGTATATATACCACATTTTCTTTATCCATTCATCTACTGAAGAACATCTAAGTTGGTTCCACAGTTTAACTATTGTGAATTGTGCTGCTATAAACATTGATGTGGCCGTGTCCCTGTAGTATGCTGATTTTAAGTCCTTTGGGTATAGACTGAGGAGTGGGATAGTTGGGTCAAATGGTGGTTCCATTCCCAGTTTTCTAAGGATTCTCCATACTGCTTTCCATATTGGCTACATCAATTTGCAGTCCCACCAGCAATGAATGAGTGTGCCTTTTCCCCCACATCCTTGCCAACACTTATTGTTATTTGTATTCTTAATAGCTGCCATTCTGACTGGAGTGAGATGGTATCTTAGAGTAGTTTTGATTTGCATTTCTCTAATTGCTAGAGATGTTGAACATTTTTTCATATATTTGTTGATTGATTTATATCTTCTTCTGAGAAGTGTCTGTTCAGTTCCTTGGCCCATTTATTGATTGGATTTTTTTTTTTTTTTGGTGCTTAGCTTTTTGAGTTCTTTGTATATCCTAGAGATTAGTGCTCTATCTGATGTGTGAGGGATAAAGATTTGCTCCCAAGATGTAGGCTCTCTCTTCACCTCACAGATTGTTTCTTTTGCTGAGAAAAAGTTTTTAGTTTGAATCTATCCCATTTATTGATTCTTTTTTTTTTCCCAAACTGGATTTATTTATTTATTTTTTTAAATTTTTTATTGTTGGTTGTTCAAAACATTACATAGTTCTTGACATATCATGTTTCACACTTTGATTCAAGTGGGTTATGAACTCCCATTTATTGATTCTTGATATTAATTTTTGCGTTATAGGAGTCTTATTAAGGAAGTTGAGGCCTAATCCCACATGATGGAAATTTGGGCTTACTTTTTATTCTAATAGACTGTCTGTTTTAATTCCTAGGTCCTTGATCCACTTTGAGTTTTGTGCATGGTGAGAGATAGGGGTTTAATTTCATTTTGTTCCATATGGATTTCCAGTTTTCCCAGCACCATTTGTTGAAGAGGCTATCTTTTCTCCAATGTACATTTTTGGCACCCTTGTCTAATATAATATAACTGTAATTATGTGGGTTAGTCTCTGTGTCCTCTATTCTGTACCATTGGTTTATCAGTCTATTTTGGTGCCAATACCATGCTGTTTTTGTTACTATTGCTCTTCTTGTTAAGCATTGTTTTAGCTATTCTGGGTCTCTTATTTTTCCAGATGAATTTCATGACTACTTTTTCTATTTCTTTGAGGAATGCCATTGGGATTTTGATCAGAATTTCATTAAATCTGTAGAGTGCTTTTAGTAGTACAGTCATTTTGACAATATTAATTCTGCCTATCCAAGAACAAGGTAGATCTTTTCATCTTTTAAGGTCTTCTTTAATTTCTTTCTTTAGCATTCTGTAGTTTTGTTGTAGAGGTCTTTCACGTCTTTTGTTGATTCCCAAGTACTTTTTTTCCCTTTTTTTGAGGCTATTGTTAATAGGGTAGTTTTCCTCGTTTCCCTTTCAGAGGATTTGTCACTGATATACAGAAATTCCTTTGGTTTATAGGTGTTGATTTTGTATCCTTCTACTTTGCTGAATTCATTAACTAGTTCTAGAAGTTTTCTGGTGGAATTTTTTTGGTCTTATAGGCATAGAATCATATCATCAGCAAATAGTGCCATTTTGAGTTCTTGTTTTTCTATGTGTACCCCTTTAATTTCTTTTGTCTAATTGCTCTGGCCAGTGTTTCAAGAACTATGTTAAATAGAAGTGATAAAAGAGGGCATCCCTTTCTTGTTCCAGTTTTTAGAGGGAATGCTTTCAATTTCTCTCCATTTAGAATGATATTGGCCTAAGGCTTTGTGTAGATAGCTTTTACAATGTTGAGATATGTTCCTGTTATCCCTAGTTTTTGTAACATTTTGAACATGAAGGGTTGCTGTATTTTGTCAAATGCTTTTTCCTCCTCTTTGTTAGCTTGGTTAAGGGTGAACTAAATGTTTTTACCTGTGAGAGACTTTGAGAATACCAACATGAGCAGTTCACAGGTTCTGCTCTCAAGGACTTGTAATTATGTCACATCACATATTAAATTCTTACTCATTCAGCATGTATTTATTAGATATATTCCATTTGAAATTCAAGATGATAAAAAAGTGATTTTTTGCTTTAGTTGTATACACCATTTATTAGGATAGACAAATACAAAATACAGGGATCATATAAATAATCACTACATTTTCCTGGCCACTTGATGTTCTTCTTTCTGGCTCCCAGCAGTCTGCCTCATGGCACACAGCTCCTATTGGGTTCCTTTGCACTAAAAGTGGTACCACAGGAGACATTTCCCCTGCTCTAGGTAAACGTGTGGCATGTTCCTGGCCTGGCCTTCTCTCCCTTGCTGCAGCCAGGGAGATGGCAGCCTCTCTCTCGTCTTCCAAGCTTCCCAAGGTTCTCATCTTTGGATGTTTTCTTGGTGTGTGGCTTAAGGTGGGTGGATAGCTCCTCATGCAGACATAAGCAATCCATCACAATGGGGGGGGGTGGTGGCTGTCTTCAGAAATCCTCACCCTCCAGTTTCTACCTGTCAATCTCCAAACTTCTTCTGCATTCTTTAGTGGGTGATGGTAAGAGCTACTGAATTGGTATTTGGGTCACATGTGGCATATTTTTCATCAACATTCCTTTAGAATGTTGGCTTTTGACACCCACCACCTCCCCACAGCTTGGGCTTGAGGAGACAGAGATAAGAAAGGGGAAAAGGGGAACCCAGCACTCAGAAGCTGGCCTGGCACTCATAGCTAGGCAGTGCCGTTCTCTGAGTACCAACTTCAGAACACTCCAAGACCATGGTAGATAAAACAAACCAAAGACACTTCTTACTTATGTCTAAGCACAGATAAAAACAAGGACGCTGCTTCACAAAAGTGTCCAACACCAACTCCTCTTGGCTGGGAGAAAGACAGCCACTTCTTTATGAATTACATCTTGATCCTAGTCCCAGTTTCCCCTCCCTATGGATAAGATTCATTGAGATGCCCTGTCATAGAATTGCCCCCACTTTCCAGTGACCCCCATCTAGGGTGGCCAATAATTTTCTTAGGCCCTCCTATAAGTCAGTGAGTGTTTCCTACACAGCTTTAGGGATTCCCTGTGACTCTTTCATGGTGGATTTTGCCCCTGGGCAAGTTGTAAAACCAATTTGTGTGCTTCTGGTGGCCTTTGGATAGAGAACATTGCCAGAAGCCATGGTGAGAATTATACTTTGACCTCTTATTCCATACAGATGTGCCTTCTCTGCACCCTTCAAGGACCTTTTTATTCTACCCAGGTAGGGAACATTTCTTCCTTTACAGCTTTACTGAGGTATGATTTACATTGATAAACTTTACATATTTAAAATAAACATTTGATAAGTTTTGACACATGAATATCTTTATTTAATATCTTTATTTTATAACCTTTATTTTATAACCCAAAGTTCTCTTGGGCTCTTGCCTCCATAATTCTTCTCTAATAACCCTGTGCACCACCCTTTCCCCAGTGGGGATTAGATGACAGCGATGTATGCAAGTTAATTTCCTGATTTTCATACTGTCTAATTATTGTGTCAGAGAATGTCCTTGTTTATAGAAAATACATATTCCAATATCAGTGTTATTCTTGGAACTGAACCAATTGTTTCACTCAGTCCCTTTTGGCCCTAGTCTTACGGATCTCTGATCCCTAGAGGAGGTTCGATCCTTCCATTCTGTATGAAGGTCCCTGGCAGATGGCATGGGTTCTGAGGGTCCCTGAGAGGTGGTGTGGGTTCTCTAGGTGCAGATGCCAAGGAATATTTGAAAGCAATATGAGAGTGGGAAGTAAAGCAAGTGAACTTTGTTCTGTGCCTGGGACTCTCCCTATTTTTACTGGAGTGTTGAAACCAGGAAACTTATTAATGATATCTACAGCATATCAACACAGGCATTAATATTAATACCTGTGAGGAGGTTGGATAGTTATGGGAATTCCCCATTGCCATAGGCATTATCCACACAAGGACATGGCCTTACTCAGTGATCATATCCTTGTTTCTCAAAGCTGTACTAGATCAAACTATGTCTGTTTTATATTTGTAAATTGCTTCGTAATATTAAAAATAATAGTTTACCATCCAATACAATAAACTGAAATTTGCTGAGAACTGTTACTTTTCACGTAGGCAAGGCAAGAAAAGAGATATAGTTTTTGTTTGTTTGCTGGTTCTTAGGTTCCCTTGGGTCTGCCTTCTTGTACCCAGGCCACTCTTTATTCATACGGATCTCCTAGAACCCATTGCTGCTGCTGATCCTCCCAGTTACATTTGAGGGGGCAGCAACCTTATCCTTGAGATTCCATCCCTTTCCTTATGATCCTGACTGGTTAACTCCAGAAACTGGCCTTTCAACTGGATGGCCAATCCCTAGGTTGGTTCCCTCCCGGATCATCTCCCATCTTCTGCGCCTCTACCTCCACCTCCAGCTCCTCCTCCACCTCTTCCATGCCCTCCAGTCACATTCCTTACCTCACCTTTCTGAAGAGTAATGAAATTGTGGATTCCTAAAAAAATGTTTTAGGTTGGACCATGCCTCAAGGATACTCTGTGCAGCTCAGACTGACATTGGTACAATCAGTCCTTTCAGGGACAAACTGGATTTTTTAAGGGGATGGGACTTGGGAGATGGTTTTGGTGCTGTGTCCAGATCACGTAAGTGATCTGTTTGTTATTTCACAATGGAGATGCGAGTAAAACACCCAGACAAGCATTTAATGCACCACATCATACCATCCTCTCCCAGTCAAATTACCCCATCTCAGCTGCCCTTGCCTATTGCTTATCTTATACAGAGGTAAAGTGTTTTCCTTTCCACCTTAAGAGGGCTTGCTCTAGTCAAGGCTTCGTGAAATATGATAAATGACAGCTTAGCAAATCTCATGTCAAAAATTCCTCCTAATGAGTAAAAGGAGGTAGTGGTGAGGGGTGGGGGGACAGACAGGAGTAGAGCCTCAGGGCTGGGAATAACCCCTTTATTGATGTGAGATGATCCAGAGCCAGGAGAGATGAATTGGGGGATTGTGTGTCTCCCTGGCTATAAACCCCTCTCTCCCTCCTCCTCCTCAGCCTCATCTCCCTATAAAAAAGTGATTTGGGATAATTGCTGGAAAACAGCCTTGTATATACTTGGGGAAAGAAACTTTACATGACATAATGATTTTGGACAAAATCCTACTAAGCTGGTGCCCTGTGGCTGTTTTTCCATCAAAGTATTTCACAATCCATGATCTCCTCTTTGGGAGAAAAAGGGAAACTCGGTCATGGGGCCAGAAAGGGGAGATGGATGAGAATGGACTCTCTGTTCTCTTTTAGCACTTAACTTCTCCCTTCATCTAGGAGGTCTTTGCCTTGGCTCTGCTGCCTTTAGAAGTCCTAGGCTCTGGGCAAGTCAGTTCTGGAAGAAATGCAGGAAGAGCATATTGTGGAAAACACAAGCTCAGAAGCTGGATAAAGTAATTGCCGCAACACCAACTACTAACAAAGGAATGGCAAAACCAAAATTTGCCAAGTAGGACTTTGTTATTATTATAGTTGGTTTGACTCTGTGGTTTGAGCAAGAGGAAATATGTACAATATGACTGAGGTGTTTCCCCTATAATATGTGATAGTCCCACTGCCTTTATGTTCAGGGCCAGGGGCCCCATATAAGAGTTTTAGCTGCCTCCCCATGGTTGACTTGGACTGATGGGGCAATGAGCCAGCACTACAGGAGAGAGATGCCATCAAGTGCCCTTGGAAAGGAGATGTGGTCAGCCTGCAAAGGGCAAGAGGCAGAAAACAGAGGAGGAGGCCCTTGCCTGCCAGGAACGATGACCCTTGTTCATGGTGCTTCATCATGCCTCACAGTCGACACAGCGCTTTGCACAATGCCTCACCACAGAGAGCCAGTGAGGTAGGCAGGACAGATGCTATGATCTCCAATACACACCAGAGAGATTTGGGGTTCACAGAAGTGAAGGGGTCTTCCAAAGACACACAGCAAATGAGGGGCAGAGCCAGGCTGGATGTCAGCAATCTTGATTCCATGATGGGTGGAATTGCCAAAGGCATGGAGGACATGCTGGCACTAGCAGGATGCTAACAGGTTTGCCTGTCTGGGCCTCGGTGTCTCCATTGCCCTGTGATGGACTCGTGCTTTTAGGTTAAGGCACTGTCTCTGCCATAGCACTAGTAAAAGGCAAATGGAGGTCAAAGAAACTGTGAATTTTATAACTTTGACTTATGCTGTGTTGTGGCAGCCAGGTCTCCCAGAGATATAAACAGGTTTCTGGCCCTCAGCTTCTTGATTCTTCATTAATTCTACTCCCTTTTAAAGATGCATACATAAATTCTAGATGGTGTCCTGCTCTTTGGCCGACTTAAACTACCTATTTACTGTCTCATGGACACATCCTTCCATTCTCAGCTCCTCACCTTTGTTCAAGCACTCCCTTAGCCTTCTTGGCCACACTGCTCCTCTTTATTTTGTATGTCTCTATAAGCCATAAAAGCATCTCAAAATTGTGTCTTTGAATATTCAAAAGCTGTTAATGCAATTGTTTTCAAATAGCGGGGGACAAGAGATAACTGAGTGGAAGTTTGGGTGGCATTTGTTGAAAAAGTTTCCATCTACTTTGGTGCAACAAATTAGACTTCAGGAGCCTTAGGATATGGGTAACTTTCAAAGGGGCAGATCAATGTTTTAGATGGTGGACAGAGTTGGATTCTGCTAAAGGTGTGGAATGAGTGAATGAAGGCTGTAAAGGTTTTGCAGAACTTTAAAAATATCATTTATTCCATTTTTCCTACCTCTGAAATGCATGACTCTGTGCTGGAGTCATCCTGACATTTGGGGGGTGCCTGACTCATAGTGAGACCTTGAGGTTGATGGAAAAGGAATTTACACAGGATATTGCCAGTGATGCTTAAAAGGGAATGTCTCTCCCCCCTTCCCCTCCTCCCCCTTCCCCTCCTCCCCCTTCCCCCTCCTTGCCTTCCTACTTCCCCCTCCCCCACCTCTCCTCCCCCTTATCCTTCCCCCTCCCCCTCCCCACCCTCCCCCTCATCTCCCTCCCCCTCATCTCCCTCCTCCTCTTCTCTTTTCTCTTTTTCTTCAGGACTATAAATGCCATGAAGCATATTGCCATTTTCTAAGCTAGGGACTCACAATATAGTCCTCAACCCATGGTCTGATTGGACAAGAACTAACTGGGAGACCATTGTGAGGACAGCTTCCCTACCCCCACCCTGAATGTCCCAGTGGTTCAGGTCTACAGCTTCAACTGCAGACAGCTCTCAGGAGCCAGCACACAGTTACGCCCAGAGCAGGATGGTGCTGAGCTGAGAAGAGATGTCAGTGTTACCTCTTCAATCCGTCTGGCGTCTTCTCTGACAGATGGGAGGGAATTGCCAGTCCATTGATTCAGCAGTGTTCAGGATACATAGGCCAGGTTTTCCCTGCACCTAGATTTCCAGTCCCCAGAACAAATAAGAGTCTCCAAAGAAGCAGAATTCTCCCAGATAGCTTCAGTTCCCAAGGTCGGCTGCCATGTATTGAAATCCATAAGTTCACACTAGAACCTTGAACTGCTCCAGCCCAACACCACAGTTTTTCTGTCTTCACATTTTTATTTAAAAACTTTAATAGCAAAATACCTACCTGTTGCTTAATAGCAAAATACTTTCCTCCATTTGTTCAATGGAGTCAGTAGTGTTAATAATATTGGGTATGGAGTATGGAGGAATTAATAGATGGGACACAACACTAATATTTATTCCTTATAGGTTAAAAAACAGGCAAAATTGGGCTGTGAAAAGGAGATGCATTGGCAATAATCACCCCTTTGTTAATTAAGTTTTAGGTAATGAGTTTCAATCCTTGAAGGCCTTGTTTTTTAAATTATCTGGTTTAAATAATTTTTAACCACAAACTTAAAAAAATTTTAACTGATACATAAGAACATAAAATTATAAATACTAGTGGAATATTATGTGATGTTTTGAAATATATATACATTGTATAATGTTTAAATCAGGTTAAATGTGTCTATCTCTTCAGACTTCCATCATTTTTTTTGTGGTGAAACATTTTAAATCCTTTCTTTGAACTTTTGTAGATATACAGTACAAGATTGTTATCTATGGTAACCCTACAATAGCATTCTAGAACTTCTTGCTCCTATCTGACGGTAACTTAGTTGATCAACCTTTTTTCATTACCCCAATCTTGCTATGCTCCCCAGCTTCTGGTAAACACTGTTCTACCAAAATCACAGTGAAATATGACCTTACTCCACTAAGAATGGCTATTTTTTTTAAAATTTTTATTGTTGGTTGTTCAAAACATTACATAGTTCTTGATATATCATATTTTACACTTTGATTCAAGTGGGTTATGAACTCCCATTTTTACCCCGTATACAGATTGCAGAATCACATCAGTTACACATCCATTGATTTACATATTGCCATACTAGTGTCTGTTGTATTCTGCTGCCTTTCCTATCAAAAAGACAAAAGATAACAAGTGCCGGTGAAGATATGGAGAAAACGAAAGCCTTATACACCATTGGTAGGAATATAAATTAGTATTGCCATTATAGAAAACATCATGAGATTCCTCACAAAACTCTGTAGGTTAGAGACATCTGTGCTCCCTATTTATTGCAGCACTATTTACATTTTTCAAGAGATAGAATCAATTTAAGTGTCCATTGACTGAATGGATAAAGAAAATATGGCACATATACATGAAAGAATACTATTCAGTCACAAAAAAATGAAATCCGGGGGCTGAGGCTGTAGCTCAGTGGTAGAGCGCTTGCTTGTACATGTGAGGCACTGGGTTTGATCCTCAGCACCACATTAAAAATAAATAAATAAATAAACAAATAAAGGCATTTTAAAAAAGAGAGAAAATACATTAAAAAAAGAATGAAATCCTGTCATTCGTGACACATGGATGGCACTGAAGATTGTTAAGCTAAATAAATGAGCAAGACACAAAAAGGCAAGTATTTCAGAGTCTTGTTCATATGTGGAATGAGAAAGTTGATCTCATAGAAGTTGAGAGTAGAAGGGTGATTCCCTTTTCATAATTTCAAATTTCTTTACTGAAAGAGGAAGACTTGGTTCAGTTATCTTTAATAATACATACTTGTTTTGTCATGTCTCTGTATTACCAATTGCCTAGCAAGGGCTCCTGTCCCCTCCCTCACAGAGAAGCCCTTCTTACCAGACTTGGGCTCTGATGCCCTGTGTCGATCTCTCCCTTTGTGTCAAATCCCTTCTCTCTCTGTCTGGGCCCCAGCATCCTGTGCTGGCCTGCCCCTGTGTGGATGGTCTCCTTGCTCACTGTTGAGTGGACATGTCATCTGGGACCTCCCCTGGGGTTGCCCTCTGAACCCATCTTGGGCTCTAAGCCTCCTATGCCAGACAACTTCCCATGTAGATGCCCTGGCCTTGCCTGGGCTCTGACACCCCATTCTGGGCCCCTGTACCCCCACACTGGATATGGGAGCCTACTTTTCATTGAGGACTGAATCACTCGGGAAAATGAAGGGAAGAAAAGGGAAAAGAATAAGAAGGAGTAGAAGACACAAGGAGAAAGAAGAGGAGAAGGAAGGGAAGGAGGGAAGAAGGAGGAAACAGAGTGACCCTAAACTTCTGTGACCTCCCTCTTGAGTGAATCCTGTGACTAGTGGGGTGTTTGTCATGGAGTTTCTTTCCTAGACAACATCAGCCAACGGGAGGACAGTGGAAAGCGGCAGTCACACGAAGTCAATGGCGAGCCAGATTCCCGAGTCACTTCGACACTGACACTGGCACCTTTGGTTGGGTCACCGTCTCAGTGCCTCAGTTGTTTTGTCTATATGAGGAGAGTGGCCACTGTGCCAGCCCCACAGAGTTGTTCTGATACCAGACACTGGGCTCTTGGATCCCAGGACAACGGAACGTGCAGACAAGGCTTTCATTGGAGCCTCTGTTGAGGAAGGGAGACCTAGTCCTGACAAGAAGGCAACCTCATCGAAAGAAAGGAGCTTGTTTGATGGGTTACTTGCACAGGTGAACGCGTTAACAGGCATTGGTTGTATTTGACCCAAGCATTTTGTCCTGTGCTGAAGATAAGTCAGTGCAGCTACTTCAGAGAACACACACAGGGCATCCTGACCCCAGCGAAGCAAAGCTGACACTGGTCAAGGATGGCAACACCAGGCTTCCTGGAGTCTGCTGTCAGGCTTTGAACCTGCTTGTCAGCCTCAGAGGTGCATCGGCCCTTGTCCCAGTGGTGGTCCCTGTCTCAGTATGAGGATTCAATTAGCTAACCCATGCAAGTGCTTACCAGAGAGGCTGGCTCGAGTAAGGACTCCATGAAAATGCTCGTACTGAGGAGCTTCCTGCTGATCAGGGAGGAATCGGAGGCTGGGGCTGGCCAGAGAGGCACTAGGCATCCAGGAAAGTCCCCATGTCATTTGTGTCAGCTTCTGGACCTGCTTCCCCTCCTGTAAAATGAGGAGCCAGCTGACATTTAAGGGATCGTCCTGGCTCTGACATTGTGGTATTCTGTCATCAAACTCCCTCAAGAAGCCAGAGAGAGGGATGGCAAGTCAGGAAACTGGAATTCAGGCTGTGTCCCAGGTGGGCACAGGTGTGCCTGCAGATGGTTCCAGAACCAGAGGACCACATAGATGGTGAAATGATGAACAGTCATGTGCTCCGCAGTCTTCAAGCCTCCGTCATATCATATGATTCCTGGAGCTGCGGTGATCAGGAAAGAGATTAGTGACCCCACTTAGAAACAACAGAAGTAGCAGGCTGGGGTCTCAGACCTGAGTCCCTGACGGTGCTTGTCCTTTGGACCCACAGGCCAGCTGTATGGCTTTCATGAACGGGGCGGGGGGGGGGGGTTGGGGGGGCAATTCAGTGCTGGGAATATTTACTAAAGGACAAACTGACACTTCCCCACCAGAGCTTAATTGTCAATTAGCCATCAACAGAACTTTGTCATTAGAGTAATGGCCAAACGTCACTTAGGAGGAAGGGCTAATCAGGCATTAGGATGGAGTTTTAACTAGGCTGGTTTAACCTAAGAGACCTTCCTGGAGAAGGTGATGCCATTTATTTGTGATTAAAAGAAGGAAGATTGTGTAGTTGAGGCTGGAGGAACCAAGACAATCTGGGGAATCTTCCCTCCTTTCCTGATCCTCTCCCTCTCACTTCCTGTGGATCTGATGGTCCCTTTCAGGTTAACACAGGCATGGCTCAGTGGCAAAAACCAGAAAGAGATCCTGAGCCATTTGATATCCCAAGTTGGAGCTCCGGAGAAAAGATGCGGCTGCTTTCCCACCCCTTCATTAATCTTGTTTCACCTCTTTTGCAAGATGGGAGTCTCAGCACAAGGGGGGAGGTAGTGTGAGAATGAGTGTTTGCAAACTCCCTGAGTGTTCCGGAAGAAAGAGGTAGTGTTTGTGTGAAGCTCCCCAGAGGTGCCTGTCACACGGTTGTGCACTCCCATTCATGCCCTGAACCTGGAGGCTGGGCATGACTGCCAAGTGTCACTGACACACACCAGTGAGCATCAGGAGGGGCATGTTGCAGCAGGGTAGATGGACGGAGGCCAAATGCCTCCAAGTTACAATGCAATAGATGATGGAAGACCAATTAATTTTTTTTTACAACAGGAGAAATAGCTAACAGATTAACAAGCATTAATTATTTATTGAACTGCTGCCTGTGCAAAAAAAAAAAAAAAATAGGAGGAAGATTTGCTCTCTATAGGGAAATTATCTCTTCCATAATCTTATCTCTGGGTTGCTATCTGCCTCTGCTTGGAGGTCATGCAAATCATCTCCAGGCAAAGGGATGAGATCATTTAGGAAGCAGGGAAGAACTTAGTTTCTTCCAGGGTAGTCAACAAACTGGTGAGAAATGTACAGTTTTCCACCTTTCTATCTTTCGATCTTGCTGGCTCTGTGTAGAGAAGGCAAGCTCTAGAGCTTGACCTCCATCCTAGATCTGCAGTCCCCAAAGAGGCTAGTTCAGACAAATGACTGTGAATCCCAGAACAGCCCCAGCAGCCAGCAAAGCCTGGGTAATTGGTCTTAAAACAGGGGCCAGGAGGCAGGTGGGGATCCCTCTGTTGACCTGTTAGACTCTGTCCTGGGATAAGTCATGAAGAACTCATTCATTTATTCATTCGTTCACATACCCATTCATTCACTCTCTGATTCATCCATTCAGTTTTGATCCCAGTGCCTCTTATGTGCTCCCTACTATACTGTTACCCATTCCACTAGCTGGTTCAGATTAGGGTTCCTACGACATCCCTTTTTGTCAGAAATCTCTGAGATATGTAGCCTGATGGGTGTTGCAGCTCTTTGTCCTCTTCAGACATATTGCTCAGGAGTGAGAATTTGGGAGAAGGAAGTCACAGCGGTGGTGTTGGCTTGTGATCCCTTTCATCTCAGGTCTCCTTTGCCTATTTTCTTTCCACCTCCCCATTTGAACTTCAAATCCTTTCTCCTAAGTCCCTCTTGAATCCAGCCTACCTATCCATCCCCACTGCCATGTCCTGCTTGAGGCCTTCGTTGTTGTTTGCTTGGACTGATGAACAGCATGCCCAGAGCTTCCTCCTTCCAGATCACTCCTCCTCAGTCCTCTTTCCACAATACCGCCAAAGAAATCCTCTCAGGGGAAGAAACCTGAGGGAGTCAGACACTGCACTTAAAAGACTTCCATTCCCCCTGCCATATTGATCAATATTCCAAACCTGTCAGTGTGAACTTGTCTGTTCTTCCTTCCATCCTCTCCTGTGCTCACCCCGCACCCCTCCACTCTAGCTTTAGTCAGACCTATGCTGCGGCTGCTTGGTCCCCACCATCAGCTCTCTTCTTTCTCCTTCTAGACATTTGCATACATGATGCCTCTGTCTGGAGACTACTGCAAGCCACCTCCTCTGAGATGCCTTCCCTGACTATTAAGACATAGTCATGGCTATTTTATCACATGCTCCAATAAAGCTTCTTCTATCCACAACTTGACTTGAACTCTGTGGGAAGAGATAGTATTTCATTTATATTTTGTCCCCAGACCCTAAGTAGGGCCTGACATTCATTCTTATTCACTCTACACCTGGCCTGTGCTAATCAACAGGGGTACAAACAATGAAGAGGTAGCACCCCAGCCTCACAGATGTTATGGATAGAGGAGTTAAAGGAGACTTGAGAGGGGTGTGATGGGAGTCAGGATGTTAGGGAGCACTCAGAGAGCCCAGGGAGCTGTGGGCAGGCTGGGGCAGGGCAGGACCCAGGGCTGCCCTGCACACCTGCAGAGCTCTGAACTGGTGCCCAGCTGAAAACATTACACGCCCAGCCTGTCAGAGGGAAGTGTGGGCAGGGCGAAGCCTGTGCTGCTAGTCCTTTCTGTTTACAATGTCTGGGTCTCTCCAGAGGGGTATTGGTGCAGTGGAGCTGGGAGACCTGAATTAGAATCCTATCTCTTAACTAGAGAGCTCTGAGAATTTCCAAAGAGTAGGTCTTGACATGGATGCTATGCTAGATGATCAAAGCCCTTTTTCATGGAGAAGGACACTGGGAGATAGAATTTCCAGTAACTACATAGTTACATTTCCAATTTTAGAAAAGTTAAAATGTGATCCAAAAAAGTGTGATGTTGAATTGAATTATCATAGCCAGGTGTGGTGGCCCACACCTGTAATCCCAGTGACTCAGGAGCTGAGGCAGGAGATTCACAAGTTCAAGGCTAGCCTCCGAAACTTAGTGAGGCCCTAAGCAACTTAGAGATACACTGTTTCAAAAAAAAAAAGGAAAAAAAAAAAACCCAAAAAGGGTCAGGAAGTGGCTCAGTAGTAAAGTGCCCCAGGGTTCAAAACCCAGTGCCAAAATAAATAAAATTGAATTATCATAGTTGGGAGGAATATGGTGAAGAAAAACACTGGTGCCATGATATTGTATTAGGAAGACCATAACACAGTCTGGAGGTTAGAACAGGCTTCTCAAGGGAGTAACATCAATGTGACTTGGTTTAGGCCACAGTTCAATTCCCTCCACCGGGTTGAATCCAACTATTCTGCAATAACCCCTGTGACCACAAGGGGGCCTGGTTGAGACCACCCTGGAAGAATGATCCCTGATAGAAAAAAAAGTTCATGGTCTTCTGTTTGTGCCTTCTGTTTCCAGAGGCTGAGGCCACCTTCAGGGTACAGAGTGCCTGTGCACTCCACAGACAAATTTGAGAGGGAGAGCTCCCAGCTGGGCCAGTCCCTGGGTGTCCTTTTTGTGGAGCTTCCACTAAGTTCTAACCCCACCAGGGCTTGCTGAACCTATCCTGCCTTGGGTGGCTTTGTATTTAGACCCCTTTGCCTGTCACCCCTAGGGGGGGCCAGGGAACCGTTTTCATGTGGCTTTCCCAGTACATTTTCCCTAGGCTGGATCTGAAGGTGCAAAGTGAGATACAGAAGCTACATATGCCTGAAACAACTGAATCTATTTGGAGCTCCATTTCCAGTTCTCTTCACCCTTGTGAAAAAGCACTGAGTGAAAGTCCATCTTCCTCTCTGGCAGCTGCAACCACTCCCTTCCCCACAGCTGAGGGCCGAGGCATGGAGTCTACAGTGGGCCGTGAAGGGCCACTTGCCCCGAATTCCAGGCTGGCCTCTCCCAGTGCCTGTTGGAAAAGAACAGAATAGAACAGGTTCCAACAGCCAAACACATCTCTACCTGTTGGCAAAGTGATGAGCATGTGATTTGGGTAACATGTAGGATGTTCAATAGAATGCAGTGTCTTCTTCACTCCCAGATTCTATTACATGAAATTCCACTGTTGGAATCCATTCATTCAGGCCAATCACCCACAGCAGCTAACCTTTCTTCGCCATTTTTCAGTCTGTAAAGTGCTTCTACATATGTGCCTCATGTCATCTGCATGAATTCTGGAGGATAAGCTCTAGCAAGTTAATTTTCACTTAACTCATGAGAAACTTGACGTCTTGCCTGAAGTCATCAGCACTCAATACCAGGTCTCCCACCTCTCAGTTTGGCTGTGGCTAGAACCCCCTTAAGCCCCTTGATGGAAGTGAATTGCCTGTTCACTGGGTTTGGGATGACAGCCCTACAGTCGCAAGGAAGTGACAGACCATCCACTAGCTGGGAAAGGGATGAGACATGAGGGTCTGAAGATGGGAAGACCCATGCAGGCAGGAAGCTCAGGCAACAAAGACAGCTTTCCCTCCACTCCAGACAGAGCTCCCACACTTGGAGCATGTGTGTGTGTGCGCGCGCGCGCGTGTGTGTGCGTATGTGTGTGTGTGTGTTCTCACTCCCTGAGTTTGACAGAGAGCAGGCACATTTCAAGTGCCTTCCTGAGCTGTGCTCTGTGAGTTGTTGCCTATGAGAGTGTTGCTCAGTGTTATTGGGGATGATTCCCAGTGCCCCTTCAGGCCAGCGTGTCCAGTTTTCTCTTCTTTAGCTATAGGGGGTGCCAGAAGGTATCTTCTTTTTGCACAGCACCTCTCTGAGCTGTGACACCAGCTTCTGGCTGGGACTGGTTCCCCACGGGACCCACGGAGTAGCTGCTGCTCTCAGTTCCCAGTGGGGAGGTAGGAGGGACTGGCTCTGCACCAGGGCAGCTTCTGCCTTGCAAAGGCTGTCAGCACAGATGCACCAGAGATGGGCAGCTGGGCTAGGTGTTGTAAAATCTCCTACATAGCCCCAGGTCTTGTTTTCCAGGAGCTTATCATGGGAAGTGTCTTGGTTCTATTACTCTCCCTCCCTGGTTCTCTCCCTCTGACTGTGGCTGCTGTTTATCATTGCAATGAGGTGCTGCTTTTCTTTATTTGTGGGGGAGTGGCAAGGATACTGGGTTTGGGGTCACAAGACTTGAATAGAACCCTAAATCTGCCACTAAATTAGCTGTGTGGTCTTGAGCAAGATATTTGATCTCACTAGGCCTCAATTTTGTCATCTGTGGAATGGGAAAGCTAATACCAGGCCTTAAGATGGTTCTGAGGCTGTAATGAGAATACACACATAAAAGCACCTTGGGAGCCACAAAAAGCAGTGCATGTAGGAGCTGAGCTGTAGAGGCAAGCAGAACCGCTGAGGGGACCCACTGGCCATACTGTGTCTTCCTCTTTCCTTCTCTGCCTGTTCCTTATTTCGTGTGTGTTTGAGGGTTTGAACCCAGGGCCTTGCACATACTAGCAAGAACACTCTATCTCTGAGCTACACCCCAACCTATCCCCCATTTTATTGAGATATGTCTCATTAAGTTGCCCAGGTTGACCTCAAACTTGCAATCCTCCTGCCACAGCCTCCAGAGTAGCTGGGATTACAGTTGTGCACCACCAGGTCCAGACACCTGTTCTTAGCATCTCTGGCAAGTGCCCTTGACACCTACCCGTTTGCCATCCCAAGGCCTGTTTTCTGTGCTATGGTCTTTCTTTTATCTCTCTACTCTTAAAATTCACTCCATATCCTTACACCTTCGGCGATTCATTTTTATAATAGATGTTTATTGATTACCCTTCAGAAGAGAGCCTGGTGCTGTAGAAAGGATGGGAATTTGGATCTTTTGCCTCTCCCCTGCTAGCCATGTGACTTTAGGCAAGCCCCTTGCCTTCCCTGAGCTTCAGTTTCCTAAAATGTCAAATAGTCATGATACCTGCATTACAGGGTTGTCTAGAGGATGATGAGGGGTAATATGCCCCAAAACCAAAGGATGGTGCCTAACAAATTTAACTCCCTGCTCCAATCTGCCACCTGCCAATCAGTTAAACTTACAAGGTAGCAATGGGATGAGAGGGACTTCCTATGCTACCCCAACAAAACAAAGCAAAACAACCCACACTGTTGTAATGGGATCTTGGGACTTGCCACAAATCCTGGTCTGGTAATAGTTGCTTGAACATGTGGCTGGACCTCCAAAGCCATCTCAAGGAGTAGGTGAGAGAGGCATTCCAAGTTCTATAGAGGGGCCCCTGTCCAATAAGGTGTTGAGTTCATCCGTAGCAACACCAAATACTGTAAAATACAGAGTCTTTTCATCCGATAAGAAGATTTTAGACATTTTTTTGTGTGTGTGGAAGCAAACTTGAAAACCAGATGTATCAATTGATTTAGGTTGATATTAAGCCTCTAGAGGGAAATTCAAAGAGGTTCCCGAATCATGATTTCAGCAAATCCTGATTGAGTTAGGTCCCTTCTTAGTGTTGGAGACATAGTGAACAAGACAGAATTTCTGCCCTTGTGGAGCTCAAAAGGTGGTAGAGGTAGGTAACAAATAGAAAACATCATAAATAAGGAACTTAAAGTGTATCAGCAAATGGGGAGTACTGAGAGAGAAGAACAAGTGGGGCTGGATAAGGGGCCTTGGAGCACCAGAGGGAAAGGCAGGAGGTCTGAAGAGTTAATAGACCTCACTGGAAAGGTGACATTTAGCCAACTTGAAGGAGGTGAGGGGTTGAGGATGTTGAGGTGCAGAGCACAAGGTGAGAATGTATTGGTCAGTTTTCTGTTATGATATGACCAAATAATCGAAGCTGGGTAATTTAAAAAGCAAAGAGGTTTCTTTAGTTCACATTCCTGGTGGTTCAAGGGCATGATGCCAGCATCCACTCAGCTCTGGTGCTGGCCTCAAATAGATGGTATCACAATGGTGGAAGCCACCTGAGAGAGAGATCAAATCCCCAGAGTGAAAGGAGAGGCCTGTTTTGCTCTTTTTATAATAATCTTGTGGTGAGAATTAACTCAGATTCCCATGAGAGCTACATAAATCTCTTCTGAGGGCAGGGCCTCTTACTAGGCTCCCTTTCTTAAAGGTTCTACCACCTCTTAATATGGGGTCCAAGGGAACCATCCCTCCAATATATGAACCCTTGGGGGAACAAGTCTCCTTTAAACTGTAGCAGCACCAAATGTTCCATCTGGTGATCTCAGGACATGCCATTCTCGGGGACTCCCCACTGTTCACATGGTGGGATAACAGGAACAAAGGGAGAAGAAGAAGAGATCAGACAGGTTCTGGGGTAGGGCAGGCAGATCATTCAGGGCCTTGGAGTCCATCATGAGCATTTCAGTATTATTCTTGGAGTAAAGGGACCAACCAGTGGGTTTTGAGGAAGGATGTGATCTGCTAAGAGAATTCATTCAGTCCTGATTGTGCTATACTTAAGGCAAATCAAGTCACCTCTCTTGGCTGCCTCTTGCTTTAGGCTTCCGATGAAATGGTTGGCTTGGGTTATTTCAAAGGGCCATTATAAATCCTACGGTGTTGGGTATGGACCAAGTCAAGCACCCTGGTCATAAATTTGTGTCTATCACAGAAAGTACCAGGCTCCCAGGCCAGTGTTTCATTTTCTGCCTCGTCCTTTCCCAGTTTGTCCCAGAGGCAAACCCAGGTCTCCAGGTGCATCTGGAAGTGAGAGCCAGTGGCTCCAGGAGAGACAGCTGCACCCCTGCCACTCCCACAGGGAGTTGAGTGCAACTCCTTCCAAGGAAATTAATTCCCCTGGCTGGAATTGAAGGTAGCACAGTTTCCCATGGCGAGATGAGCCCATCGCCTGCCCTCAACACCAAAACTGGGCTGGAAGGATTAGGATAGGGACAGGAAACAAATGACAGGCCGGGACGGGCTCCTTTGGGAGGGGAGCAGGATGTGGCAGGCAGTGTCCTTTGTTGGGCATTGTGGCAGGATATGAGTGCAGCACCAGGGGCAGCTGCGAGGGGAAGGCTGGGGGCAAGCCTGTCTGATGCCAGAGCTGCACCCATTTACTCTGAGGGTGTCAGAGACATGCACCTCTGCCAAGAAGACAGTGACGCCCATGCCTGATTGCCAGGAGCAGGTGCCAAATGCTCTTTTGCTGCAGGATTGTCAGAAAGGAGGAGCTTCCCTTTTCTTGGAGAGGGAGATGGGATATGAAAGGGGAAAGGGGTGCACCTCCCACTTCCAGCCATCATCTCCACTTCTCCATCTGCAGGCTAGTAGGTGCCCGTTAGCCAAGTTTCCAGAGCTGGACATTCCCTCATGCTAGAGGTTGTTGGAAATAAAATACATGACATCTAGCCAAGAACTTTGAAACTCACAACCACCCATGCACATGGCTGCCTGGGCCGCACAAGGAGGAGAGTTTCAGATTACAAGGACAGTTAACTGCTGAGGTCGGTCTCCTCTCTGGATCCACCAATGCCCAACAATGTAGGTCAACAGTTCAGCAAGAGGTGTTTTTAAATTTTTTGGTTTACTGAAGTATAGATGATGTTGAACAAAAAGCATCTTTTAAAAAGTGCGCAGCGAATGAATTTTGACAAATGTAAATAGCCACACAACCATCACCACAAACAAAATTCACATTTTCATCACCCCAGAGAGTGTCCTCATGGCCTTTTGTATTTAATATTCTCTCTCACAGACCCCTTCCTAGAAATATTTTTCTTGAATTATCCTTCTTTTCCTCTAAATGTCCTTTTATGTGTATTCTTTCAGTTAACACTTTGTTTCTGAGATTTATCCAAGTATATTGTCTTCATAATTCTTTTTTTATTGCTATGAAGAATCATCTTTTTTTTTTAATTTTTAAAATATTTTATTATAATCAAACATATAGTATAATATTTGTCCTTTTATTTGTAAGTATATGGTTTAGTGGCATTAATTATGTTCACAATGTTCTATAATCACCATCACTATTTCCAAAACTTTCTATCATCCCAAAGAGAAACTATACCCATTAAGCAGTAATTCATCCTTTCCCCTTCCCACATCCCTGGGCGCCTCTAATCTACATCTCTATGAATTTCCCTATTCTAAGTAGTTCATGTGTGGAATCATGCAGTGTTGTTCCTTTTATGTCTGAATTACTACACATATCATAATGGATCATCCATGTTGTAGCATGTGTCAGAATTTCATTTCTTTGTGTGGCTAAATAATATTCTTTAGTGTGAATGTGACATATTTTGTTAATTTCCTTCATCCTTTGGTAGACACTTAGGTTATTTCCAAACTTTTGGCTATAGTGAGTAATGCTGCTGTGAACATTGGCATACCTACCAGTACTTGTGCGAATCCCTGCTTTTTAAGTTACTTTGAGTCTATACTGAGGAGTGGAATTTCAGGTCATGTGGTAATTCTTTTTTTTTTTTTAATTTTTTATTGTTGGCTGTTCAAAACATTACATAGTTCTTGATATATCATATTTCACACTTTGATTCAAGTGGGTTATGAGCTCCCATTTTTACCCCATATACAGATTGCAGAATCACATCAGTTACACATCCATTGATTTACATATTGCCATACTAGTGTCTGTTGTGTTCTGCTGCCTTTCCTATCCTCTACTATCCCCCCTCCCCTCCCCTCCCCTCCCCTCTTCTCTCTCTGCCCCCTCTACTGATATTCATTTGTCCCCCTTGTATTATTTTTCCCTTTCCCCTCACTTCCTCTTGTATGTACTTTTGTATAACTCTGAGGGTCTCCTTCCATTTCCATGCAATTTCCCTTCTCTCTCCCTTTCCCTCCCACCTCTCATCCCTGTTTAATGTTAATCTTCTTCTCATGCTCTTCGACCCTACTCTGTTCTTAGTTACTCTCCTTATATCAAAGAAGACATTTGGCATTTGTTTTTTAGGGATTGGCTAGCTTCACTTAGCATAATCTGCTCTAATGCCATCCATTTCCCTGTAAATTCTATGATTTTGTCATTTTTTAATGCAGAGTAATATTCCATTGTGTATAAATGCCACATTTTTTTTTTATCCATTCATCTATTGAAGGGCATCTAGGTTGGTTCCACAGTCTTGCTATTGTGAATTGTGCTGCTATGAACATCGATGTAGCAGTGTCCCTGTAGCATGCTCTTTTTAGGTCTTTAGGGAATAGACCGAGAAGGGGAATAGCTGGGTCAAATGGTGGCTCCATTCCCAGCTTTCCAAGAAATCTCCATACTGCTTTCCAAATTGGCTGCACCAATTTGCAGTCCCACCAGCAATGTACAAGTGTACCCTTTTCCCCACATCCTCGCCAGCACTTGTTGTTGTTTGACTTCATAATGGCTGCCAATCTTACTGGAGTGAGATGGTATCTTAGGGTGGTTTTGATTTGCATTTCTCTGACAGCTAGAGATGGTGAGCATTTTTTCATGTACTTGTTGATTGATTGTATGTCCTCCTCTGAGAAGTCTCTGTTCAGGTCCTTGGCCCATTTGTTGATTGGGTTATTTGTTCTTTTATTGTCTAATTTTTGGAGTTCTTTGTATACTCTGGATATTAGGGCTCTATCTGAAGTGTTAGGAGTAAAGATTTGTTCCCAGGATGTAGGCTCTCTATTTACCTCTCTTATTGTTTCTTTTGCTGAGAAAAAACTTTTTAGTTTGAGTAAGTCCCATTTGTTGATTCTAGTTATTAACTTCTGTGCTATGGGTGTCCTATTGAGGAATTTGGAGCCCGACCCCACAGTATGTAGATCGTAGCCAACTTTTTCTTCTATCAGACGGCGTGTCTCTGATTTGATATCAAGCTCCTTGATCCATTTTGAATTCACTTTTGTGCATGGCGAGAGAAAGGGATTCAGTTTCATTTTGTTGCATATGGATTTCCAGTTTTCCCAGCACCATTTGTTGAAGATGCTATCCTTTCTCCATTGCATGCTTTTAGCCCCTTTATCAAATATAAGGTAGTTGTAGTTTTGTGGATTGGTATCTGTGTCCTCTATTCTGTACCATTGGTCCACCCGCCTGTTTTGGTACCAGTACCATGCTGTTTTTGTTACTATTGCTCTGTAGTATAGTTTGAAGTCTGGTATCGCTATACCGCCTGATTCACACTTCCTGCTTAGCATTGTTTTTGCTATTCTGGGTCTTTTATTTTTCCATATGAATTTCATGATTGCTTTCTCTATTTCTACAAGAAATGCCGTTGGGATTTTGATTGGCATTGCATTAAACCTATAGGGAACTTTTGGTAATATCGCCATTTTGATGATGTTAGTTCTGCCTATCCATGAACAGGGTATATTTTTCCATCTTCTAAGATCTTCTTCTATTTCTCTCTTTAGGGTTCTGTAGTTTTCATTGGATAAGTCTTTCACCTCTTTTGTTAGGTTGATTCCCAAGTATTTTATTTTTTTTGAAGATATTGTGAATGGAGTGGTTGTCCTCATTTCCATTTCAGAGGATTTGTCGCTGATATACAGGAATGCCTTTGATTTATGCGTGTTGATTTTATATCCTGCCACTTTGCTGAATTCATTTATTAGCTCTAATAGTTTCTTTGTAGACCCTTTTGGGTCTGCTAGGTATAGAATCATGTCATCTGCAAATAGTGATAATTTAAGTTCTTCTTTTCCTATTTTGATGCCTTTAATTTCTTTCGTCTGTCTAATTGCTCTGGCCAGTGTTTCGAGAACTATGTTGAACAGAAGTGGTGAGAGAGGGCATCCCTGTCTTGTTCCAGATTTTAGAGGGAATGCCTTCAATTTTTCTCCATTCAGAGTGATGCTAGCCTGAGGCTTAGCATAGATTGCTTTTACAATATTGAGGTATGTTCCTGTTATCCCTAGTTTTTCTAGAGTTTTGAACATAAAGGGATGCTGTACTTTGTCGAATGCTTTTTCCGCATCTATCGAGATGATCATATGGTTCTTATTTTTAAGTCTATTGATGTGGTGAATAACATTTATTGATTTCCGTATATTGAACCAGCCTTGCATCCCAGGGATGAATCCTACTTGATCATGGTGCACAATTTTTTTGATATGTTTTTGTATCCGATTCGCCAGAATTTTATTGAGGATTTTTGCATCTAGGTTCATTAGAGATATTGGTCTGTAGTTTTCTTTCTTTGAAGTGTCTTTGTCTGGTTTAGGTATCAGGGTGATGTTGGCCTCGTAGAATGAATTTGGAAGTTCTCCCTCTTTTTCTATTTGTCATGTGGTAATTCTATGTTTAGTTTTTCAAGGAACTACCATTCTGTTGCCCATGGAAGCTGCGCCATTTTTCCCACCAGCAATGTCCAAGAGTTCCAATTTCTACCCTTCTTTGACATCATTTGTTTTCTTCCGTGTTTTAAAAAACTATAGCCAGATGGAGATGTGGAGTAGAATGTGATTGTGCTTTCGATTATAGCCTAATGACTAATGGTGTTGAACATCGTTTTTTTTTCATATGTTTATTTGTCATTCATATTTGGATACACCTTTATTCAAGTCCTTTGTCTATATTTGAATTGGGTATTTTTTGGTGGTTATCATTGAGTCGTAAGAGTTCTTTATGTTGTGGAGATATTAATCCCTCATCACATGTGATTTGCAACCTCCGTTTGGTGGGTTATCCTTTCACTTATTAGTGTCTTTTGATGTGTTAAATTTTGATGAAGTGCCATTTGCCATTTTCATATCAGAGAAATTGTCGCAAAATCCCAGGTCATGGAGTTGTCTCTCATGTTTTCTTCTAACAGTTTAATGGTTTTAGCTTTTACATTTAGATCTTCTCTCCATTTTAAGTTAATTTTTGTGTATGGTATTAGCAAGGTTTCAGTTTCATTCTTTTCATGTGGATATCCAGTTTTCCCAGTACCATTGGTTGAAAATACTGTCTTTTTCTATTATTTCTTGGCACTCTTGTGGAAAATTATTTGATCATATACACAAAGCTTTATTTCTGAGCTCTCTATTCTATTCCATTGGTCTATCTATGATTTTATGCAAGTGCCACGCTGTTCTTATTGCTGTAGCTTTGTACTGAGTTTAAAATCAGGAAGTTTGAGACCTCAAACTTGTTCTTTTCTTAGACAGAAAAGAACTTGTTAGTGAACTTATTTGAGTTTACTTCCTGAGTGATAGAAAGACTTTTCTATTTCTGTAAAAAAATGCCATTGGGATTTTATTAGGGATTGCACTGAATCTGTAGATCATTTTGAGTAGTATTGACATCCTAATATTTTTAAGTCTTCTATTCTATGAACACTGTATATCTTCCATTTATTTATGTCTTCTTTAATCTTCCAGCAATGTTTTATAGATTTCAGTGTATAAAGCTTCATCTGTGTAGTTAGGCTTACTACTAAGAATTTTGTTCTTTTTTGTTTTGGGCGGGGAGGTTTCCGGAGATTGAACTCAGGGTCACTCAACCACTGAGCCACATCCCCAGCCCTATTTTGTATTTTATTTAGAGACAGGGTCTCACTGAGTTGCTTAGTGCCTTGCTTTTGCTGAGGCTGGCTTTGAACTCATGATCCTCCTGCTTCAGCTTCCCGAGCTGCTGGGATTACAGGCATGGTGGCACACTACGGCTGACTGAGTTTAGTTCTTTTTGATTCTATTGCAGGTGAAATTGTTTTTCTAATCTTATTTTCACACTGTTCATAATGTATAGAAATAAAACATTTTTATGTGTTGATTTTATATTCTACAACTTTGTTGAATTTTTTAGCTTTAACAATTTTGTTTTACTTGAATAGCTACGGTTTTCTACCTCTATGATCCTGTCAGCTATGAATAGAGAGCACTTAAAACTTTCCTTCTTTATTTGGATGACTTTTGGTTATTTTTCTAATAAGTCCAGTTGTTCTGGCCACAACTTCCAATACTGTGTTGAATAGAAATGGCAAAAACAGTCATTTTTGTCTTTGTTCCAGATCTTAGACTAGGAAAATCTTTTTTTCAGTCTTTCACTATTGAACATAGAGTTAACTGTGAGGTTTTCGTACATGGTCTTTAATATGTTGAAGTATTTTTCTTCTATTAATAGTTTATTGGTGTTTTATTTCATTGTGAAAGGGCATTGATTTTGTCAAATGGCTTTTTCTATACCACTCGAGATGATCATGTAGTTCTTGCCTTTATTCTGTTAATGTGGCATATTATATTGGTTGATTTTCATGTGTTGAACCACCCTTTTATTCTGGGAGTAAATCCCCCTTGGTCATGGTGTATAATCCTTTTACTATGCTGTTGAATTGGTTTGATGGTATTTTGTTGAAGATTTTTGCATCAATGTTCATAAAGGAAAATGGTCTATAGTTTTCTTTCTTATAGTGTTTTTGGCTTTGGTATAGGGCAATGTAAGCCTTAGAGTGAGTTAGGAAGCATTCCCCTCTCTTCAATTTTGGAGGAGTTTGAGAAGAATTGCTCTTAGTTCTTCCTTAATGTTTGATAGAATTCACTGGTGAAGACTTTAGGTCCTGACGTGTTATGTTTTCATGATCTCAAGTTATTTTCTTATTTCCCTGTCATTTCCTCTTTGACCCACTGCTACTACCCATTGTTGTTGGTTTCTGATGTCATTCCATTTGTGATCAGAAAAGATACTTTATATAATTGTAATCTTTTAAAGTTCATTAAAAATGTTTTAAAGTTTAAAAAGTTTCTTAAAAAAACTTAAAAAAGTTTTGTGGCTTAAATATTATTTATCCTGGAGAATGTTCCATGTGCTCTTGAAAAGTATGTATTCTACTGTTGTTGGCTAATTAATTTATAGTGCTATGTCCTCTATTTCTGTATTGATCTTCTATCTGGTTGTTCTTTTCATTATTGCAAGTGGGGTATTGAAGTCTCTAATATTGTAGATATGTATGCTTCTCTCTTCAATTCTTCAATTCATGTTTGGTGTGTATACATTTGTAATAGTTACATTTGCTTGGTGAGTTAACTTGTTTATCAGTATATAGTGTCTTTGTCTCATCACAGTTATTTTTATTTTTATTTGTTCTTTTTTATTATACATGACAGCAGAGTCTATTTTGACATAATTATACAAACATGGATTATGTCTTATTCTAATTAGGATCCCAATCTTGTGGATGTACATGATGTGCAGATTCACTATGGTGTATTCATACATGTACACGTGAGAGTTATGTTAGATTCATTCATTGAATTTCGTATTTCTTATCACAGTTTTTTACTTAAAGTCTATTTTGTGGATTTAGTACAGCTATTCTAATTCTCTTTTTTTCTACTATTTTTAAAAAGAACTAATATATTTCTTTTTTAATTGAAATTAAAATTGTATATATTTATGTCACAAGCATGAATTTTGACATGTGTATATGTTGTGGAATGGCTCAGTCAAGCTAATTAACACATGTATTACTTCTTACACATTATTTTTTTGGGGTGGAGAGAACACACACATCTACTCTCAGCAATTTTCGAGTATGATGCAAAAATCGTTATTAACTCACCATGTTTTATAACAGGTATACTGTGTTGCCTAACATTGTCCTCTCCCATCCCTTGCTCCTGGTTACTGCTTTTGTGAATTTGACTTTTTTTTAAAGCTCTTTTGGTTACTGTTTTCAGAGAATTTTTTTACCACTCTTTCACGTATTTTATTTATTCTAATTAGTTATATATGACAGTGGAATGCACTTTGACACATCATACATAAATGGAGTAGAACTTCTCATTCTTCTGGTTGTATATGATGTAGAATCACACCAGTCATGTAGTCATATATGCACACAGGGTAATAATGTCTTATTCATTCTACTGTCCTTTCTACTCCCATACCCTCTCCCTCCCTTTCCTCCCCTCTGCCTAGTCCAAAGTACCTCTTTTCTTCCCTAGGCCCACTCCTTACTGTGAATTGGCATCTGCACATCAGAGAAAACATTAGTACTTTGGTTTTTGGGGATTGGCTTATTTTGCTTAGCATTATATTCTCCAGCTCCATCTGTTTACTGGCAAATGCCTTTCTTTAAGGCTGAGTAATATTCCATTGATTCCATTGTGTATATATACCAAAGTTTCTTTATCCATTCATCTGTTGAAGGGCACCTAGGTTGGTTCCATAGTTTAGTTATTGTGAGTTGAGCTGCTATAAACATTGATGAGACTTTGTCACTATAGTCTGCTGATTTTAAGTCCTTTTGGTATAAACCAAGGAGTGGGATAACTAGGTCAAATGTGGTTACATTCTAAGTTTAGGAAAAATGTAAATTTTTTTTTACTTGTTAATGGTCACAATATGTTTATTTATTTATTTTTATGTAGTGCTGAGGATTGAACTCAGTGCCTCACACATGCAAGGCAAGCGCTCTACCACTGAGTTATAGCCCCAGCCCTAGAAAATATTTTTTATGAATAAATTTTTTAACATATATTTGTAGACAAAAACGTGGCATAACATGGTAAATATTGTTGAAAAGAATGTGTGTTCTACTCTTGTTGGGTGGTACCTTCTAGAAATGTCATTTAGATCAAGTTAGTTGATAGTGCTATTCAAATCTTCTATAATTCTTACTGATTTTCTGTCTACTTGTTCTATCAGTTTGAGAGAGAAGCACTGAAATCTCCAAAAAGAATTTGTTTATTTCTCTTTCAGTCAGTCAGATTTTTCTTCAGGTATTTTGAAACTGTAATTAGGGAATAAACCATAAGGATTTTGTGTCATAGTGAATTAACTATTGCTAGTGACACACATTATCCTGGCAATAGTTAATTCACAATGACACAAAATCCTCATGGTTTATTCCCTAATAATAGTACCCATACTACTGTGAAGTGACCCACATTATCCCTGGCAATAGTCTTTGTTTTGAAATCTAACTTGCTTATATTAACACAGTCACTTCAACTTTGATTAGTTTATCGTGTGTTATTATTTCCTGTTGACTTATTAAAGTAGGTTTCTTATAGGCAGCATGTAATTGGATCATCATTTCTCGTGCAATTTGACATTATCTGTCTTCTAGTTGGTGGTTTAGAGTACCTACGTTTAATGTATTTATTGATTTAATTGGGTTCAAGTCTATTCCATTGCTATTTGTATTCTGTTTATCCATCACTTCTTTGTTTCTTTTCCCCTTCATTTTCTGTCTTCTATGGATGATTTTTTTGATGACTCTCTTTTATTTTCTTTGTTGGCTTACTAACTGTAACTCTGCTTAATTAATTAATTAACTCTGATTTCTATAATTTCAGCAACTATATGTTCAAAGTTCTCCCTCTTCTGACTTCTCTTTGTTCTTTCCTTTTGGAGACCAGGAGCCAACTGTTGGTCTGCCCGGTGTTTGTTTCTGGCTACCATCATTAAATATTGTTTAGTCCAGCTGACATTATTTTTGAACTAAGCTTACTTGATAAAAGAAGCACATTGCTTAAATTCCAACACAAGCTCCTTATCTCATAGCAGACTGAGCTTTGTGAAGCAGTGTTCTAGAGGTTAGAGAAACAGGGCTTGGTTCTCATCTTGGCAAGGCCAGAAAGACAACTTTTAGGCTTCTGTAACACTGATGTTGAGCCTCTAAAGGTGACTCACTGTTCATCAGGCAGATGGGGCAGAAAAAAATCCCAGGTGTTTTGAATTTCTTGGGGTCAGGCACATTGTCTTCTTTGTCTTGGCAGCTTCAGAACAACACCTGACACATAACAAGTGCTCAATGAATGTCTGCAGAATTGAGCTGAACAGAGTGGGGGAGTAATGTCCATGAATTGCTAGAGGAATTGGTACAGGTGTCACATGGGAGTGCTGCAAGTACAGGGTGAAAAGATGATGCTAGAGAAATGCAAAAGAATCAGATGTGGAGGGCTTTGTTAGACAGGTTAAGGGTTTCTAACTTTATCTTAAGACTTATCAGGGCTACTTGAAGGGTTTCAAGCATGATGTGATCAGATTGGAATTGCAGAAGATCTTTCTGTGCATTCTGTAAAAGGTCATTCAGAGCATGCAAACCAGGAGGGAGACACTGGTGGGATTCCCTGGGAATATCCCCAGAAATATGATCTCAGATTGGCTTCTCACTGGAAAACAGTCATTTCTGTCTGCAGGCAAAGTTTCAATAGAAATTCCCCTATTCTGCCTGCCCCTGGGGATACTAATTGTACTGGTAACAATCACTACCTTTATATCTCCTCTGAGACTTAAGGAGTGCATGCCTGCTTTGTTCTAGATGTTTGCAATGGGGTGAACATCTTGTGGGGACATGGAGGAGGAGGAGAAGGGCTCAGCTCACCGTGCCTTTCTGCCATTCCCTGCTACTGAGAATCAGACATTGCCCCAAGAACAGTGCTCCTGGAAAAAATGAAAGTCAGCTGACACTCCTCGTCCCCAAAGTTCTTTCTGGACACAGAAGTTATTCTAGCTCCAAACATGTCTTTACCAGAGAATTAGAAATTGTTCTCCCTACTCTCCTATGAGAGAACTCCCTTACCCTCAACCCTACAAGCTCAACTTCCCCAGCACTCCAAGAGGCATATAGAGTTTACAAATTCCTCTCCTGTAATTCCTGCTATTTCTGAAGCAGTTGCTGTGTAAGGGAGACAAGTTTGGTTCATCAAGTTTGCAAGAGACAGAAAGTGAAGGGGAAATAATACCAATGATGATGATAATAACAGAAAAAACAGCCAGGAGGAAAATTGCCCAACATTGATATACAACAGTCAATTAAGTATGTGTGTATGTGTTTTTAGTTTTGGCAAAGCTGGGGGAGCTCTTAACTATACAGAGATGTTTTTGCAATTCTATTACTAGATGAATAATTGACTCCTGGCCATATTTCCCTGTCATGGATAATAAACGCATCCAAACTTACTTACAGATTTATTCTATGCTAATATGCTCAGTGTGTTGCTAATCACCATCTTTCTCAAAGATCTCCTGTGATTTGGAGGTGGAGCTGGGGGTGGGGGCAGAGAGAGTGAAAGAAAGATTTTGTTCTAATTGATTTTTTAATTTCTTTGGAGAGACCAATTGGCTAGCTGAATTACATAATGGGTGATGAGTGTCGAGTGACAGGGTGCTTCTGCTTGATAAATGGGCTTACCATCATCACAAAAGGTATTAAATTCTAAACCACTTTTAGAGAACTGAAATATAGTGATCCATATTCATAACTTTTAATTTTCTAATAGTCTCATTTTAAAAGTAAAAGAGGAAAGAGGAGAAATGAATTTTAATGCAATATTTTATTTAACCCAGTGCATTAAAATTATCATTTCAGTATGTTACCAACATAAAAGTAATCTCATTATCAACAAGATCTTTTATATGTTTTTTCATGCTACATCTTATAAATCTGTTATGAGTTCCATATTTACTGCACATCTCAATTAGGTCTAGCCACAATTCAGGGGCTCAAAAGACACATGTGACTAGTGGCTGCCATATGGGAGAGTGCAGCTCTGGAGTTTGTTAGGTAATTTGACTTTGGGGTGCCCTTCGTCATGGCCTAAGGAACTCAGACTTACTATTCTGGGCTGTTTATACCCAGTGATTTACGAGATTCAACCTCACACTACTTTGATGAGAACCTGTTGTCACAGATGCTGCTGAACCAAGGTCATTAGGAAAAGAAAGGCTGAGTTGCAATGGGCAGGTGAGGTTCAGTTTACAGTCCCCACTCTGGTGGTTCTATAGCACTTGTCTGCACTGGTTCTCACAGACTGTCTGTTTCATCTTTCCTCCATTTGCCTGTAATGATCCTAAGAAGATGAACAGTCCCCGAGAAGATTGGAGATGGAAGAGGTGTTAGAGGACCTTTGGTACAAACTTGCTTTACAGATGAAGACAGCGGGACCTGGAATGTCAAAAATTTACCAGGGACCCATAGCTAATTAGGATAAGGATAAGCAAAGCCTTTCTTATCCTTCAGAATCCCAGACTGGGGTCTCATCCTTTGCATCAGATAGATACAAGAATGTGCTCAGCTGGAAAAATCCACAGCTAATGTTTTCTAGTGATTCCAAGGCTCAATGTGTTCAGAAAAGGAAAACCAGTCACCAGTGCATGTTGGATGAATGCACCTGGACATCACATGTGTAAGGAAATTCTTAGGATAAAAAGCAGGTGCTAGGAACATTATCATGCAGACCAGGGGAGATAAGCCAGGGCTAGGATAGCACTTTGTCACCCCAGTGGTTCCACTGACCAAAGGTCTAAGTAGTAAGAGACAGCTTCTGGGACCTGTTAAATAGACAAGACTGAACTATATTATATTTAATGAATGTACTTCAAGTATTATGAAAAAGAGGTTAAAAGTAAAAACATGGAAAAGATATATACCATGCACTAATCCTAAGAATGGGGGTTGGTTTTATTAGTCATGAAATGGTAGATTTCAGGACAGGAATATTACTAGAAAGGAAAAGATATGTTTCATAATGATAATGCAGTAAATTAATAAAAAACCCCATAATTCTATATATACATGCAGTTAATAACAGAGTTTCAAAATACATTAAGCAACACCTATGAGACTGAAAGGAAAAATAAATACATAATTATGGTTGGAGATTACAAAACTTCTTTCTCAGTAACCAGTAAAAGTAAACAGAACAAGAAAAATGTGGAAGCCCTGAAAACATGGACAACCAACTTGACTGAATAGAATCTTCTCAAACAATACATCCAACCATGATGGTATATGCCTTCTTTTGAAGCACGTATTCATCAAGATAGATTATATGTTCAACAATAAAACAATCTTAATATATTTTTAAAAACTGAAATCATGTTCTCTGACTTTTGTGTAATTAAAATTATAATTCAATATCAAAAAGATATGAAAAATCCCCCAGATTAAATCACATATGTGCACCATATAATGATACAGATCAGTAATGGCCTGCATATTTGACAGTGGTATCGTGAGATTATACTGCCTAATGATCTAATGGCTATTTAGATTGTTCAAGTGCACTCCATGATATCTATTTCTCAGAATGCATTCCTGCCAGTAAGCGACACATGGCTCTACTTCTAAATAACCCACAGGTCAAAAAAGGAAATCATTGAGGAAAATAGGAAAAATTTTTGAATTAAATGAAAATAAAAACATAGCACATAGAAATTTGTGAGATGTCAATGAAGCAGTACTTCCAAGAAAACTATTGCTGTAAGTGCTCACATTAGGAAAAAAAGGTATATGCTGACCTAAGCTCCTATTTATAAAAATATTAAAAAACAAGAAAAGATTAAGCCCAAACTAGGTAGAATAAATAATAAAAAGTGGAAATTAATGAAACAAAAAAAGAAAAATCAATAAAATAAAAAGATAAATAAGATTGAAAACTTCTATCTAGGCTGATGAAGAAAAGACACAAATTACCAACATCACAAGATTTTAGAGATCATGAAAAGGATAATAAGACATTATAAATAATTTATCAGAATTAATTTTATAACCTATGTGAAATGGACAAATGCCTTGAAGACACAAATTACCAAAATTGACACATGAAGAAATGAAAAATTAAAAAAAACTCAATAGATTGACTTTTAAATTAAGAACCTTCCTATAATGAAAATTCCAGGATTTCAAATGATTTCACATATGAAAACTTACAACAAGGAAAAAATAATATAACTTCAGCACAAAATTTTCAGAAAATAGAGAAAAAGGGAACACTTTACAACTAATTTTATGTGATGAGGATCAACCTGAAACCTACAGTAGATAAACATTATAAGAAAATAAAATAGAGCAATATTTCCCATAACTATAGTTTAAAATATCCTTAACAAAATGCAAGTGAAATTTAGAAATATATGAAAGAATTATATATTGTTTTCCTATTTGGCCTCTGTTTCCTTAACTATAAACTAAAGAATTGAGTTAAAACCAGATAATGTCTTTAAGTCTCATTTAGGTCCTAAATTTTATGATCTGTTTAGCTTGGCCTCTGGTCCAGACTCCTCCTCTTCTTCTTCTTCTTAAAAAATATTTGTTTTTTAGTTGTAGGTGGACACAATAACCTTTATTTTGTTTTTATGTGGTGCTAAGGATTGAACCCAGTGCCTCATGCATGCTAGGCAAGCACTCTACTGCTGAGCCACAACCCCAGTCCCAGACTCCTTTTTTAAAAATGGGCTTAGAAATGCTGAAATTCCAGCTTCTATTAGACCCAACTTATCAAAAAGGATCTATAAATGCATAGAACAGGGTTTTAATATAAAGTTACAGGATAATTCCTGTTCTGTACCCCATCAGTTCCAGTAGCAAGAATTTTAGGCTAGAAAGAGGAGGAAATAACAAGGGGTGGAGAGATGTCTTGGGGTTGGTCCCTTAAATCACACTATTAAACTCATGCTTCTTGGCTTACAATAAGGTCTTATCCACACAAACCCATTGTTAAATTAGATATATTGTGAGTCAAAAATACATGTAATGTTGGCAAGGATGTGGGGGAAAAGGTTCACTCACACGGTGCTGGTAGGATTGCAACCACTCTGGAAAGCGGTACAGAGATTCCTTAGAAAATTTGGAATGGAGCTATCATTTTGACCCAGTTATCCTGCTCTTTGGCATATACCCGAAGAACTTAAAATCAGCATACTACAGTGAAGCAGCCACATCAATGTTTATAGCAACTCAATTCACAATAGCCAATCTAAGGAACAAACCTAGGTGCCCTTCAACAGATGGATAAAGACAATGTGGTATATATACACAATGGAATATTATTCAGCCATAAAGCTGAATGAAATTATTTCATTTGCCAGTAAATGGATAGAAGTGGAGACTATCATGCTAAATGAAATATGCCAATCCCCAAATACCAAAGGCCAAATGTTTTCTCTGATATGTGGATGCTAACACACAATAAGGGTGGGGAAGGAAAGAATAGAAATTCATTAGACAAAGGGGAATGAAGGGAAGAGAGGGAGAATGGAAATAGGAAAGACAGTAGAATGAATCAGACATAACTTTCCTATGTTTATATATGAACCAGTGAAACTCCACATCATGTACAACTATAAGAATGGGATCCTAATTAGAATAAGTTATACTCCATGTATGTATAATATGTCAAAATACACTCTACTGTTATGTATTTCTAAAAAAGAACAAATAAAATAAAATAAATGCATTTAATACAATTAACTAGGCTGCATTCCACATAGTAGCTTAGACTAGCCTATCTTAAACGTGCTTAGAACACTCATTGGCTCATAGTTAGGCAAAATCATCTAACATAAAGTTCATCTGATAATAAAGTGTTGAAAATCTCAATGTGATATTTTGAATACCCACATTAAAAAAAAAAGGCTGGCAGGGAACAGTATACTGTAAAGTGTGTGTGGTTTCTCTTCGTGATCATGTGACTGACAGAACTGTGGTTCTCTACCACAGTGCAGCATCAAGAGTGTATCTTAGCACATATTGCTAACGTGGAAAAAGATGAAAGTGCAAAGTTTGAAGTACAGTTTCTACTGAAAGTGTATTGCTTTTGCATCATGGTAAAGTCCTGAGTTCAAAAGTTGAAACATCAGAAGTTAGGGACTGTCTGTCATTCACCTGCCTTGTGTGGAGTTCCCCCAATGTTGATGCAATACACATATTAGTCAGAATGAGCAAAGACTCCAACACAGTGCTAACCTCAGTTGTTCTAAACCTGAAAGTCAATTTTATTCTAACAAAAGTCAAGGACTTCTACAAAACCTCTTCGAAATGCAATAGAGAAAGAAGCCATTCTTAGGTAAACAGAAGGAACACACAGGAAGCTAAATCTCTTTTGCACCTAAGTGTACAGTTCCAAAATAGGGCATCAAAGATTACAACTATAACATATGATTGTTATATTTATTTAAATTGAGGACTTGAGAAAAATAATGATAACTTTGTACAATTAATAAAAACCCTAATATATGAAAATGCCTAGCTCAGTGCAAGCTAACTTGGGATATAAATCATCAAAGAACACAGAACAAGATTGGCAGGAACCTGAAGATATAAAGAAGAGGGACTTGACCAAGCTGAGAAAACCCAGGTTGCATTTCACCAGCTCCTTAATGAGGATGAAGTGGAATTAACCATAAACCTACCTTCTGTGTCACTTCAAGTTTACTGTGGAGACACACTTAACTATTTATGGTGTATTTCTATAATCCATTTAGTTGTCTGGTGTCTCATCCACAGTCCAGTTGTGCCAGGGCAGTAGGGTAGGTTGCAGACAGGCCAAAGAGAGTGCCCAGAGACAGCCTGGGAACCATATGGTTGATTGGGAAAAGCTTACAAGAGATCAGTGACTGCTCCAAGAAAAGTTTGTAATGGCAGGCTGACAGCTCTGCCGTCCCTCGTGGTGCTTTGCCAAGTGGTGTCTCTTCTCCCTCACAGTGTTGTGTCCAGCAAGGGATGTGTGTCTTTTCCACACTTCCTTCAGTTTCGCACCCATCCCCTCTCAGAAAGGGGATTTATATATTTGGCTGCAGGAGCAGTGGCATCAGCAGCACCAGCTTGCTTAGTTTGCTTATGACCAGCATCCTAAGGAACAACTGTTCCAGCATCCAGGCAAGAAAGTGGCCTAAAGAAGAAGAGGAAGAAGAGGAAGAAGAGGGAGAAGGAGCAGGAGAAGGATGAGAAGAAGAAGAAGAAGAAGAAGAAGAAGAGGAGGAGGAGGAGGAGGAGGAGGAGGAGGAGGAGGAGGAGGAGGAAGAAGAAAGTGGTTTTTTACAGACAACACTAACTTGCCTTAGTTCCCCATGTGCATTAGAGAAAGTCACTGTCCTTAAAGATACTATGTATCTGGACCGCCTGGCTCAGGCTTGCTCTCATTATTCCCTTGGTGTTTTATTATCCCTCTTTTTTTTTTTTTTTAGTGATGATACATCTAGATTCGGTTATTTTCATCTAACCCTTGCCATTGTATTGTCTCAAGTAGAAAATAAATTCCTTCAGCTATTCTGCATGTCAGTCAAGTGGGTCACTAATCATTTATTGCAGTCAAGATTTGAATGCTCTGGATGGGCAATACAGGCAGAATGCCTACAGGTCACATCTGAGCAGGGCTTGCTCTTGCCTGGGTGTGCTATGTGCTGCATTAGAGTCCTTAAGGCAAAGGAACAAGGATGTCATTGAAATCAACCATGTGGGCCTTTTCAATCCGGTAGTATCCAGGATTGCTTCTAAATCTCCAGAGAAAGCTACATTTTGGAGGATGTGAAAAAACCAGAGGTCTCACTTCATGCCATTACCCATGCATGAAATGCTTCCCCTTCCTTCTACTCCCAAGTCCTGCACATCTTTCAACACTCTGCTCAAAACATGTTGTCTATCAAGCTTTTCCACATTGCTGACCCTCCCTACCTCTCTAATAGGGGCAGCTAGTGATTTCTTTCTTGGGGCTTCTATTATTGTTATGGTTCTTTATTGTTCTAGTTGTCTTTTAGAGAGAGGGTTCTTTTTTTCAAGGTCTCTCTCTCTCTCTCTCTCTCTCTCTCTCTCTCTTTAATTTCTCCCCTCCCACCCTGTTTATTTTGTAGTGCTGAGGATCAAACCTAGGGCTTCCCACATGGTAGGCAAGTGCAAGTGCTTTACCACTGAGCCACACACCCAGTCCACTTTTGTTTTTTTGGTATTTTCTAGAATCACTGCTGAATGTTGAGGTTTGCATTGGTTTTTATTTAACTCGCTTGGAATTTGGTGTATTTCTTCAATCTAGAGTGTTATGTCTTTCTTCAATTCTGTTAAATCCTCAACAATAATCTCAAATATTTCTGCTCTCTCTTTCTATTTTGTGCCTCTGGCATGCCTAACCAGAATGGTAGGTCTTTTCTAATGTTGTCCCTATTCATTCTATTCTTCATATCTGAACTGCTTTTTTGCATGTTCATCCCTTTATATCTCTCTTAATCTCTGTTTCATCTCTTCATCTCTGTATGTGTAAAACTTTAATTATCCTTCAGTTCACTAACAGCATCTTTAGCCATGTCTGATCCACTAGGGGCTCTTTAAATCTCAGGTATGCAGAAGCAGACTGATGTTAATCCTCAGCTCATTATGAACTTTTGTCACTTGTTCAAGCATGGCTCTCTTTTACTTGTTCATCTAAGAATCTATTCACGACAACATAAAAAAAAAACAGAGGAACTAGATTATTAACAATAACGCAATTACCTATATTCTTCTTATCCAAGATGACCACTCCCTGCACCTTGTGCTAATTATTCCTTTACCTTGAAAATGTTTATATTCCTAAAATATACGTATTCTTAAAAGGCACATTTGTTCAGTTTTGATTTTTTAAAACTTTGTAACACCTTGTGGCTTTATAAAAATGGTAAAAAGAGCCTCCTGGGACTTAGGTTTTTCATTCATAATAATGTTGTCAAAATCCATCCAAATTGCTGCATGGGTCTGTAATTCATTTGTTTTGACTGCACTATAATGTTCCATTGTGTCACTGTTTGACTATATCACAGTTTATTTATCCACTCTTCTGTCAGTGAGCATTTGGGTTGTTTCCAGGTTTTTGCTATTAGGAACAGCACCACTATAAACATCATTATTCACGTCTCTTGGGTTTCTCTTGGCTATGTTCCAAGAAATGCAATTGCTGAGAAATAGAACGTGTGAACGCTCAACTTTTCAAAATAGTGGTACAGTCCTTTCCTTGATGATTGTACACTAACCTGCTATTTAGTCTGTTCATTGAGTTTTACATTTTCAGTGACCATATTAATTTGTTTTCATTTTTCTGAACTGTCTTCTGTTGTTATTGTAACTTCTATTTCTTCATTTATCCATTTAATCAGTTTAAATATCCCTATGTTATAATCTTTCTCAAACTGTGTGATTATCTCCACTTCTTGAGGTTTTAAACCTGTTTGCTGCACCTACTTAACACCCAGATATACTCCCTCACCCTATGTTTTTTATTTCCTGTGTGGTTTATTAATTTTGCTTGTGAGCTTATCTTTAGCTCTTTTTTTCTATCTGAGGGAATCCTGGGCATTCTGACATAAACATATTTATCAATTCACCTATTGGAGAACATCATGGTTGCTCCCAATTTGAGCAATTATGAATCAAGCTGCTACAAATATCTGTGTGCAGATATTTGTGTAGACATGCAAATTTCAGGTCCTTTCAGTAAATACAAGGAGCATGATTGTTGGACTGTATGGTAAGAGTATTTAGTAAAATACCACTAAACTGTCTTCTGAGGTGGCTATACCATTTTGAACTCCCACCAGCAATAAATGAGTGTTCCTACTGCTCCACTTTCTTGGTAGCATTTGCTATTGTCAGTGTCCTGGATTGTCAGGTGTGGGGTATAATCTCATTGTTGTTTTAATTTGCATATCCCTGATGACATATGATGGGAAGCATTTTTTGTATGCTTATTTACTATTTGCATATTTTTCTTTGGTGAGATACCTGCCTTTGACCCATTTTTAAGCTGGGCTGCTTGTTTTCTTTTTGTTGAATTTTAAGAGTGTATTTTAGATAACAATATTTTATCACATATGTATTTTGAAAATATTTTCTCCCAGTCCATGGCTTATCTTTTAATTTTCTTGACAAGGTCTATTGCAGAATAGAAAATTTAATTTTAATGAAGCCCAGCTGACCACACCTTTGGCATAACTGAAAAGTTATTGCCAAACCCAAGGTCATCTAGTTTTTGTCCTATTTTGATTTGTCCTTTTTTTTCTGAAAGTTTGTAATTTTGTGTTTTATATTTGTGTCTACAATCCATTTTGAGTTTAGTTTTGTGAGGTTTATGTGTAGATTCTTTTTTTTTTTTTTTTTTGCATTTGGGTGCCCAGTTTTCCTACATCTTTTGTTAAAGTCTATTTTCCTTCACTGTCTTGTCTTTATTTCCTTGTTAATGATCAGTTGATTATATTTATACTGATCTATTTCTGCACTCTATTCTCTTCCATTGATTTATTTGTCTATTCATCTACCAATTAATATAGAATTGGAGATTAGTGGGTTTTCCTCTTTTTATCTCTCAACACTTTAAATAACTTACACTTTAACCTCTTCTTGCTTGCATAATTTCTGAGAAGTCAGATGCAATCCCAAGCTTGTTACTCTATAGGCAAGGTGTTTTTCCCTCTAGCTTTTTTTGATATTTTTTTTCTACATGACGTACATAGTTAAAAATTTTTTTCTCGGGGTGGGGAGGAGGGAGAAGGCTGTATTTACTGTGTTTATCTTCTTGGTATCCCTTGAGTTTCCTGGATCTATGGCTTGGTGCCTAACATTAATTTGGGGAAATTTTTCAGCCATCATTATTTTAAATATTTCTTCTGTTCTTCTCTCTTCTCCTTCTGAAATTATCATATGTGCATGCTACACTTTTTTTAGTTGTCTCATATTTCTTAGATATTCTGTAATTTTTTCCAGTTTTTTGTTCAGATTGTCTTTCAGTTTTGGGGGTTTTTATTGAGATTCCCCAAGTTCAGAGATTCTTTCCCTAGAGGTGTCTGGTCTACTAATAAGCTCACTAAAAAATTCCTCATTTCTGCAATAGAACTTTTTATCTCTAGCATTTGGCTTTGATTCTTTCTTAATATTTCCATTTCTCTGCTGATATTGCCACTTGTGTTTGCTGGTTTACTTTCCTCATTGGATCCCCCCCACACACACCTTTTTTTTTTTTTAAGTAATTAGAGTTATTCAAAATTCCAGATCTGATCATTCCAAATCTGATAATTCCAACATCTTTGTTTATTCTTGCCATGTCTTATTCCAATATTAACTCTGTCTCTTCAAACTATGTTTGTTATTTTTTGTTTGTTTGTTTTGCCTTCCTGTATGTCTTGGGTTTTTTTCCCCTGTTAGCAAGGCATGATATACTGAGTAAAAGAAATGACTATAAATAAGCCTTTTGTAATGGGATGGTAAGGTGTCGGGGAGAAGCAGCATTCTTCAGACCTATGATTAGGTCGCAGTCTTTTGTAAAGCCTGTACTCCTGAGTTGTGAACTTCACACCTGTTTCTCAGTGCTCTACCCTTACCTTTTGAGTGATAGGTGGCTAGAGTGTGCTGGGGTTGTATATTTCCCTCCTCACACCTCCTTTACCCTTCACCCTGGTCAGTTAGGCTTTGTAATCTGTAGCTTAGGCACTGGTTAACTAGTTTCTCCTGAAGACAGACCTTGTTAAGAAGAACAGAGTGGGTAGCTGCATAGCTTGGAATGGTGGTTCCATTCTAGGTTTTCTAAGGAATCTCCATACTAATTTCCAGAATGGTTGCACCAATTTGCAGTCTCACCAGCAATGAATGAGTGTGCCTTTTCCCCCACATCCTTGCCAACACTGATTATCTGTATTTTTGAAAACTACCATTCTGATGGGAGTGAGATGAAATCTTAGTTTTGATTTGCATTTCTCTAATTACTAGAGATGTTAAACGTTTTTTCATATATTTGTTGATCAAATATATATTTTCTTCTGAGAAGTGTCTGTTCAGCTCCTTAGCTCATTTATTGATTAGGTTATTATTATTTTTTTGGTGTTAAGTTTTTTGAGTTATTTATATATACTGGAGATTAGTGCTCTGACGTGCATGTGGCAAAAATTTGCTCCCAAAATGTAGGCTCTCTCTTCTTAATCTTTATCCAAAGGACTTAAAGTCAGCATACTATAGTAATGCAGCCACTTCAGTGTTTATAGCAGCTTAATTCACAATAGCTAAACTGTGGAACCAACCTAGATGCCCTTCAACAGATGAATGGATAAAGAAACTGTGGTATATATACACAATGGAATATTACTCAGTGATAAAAGAGAATAAATTATAAAATTTGGAAGTAAATGGATGGATTTGGAGAATATTGTGCTAAGTCAAGCAAGCCAATCCCCCAAAACCAAAGATTGAATGTTCTGATAAATGGATGCTGATCCATAATGGGGAGGACATGGGAAAAATGGAGGAAATTTGATGGGGCAAAGGGATGGGAGGGGTGGGGAGGGAGCATGGGGGTATGAAAGATGGTGGAATGAGATAGACATCATTACCCCAGGTATATGTATGACTGCACATATAGTGTAACGCTACATCGTGCACAACCATAGAAATGTAAAGTTGTTCTACAATTGTGTCCAATGAATCAAAATGCATTCTGCTGTCATATATACCTAAGTAAAATAATAAAAAAATTTGCTGAATGAATTAATAAATGATCAGTTAATGAAAAAAACAGAACACAGTGCTTTGGCATATTGCAAAATGGTCACTTTTCCCCTTCTTTGTAGGAAGAATAAGGGAATTTTTCTCCAGCATTTACTGTAAGAAACAAATTGAGGTCCTGAAGATAAAACTTACAAAACCTTGCCCCCTCCCCATGACTGGGTCCCCAGGAATTATTAACTCTCACACTTATCAGACTGAGCTATGGCAATTCATCAGTTACAGTTTAGATTTTCGGGTGCTGGTTTCTAATAGAGGTTTCTACTCTGATAAGTTGTGATTCTCTCTATCTCTCTTGTCCTTCTCTCCAATTCCATGGACAGCAGTTTGCCCTGTGATTTCATTATTTTTACAGATTAAGAAGAGTTGTTGATTTTTCAGTTTCCAATGTTTTACTTATTGCTAGGATGAAGTGGCAACTTTCAAACTCCTTGCATGCAGAACTAAAAATTAAAACCCTGATATATTTTTACTACAGCATTTAATGTCATTCCTTTTTAAGCATTTTTGTTAATTGATTAATTCATGTCTTTCACACTGAGTGCAAACTTCTTGAGATCAGGTACCTGTACATGCATGACTTCCAGCAACAATAGATGTCTATGGCAGTCATCATATTTCTGTGACTATAACAGCTACCTGAGGTAATCAACTTAGAAAGTGTTTATTTTGGCTCACAGTTTCAGAGGTTCCTGTCCCTGATCAATTGGCTTCATTGCTTTGGGACCATGGTGAGGCAGCACATCGTGTCAGGGAAACTTGTGGTAAAGCAATCTGCTTACTTCGTGGCTAGGACACAGAAAAGGAAGAGTCCCATAGTCCCCTCGGCGTCCTTCCCTCAGTGACCTAAGACCTCAAACTAGGTTCTGCCTTTTTTCTTTTTTTAATTCCTGGTTCTTTTTGCTGCATTTTGAAATTGGTGCATTAGACTTACATATAATGGTGGGATTTATTGTTACTTATTCATACATGCACATAATATAACAATGTAATTTGGCTAATATCATTCCCTAGTATTTCTCCTTTCCTTCTTGTCTTCCTTCCCCCTGGTTCCTTTTCCTCTACTAACCTCCCTTTAATTTTCAAATCCATTCCCATGCCTTTTTTTTTTTTTTTATAAATCCCCTTTCCTCTCTAGCTTCCACATATGAAAGAAAAGCATATGCCTTTAACCTTCTGAGTTTGATTTATTTCATTTAACATGATGGTCTCTAGTTCTGTCCATTTTCCTGCAAATGACATAATTTCATTCCTCTTTATGGCTGAATAAACTTCATTGTGTATGTGTACCACATTTTCTTTATTCATTCATCCATATTGATGGACACCTGGCTATTGTTAATTGTGCTGCTACAAACATGGGTATATGACCTGGGAGTTGTAGACCAGTGGTAGAGTGCTTGCCTAGCATGTGTGAAGCACTGGATTTGATCCTTGACAGCGCACAATCACGCTCATGCACACGCACACACACTATATATAAATTAAATAAAGGTAAACAAACATGGATATGCTTGTATCACTGTAGTATGATGACTTTAATTTTTAGGGTAAATACTGAGAAATGGTATATCTGGGTCATATGGTGGTTCCATGCCTAGTGTTTTGAAGAATCTCCATACTGATATCCATAGTGGCTATACTAATTTACAGTTCCATCACAGTATAAAAGTGTTACATTTTTTTTCCACATCCTATCCAGCATGTATTATTGTATTTTTGATGGCTGCATTCTAACTGGAGTGAGATAAAATCTTTTAATTTGCATTTCTCTAATTACTAATGATGTTGACAATTTTTCATGTATTTGTTAGCCATTTGTATTTCTTCTTTTGAAAAGTGTCTGTTTAGTTCATTTTAGGGCTCTACCTCTTAAAGGTTCTGTCACATCCCAATACCATGAACTGGGGATCAAGTTTTTAACATATAGGACTTTGGGTGACATTCCAGATCCAAACTATAGGTAGCAACATCCAAATTGAATTGGGAAATCAGATGCAAGAAATGAATAAATTAGTGAATCAATGCCACCTGGCATCATCACCTTACTACTCTCCAAATTCACACTCTCCTTAAACCATATTTTCAACATTTTATTCAAGGAATTCTCAGGACATAGAAGGACAGAATTTTGTTCAAGTCAAGCAGCCAAAGTGCTGGGAAGAGAACTTTGGAATCCTAAGCTGTTAACTGATACCCTCTGTTCTCCAGAGAGCATAAACACACACCTGCTCCTGCACAGAGACCATGTGCTGTGTCTCTTACAGGCTTCTGTATAGTAACTTTTGGGTTTCAGATTGAGTGAACTAGGGATTGTGAAATTTTAGGAGAGCACCTCTAGAGAGTGGCAGAGCTCAGGTAGCCTTTGTGCAAACACTGCTGGTTGAGCTTCTTGCTCCACCTGAAAGATTCCCGAGCTCCCAGTCATGAAAGGAGAAACCTAATGTTACAGATGCTCTGGAGCGCGTGTGTGTGTGTGTGTGTGTGTGTGTGTGTGTGTTTTACCACCTGTATTCTGGAAAAGGAAAAACAGCTCTCTACATCTGACTCTCTTTAGCACTCATGAATTATATCAAATTTGTTTGTTTATTTGCCTCTTAAGTTCTATGTTTTTTGAAGGTGGGTCCTATGTCTTCCCTTCTTTGCAACCTCAATGCCAACAAGAGTAAATGTCTGCTGAATCAGATTATCAAAAATGAAGCAAGGAATGAGATGTCTTCAAACAGTCCAGCTGCTTTTCTGGATTAGAGTCGGTGTCTCTCACGTTAACCCGAGTCTCTGAAGATGCAGTATTCCCCTTATTCCTCTTCCCAACAAGCAGGGAAGATAACAAACCAACTGTTTCCATCTTTGCTTAGCTTAACTCTCTGTCAGCTTTGTATGTGGATCTTAAGTAGGCCTGTTCCCACCTTTGAGAGACAGAACCAGTTTGAGGCCTCTTCATGAAGTATGTGGCAATGGTGTCCCCAAATAGCTTGGGGTGATGAAAGAAATCAGCTTGGGAGAGACACCTCCCTGTTTGTCTTCTCAGCCTTGGGAGTGGGCCCCAGTAGGGCTTTGCCCCAACCCTGGCCTCTCTCTGCCCAGGGCTATGAGGTACTCGGTGTTGTTGCATTCTGAGTGTGTGAAAAGAGCAAAGGGAATATGAGTCAGAGAAATAATTCCTAGGTCCAACCTCACCCTAGAATTGTTTCATCAAAATGGGAAGCTAGAGAGGGGGGAACTAGTCCTTTGCCAAAGTCTCCACACTGTTCCGACTTGCCTTTGACTTGAGGACTCAGCAAACACTGACATGGGGTTGACAAACCAAGACGGACTTGATTTACAGTGTACTCCTCTGTCCCAGGGAGAAATCAAACATTGTAAATCACTAGTGAATGGCCAAGGTTCTACAGTGCTTATAAATGATAAGGGTTAGCTTTGCAGCTCTCCCCAGAGTGAATTTCCAGTGGGCAGCCTGCCCTCCTACAAAGTAAGGCGGAGAGAAAGTACTTCTGTGCACATACCAAGAGGTGAGTCAAACGGAGTGTCAAGTCAGTCTCTGTCTTCTCCCAGGCAAGACTCTTGAGTTCCCTCGGGGGAATTTCATCATAGCTCCTGCTCTCTGTCCCTGGCTTCAGAGGGGCTTCATCAGCAGGAGAGCTATGCTGTTTCATGGGATGAGGAGGGAGAGACAACTCCAATTTCCACAGCCTGGCCTTGGTGACACTGATGACTGAGTTTTTACAATCTTTGTCCAGACTGCCTGCTAGTGAGCAGCCCCTAGAACCCTGGAGTGAGCCACATGTTTCCCTTATAGTGGTGCCTCTAGGGTTTCTACAGAAGAGGCTCTTTGGAGCACCAATATTAGCAGAGAAGCTGGGGAATTTGTCTTAAAGGTAGGCTTCCATGATCCAGGTGACCAGCTAAGTAGAAATGGAACAAACACATGAGCACAATTAATGAAAGAAAAAATCATATTCATTTACATCAATGAGATACCTATCTGGCTTTTATAGACATGAAATTCAGAATTTATTTTTTTCTTAAATAAGTCAATTATTCGAGTTGTATTTTATTTTCTTCCATTACTGGGGACCCATCTGGGGGTTGCTTTACCACTGAGCTCTTTCCCCAGACCTTTTAAAAAGTATTTAAATTTTGAGACAGGGTTTCACTAAGTTGCACAGGTTAGCCTTGAACTTTTGATCCTCCTTCCTCAGCATCCTGAGCAGTTGGGACTACAGGAGTGCACCTTGGTGCCAAGCAAGCAGTTGTATTTTATAGAATTTTCTTTGGCCTAGTTTCTTTCCTCTAGAGTGTTCCGTGACTTCATCAGTCTGGGAATTTAAAATATATACCTTTTATTTATTTATTTATTACTGAAATTTACCTTTTATTTATTTGCTTACTTAATTTGTTGAGACTTTGGATGTGGGGTTGATACAAATGGGTGTGGGGCAGGTAACATGGGTCCTGCCAGTTCTTCTTGGTTTTGGATTTTGGAATGAATGCCATTGTTTGAGGATTAACTTTATTTCTAGTTGAAGCACAAAGGATAATATTGAATCTAAAGTGTGAAATTCCTGTAATATATGAGAGCAAGTTATTACTTTTCTCTAGATTATAATTCCCTATAAAATAAAGAAATGAGCCTGGATGAGTAACGTCTCTTTTCAGCACTCGCTATCCATTGGGGAATGGGGCCTATTCAGGTTATTTCATTTCTTCCATCTATTTATTATAATCCAAGAGTGCAGTGTGTTCTTTTGTGCCTCTCTGGCTTCCTGTTCTCCACTTATGACCTAGGAACTTTCACCTAGGCCTCTTTTCCATCTGCAAGCAAGGAATCTCAGCATCCAGGGTAGGAAATGTGATTTGGTCCCTCCGTCCCTTCCTGAAGGATCTCAGAGGCACAGCTAAATCTAGGTGGAAAGACACCCCACTCCCACTCCCACTCCCACCCCCTGCCATCCAACACATACAGGTGTACACTTCCTCTCTTAGGAAGAGGAAAATGAAGAGCAGAAGGAGAACAGTTCAAGCAGGGAATCAGTAAGGACAGCCTGAACCACAGTCCTGGGCAGTGTGGCTCCCCTACCCGTCTCCATTGGACCTTGGTCAGTCTTAAACTTGCCAAGTATCATAGCAGGAAATTTTGTGGAGAACAACTCTTTTTCCCCCCACTTTTTTTAAATTGGTGCATTATAGTTGTACATATGGATGGGATCTGTTGTTTCCTATGTATACATGCATACAATATAATAATATAATTTGATCAATATCACTCCCCAGCACGTTCCCCCTTCCTCTCTACCTTCCTTCCTTGGATTCCTTTCCTCTACTGATCTTCCTTTGATTTTAGAAGACAACCCCTATCTTTGTTTTCCTTTTTCCTCCAGCTTCCACATATGAAATATATGACCCTTAACTATCTGAGTTTGACTTATTTCACTTAACATGATGGTCTCAAGTTTCATCCATTTTTCTGAAAATGACATAATTTCATTTTTATTTATGGCTGAGTAAAATTCCATTGTGTATATACCACATTTTCTTTATCTATTCATCCATTGATGGACACCTAGGTTGGTTTTGTAGTTTGGCTATTGTGAATTGTGCTGCTATAGACACAGGTATGCATGTATCACTGTTATAGGATGACTTTAATTCTTCAGGATAAATGCCAAGAAGTGTTATAGCTAGGTCATATGGTGGTTCCATGCCTAGTCTTTTGAGAAGCCTCCATACTTATTTCCATAGTGGTTACACTAATTTACAGTCCTACCACAATGTAAGAGTGTTCCTTTTTCTTGTAGAGATCATCTTGACAACTGTAACTTGGGAAGATGAACTGAGCTATGATCAACCTTGATTAAACCTGAGGCCAACCTGTTAAATACAAAAGTTGAAAACCAAACCAGATGAAATATTCAAAAATTGTAACTTCTGTCAATAATCTAAATTAAATACCTATCACAGGAAACAAATCCTAGGCAGCTTTCAAGAGAATTGGATGAAATATTGGTATAATAGCCTGGCTCTGGGTTTAGGTCCCAGTGCTTTCAGCAGAAAGAATCCCTTTCTCCCTGCCAGTTGGTTAGGAAAGGTTCCATGCTGGAGGGAATCCCAGATGTCAACAGGGGAGAAGCTCTGTCACTTGAGAGAGGTGAGGTGGTGCGGGGAAGAAGTCAAAGGCAGGTGGGAGGAACTCAATAACAAGTACTAGCATTTCCCAGAGCCATAAAGTGCTTGTCCACTTGCATTGAGAAACTGATAAGTTGACCCTCCTCCTCACATCATTCATATGTTCTAGAAATCCTACTTCTTCCATGAGACCTTCCTACAACACATTCAGTCAAGCCTAAACTCTTCCCCTTTGTCAGTGGCTTTAGATTGGATATGTTAAATTTTCTTTCTCCACCTAAATTTGTATTAACCCCTGGCACCTATTTCCATTGTAATGGTTTAGTAAATTATGCCTTCTATGTCCCTTCATCAAGCAGATGAGAGACATCTCAGCCATAGAATGTTAAGAGTAAGAAGGGTTAACTATTCTACATGCTCATCCCAAGTTATCAGAGACTTGGTAATACTTCTAGCGGGTGACTTTGGGAACAGGAGTGCTGTGTTTCTCAGTGCGGTAGTCTGTCATCACAGGACGTGGAGTTGGCCTAAGCCTCCCTTCCCTTTCCCAGCAGACTCTTGGGCTCCCCCAGTTCTGCTCCTTGTTACTTACCCTTCACACTAAGAGAACTTCCTGGTTGGTTCCAATATGAAGGCAGCAGAGTAGAAGGCAAATCTGAATTTCATCAGATCAATTGGAAGAGAGGAGGGGGAGAGAAAGAGGAGAAGCAGGAGGAGAAGAAGGAGGAGGAGGAGGAGAAGGGAGAGGAGGAAAAGGAACAGAAATGCAGTAGACAAATGAAAGCTGAATGTGAAAATGTGAACTGAACACTAATCACCTGGATCATTCCAATTCTAAAGGTAATTCACAAGGGGAAATTCTGGAAATGCTGAGACCAAGGCAACAACTTTTGAAGACTATGAATTTAGATCTCTATGGTCCAGCATGCTCATGGGATAAAGATGCAGCTTTTTTTTTGAGAGAGAGAGAGAGAGAGAGAGAGAGAGAGAGAGAGAGAGAGAGAGAGAGAGAGAATTTTAATATTTATTTTTTAGTTTTCAGCGGACACAACATCTTTGTTTGTATGTGATGCTGAGGATCGAACCCGGGCCACATGCATGCCAGGCGAGTGCGCTACCGCTTGAGCCACATCCCCAGCCCAAGATGCAGCTTTTTAACTTACAAGTATTCTAACTATTCACTCTTTCATTTACATTTTTTTTTTAAACAGACAGTACATTTCTCCATTAGTGGATTCCTTCTACTATAGATTAAAAAGGCTTACTTCTGGACTCACGATCAACCTAATAATGTATGTGACTGACTCTGGCTAGTAATTCAGGCCAGGAACTGAGAGATCTTGACACTCTGCAACAATGTAACAGGGGATAAATAGTGGAAATTTCAGTGCAAATTAAAGTTATGCATTTTAAAAGAAAATATATATTTTTTAAAAAATGCATGCCTCACATAAGATGAGGATATAAGTAAATAAGTAACTACTTCTTACATGACCATAGTTGAGAAGGTAAAACAATTCAAATATGGAGTTATTTGTTGCATTATCATTTGTTGAATTATCCATATGTTGGCTTTAAACAGATTTACACTGACAAGCATACATCTTTGGATTTATTTCTCAAAATAACATTACATATTCTAAGTTTCTTCAAAGATCTATTTAAAGATTCCTATCAGAATGTACTTCAAGATTCCCTGAACAAATGTAATTTCATTCATTGTGGTAAATAAAACAAAACTATTAAAAGGTGTTAACAGTTTAATTAATTATCATACTCTAGCGGTTGACTTCCATATTACTCTATTTGCTGTCTATACATTTTTTAAGGCTTACATTAAGTTCACATACACATATATGTATGTGTGTGTGTGTGTATGTATGTATATATATATATATATATATATATATATATATATATATATATATACACACAATTTGAATTTAATTAATTGTGGCATTTGTGGTCATTCTCCATAAAAAGTTAGTCTTCAGGCTGTTTGTAATGAAAGTGGCTTAGTTTCTGCTGGAAAATCTGATTCAGTTTACATCATTTTGACTTATAGCACCTCTGCCAGGAATTAAATCTAAGAGTTTAAGACTGTCCTGCTTTTTCCCCAGGTCTGTAGAGGCCTGTTGCTTTTAATGGGTTATGTGTAGGACACAAGGATATGACTCATCTACCTACTTAACAGTCATAAAAAAGTAATGCAAACAGCTTAGCTGCAGTCATAACTCTTATTGTATGGACTACAGTGAACTTGCATTATCATTTAGCTGCTGGGATTTTATAGGAAGGGCATTTCTGCCCAGTGAATGAAGTGTCTGTTACATTCAATGTCATCAATGTCACAAATGTAACTGGTTTTAGTGATTGTAGGATATAGGTGCTGAACTATTTCTCTTGTTATTGAACATCTCTGCCAACCCTTTTATTGTCTCCCTGCTTTGAAGAAGAGAAACCAAATGGCTGCTTTTGCAGAATCCTCTCCTCTGTGAAGTTCCAGGGGAGACCATCCAATGAGAGATACTCACATCAGGAAGGGGGAAGAGAGGTGAGACCAGTATTTTCCAGAGGCAGTTATAGGCAGATGCCCAGAGAAATAAGGAGTTCGAAGCAGCTTCCAGATGAACTTTTTGAGAATTGCCTGTATTGTGCTTCAGGCTGAGACAGGTGTCAGGAGCATCTTAGAGTTCATAAGCTTTGCTGTCTCCCAGGTGAGCTCTTGAGAATCTTTTCCTTCCATGCTCCAGGCTAGTCTTTGCTTCTCTGGTGGTCTTATTCTACTGTCTTAAAATTCTTCATACTTGGAAGATACAGAGTGGCTTCTATTTTTCTGATAAAACCCTGACTGATACAATAAGTAATTATTAGAAATTTAATACAAAGTAAAACAAAAAGAACATGCAAAACATAGGTTAAAATAAACTACCAATGAGCTACATCTACTATAAAAGTAGGACAACCAAAGGCTGACCAAACAGAAGAATAAAAAAGTATAAACCAATCAATTATAAGCAATCATTTAAATGTATTAAAATTTTGATTATAAATTATCAGATTATTATATATCACATATGTGAACACATAATTTGCATATAAATGTATTATTTATAAGTATAATATAGAATATGTTAAAGAGAAAAGATTAATAAGAATAATATAAAATACTACATGAATATAATATAAAATATATATTTAGAGATAAAACTACTTTATATTAAATTTTATTATTTATGTATATATAATACCATTATGATACTGCATAATAATTTGGTCTTAGATATTGCTTTGTCTTGGGCCATAGATAGAAAATGCTCAGACTATAGGAATAATGTGGAATCTATAATATCGACACAAAGCTATCAAATGTGGGAACAACCAGAGATCTCCATTCAATACCATGTGAACAGCACTTGGCATGAAGCAGACATAGCACACAGAAAGCAAGCTCTTGATGAGAGATCACACCAGGGTTGGAAACACAGGAAAGCAGAAAATTGATTCATTGATTTGTTCATGCAATAAAAATTTTTATTAGTGCACTATAGTTATATATAATATTGGGTCCATTTTGACATAATTATACAAACATGGAGTTTAATTTGCTTCAATTCAGTTCCTAGGACTTCCTCTTTTATCCCCCTCTTCCTACTCCTGTTCCCTTTTATCTACTGTAATGTTTTTTCTTTATTTATAGTTTTTTAAAGTGCTTTATAGATATACATAAAGGTGAAATTCACTGTGGTATATTCATATGTGTACATAGGACAGTTTGGTCAATTCCATTCCACCATTCCTCCCATTTCCCATCCTTCCTCCCTCCCTCTCAGTCATCCTTCTTTACTTATCTCTCTTCTATATGCAACAAATATTTTTGAGCACTTCTGATCTCCATGTACTATAATAAATGGTGGGGGAGGCAATGTGAACAAAATAGACATGGTAACTGCCCTTAAGGTGCTCAAAGTCTACTTGGAGATATGGACAAGTAAATAGCCAGTTCCAATTGATTGTGAGGTGTGCTGTGATGCAAGAAGTACACTGTGTTATAGGAACACCTACAAAAGGCAGCTTTCTCAGAATTAGGGAATAGGGTCTGGGGTGGGGACAGAGAGGCTTCCTGAGGTGATCTCCAAGATAAGACTTGAAGGAGGAAAAGAGGTCAGGAGGTCAGAGTACATGGAATGGAGGAGATGAAGGCTGTTTTCAGTTTGTACAAAGGCCCAGAGGCCAGAGTGGGCTCAGAGGAGGTCTCAGTGAACATTCCATTGTGAAGTGGTAGTGGTGAGTTCTGAGGGCAAGGGAGAGATGTTGAGTGACATGATCAGTCTTTTGATTTCAAAACATCCCTTTGGCTGAAGGATCAAGAATGAATTCCAAGAGAGCATGACTAAGTGGAGAGACCATCAAAGGCTGTCTTAATGGTCCATACAAGACATGTACATAGCCTGGATGTCCATAATGTATATAGGATGCCCATTCTGGCAGTGGGGATGGCGAGAAGTCAGCAGCTACAAGCAACATTGAATGCATGACTGGAATGGGAGAAGTCAAGGATGACTCATTCTACACATATGGAAACTGAAGCTCAGAGGGATTACCTAGCTCACCTAAGGTCACATAGCTCAGAAGCAGTGGAATTAGGATTCAAACTTCCATTTGTCTGACTTAGGAATTTTTGATTTTAACTACAAGCTCTATAGGATATACTTCAGAACATGGTCACAGATGTTCAATTCTTAAAAAATAATTAAATGAGGTCATTATGTCATATAAGCTACCATTTTGTATTAATGTAACCTAGTGGTTCTGCTGGGTTCTCTTCATCTCATCTGTACTGTAAATTTTCTTAGTTGATTTAACTTATTTTTATAAGCATTTCCTCTATGTGTGTAAATGATGTTTTAATTAAAGGAGAAAGAAGGATTTCTCCCCCATCACTACCATTTTGTTTTCCATTTAAAGTAAAACCAATGCCATTTCTCCTTAACTTTTTGGAGTCTATGAATTTGTAACTATGAAACTTCTAGAAGCTAAAAGCCATAACCAGCTGTCACACTTTGTTTGCCAGATGACTAAAGTAATGGGTAAGACCAAGAAAGCTGTAAAGTAATTACCCATATTGCTTCCAAACACCTACCACTTCTCTTATATTTCAGATCTATTAAACAAGTCCAAAATAGTTGGAAACAAATACTGACATGCCCATGATTCTAACTCCCTTTTATTTGCTGACGAGTCTTAAGCCTCCTCCAGAAGAGAAGCCTTTGCAAGTTCCAGACACTGAAGGGCATCCCAGTCAGTTTAAGTCTCCTTGATCTTTGTATGTCCCAACAGTCTCGGTGGAGCTTATTGAGGCCCCTCACCACCCAACTCTTTCCTAAGCCTTCACCAGGCAACTCAACAAAACTAGACACTTAAAACTTATTCTAGATTTCTCTTTCTCTCCTATTCCTCATATCTAATCAGGCACTAAATTCCGATGATTCTACCTTCTAAAGACTTCTCTAATTTTTTCTTTCCTTTCCATTTCCTCTATGGCTGTCTTACTGGAGAGCAGTGATTTGAAGTTAGTATCCTGCCAGATACTAATTTTTGTGATGCAGAAACAAGATGCAAAATCCCCAAACTCAAGTTATTTGTATTTTCCTGATACTTATATGTTTTAAAATCACAATGATTGGCCATAATAATAAACAATTAACAGTTTTTCTGCAATAGGATTATACAAAAAATTCAAGAAGTTTTCTGTAAAGAAAGAAAAAGATACAGTAATAAATACTTGCCTATTATTATTATAAAACCGTATATTGTAATAATAAGTGAAAAAAATGCCCTCTGTTATAGATAGTTGATTAAAGAAAACACAAGAAGAAAGGAACATTAGTATAATATAAATGGCTAATAAAGATCACTAAAAAATAGGAAGGTAAGTTGGTGTGGAGGTACATACCTGATTCCTAGCTGCTCAGGGGCCTGAGGCAAGAGGACAGCTAGAACCCAAGAGTTAGAGTTCATCATGGGCAGCACAGGAAAAGCCCATCTCCAAAACAAAACAAAACGAAAATGGAAAAATAATGCCCCAAATATTTTAATATTTAAAAACTTATTCTTTACATAAAATTATAAAGCACATAAGCATGAATTTTTTTTTGTTCAGTAGTTTTAGATTTTCTTTTGGGACAGATATTAAGGAACACGTTGCTTCCTATAACTTCATTTCCATTTTTATTCATGCAAATATTTTTTCTACTTGCACTGGCATTCCTTTTGCTATTCCAGTAGATGCTACTTTTGTTAATTCAGAGTTTAGCTCATTTTCTGGTTTCTTACTAGAATATTATATAATAACATAGATCTATTCTCTTTATATTTATTTAATCAAAATATCTGCAGAGAACTATAGCATGTAATGGATATTTAAATACTAGAAAATGCCAACAAACATTGGGTAATCCTCCAGTAATGTAACATTCATAACTTCTAACAAGGTTAATAGCACACTCACAGGCTTGCATGCCAAAGTGGCCCGTGTAGGGATTTATTTTGTTTCCAAAACTTGTTATTTCTTGGCAAACCACTCTCAGGATTTGTATAATGTACACTATATGTGCAAACTTATATTTATTTTATCGTCAAAAATGACTTATTAGCAGTAGACAGGGACACGAAAATATACTTACACCATGGCAGTAGCTGTAGGCAAGACTGATTAGATCCTGGCTGCTTCTCCTTCCATGCATCTGCCCCAATTTCCAAAACACGAGCCTTAGTATTTGCCTCTGCAGCTCAGCGTTCCTTCCTGTTTTACATTTGACTTGCTATCAGTGGATTCCTTTGGGCCATTAATGTTAATTAAGCTAATTCTCACAGGAGAATTATATCCCCTTTCTTGTTATATATTTTCCAGCTGATTTTTTAAAAAATTCATAATTTAGAAAAATATATAAATTTCTCTAGAAATGCCAGGAAATTCCACGTGGAAACATCAGTACACACCCTACCACCAATATTTTTGTCAAATAACCACTTCACTGACCTCTGGACTCTTGCTGTGTGTCCTCTCAATCCATCCTCTTCACTGCTTATTCTGCAAAGGGGCCATTCACTTAACAACTTGGGTGATAATTTAAAATACGCCTGTCTTTCCCACTCAACTGAACATTTCTCAAAGACAGAGACCAAGTCTTATTCAGCTCTTGATCTCTTATATCTAGTGATGAATTGGCACATTCCAGATTTTTAATAAATGTTTGATAAATTGAGATGAATTCAATTGAATTTATTTGAATCAGAAAGATAATGAAGTCTTCTGTTTTGGGAAACCTGGTGGGCGAGACACCTTTCCCACTACAAATTCCTAGAAGTTCTAGATAGGATATAACTAAGAGGTTTTAAAGCAGAGCTGAACTCAGAAGGGTAAACAAGGAAGACTTTAAGCAGCACAAACAAGCACAACAAGAACAAAAACTCTGAAAGCTTGAGGCAGCAAGCAGTGAAGCTGACAGCAACAGGGATGGGGTGGAGACGGTGGCAGGCTGGTGCAGTGTTAGACCAGTAATTAGGCTGAGGCTTCTGTAATCATGCAAAGATAGAAAGCCATCTAGGAAGATGTGTCATGTGCTCACCAGGTCAGTCTTAAGCCATGCTGACTGGAGGACAGACATCCATGTACAAATAATATTGTCCTTTTCACTTTTTCAATATGCCTTTGACTGTTGTTCCTCCTGGTGGGCTGAGTGCTGGGCAGGTGTTTGTTCAACCTCAAGAGATCACATTCTAGGGAAGCAGTTCAAGATGTGATGGGGAGACATGCTCTTTTGTGTTTATGCTATTTAATTATGAATGCTAAATTTAATATGACCAAGAAACACATTTTCACTCACATTCTGCTTACTCTGGATAAACTCGTCCTGTGGACACCATGAGTGATGCATACATTATAGCAACTTCCAAAAGAGTCACTGGGAGCCAGTATTCATGGGCAGCACGAGGGATGAGCCAATGCTTGAGCTGTGATGCAACAACTAGCGTTAGGTAATAAATGGTTTTAGGGAACTGCAGAGGCAAGGAGATTTACGTTGTTTCAATATAAACAGATTCCAAAGAGTTGTACATATATTATCAATTACTTAAATTTGCATGTGCCTATGAGTTTTGCAATGCATTTTTAATTAAACTGTTTATGCAGATGAGAACCCTACAACATATATCTGCCCAGGACCGTGTATGCATTTAGGGTGTCTCTGCCCCTGGTTTCTTTCTGCTAGCTCCTATTTCAATGCTTGCTTTTCTGTAGGTAGACTGTGTAGAAATGGATTCTAATAAGAAATGTGAGACATAAGAAGAAAAAATTGTAAGATTAGATCAAGCTGAATTTATTAGTATTATATACGAGATTTAATATATTGACCAAACAAGTAGAAATAGTACTTAACAGAAGCCTAGACTCAACAATGGAGTTTCTCAAATTTATCATGGAGAAGAATCACCCAGTGATTTTATTAGATGCAGATTCTGATTCCGTAGATCTGGGGTGTTCCTGGGATTATACATTTTAAACAAGTTCTAATTCATAGATCATACTCAAATAGCAAAAACTTACAACCAATAACATAGAAAAAAGAGTCTAAAGTGTCGGGAGATAGGAATGTTGGAACACTTAATGTGAGACATTTGCTCAGTCATTTCCAGGAAGCCCAAGAGGATAACCCCTCACTAAGACACAAAAACTGCATTGCTGGGGGAATGTCAGAATTATTAAAAAAAGTGTTGTGGCTACAGTCACAGGCCAGAGCCCATGATGTCAGATACCGTGATGGAATTGGGTGCTCTGATTTTGGTGGAAATAATAAACTGAGGGCATGGTAGAAAACTAGTGGAGGTGGTTCTTAGCCACCAAATATAGGTGGGAAAAAACTACCATTATAAACTGATGGGAGAGAGAGGGTGCTATGATCTGAATGTTTATACCCCAAATTCCTATGTTGAAATCTGAATCCCCAAGGTGGTAACATTAGGAGGTGGGCCTTTAGGAGGTGATTAGGTTGTGAAGGTGGAGTCCTGGGGGATGGGATTAGTGTCTTTATAAAAGAG